>NC_045427.1:298087421-299287421 GCF_902635505.1 Sarcophilus harrisii
TCTTTAGTGACTCCCTCCTACTTGGTTTTTATAGTGGTGTAAGTGTGAATAGATGCTGATTTAATAGGTGATAATGTTGGACAATCTGTGGTAATAGAGAGCAAAAAAGTAGTGTCTAAAAATATCAATGACAGGTAGAGAATAAAATAGCTTCCAATCCAGTCTCACCTTGTGAGGACCCAGGGGCTAGATCTGTATTCAGGACCATAGAAATGACATTATTAGTAGCAACAAGACTTCTTCCTTTTTTAGTCTTCCTCACTTATACTTGATAAGTCCAAAGCCTGGTACCTTTTTTTTTCTCTCAGGAATGTGAGTAGTGTATCTTTTACTAAGTAAGCTACCCTTGGTCCAAAGCCATCAAGGTATTTCAGTGGTTTCTTAAATCACTGATAAATTTCCTTTGGGACAAGAGAATGGGAATATTCAAATTACCCTAATCTCTTACCCATCTTGTTTGGGACAGTTGGGATAGGTGGGGCCTAGACACAAATGTCCTTAATGAAATTAGGGAAAAGAAGGGTTGGTTGGTCATCATTCATTCTTGAAGGGGACCAAAATAATATCACTATATTGGAGTTGTGTGTCTGACAGTGATCAATATGAGCTTGGAATGCTCTACCAGAGGTTGGGCACAAATAATTAATATTAATTTTTGGAAAAGAGATATCTTTAAATTTGCAAATCTCAGATTTCTTTTGAGCTATTGCAATTCTGCTTTTGTATTAAAGCATATCACTTTCTTTGATGAGGGCATGCTATTCTGAGCAGTTCTTTGCCAGTGGTTCCAATGTTATATAATCAATTCCAAAGTTTTTCATAAAGACCTTGAGAGGGAACTTGTTTTCCTTTTTCTTACCACCATGTGAGCACCTTCTTTGCATCACCTCTTCATAAATAGTGTTTTACGCAGACATACATTTGTCTTTGGAACAATGTGGCTGGCACATTGGGGTTGTACTCTCTGCAGTAGAGTTTGAATGCTTGGCAGTTTTACTCGAGAAAGGATCTGGTACCTCATCTTGCCAGATGATGTTTATAATCTTCCTAAGACTGTTCAAATTAAGGTGATTGTTTCTTGGCATGCGGCTGGCACAAGGTCCAGGTTTCACGGGCATATGACAATGAGTTAGCACAACAGCTCTGCAGGTCTTCGGTTGGTGGGTAATCTAATATCTTTTTTCTCTTACACTTTCCTTTGGAGCTTCCCAGACACTGAACCAGCTCTGTCAATGCATGTGAAAAACCTCATCATCAATGTATATACATCTCTGGAAAGTATACTGCCAGAGTAAGTGAACTTAGTCATAGTATTCAAACCTTCTCCATTTGCTGTAATCAGTGGTTCCATTTATGGATGGTGTAGTGCTGGCTGGTAGAATACCTCTGTTTTATTGGTGTTTAATTGTTAAGCCAAAATTAGTACAAGCAATGGAAAATGAATCCAAATTTTGTTGCATCTCAGCTTAGGAGACTGCATTGAGTACAAAATCATCTGCAAACAAAAAATCATAACTAATTCTCCTTCCAATTCAGTCTTGTGGTCCTTTAAAATTATATAACTTACCATTTGTGCAGCTGTTGACCTTGATGCCATTTTCATCCTCATTGAAATTGTCTGAACACTGCTGAAAACGTCCTGCTCACACCCTTGCTTCATTCCATTGGTGACAGGGAAAATAAGAGCATTATCCATTATCCAGAATGTTTTCATGAAACTGATTTACAGTACTGATCAACTACTCCAGGCAACCAGATTTTGACATAATGATTGATAGTACCAAAGGCTTTGGTCAGATCGGATCGCTGAACATTGCTTTCAGATCTCTATTCTGCTCCTGGTTTTTCTCCTAAAGTTGTTGAGGAAGCGAAAAAGAGAATGAGGGGGAAAGGGAAAGGTATGGCTAAAGATAAGAGGGGAGAAAAGGGAAGAGGAGAAAAAGGAATACTACCAAAAACCTCTCTGCAGTAAAAGTTAGATTTTGAAAGTGAATTTCAGAAGATGAAAATGAGATGTAATAAAAGCGTATTGCATTACAATTATGGCTGAATATATCTACTTATCGTGACAAATTAAACTCATAATTCATCTCAGGCTGTCATCTTTAAACTGTCAGATTCCTAAATCCTCTGATCAACTACAGTTAGTATTCTTAATGTTTGATTCAAAGATGAATGCTGAAAACCCTCAACTTTTTTTACTCTACTTCTTCATGATTTTCTATGCTTTCTGTGACATTTCATTTTTAGATAATGGAATTAGGAAGAGTGATCTTCTGAAAAACTTAATCTGTTTTTAAAATTAAAGATCAATCCTTTATTTCCTATTCAGATCAGATGAGTCAGAGTAATTATTAGACACATTATTTGGAATTGAAGAGTTACAGTGGACCAAAAAAGTGACTTAGGCCAATTTTTAACAAGCAAACCATGAATTTAAACTATATCTCCTTACATAGCCTCTAATTGAGCACTTTAAGTGGTGGAAGCTCACTATCTTTCAAGGAAACCCATTTCATTTTTGGCCAGCTTTCTTCATTATTGAACAACTTTTCAACTAGAGAAACATATTTAAATGCATTTTCTTCAAATTATTAATTAGGTTTCTGTTGGTTTTAGTAAGCATTAAAAGTATCTTCATAATTAATATATTACCAAATGTTAAAATTTTAGCAATTAATGATAGCGTGAAGACTTGTATTCCATTGTATTCAGATGAGCATCTACTCAATTTCTAATTCCTTGACACTACAAAAAGGGCTTCTATAAACTTGCCCTTTTGCACATGTTGGTCCTTTCCCTTTCTTTTATGATCTTCTTGCAATACAGACCCAATAGAGACACTGTTGGATCAAAGGGTATGCACAGTTATGCCCTTTGGGCATAGTTCCAAACTGCTCTCCAAAAATGGCTGTATCACTTCACAACTCCACTTGATGACCTTGATACATTTGTGTGCCAGTTTTCCCACATCCCCTCCAACATTCATCATTATCTTATCCTGTTATCTCAGCCAATTTGATAGATGTGAGATCATATCTCAGAATCTTTTTTATTTTGCATTTCTCTAGTCAGTACTAATTTATGACTAGATGGCTTTAATTTCTTAATCTGAAAATTACCTGTTTATATCCTTTGACCATTTCTCAGTTGGGGAATGAGTTGTATTCTTATCAATTATATATTTTAGTCAATTACATATTTTAGAAATGAGGCCTTTAATCAGAAACACTGGCTATAAATATTGTTTTCCTGCTTTCTACTTCCCTTCTAACCTTGATTGCATTAGTTTTGTTTGTGTAAAACCTTTTTAATTTAATGTAATAAAAATTATCTTTATTTTGCATTTCATTTTGCATTTCATAATGTTTTCTTTTTCTTATTTCTCCATAACTTTGTCTTTTCCAAAGATGTGACAGATAAACTATCCCTCACTCTCCTAATTTGCTTATAGTATCACCCATAATGTCTAAATCATGGACTCATTTTGACCTTATCTTGGTATAGATTATGAGATGCTGGTCTATGCCTTTCCAGTTTTCCCAGCAATTTTTGTCAAATACTGATTTTTATCTCTGAAGCTGGACTTCTTTGGTTTATCAGAGTAGGCATTGACTACTATACTTGTGTACCTAACCTATTGGACTGATCCACCACTCTATTTCTTAGCCACCAAATGGTTTTGATGACTTCTGCTTTCTAATATGGTTTTACAACTAGGCCACCTTCCTTTGTATTTTTTTCCCATTAATTCTCTTGATATTTTTGACCTTTTGTTCTTCCAGAAGAATTTTTATATTTTTTTTCTAGTTCTATAAAATCATTTTTGGCACTTTTTTTTTTTTTTTTTTTTTGGTTAGTATGGCACTAAATAATTTAGATAAGATTACTCATAGATTACCTTTTGAAAGCATTGGTGTTTCTACTTGTACTTGTTGCTGTTATTACAGTTCTGATATTTTTTGCCAATTAGCAATATTAACCAATAGAATGATTTACATAATTTAACATTTAATTCTGTTCCTGACACAATCCAAGCAAACTATCTTAAAATTTTCATAATCTTACTATTATTATAGGAAAGATGCAATTTTTATGTGCTGACTGGATTTGTCAGAATAATTAATTGTTATTTTCCAAGAGAATTAAGGAAATCTTTCATATGAATATATTTTTATACTGGAAAGTTATTAAACCAGATTGTGCAACTCTTGGAAAATGAATTAAAGTTTGGCTCTGATCCTGGAACAGCTGAAAGAGAATTACCAATGTGCAAGAGAACGGTTAGTTTCTCTTCTAATTTAGTTTGCTAATTTCTATTTAAGAATTAAGTTTTCTAGGGGAGTCTGGATGATTGCCTATTGAAGATTTTATAGAGCTGTAGTTTTCAAAATGTGGTTCGGGAATCTGTAGGAGTACCCAAAACCCTTTTAGGGCATCTGTGAGATAAAAATTGTTTTCATAATAATAGTAAGATGATTTGATTTCTAATAGAGAATTATTGATAGATTTAACTCACCTTTAAAAAAAATAGCTTTATGGGGAGGCTCTTCAGGATTTTTTAGAGTATAACAATTCCTGAAACCCCAAAGTTTGAGAACTGAAGGTAGAAGAGATTCATTTTTATGTATAGGTTGGATTATCTAAAAATCCTTCAAACATTGAGTCTTTGAGTATATGTTGTTGTTGCTGCTATTCAGTTGTTTATCATGTCCAACTCTTCATGATCCCATTTGGGGTTTTCTTGGCAAAGATAATGGAATAGTTTGCCATTTTCTTCTCCAGGCAAACAGAGTGAAGTGACTTCTGATATCTGCTATCTGAAGCCATATTTGAATGCATGAGTATGAATCTTCCTGACTCCAGGCTCATTGCTCTATCCATTATGCCACCTAACTGTCCACATGACTTTCTGGTTATGTTTAATAAGTATTTTGTTTACTACTATATTTATTTGTTAGTATTTTATATCTTATATTTATATTAAGTAATGATATTGTGCTGTGATTTTCTTTTTCAGCCTTAAGGCATGATTTAAGAATCAAAATCAAAATTAATTTCTTGCAAAGAGTGGAGGAGCATTAATAGTTTTCTGTATGTTTAAAAAACAACAGCAATAATAGTAAAAACTATTTAGGAGGAAGAGGGAAGAAGAAACCTATGTAGGCTTTAATTTTTACTTAAAGTTTTGTAAAAATTTACCCATATCTATCTGGCTCTAGTGCTTTTCTACCTTTATGTTTCATTTAGGAGGTACAGAAAAGGTTAAAATTTGTACATGTTTGATTTTTTTAACACATATCTACACATACATACATACACACACATGTGTACAACGCACACACATAAGTAAGTGAGCTTATGTCCATTTCTTGATGAATTGTTATATTTCCTCACCAAGGACCTATAGTCCAGAACTTTGCACATAATTGATATTCATTAAGCATTTCTTTCAGTATTTGGAAAACTCTGGCCCTACCCTTTCAGAACCTGTTATATTTATATTATATTATATTTTATAATATTATATTTTATATATTATATTTTATATATATATATATATTTTATATATAATATAATATTATATTTTATAATATTATAATATTTTATATTATATCAGAATACCTTGAGAGCTTTAGGCATAATGCTTGAGAAACTGAGCAAGACAGAGATTAGAGAACAATTTAATAGTTTATTAAATGGAGAGATTTACTGGGACCAAATGGATCCCTTTGTTCCCAGGGCTGAATGTGAAACTATTGTCTCAAAGAATCCAGCTCTGAATGTGGGATGATGAAATAATGGGAGAGGCACCTAGGATGAGGATGACATAATGAAGGCAGGCACCTAGGATGACATAGTGGAGGGAGATATTGGAGAGGCTCCTGATAGGCTACTGATGTCTAAAATGGAGAAAGACCTTTATCCCATTAAATATTAAGAGGGAATATGTATAGCCTAAGCCTGGTTTAATATATAAGACCTTTATCCTAACATTAAGAGGGAATGGTTATAACCTGAGGCAGAATAACTGAATAGGACAATTAGGGAAACTGGGTGAGGACATTAAGAGAACTGTGGCACAACATAGGGAGATCCCTGTTTCCTGCCACTGGCACAAACCATTGTAGATTGTGTTCTCCTGTTTTGGGGCAGGTAGAGGAGAGACAGTGTCTAGTACTCAAGTTCCATTTAATATTAGTTTAGTTTTTGCAAAGGGATATATTTATTTCAAAGATATAGCAAGAACAGGTATTTCCCCCAACATCACACATTTCTCCCAACATTTCAGGGCCATAATTCCCCCACTTTCCCATACCACCTTAGTATCTGGTCAAGAGGGAGGCATTTGATTCACAGATTAATTCAATTTTTACATTTCATTTGTTCTTCTGAGTTCAAATTTAATATTTGGGTACCTAAATGGTTCAGTAAAGAGAACATAGCACCTGAAGTTAAGAAGACTCATCTTAATGAGTTCAAATATTTCCTCAAATGATTATTCCCTATGTGATCCTTAGCCTTGTTGGTCTCAGTTCTTCATCTGTAAAATAAGATGGAGAATGAAATGGTAAACCATTCAAAATAATGTCCTGTGGAGTTGATGTAATAGGATTCTGTATCCCCCCCTAATTTTTGTGGAGGATGCATCACCAGGCCTGCAAAAATTCCTAAAATGATCCCCACCTGAATCTCAACCCTTCCCCACCCTCCTACTTGGTTCCCATGGGAAACACCCATCTCCAATTTATCTGGGAATCCCTTTAGCCTGGGAAACAATCACCACCCTTATTGATTTGGAAATTAGTTGTTCAAATTGCTCCCTAGCCCCAAGCCATAGAAAGCTAAATAAAATCAAGACTCTGTATTCCAATCTTTGCTATCTTCCTAATAAGGAAGGGGCCCACAAGAGAAAGAGCTCATTGAAAATAAACCCATTTTTACCAAACCTCGCCTGGAGACTGGGACTGCAGAAAAACCTATGACACTGGCCTGGGGACCCCCATCGCTGTTAGGGTATTTCACTCCTCAACAGAGTCAAACACAACTGAAATGACTGAAAAATAAATACATTCAAAAATATGTCTGTATATGTCTATGTATTTATGTATATACATAATTAGTATATGATTTAGAGCTTATGTCCATTTCTTGATGAATTGTTATATTTCCTCACCAAGGACCTATAGTCCAGAACTTTGCACATAATTGATATTCACTAAGCATTTCTTGACTGATTTAGATATAAATGGACATGCAGTCTATATACAAGGATCACTTTGCTCAATATTGAAATGTAATCAATGAAGGAAAAAAATGCCACTTGTTTGTCTAAGAAAAAATTAATATCATAATCTTCATTTTAATCATAAGTCTGTCAGAAACAATTTTTGAAGAAAAATTCAAGACACAATATGCTAAAAAAAAAAAAAAAAGTTTGAAATCAGTATTGAAGAAATGCACACACTACCAATACTCATTTAATCTTCATTTAATCTAATTGTTTCCAAGGCCCCTTACCTTTAAAGAGCTTCCTCTGTTATCAGTGGCATACTCCTTTCAGAATGAAAATAGAGGACACCTCCCATAGGTGGATTACAGGGCAGTTCCTTTTTTATTTTTTCCCATATATGATTCAATCTGTATTCAGATACAATCAGTTTCTTTTCTGAGTATGGATGGATCTTTCATCATAAATCCTTCAGAGGAGTCTTGGATCATTGTACTGCTGAGAATAGCAAAGTCATTCCCAGCTGGTCATCCCAGAACATTGCTATTACTTTGTATGTAGTATATTTCATTTTGCTTGAGTTCATGGAAAGCTTTCCAGGTCTTTTTTTTTTTTTTAGTTTGTTTTTTTCCACAAGCATTCTGCTTATCATTTTCCATCCACAACAATATCACATGATAATCATCACCACAGTTTATTCAATTGATGGGCATCCCCTCAATTTCCAATTCTTTGCCTTGAGAAAAGATCTGCTATAAACATGTTTGTATATATAGTTCCTTCCCCTTCACCCCCCCAAGGCATCCTTGTAAAATGTCTTTTGGTATTCATGCCTAATAGTGGCAAAGGATACCCATGTATTTATAGCCCTTTGGGCATAGATTGTATCTTTTGATCATTTATCAATTGGAACATGCTGGCCAATTCTTTTTGGAAATAAGGGAAGACTATGGTCTTAACTAGATTACAAAAGCACTAATTGTTTTGTGTTTTGATTTCTATCCTTAATCTTGTTTCCACTGGAAGACCTTTTCTTCCTTTGTTGTGCCACAGTTCCCTTTTATTGTCCTGACTTAGTTTCCCTAAATTGTCCTGCCTTGGTTTTCCTGAATTGTTCTGCCTCAGTTCCTAATTGTTCTGCTCAATCCTGCAACTCCACCCTCCCTCCTAATCATCATGATCTAGATAAGGAGAAAGACCTATCTTAGATGTCATTGTTATTCTTGATCCCAACATATCAGAATGTCCCCTGCCTCCTCCTCCTCCCCCCCACTCCCTGCTCCCTTCAGAACCGGATTGATAGTCTGTTCCTGCTCTCAGTGCTCTGACTCCACCCCTGTCTCTGTCTACCCTTCTGGCTGAGCCACATTGGTGGCTGGATGCTTTAGACATCAGCCCTGGGGGAAGTATGCCCCCAGCACAATCTCTCTCAAGTAAATTATTAAAAACTCTCTAATCTCTATCTTGCCTCAGTCTCTCTAGCATTACATTTTGGAGGCCTCAGCAAGATGAGAGCAGGATTAGAGATTAGAAACCTTCCAGTCTCCGCCTTGGGAATTTGGGTGGTTGAGGATCTGGGTTCTTGGCCTGGAGAGGCCTTCCCTCTGGATTTTTTTCCAGAGTCTCCAGGGAAAGAGAGCAGTTTTCAACTGTAGCCCAATGGTGGACACTCCATTTTGGCCACAGGAGAGTTAAGTCTGGATGTTTTAGGACATAATCTGATCTATTGACCTGTTCTGTCTGTCTGTGCTAGCATCTGCATTCTCAGAATAATAAAATGCCAACAGACACTTGTGAAGATCGTGTATTTTTAAATCAGCAGGAGTCAGGAATTCAGGTTAGGGGAAAATCGTCAGTCTTTATTCTCAGTGATGAAGGATCGGAGGTGGAAGGGAATCGGCGATAGCAATGTGTGCAGCTGAGTAAAGCTAGCTAGACCAGCAGCCACAGGAACGCAGCTAGGGTCTCGAACCCAGGCCCAATCTCCCAGCTTCTCTTTGTCTCTCTCTTCCCCTCCACCCACCAAGTCGTTTTTCTTATACAACACATCAGGACTTGCACAGAGGTGGGCAGGGACCATTCTTTTCGAATCATGTATTTAATAAGGTGTAGCCCAATTACTATTTAGCCTCATGTTTGGGACCTCATCATCAACTCAAACCTCAGCCCATTACATCTCCCTCTTTCTTTTATTTTAGAACACAGGTGGTCATGCCATCTCGCTCCTCAGGGAGGTCAAACCCCCAAGGGAGGTGATACAGCCTCTAACTTCTCAGGAAGGAGGTGA
This sequence comes from Sarcophilus harrisii, assembly GCF_902635505.1. Lineage (NCBI taxonomy): Eukaryota > Metazoa > Chordata > Mammalia > Dasyuromorphia > Dasyuridae > Sarcophilus > Sarcophilus harrisii. The sequence continues at coordinate 298,096,940 of NC_045427.1, forward strand.
AAGCACTAAAAAGGGGTGATCACTCCCTTCCTGACATCTCAGGAAGGGATAAAAGCAAAGGAATGGGATTTAGCGGGTTTCTGGGCTGAAGGTCTTATTAACCAAACCCATCAGCATGGGGGTATTACACAAGCACATAGCGATAGAAGGCTATTGGATGACTCTCCCCAAAGTCAGTGCAGGCTCGTGTGGTGAACAAACATGAATTTACACACAAGTAGTGGAATACAAAAATTAAATCAACATGGTGTTGGAAAAGATCCCAGAGTCCCTAGAAGGAGGTATGTAAACAACAGTCACAATACACCTTCTTTAAAGAGATAGTCAAAACCAATCTATTGTCCATTGCTTCAATGGGGTAATATCCCCTAGTTTTGAATCCTCAAAAGTCTTTTTATGTGTTGGGAATCCAATGATTAGCAGATTTTAATGTTTAACAGTCTTATCATTTCTCAGAAATCCAATGATTCCTGGGTTTTCAATCTACAACAATCTTATCTGTCTCAGAATCCAAGATTCCTGAGGTTTTCAAATCCTACAATCTTTTGTGTCCATGGGTAAAGCCATAATGCCTACTCTTTCAATGGGTGAAACACAATCAGCAAAGAAAAGATTTTCTTGGTCGTCTCCTTTGTTTCAAGGGTCTCTCCGTCTCTCCGATGAACAAAGGAATTGGCTCATTGGCACCCATCTGATTCCTTCTCCACCTGTGAGATACAAGCAAACCCTCTCCCCAAAGCAGTTACCTATCTGGTCCCTTTCCATTCCCACCACTATCTTTCTACATCACCTGGCGATTATCTAAAGATAGTGGGCTGCTGCTTTTGGACACTCCCTTCGTTGGTTTATAAAAACCTTCTGCAACCATGCATCTTTGTAAAAAATCAAAGAATTAATAGGATGAAGAGCTAGATTTAAGTTCTAGGGTTTGTGGGGACTCCCCTTTTTTGGGAAGGGGTCCTCTCATCCTTTTAATTAAATAGGGGTTTTAAAATTTATTTAAAAATTGAAAAGGAATTGGGAAAATTTTTTATTTTCCCTAAACAAATTTTGTTGAAAAGGAAACCCCTTTCCTTTTTGGATTTAATTGAAAAATTTAAAGGGGTCACACCAAAATTTTTGGGCCCCAGAATTTCATTGGGTCTCCCAGGGGTTCTTCCCGGAAGCAGTGTGGGCGTGGAAGGAAGACAAACCGTCATTTTTCAATCCTTTCTCTTTTATTCAAATTGTAAACGTGTGAGAACCTGATGATATTTAGGAGATCCTACTTCCAAAAGGGAGAAAACATGTTGAAGGCTGTCTGCCTTTTTGCCATCAAATATGGGACCTGGAAGTCCACTATGAGAATGGACATGTAATATATAGATCTTATCTGGATCTTTCTCATTGGTCTTGAAGTTTCTTAGGCTGATATATATTAGAGGCTCTAAATTTTATTTGGGCTGTGGGATTCTTTGTACCACACCTACTAAAATAAGATGATATTATTTTATGTCTCTGGATAATAATAAAAACTAGAATGATCTTTTAATTCATTCTACTGAGTGGACTAAAGGGTTCATCTCTCTTTATAGTTAGATTTAAAGTACACACAAATATTATTTGGATCATCCTGAAGATTTGGTCCTTTAAAGGAACTTTAGAAACTTTTTCTTAAAGAATCCATACCCAATTATTAATAGTCTAATTATTTTAATGGAACCCATTATAAAATTTGACCATGCTAAAATTTAACTCTGGGATATCTCACAACACACATTAATTTGTGTATTGGTATAAAAAGGTGTATATCTTGTAGGTCTTTTCCAGATAACCTCTCTTTCGTTTAATGGCCTTTAATAAAATTCTGCATAAGTACTGGGTAGGGTTAGCTTTTTCTGGTTGTGCGGGGAAGTTCACCCTCTTATCACCCTTGTCCTTGATGAAGGACCTGGGGTCCCCTTGGGGAAAATGATATTAAAGGGGTTTTGGTCTCTTTCCCCAATTGGATAAAAGCCAGCAACTTCTCTCAAACCTTTTGGTTTTCTTTTTGTTGGTAATTTAAAACTTCCCTTAAAATGTCATAAACGGTTGTAATGATGGTAGTCAAACCTAACGTGGGGCATCCATTGGAATTTATCAATTTCGAAAATCATTCAATGTGTTCGCTTCCTGTTCTTAAGGACAGTTTTGGGAACTTCCCTTATTACTTCATATCCTAAATATTGAAAGGAGCATTCTTTGAATTTTTCTGGTGCTATGTAAATTTTAATTCCTTTTTTCTATTCTTTTGTAACATCTTCTAACATTTGTTTCAGGTGCATAAAATGTCATCCATTTAATGTATTAGCATAACTTTTAAATCTTTTCTTACTGGGCAAAAACAGCAACATACATTTTGACACATAGTAGGGCTGTTTTCATTCCCTTGGCAAAATTCCATTCCTATCTTTTATAAGGCTCAAACTGTTCGCTGGGCACTAAAGAAATCTTTTCATATCCTCCTTATCAAGGGAAGAATAGAAACAATCGTTAATATCATGACCCAAAGACATTCTGGAAATGGTAGGGGATGGAAGTCAAATGAAGAGTTCCCTGTTTCCATCTTTATTCCTTTTCTTAAATCCGTTAACATCCTCCATTTTTCCAGATTTCCTTTTCCAAACACTGGGGAATTCAAGGACTTAGAAAGGTTTAAAGTGCCGGTAAGCTATCTGTACTATATCTAAAAGGCCTGAATTTTTGTCGTTATTTAAGGGCCACTGTTCTATCCCACTGGTGTTCATTTTTCCATTGGATAGGAACAGGTGAAATGTTTGAGCCTTAACAGGCCCTTTAAAAAACCGAAATACTCATTTTAACCCTAATTGCTGTAAAACTCTCTTACAGATTGAGGGAATTTTTAAATATAAAAAGGGTAAAAACTCCTGTTTTGCCCAAAAGTCCATCTCTGGGGCAGCACTTTTGTCTATTGATCCCCCTACACCAACATGATTCTCCTTTTCTTTGGCCATGACCGGGCCAATTGGCCCTCTAATGACCATCCGATCTACCAGCGTCTACCAATCCTTCAATCAAGGCCATTTATATAGATGGAGCAAGGTTCCAGTTATTTAAGCTGCTGTCCCAATATATTGCTGGATTTTGTGATCAAAATCAGAATGGTGACTATCAAAACTGCTTATTAGGATTCTGGAGAAAACCCGTCTACTATTTCTCCTGGGTGATAAGTCCACATTGTCTGCCTTATTGGTGACGGATTTATTTTTTTCCCCAGTTTCCCATCAGTGTGTGGTGGACCTTTTTTCGTCTCTCAAGGTAAAGTGGTCAAACTGGCCTGGGGCAAGGGATCCATAGGCTGGGGGAACAGTTTCACCTCTCCAGGGGGATTCTCATTGTCTCAGCTGCCCTCTATTCTCCCTAATTCAATCCCTTTTCCCATCGGGTTGCTTCCTGGCTGATTGATTTGTAATCCCTTTCTCTATCATTGGCCCTGGCTGAATGGTCATTTGGGTTTGGCCTCCTGGCACCTCTGGGTGCACCATTGGCTGCTGTCATGCCCCAAGTGTTTTTTGCCTGGGGCCCTGGGGCTGGGCCCCTCATCCCGTTTCCCTGAACCTGTCTACATTCTGAGGCCCAATGGAAGCCTATGTTGCATTTTGGACATGGGGTAATGGGTCTTATTCTCCCACCCTGCTTTCTCACTCTACCTCTATACCTCTATACCAACATTGAGCTTTCACATGCCCTACTTTACCACACTGAAAGCATTGATGTGTCTCTCTAGAAGTCCCTTGCCGGAAGGGACCCTGTCTACTCATGTTGGGATCTTGGGAAGTCTGCATCATAGTCTGACTATAAAAGGCATTTGTTCCCACTGTTGCACAGCGTCTTATGAACTCCTCTAAAGGAGCATCCTTGCGCAGTCCTAGTATAATCCTTCTGCACACCTCATTAGCATTTTCCTTAGCAAGTTGCCTTATTAAAACATCTGTTGATGAATTTTCCCCATTAGTTCTTGTGATAGCAGTCTGCAAACATCCCACAAAGTCAGCAAAGGGTTCATCTGGCCCTTGTGTTATTTTTGTGAAGGCCTCACCTTTGTCATTTTTATTTTTAATCGAAGTCCACGCTTTGATACCATTAGTAGCAATTTGCTCACATGCTGCTGCTGAATAATCTGTGCTGTAATGTCTGCATAGGGACCTATACCTGTTAGTAGGTCATAGGTGATCGCAGCATGAACAACATTTTGACTATTTTGTTGGGCTTGTATCCTACAGAGCTCACTATATTCAGAAAGCTACATGTAATTTTGTCCAGGTTCTAGGCATACTCTTGCTATAGATTTCCAGTCATTAGGAGTCAAGATTTCAAAAGCCAAATTCTGTAATAGCATCTTAACATAAGCTGATGTAGCCCCATAAAGCATGCAAGCCTTTTTCAGGTCTTTGATGATTTCTACATTAAAAGGGGTGTATCTTCGACTTTCTTGACCAGAGGCATTAAACTGGGAAATTACAGGAAAGATATGTGGCTGAAGCTTCCTGACGTCCACGCCCTTTTCTTTGGCCTTCATTAAGCCCTCTTGTAATCTACTCATAATTGGTGCTGGTGCTGTCACTGCCCCCCCCACTGCCCCTCCTCCCTCCATCCTGAAGGGTGGAGTTGATGGAGGAGAGTCAATCACTTGCTCCTGAGGTGGGGCTGAAGCTGCCTCCTGAGGTGGAAAGTCACCACACCCTTGCTCACTTAAGTCTCCATGCCCTGTGGGGATATGGTCATTAATCTCTTCATTGCCTTCCTCCTTAATATCAGGCCTCCCTCTTTGGTTACTGGGAGCGGGAGCAATGGGTTTTTTCTTTCTTCTAGGGATAGGGTTTCTTAGTGCTAACTGAATTATATTGTATAAATAAAATGCCTCGATGGAAATTGAATGAGGACCATTTTCATTGTAATATGCAGACAATTGTTGTCCAACCAGGGACCAGTTATGTCAAGAGATCTGCTCCTGCTCTACGAACCAGGGACCAGTTATCTCAAGAGATCTGTTCCTGCTCTATGAACCAAGGGGAGATGTGGTTTAATGTACCCACAAGTCTAGCTACCTTTTCCCAAGTTATAAGTAGCCCTTGTCCTTCTATCAGCTTAAGCATGCTTTCTATAGCACCACTAGTGGGTGGGGTTGAAGGGGTTGAAGGGGTTGGGGGCCGGGATGGAGTGCCTTTAGCTAGCTTTTGTCCCATTTTAGCCAAAAAAAGATTACTGGTTTAGTTTTTAAGAAAATAAGTTCCCTGTTTGTCTATTAACAATACTCACCCAAGTTCCTGGTCACTGGAGACTTCTTCAGTCCTTGGTTCCCACCGTTGGGTGCCAAATGTGAAGATTGCGTATTTTTAAATCAGCAGGAGTCAGGAATTCAGGTTAGGGGAAAATCGTCAGTCTTTATTCTCAGTGATGAAGGATCGGAGGTGGAAGGGAATCGGCGATAGCAATGTGTGCAGCTGAGTCAAGAAGCTAGCTAGACCAGCAGCCACAGGAACAGCAGCTAGGAGTCTCAAACCCAGGCCCAACCTCTCTCAGCTTCTCTTCCTGTCTCTCTCTCTGCCTCCACCCACCAAGATTGTCATTTCCTATACAACACATCAGGACTTGCACAGAGAGTGGGCAGGGACCATTCTTTATCCAATCATGTATATTAATAGAGTATAGCCCAATTACTATTTAGCCTCACGTACTTGGGACCTCAGTGCATCAATTCAAACCTCAGCCCATTACAGGCACTAAATTCTGAGAAGGGTATCAACAGGACGTTGGATGATGCCCTCTGGTTTGGGTGTCTTCTAAGACACATCTGGTCTGATCCGATTCTGAACACCTTTTTGGACACTCTCTGGTTATGTGTGTTAAATATTTTGTTTAATGTTGTAACTGTGCAGTCTACCTCTGTGTAGTCTGTGTTCTGTGTGACTTGTCTGTCTGTTTTGTTGGTTAAAGAGTTCTACTAAAGGTGTAAGAACAATAATTAAGAATTGGTTATTTCAATGTTGCAACTGCTTAGTATAAAATTTGCTTGTGATTTTAAACTTTTAAACTTTTTTTTAAATAAGGTCTTGAATAAGCTTCCACATGTTTTATAGCTTCACGATATTAGCATCTAATGGTTTAGAATAACAACAAAGAAAATCATAGCATAAATGAAATCCTAGAAATAACCTTTTGGGAGGACCCCAAAAACAATATTACCACAAATTTTAAAAATGAAACTGTATGTTCTTATTGAATAACAAGTTGTTTACTGTTCAATAGTGTCTAATAGTCAGTTTCATTTATAGAAATGTCCTTTGCTGCTCACTATGTTCATCACCTTCTAAATCTTTTAGAAGAAAGTATGGATAGATCATCATTGAGATTTATAAATATTTGCTTGCTTTCATTTTCCCAACCAGAATTATTTTTGCCATCATAGTTTTCTTCATACTCTCTTGTGCCAGTCGTAGTATTGAAGTCCCCAAGGATCACAATATATGGTGTCTTAGTTTGGAAATCAAAGGTGAAAGTTAAATTTCTCTAGCTTTTCATTTGCAACAGTGTAGAAATCCCTATTTTTTCTGATCTTTTTGCTTATGGTTATGATCAGTCCTACAAAGCGAGATGACTATGTAGCCCCCAAAATGATGGGTATTAATGCCTATCAGATATAAAAGGAAATGTGGTGGATTAAGGACTGACTTTAGAAACAGAGACTTGAATTCAAATTCTGGTTCTGATACTTGGCCTCAAGTTTCTGCACTTATAAAATTCAGGAGATAGATTTAGATGGCCTCAAAAACGCATTTCATGTTTGCCTCAACAAATAGAATCTGTGAGTATTTTGTTTTCCTTTGTTTTCCTTTATCCTGACAGTAATAATGGCGATGCATTTCAGTTCTTCCAGTATTATATCACTTCACTGGCCACCAGGTGAACTGACTGTCTATATTTACATTTAGCCTATAATTAATTTACTGCTTTGTAAGTGATCAAAACAGTGCCAGTCTTGGGTTCTTAGGATCACTTTTCTATTGTCCCACCACTGTCACAGTGGAAGTTACCCAGGACAGAAGACCATTTAAAACAACCTTTCTTTGATTAATGAGTTGTTAGGACAAAGAATTCATTATTATCCTATGGGTTGGTCCTTTGTGTCAATTCACCTAATCTTTTACCAGAACCATAATTAGAGCTTTTCTAATTTGTAGTCTTTGGCAGCTTTATTTTGCTGTCATAACCTTTAAAATTCGAAGGTGACTTCCATACCATATTATGACATTATAGTATAACTTTTTGGGTACCTAATGATTCCACCTTGATGGCATTCAACACTTCCCCTCTTTGCCTGAGGACAGAAGATTATTACCCTTGCAGAATGTTCCCAAATGGTCTGCTAGAGTCTGTTCTCACTCCTTTAATCCTTCCTTTACAGTTATTCTAAATTAATTTGGCAGTTAAATTCCCAGAGGATAGAGCACCTGGACTGGAAACAGAATGACCTGATACATCTTACTTTGGTCTCAGATACTTATTCCCTGTGTGACTCTGGGCAAGTCACTTAACCTGTTTCCCTCAGTTTCCTCATCTGTAAAATTAAATTAATAATAGCTTTTATCTATAAGGCTTGTTAAGATCAAATGAGATAATAACTGTGTCTAGCACAGTGCTTGGCATATAGTAAGTGGTTATTTAAATGTTGGCTGTTATTATTACTTTTCCCTTTATATAGATGTGGTCAAATGATTCCTGCATTTAAAACTTTTTAGTATTTCTTTGTTTTCTACCAAATAAAATTCATATTCCTTGGCCTAACATTTGATACCTTCCACAATCTGGCCTCCTATTTCATATGGTATCCCATGCCATTTCCCTTTATGTATTCTGTACTTTATGTTCTTTTGTCTTCCAGACATCCTTTCTGGCTTTTTGCCTCTTTCCCTTTGCTCATTCTTTCCTGTATCTATAATGCAACTGTCTATCCACATTCCATCCATTCCTCCCCCACTGAAATTATATTTGGTGTTTAAATCTCATTTCAAATGCACATTTTTCTGGAAAGCCTTTTCTAATCTCCTCAAATAGTCTTAGTCCTGTTCGGACTTCATAACACTTTTCACCTCTCTTAACTTTTGTGTGTGTGTATGTGTTATCCATTACTGAATTGTAAACCTATGAAGGTCACGATTGTTCCTTTTTAAAACTCTTTACCTGTCTGATATCTAGCACTATGCTTTGCCCTTTGCCCATAATTAGGAATAGTTATCAAAATAATGGTCCTCAAAAGACTATTATAAATAAGAATCAATCTCATATTAACAAAATTGTCCTCTCCCAGACAATAGTCCCTAGAAAGTGCTCTTCAGGGTATTTTAACACACACACACACACACACACACACACATACTGACATTCACACACACACATATGCTTGGATTTTGTATTTATGTATGCCACTCAACAGTATTATATAATAAAATATTTTTGATTATCTGTGATAAATAATCTACTATAAGGAATAAGTGATTATGTTTATTTGCTCTAAAACATTTATTGTCAGCACAAAAGGCTTTCAGGCAGAGTGTTTATCTTTTTACATGTACAGATTGCAGTAGTTATTGTTCAAGTACCACCATTAATTACTACTTAATTTCCCAAGCACCTAAACCCCACAGGTACCACCAAAGGAAAATAATAGTTCATATTTTGACAAGTGCTATATGTATTAGAAAGAACTCTTTATTCAAAGCTTTATAATGGCTTCCAGGATCAGTAATTTTTAAACTATCTCTCCTGGATTTGTTATTCAAGTAAGTTGTTCTTTCAATGAGATAGTGCACATTGTCTTCTATTTTTTTCCTTTTTTTGGTTTTATTTCTTATAAGCTTCCACTTTCTCAATTTTAAATTTTAAGGAATTATTTTCTTCAGTCAGCTTTTGTATCTTCTTTTCCATTTGGCCAATTCTACTTTTTAAGGCATTCTTCTTGCAGGCTTTTTGCATTTCCTTTACCATTTGGCATAGATTTGTTTTTGTTTTTGTTTTTGTTTTTTGCTGAGGCAATTGGGATTAAGTGATTTGCCCAAGGTCACACACCTAAGAAATGTGAAGTGTCTGAAGCCAGATTTGAACTCGGGTCCTCCTGATTTCAGGGCAGGTTCTGTATCCACTGGGCCACCTAGCTGCTCTGATAGTTTTTTTTTTTTTTTTTTAGGTGTTTTCTTCACTATTTTTTTCCTGTCTTTATAAAACTGTTGACTTATTTTCATGATTTTTTTTGGATCACTCTCATTTCTCTACCCAATTTTTCTTCTACCTCTTTTGCTTGATTTTCAAATTTCTTTTTGAACTCTTTCATGACTTAAGACTAGTTCATTTTTTTTTTTTTTGAGACTTTGGATTTTGTAATTTTTGTCTTTGTTCTTTTCTTCTGAGCATGTTTTGATCTTCCTTGTCACCATAGTAACTTTCTATGGCCAGAAGTTTTTTGTTGTTATTGTTGTTTTTAGTTTGCTGGTTTCCCCAGCCACTTGGCTTTTTAAATCTTTGTAAAAATAGGGTTCTTTTTCTAGTCTGGAGGGTGAAATGTTCCAAGTTTTATGAGTTTTGTGCAACTGTTTTCAAAGATACTTCAAAGGACCTATCCCCCTTTCTTTGGGTAACACAAGTACTCTTTTCTGCCCTTCAACTATGATAAGAGTTCCTACTCCACTGTGTCTGCAAGCTCTCATGTGTTAGTGCTCTATTGTGCCCTTGGACTGCAAGCTAGGACAAAGCAATAGAGTCTGATGTCAGTGCTAGCAAAGAGACCCATGTAATCTATTGACAAGTGATTTGACTCTCTTATTGTGTATGGGTTGAGGGCTTAGGAAGCAGCTGCTGATTCAGTACTTCCCAAGGCCTGCTCCTGGTTTGCTGTAGCTTGGGTTGTGCTGGACTGTACTCTACTCTCACCCAGGGGAAAGAAATTTTCCTGCTGATGTTTGGTTTCTGTGGACTGAGAGGCTTGGAAACCACCACTGATGGTGCTGATTCAGTTACGTAGAGCTCCACTCCTAGTTTGCTGGGGCTGGTCTATGCTGGTCAACTTATCTTGGACTGGAACATTTTTTCACTTTATCTTTTTGTGTGTTGTGTTGCTCTAGAATTTGTGTAGAGTCATTATCTTAAGGTATTTGGAGAAGAGCTCAGGCAAGGTCCTGCCTTTATGCCTCCTTCTTGGCTCCACCTCTATAATGTACTCTTTTAAACATATTTCATTCTCCAAAAGAATATCCAGTAACAATTATTACAAAGTATTTTTTAAAAATTCCTCAATAATGAGTCCAAGAAAGACAAAACCAAATGTTAATTTTTCATTAAAATAAATTATTATAAAGTTATAAGAGTATACCTCAGCATCTAATATCAATGGGAGAAATTGTAGCTAATTTAAGTAATCTAAAATTTGGATTATCACATTCTATTATATATTTTTCTTTTTGAATGTTATATAAAAATGCATCTTGCTCTCAGTAGAACATATTGGTATTCCTTGCTTCAGCAACTCTCTTTAGGTAACTTTCCCATATGTTTGTTAGCCTTTGCATAAAATTGTTTTGTTTGAACTCAGCTTCTGAATCATGACTTATATGTATCTGCCAAAATGAAGATCATTTGAATTATGTTTGTACAGTAACTTCATAATTGTAAACATTTTAGTTATCACATAGTCTTATTTGAAGTTAAAATAAGCTAGTTCTTAGAAATGGATAAAAGTTTGTGATATAGATTTAGTTCTTTTGTTAGAAAACCAATTTCTAGATCATCCTATTTCATTTCAAAGGGACATTATTCATATCATATGATAACATACATAAAGAACATCACAAATATAATGAACATTATTCATATTGCATAAGGTTATATACATTTAAAATTATGTAATTATACCTTGTTAACCCATTCTTTTTCTTTTGGGAGAATAGGCAATTGTCATTCATTCCATTTGTTTCTTTCTTTCCTCTACAAGATTTTTAAAAAAGTAATTTTCCCAACTTCTGCTTAGGGTCAGTGGATTTTGAAAATGCTGAAATGTACAGGCCATTGCAGATTTGTTCTCAAGGCTTTGATGAGTCAAACAAATCCAGAATATAGCTAACACGATATGATGGTGTCCACTAGTGTTTGACCACTTGACAATTTAGTGTCAAAATTCTCCTGTAACAATAATGAGCTAACCACCTTGTTAGTTAACTAACCTCTACTGCATGTATCCTACATTTGTTCTATACCTTATTGAAAGTTTCTTCCCTTTCCTTTCTCTGGGGTCTAATATGCTGTATTTCTAAGCCTTTTATTTTCTGTTCTGTTTTGAGCCATTTAGATAAATTGTTCAGTTCAGTAAGTACTGAAAAAATTAGGAGCTGTTCTTTGGGAAAATCTCATTATATGCTATTTTCTTTTCCCTTTGAGCCAGACCACTTGTGTTTTTCAAAAGATTAACTGAACTTTGTGTCCAGCATAGTGCTAGGCATATATTATAGGGTATTATACTCTCTCTCTCTTTTTTAATGGTCAGTCTCCCTTTTAAATCAATATACAAAAGTATTTTTCTCACTTCAAGTAAAATTTAGAAGTTCATCATAATTTCATAATATCCAAATCTTAAATATGTAGTAAAATAATATATTGTAAAACCTTTACTGTTTTTATAATGTTATTTATACACATAAACACAGAGGTTTTTGTTATTTGTTATTTGTTTTTGAAGAGGACAATGGCATTAGGGAGATGATGCCATGACATGCAAGTGAATTGGATTTGAGTGAGGGAAGATTGTGCAAGGTCACCTGCCTCACTTGCTTCTCCAGAACCATCTAGGTCCAGTGGACAGATATAGATCAAGACGACTGGAGGTGGTCTTGCTTGAAATGGGAGATCTTGGCCTTTTTAAGCTGTCTTCAACGGGTTTTCTTTTGATTGAGGCTGCACCTATTTAGTGATTAAGGCTAAACTGAGGCAAAGGATCTCTTCTTTCACCTAGTCCAACATACACACACACACACACACTCAAACACTCAAACACAAACATACATACATTTATATAAATCTCACCATGATGATATTATTAATGGGATGGGTAGGTTTGTTTTATAATGTAAAGTTGTCTAAAATGTGGTATCATAGTTATCGCTACTCATAATTCTTCAACTACTAATTGAGGTCACTATTTTATATTTATAACAATTATAGCAGAAAATCCTGTTTAACATATAATATTTTGCATTTTTATCACAGGGCAAATCTATTAAACATTTTTGTTCTGATGGAGCTAGAACAATTGCATCCTGGTTGGCTATGGCAAATAGCTTCTTATTCATTGATTTTTAGAAATATTGAAGTCATTAAAATAAAATTAGAATTGCTTTTATATACCAATCAAGTAATATATAAATAGGACTTTACTTTCTCCTATTTTATTGGCTAGACACATTATCTTTTATGTTAGGAAATACAGTAAATATTGCTTTGTAAATTTGTTACTGCTATTTCTAACTTTATAAGTGGAATGACCTCATCTTTTTGGATCAAGTTTGAGACCCTTTCATTGATTGATTTATTTATAATACTCAGTTCAAAAATATCCATCAAAATTATGAGTTTCTATTGGAAATTTTTGTTATAAAATGAATTCACTTCCTCTTTATTGCTATCACTAAGTAGAGTGGCAAATTCTGTTTTTAAGTCTATAACATCTCTGGATGTACTTTGGTATGAGTTCACTGGGTTTTGCAATAATGTAGAAATATCCTGTTCTCTACCACAATATTGTCTCAAAATTATGGACAGCCTTCTTTTTAATATGTTGATGCTAAAATTTTTTCTCAACCATATTTCTCACTATGAGTGATTATTAGTGAAACATTCCATTTGTCTAGTTGGTACTTAATGATGATTTGTTTAATTGAACTAAGTCCAGTGGTACCATAAATCTTAAGCTGGAATATACATCATGATTACCCATTCTGTTTCCATTCCTTTAGTCAAATAATATACGATTATTCTTGCTCTCTGTGCTCTAGAACATGCTTACCATCTCCATCAAAGTTATCATCCTAATGAATAGATCTGATAAGGTAACTCCCCTGCTCAGAAAATTTCAGTGTCTTTTTATAGGCTACAGAATAAAATTCAGGCTCCGTAACCTGGCATTTAGGGAGTCTAACATATGGCTACCCATTTTTTGCAGCCTTATTTTATACTGCAACCCTTCAAACACTTGTGTTCCATACATATTGATCCACTGGTCATTTTCCAATCCCATCCTGTTCTTTCCTTCCAAGAATTTATATGCAGTAGCCCTATCTCTGAAATGTTCTCCTTTTATATGTCTGCTTTTAGAAATTGTTCTCTTCTGTCAAGGAGCCCAACTCAATTGTCAGTTCCTTTACAAGGTCTTTGCTGATCCTGAAAGATAGAAATGATCCTTTGTTTTCCAGTCTTTTATGCCTCTCTTTTTTCACCTTGTCGGCATATTTTTCTGAAGCTGATTGCATCTGAATCTTTCATCCCTAATTAATAATATCTGTTAGAGTAAAGAATGACATTTTTTATATTTATGCAGCTATACTCTCATATAGTGTCTTTCACATACTAGTTACTTAAATGTTTGTTGAATGAAAAATTATGTTATCACTTAATACATTAGAAAATGTGGTCTGCTCAAGATCACAGTCAAAAAGTGATAGAAAGAGAACCACTGAGTAGGTCTCCTTTTTGCTAGAATATTTTTTTCCCTCTGTTATACTACAATGGTCTAAGCTAGATCCAGTAGGCATTAGAGAGTACTTAAAAAAGCAACGTCTTAATTGATGTTTTGGGAAGATTAATGTGGCATATACATTCATATATACATATCTCAGAGGAATAAAAAGACCAGAAATAGACATGATAGTTAGGAGACATTATTCAAAATTTAGATTAGGATAATAACTATGGAAATGAAAAAAAAATCAATATTAGCAACAGTTAGAAAGAATGAAAAGGGCTTATTACCTGACTATTTGTAGGATAGATGGAGATAAGCAAGACAACATTTTTAAGGACAACAAAAAGGTATGGATGGGTTTTGTCCTATATCAAATAGATGAGGTGTGTGCTTATATTGATGAAATAACAAACTTTTCAAAATAAAGGAGGTAGCTTAGATGGGACAAGGAAGGGCTGATTCAGGAAATAAAACATGAAGTTGGAGAGTTGTTGGTTAGGATAGTAGAGTAACAGTGACTTACATAGTGTTATGAGAGTGAAGTATGTAGGGCAGACTAGGCAATAAGGAGCCACCATTGTTTCTTAAGTAGAGATGTGATAGAAAATGTTTTGGAGAGATTATTTTGGTAGTTTAAGGTGGAGAAACATATAAAGCCAAGTAGGATATTTTAACAGTCCCAATATGAGATGATGAGTAGATGTACTATGTTTACTGTCATAGAAATTATGAATAAATAAACACATTAGACATTGTAGGAGACTATTTTGTATAAATTGGCAACTTATTGAAAGGAAGAGATATTAGTGGAGTAAAAAAAATAGCTTCAAGATTCTAAGCTCTAGTTACTATATACTCACTATATAGAATGGTTATAAAGATAAAATGAAATAGTTGAAAAATCTAAGAAGCTAAGTACTATTAACATACAAATAATATTAAAAGGAGTTAATTATTGTATTCGGTTATTTTATAACTTATTTTTCTTACATTTTGATTTTTACTTTTTTATGAATAGTATTTTATTTTATCCTATTACACATAAAAAGATAGTTTTTCTAAATTAATTTTTGTAAGAAATTTTGTAAGTTTCAAATTTTTCTCCCTCCTTTCCTTTCCTTCCTCTCCCCAAGATGGTAAGCAATCTGATACAGGTTATACATTTACAGTCATGGAAACATTTCTATATTAGTCATGATGTAAAAGAAGAAACAGAACCAAATGGAAAATATACACAAAAAAGTGAAAATAATGTGCTTTGATATGCATTCAGACTCCATAGTTTTTTTTTTCTGGATGTGGAGGGCATTTTCTGTCATGAGTTTTTTGGAATTGTCTTGGATCATTATGTTGCTGAGAAGAGCTAAGTCAATCATAGCTGATCATCATACAGTATTACTATTATTGTGTACAGTGTTCTTCTGGTTTTACGTATTTCTTTCAGCATTATTTATTATTATTTTCTATACAAATATGATTATTATTTTCAAATATTTCAAAGCGGATATTAATTGGAACAGTATGCCTTTTTTTCCCTCTCAGGAAAATATCAATCAGACTACCCATCAGAATTCTTGTTGGCATTGGAATCTCCAAAAATGTTTCTAGCAGGAGAATGCCTAAGACATATATGCAGTAAATACACCATAGGTATTAGTATCAACATAGGTTTCTATTTAGAGAAACTTGTTTCTCCACATTGTATTTTTCATTTTATGCATCAAAGAGGTGGAGCTACATGGATTTCAAAGGACTCTTAATAATAATTATAACTTCAATAAAAGGTTGACATTTACTTGGCCACTGTTTTGTTCTATATATTGTTTTCCTTTTATTGCAATAGTTAGTCAATCAGTCAATAAGCATTTGTGAGGAACCTAGTCAGTGCCAGGTACTATACTAAGCACAAAACAAAGAAAAACAAAAAGACAGTTCCTGCCTTCAAGGAGATCACACTCTAACAAAGAGGAAAGAACAAACTACTTTGTACAAGCAAATTGTTTACAGAATAAATAGGAAATCATCAACAGAGGAAAAGCACTATGTAGAATTAAGAAAGATTGGGGAAAGTCTTCTTACAGAAAGAATTAACTGGAACTTGAAGAATCCAAAGTTATGAGGTAAAGATGATGAAAAGTATTCTAGGCTCGGAGGACAATTTTTAAATTCCTGGAGTCAAAAGATGGAATGTTGTGTTCTAAGAACAGATTGGAGGTGGGGTCATAGGACCAAAGAATGTATTTTGAGCAGAGAGGAAGCTGTAAGGTATAACAAAAGATGGGAATAAGGCTATGGAAAATTTTTGAATATCAAACAGATATATTGAATCCAGGGAAGCCACTGGACTATATTGACATGTGTGTGTGTGTGTGTGTGTGTGTGTGTGTACAGATGGACAGACATGGTCCAAGCTGAGCTTTATAAAAATCACTTTGGAAAGATGGAGTGAAGTAGGGAGTTGTGGCCAATAGGCAAACCAGCAGACTATTACAGGAGTATAAGTTTTAAAAAAAAAATGGTCTGTACCATCCTGGTATACCAGGGTGGTGAAAATATCAGCAAATGAAGTATATTCAAGAGATCTTGCAAAGGTGAAGTAGATGGGTCTTAACAATTGCTTGGATATAAGGAAATGAGAATAACACCTGGATGGTGAGCCTCAGGGACTGAGAGGATTGTGGTGCTCTCAACAATAAGAAGGAACTTTAGAAAGGAGGAAGCACTCCGGGAAACATATGAGACAGTCAGTTAGTGGTTTTAAAGGACATAGGTAGAGATATTAGGGAATAAATGTGCTAGAATTCCTGATAATGTACCATGGACTTTTGGATTTGGTAATTCTCTTGCTTAACTGGTTCCATATTTCCCCATTCTTCTATTAAAGAATTTTTATGCTGTTTCCTTTCTTTTAGTTCAGAAGTTGTTTAATATGTAAATATCCTGAGTATAGGTAGCTAGACAATTATAAAGGAATTCTTTATTCTTTTTTAAAGAATTAAGTATAGTTACAGTTTGACAGCAATGAAAAAGGGGGAAAACAAATCTGACATTTATTTATTTATTTTTGCTGGCATTAATTGGGGTTAAGTGACTTGCCCAGGTTCACACAGCCAAGAAGTACTAAGTGTCTGAGAAAAAATTTGAACTCAGGTTCTCCTGACTTCAGGTTTGGTGCTCTATCTACTATACCAACTAGTTGCCCTGGTCTGATATTTATTTATTAGTCATAAGCATAATCCAAAAAAAGCTCAAATAAACCTCCAAACCTAACCTATTAATGAATATGTGCTTGATTAAGAAAAATTTCAGAGTAATGTCTGTTGTGACTTTTATATTATCTTCTGTTCATGTTGTAGTCAATAGAGAAGGTTCTTGTAATAATTGCTTAGATTTCTTATCTTAAGGATTTTTTGCTTAATAAACATCTGGATTGGATAACTTACCTACATTGTTTTGAAGAGTCCTTGACATAATAGAAATTTGGACAGTTTTTACTGGTAGGCAGAAGTATGTGGATTTAACTGAAGTAACTTTCAATTAGTTTGAGGAATTGGATTTTTCAATTATCTGTATATAATTAGGCAATTATTATATTTAATGTTTATATTAATGCATTATGGTAGCTTTATCAAGGAGTTTAGTACTTTTCTCATTGTTCTATCCCAAACCTGCTTTTATATTTAGGGATTTCAGTATATGTTCATGTCCCTTTTTGGGACCTTATGAAATACTTATTCAATCAATATTCTCAACTCCCAAGATCTATCTATCTTATCTATCTTGGCTAAGATAGATATATGGATAGTCATTCCTTGATTTCATTTTCACCACAAGGATTCTACCTCTGCCATTCTCATTTGAAATTGTCACCTATCTTTCCTTCTTTTCCTTACCTTTTTATAAAACAATTCTCTTTATTCACCAAAACTTCCTGTGACTCTAATCCTTTTTGCTTTCTCAGGCTATTGGTTTTGTTCTGGCCTTATTTTCTTCACTTCACAATCTTGACTCTATCATTAATCTGATCAACTTTCCACCATTTTACTACTGTTGAGTTCTATTGATACTCATCTTTTTCCAAATCCCAACTCTGGATTACTTCTACCATCAATCTGTTCATCTCCTGGGGTGTATGGAGTGTTTCAGGGAGGACTTGTTCCTCTGGTATGCAAGCCTGCCAAGCCTTTTCATTCATCTTTGAAGTCCACCTTCACCCAATTCTTACCTGTGGCTCCAAGAAACTATAGTTTATGCAATGACCACATCCTAGTAACCTGTCTCAGCAGACAGGATTGAGAGTGACTCACTGGTGAGTTAAAAGGATGTCTACCACAGGCTTAGCCAGACATTGAAAATGCTTCTCTTTCCCTAAAAGCTCCCTTCCTCCTAACCTTGCACTATAAACTATAATCCTTCCAGTTACCAAGATTTAGCTTCCAAGTCATTGTTAACTCTCATCTCTTCCTCATCCTTTTGTCCAATCAATTTCAAAGACCTTACCAAATCTGTCTTTCTAAGGTCTCTAACCTATCTCCTTCTCTCCATTTATACAGCCCTTCCCTAGTACAATAACTCATCATCTTACCTAAAACTATTATAATAGTCTCCTTATTTGTCTCCCTGCCTCCATTTTCTCCCACCTTTACTTCATCTTCTATATAGCTCCCAAATTGATCTTCCTATTATGGAAATCTGACTATGTAACCCTTTTGGTCATGAAGCTCCAGTAGTTCACTTTTTCTTCAAGGAGAAAGCCTTTAATGCACTTCACAATTTTGATCAAAGATATTTTTTTCCAGACACATTGCATACTACCTTCAATCTCACCTGACATTTCAGCCAAACAAATCGACTTGAGTGTGTTGCCTTCTACCTAGATATCTAGAATATTGTGCTATACTACATTTTGTCTATCACTCATTTCTGTCTTTGACAGCCTGTTCCTCATGACTAGAATGCACTCTCTCCTCATATCTACTTTGTAGAATCCCTAGTTTCCTCTCATGTTCAGCTATAACAATACTTCCAATGGGAAATCATCCTCTTAGAGAGAGTTTCTCTTTACACATAAATCACTTTATAACCTCTTTCTACCTGTTCTGTCCTTAAATTTCTGTGTACATTTACATATTTTTTCCCCCAAAAGAGTGTAACCTCTCTTGTTTGTGGTGATGAGTAAAATAAAAAATGTAATTAAAGGAATTTAATTTTGAAATTTGAAATAACCTTAAATCAACTTCAACTTTTTGACCTTTTGCCCAGTGCTCTCACATTGTTTTCTTAGTGTTCCCAACATATAGTGCAATACTGGTCGCCTTGTAGGAGTTTAATAAATATTTGTTGAATGAATGAATGCAACATCTATTGCAAAATATGAGCTTGAAAAGAATGAGTATCAACAACTTCAAGTTATGGTTTACGCAACTTACTCAATTATTTACAAAACCTGAACTTTGTTTTTTTTTTCCCCTTTAATGTTGTGAAAAGTCCCTCAATGTAAACAGATGTGCTGACAACTAGTAAATCACCATTCAGCTATAGATTCCAGAGTTGAATAAGTAGTTTTTAAAGATCATTTATATAATTTATTCATTTTACAGGTGAGGAAATTGAAGCCCAGAGAAATCAAATGATATACTCAAGTACCTTGGATACCATGTTGCAAATTACAATTGAAATTCAAACCTTGAGTCAAAATCTAGTGTTTTTTCTGCTGTCCTCTGCCATCTCATCTCATAATTCAGTTACCTCAAAGAACTGGGTCTACAGAACATTGCAAGTGCTATTTTTTCTTCTTGTCGACCCACACTTACTTAACCACACATTTAATAGCTTTGTAAGTGTTTTTTTTTTGAGAGTTACATTTGTGATTTTGCCAAAAACATGAATAAGGTTATTAATAGGGTAAATGAATATATTAACTAGATTCAATTTTCTTTTATAGTCTTTTGTCTCATAAAATAAGTGCCCACTCTAGTTTGCCTGCAAAGGCATTGCAATTTTTCAATAGAGAATACAAGGACATTATATTTAAAATTTTTAGTTTTTGTGGCTACTTGAATCCCTGCCTAGAACAAACTTAACCAAATCATAATGAGATACTCATCCTGGAAATAGCATGGAATGTTCTTTTTGATTGATTAGAGAAAGCACAAAAGTCATTGTTCACATAGGATCCATCTACAGTTGGATTCAATTATTAGGGAAAATCTATATTACCTTAGGATTCCTCGAGGATACTAAGATGTCCTTGCAGATTTACTGCATTCTTCAGAAACTTGAATGATGCTGTATGGGTAAAAAGCAAACATGATTAATTATATTTGAAGCACTCTTGGATTGATCTACTTTAAAATCAATTCCAACCTTCTGAACATCTAGCAGGGTACATTGTTTTATTGTTATCGAGAATAAGCCAAAAAAAAAAAATTAGAACCAAGGTTATAGTGAGATTTAAACTAAAGACACTTATAAACATCTTATCATTTTATATATAAATACATCCATATATGTGTGTATATATACACACACCCATATGTGTATATGTATATAAAGGCTGATTTTTATATTTTTATTGTGAATATGTGTGTGTGTGTATATGTGTGTATGTGAATGTCACACATTCACACACACAAAGACAGGAGAGAGACAGAAAAAGGGAAAAGTACTCAACCATTAGATTTTATTCACTAACACAAATGTTTGTCAAACTTTTCGTCTCAAGACCTCTTTAAGCCCCTAAAATTTACTGAGGATGTCCTTCCTCCCTCCCAAAGAGCTTTTGTTTATGTAGATTATATTTGTTAATTTTTACCCTATTAGAAATTGAAACATTTTAGTATTATAATAAAAATAGTTTTGACCACACAGACTTCCTGAAGGGATCTTAAGGACCCCCTGGGATTCCCAGACCATATTTTATGAGAACAACTGCTTTAAATTTCAAGAGGCTCATGTGCAAAAATGTTTGTGGCAGCCCTTTTTATAGTGGCCAGAAACTGGAAACTGTGGATGCCCATCAATTGGAGAATGGCTGAATAAGTTATGGTATATGAATGTTATGGACTATTATTGTTGTATAAGAAACGACTAGCAGGATGATTTCAGAGAGGCCTAAAGAGACTTACATGAACTGATGTTAAATGAAATAAGCAGAACCAGGAGATCATTGTACATGGCAATAAGAAGATTATACAAAGATCAATTCTGATGGACATGGCTCTTTTTCAGCAACAAGATGATTGAAGCTGGCCAGTTCCAATGATCTTATGATGAAGAGAGCCATTTACACACCCAGAGAGGACTGTGGGAACTCAGGGTGGTTCACAACATAGCATTTTCACTTTTTTTGTTTGCTTGCATTTTGTTTTCTTTCTCATTTTTTTCCCTTTTTGATCTAATTTTTATTGTGCAGCAAGATAACTGTATAAATATGTATACATATATTGAATTTAATTATATCTTTTTAACATGTTTAAAAAAATAAATTTCAAATGGCTATTTGTGGGACTTCTCCCTGACCTAAGAATCTTAAAATAAGACCCATTATCTTTATGGCACTTCTAGATGCATTTTCCTATCAGCCTTGGAGCACCTACATTTTGTATAGGCACTTAATCAGGATATTAAAAATTATCTTTATCCTTTGAATCATTTTCTATTACTTTATTCAGTAAGTCTTTGAGTACTTACTGTGTGCAGAATAGTATGCTAAGTACTATGGAAAAAATAAAAAGATTTAATAAAGCACAGACCCTGACTTCATGGAACTCATAATTTAGAAAGAAGCTTAGACACAAATAGCTATTATACAAAATAATATATAGAATCATAAGATTGGTCTACAAGGTCTGAGGATCATTTTTAACAGACATATGAAGGATAGCTTCTCAGAGAAGTTATATTTTGTGGAGGAAGTAAGACATGAATGTTAAAGAGAATTATACAACAGAGTAAAATATTCTCTCTGCTATGAAAGATATACAACTGTTTTGGAAGTTCAGAGGAGGGAGAGATAAGTTCTGCTTTGATGTGAAGGATGAGAGGTAGTGATCAGAGAATACTTCCTCTAGGAAATGGAGCATAAACTGGACTTTGAAAAGTGGCTAAGATTTCCCTGAGAATGAAACTCAATAATAAGAAATCTTGAAGGTAGGCAAGAGTAAATCATGGGATTAAAAGTCAGAATAGGCTTTACTGGTAAAAGTAAATTTACAAATGATGAAATTGTAAAGTCTCCTCTTTGGGGTATAGAAGTGACCTGGGTCCACATAAGTTTCTGACTTTGTTGATTTTGAGTTTTAGAACATCTTTGGAAGCAAGAAACTATCTCCTGGTTTGGGGATGAAAGGTGAAACTTGGCAGGGAAAAATAATTGGAGGAAGGGAGAAAAGGCCATCCCATAGAAGCTAGAGCAGTAGTAGATGCTCCTGAAGCACTAGTGCAGATAAAAAAACACCTGAAGACAATTTTGTAATAGTAGTTTCCCCTCTCCAAGTACATAGAGGTGAAAGCTTAGAGACAAATTTTAAGATAACTTTGCAGCAAGTTCACTTGCTCACATGACTAGCTAGTATCTCAATAAAAGAGCAGTTTGTTGGGGAGGACATAATGTAGAAACTAATGGTCCTTTTCTTCTTTTCTCTTGCTCTATCAGTTAAGAGTATACGTTTCCAGATTTGAAACCCTCCATTCACTATGCTCAAGCTTGGATTTTACGACCTTAATCTTACTTCTCATAAACTTTTGTGGTTGTCCCAGGCATTTATTTCCTGGTATCCATTGTTTTGGGATGTGAGGGTTCAGAGATAGCTTTGGAAGTGACCCAGGAGAAAATGACGTTTTTTAGCTGGAAAGTATCATTGAGGGGTCAAGATGAGGTCAGCAAATCATCATGGTTTCATTCTCAGGGAAATCATATGAAACCTCTAGTTCTCTAATAATATGAAGAGGTTACACAGAATATACAGAAGATGTGGGCTGTACTAGCTTCTTAAAAACTTGGGTATATTGGGTTCCTTAGAAAGAATCAAACTTTTAAGCTCAAACCTCCTATAGTTAAAGATACCAGTTGGGAAGGTATAGAAATAATTCAGGTCAGAAATGATGAAGGGATAAAATAACAATCTAGTAATAGAAATGTTGACTCATAATTGGATATAAGCTTAGAGAAAAGACTCAGTGACACTGATTGTGACATGAGTGAGTAGAGGAATTTTGGTGTTAATGGAAGAGGAGAGTGAGAAAGATCACTAGTGACAGAAAGCTGCAAAGAAAAGATAGAAGATGAGGCAGCTGGATTGCACAGTGGATAGAGCACCCACCCTGGAGTCAGGAGGACCTGAATTCAAATCCAGCCATAGACACAATACTTACCAGCTGTGTGACCCTGGGCAAGTCACTTAACCCCATTACCTCTTAGAAAATAAGAAAGAAAGAAAAAAAAGAAATAATTAAAGATGAGTAATGAACAGATGTTTTAGTCCTTAAAGGGAGAACTGGTTTTTGAAGAATTGATTTCTGTAGAGCAGTAGCATCAAAAACTAGACTATAAGTGGTTGAGGAATCAAGTGACATGGGAAGGCAGAAAATATATGCTATTTTTCTAGTAGTTTGGCAATAAAAATAAAAATGAAATAGAATGTTAACTTGAGGGGATGACAGTGTCATTTGAAATTTTTTTAAGTATAGGAGTGACAAGGGCATGTTTGTACACAGAGAAACAGCTAGAAGATAAGAGATTGGATATGAGAGAAAGGTCAAAGAATTCTACTGGCAGTGACAATAGAGAGAAGTTTAAAGGTTGTAAATTAAGTTGATTTCATAAGAAGGAAGCCCAGTCCTCGCAAAGACAATGGAGAAGAGAAAAGGTGACAGTACTATAGAAGGATCCTGGAATCTGTGGTTATCCTCTCTCTGATGTTTACTAAGAATTTTAGGCAAGTCCCTCATCTCCCTGGACCTCATCTTTAAGATGAGGATCTTTATTAGATAATTTGTTCCCTCCAGATCTAGATCATTTTGAGGTCTTGGATTAAAGTGGAGAAGACTCTTATTCGGGTATTGAGAAAAAAAAATGTGACTTTTTAAAAAAAGTGACATTTTAAAAAAAATGAACTAGAGATATGACTTGCCTAGGATCACACAGCTAGTGTCTGAATTCATATTTGAATTTAGCTCTTCCTAATTCTAGGACTGACATTCTATCTTTTGAACCACCTAGGCTTCCCAAAGAGTGACTTACTTAGCATCACTTAAGTAGTAGCATCAAGGATCCGCATCAGATAAACTAGAAGGATGAAGCTGTCCTAAAGAGAGGAAAGATTCCAGAGTGATGGCAACAGAGAGAGGGTCTAGAAGTGACAGTGGAGGAAACAAGGTATCCTAATTTCTCATCTCAAAAATGGGAGAATTGATGAACTCTAAGATACTCTCAGTCTATAAAGCTACCATCTTATGAGGTATGAAGCTAAAATTTTCTTTTTTTATTAAAACTTTTTATTTATAAAATATACATATGGGTAATTTGTCAACAATGACTCTTGTAAAACCACCTGTTCCAAATTTTCCCCTCCTTCCTCCCACTGACTCCCCTAGCTGGCAGGTAATCCAATACATGTTAAATATGTTAAAATATATGTTAAATCCAATATGTGTATACATATTTATACAGTTATCTCGCTGCACAAGAAAAACCTGATAAAGAAGGGGGGAAAAACTGGGAAAGAAAGCAAAATGCAAGCAAACAACAAAAGAAAGAGTGAGAATGCTATGTTGTGGTCCACACTCAGCTCCACAGCTCTCTCTTTGAGTATAGATGGCTTTCTTCCAATTGGAAATGGTTTGAATCATCTCATTATTGAAGAGAGTCACATACTTTAGAATTGATCACCATATAGTCTTGTATAATGTATCATATAGTCATGTATAATGATCTCCTGGTTCTGCTCTTAGCATCAGTTCATGTAAGTCTCTCCAGGCCTTTCTGTATTTATCCTGCTGGTCATTTCTTACAGAACAATAATATTCCATAACATTAATATACCATAATTTATTCAGCCATTCTCCAATTGATGGGCATCCATTCATTTTCCAGTTTCTAGCCACTACAAAAAGGGCTGCCACAAACATTTTTGTACATGTGGGTCCCTTTCCCTCTTTTAAGATCTCTTTGGGATATAAGCCCAGTAGTAACACTGCTGGGTCAAAGGATATGCACAGTTCATTAACTTTTTAAACATAGTTCCAGATTGCTCTCCAAAATAGTTGGTCCATTCACAGTTCCACCAACAATGTATCAGTGTCCCAGTTTTCCCACATCCCCTCCAACATCTTTTCCTGACATGTTAGCCAATCTGAGAGGTGTGTAGTGGTATCTCAGATTTGTCTTAATTTGCTTTTCTTTGATCAATAGTGCTCAAAGGAGCACCTTTTCATATGACTACAAATAGTTTCATTTTCTTGATTTGAAAATTGTCTATTCATATCCTTTGACCATTTATCAGTTGGAGAATGGCTTGAATTCTTATAAATTTGAGTCAATTCTCTCTATATTTTAGAAATGAGGCCTTTATCAGAACCTTTGGATGTAAAAATATTTTCCCAGTTTATTATTTCCCTTCTAATCTTGTCTACATTAGTTTTGTTTATACAAAAAAACTTTTCAATTTGATATAATCAAAATTTTCTATTTTGTGATCAATAATGATCTCTAGTTCTTCTTTGGTCACAAATTTCTTCCTCCTCCAAAAATCTGAGAGGTAAATTATCCTACATTCTTCTAATGTGTTTATAATATCAGTCTTTATGTCTAGATCATGAACCCATTTCGACCTTATCTTGGTATACGATGTTAAGTGTGGGTCAATGCCCAGTTTCTACCATACTACTTTCCAATTTTCCCAGCAGTTTTTGTTAAATAATGATTTCTTATACCAAAAGCTGGGGTCTTTGGGTTTGTCAAATACTAGATTGCTAGAGTTATTGACTATTTTGTTCTGTGAACCTATCCAATTCCACCGATCAACTGCTCTATTTCTTAGCCAGTACCAAATGGTTTTGATGACTGCTGCTTTGTAATAAAGTTTTAAGTCTGGTATAGCTAGGCCACCTTCATTTAGTTTTTTTTTTTTTTTTTTTTTTTTTTTTTTTTTTTTTTTGTTTGTTTTTAGTTCCCTTGAAACTCTTGACTTTTTGTTCTTCCAGATGAATTTTGTTGTTATTTTTTCTAGTCAGTAAAATAGTTTCTTGGGAGTCTGATCAGTATAGCACTAAATAAATAAATTAGTTTGGGCAGTATTGTCATCATTATATTTGCTCGACCTATCCAAGAGCACTTGATATTTTTCCAGTTGTTTAGATCTGACTTTATTTGTATAGAAAGTGTTTTGTAGTTTTGCCCATATAGTTCCTGACTTTCCATTTACATATAGATTCCCAACTATTTTATACTATTGACAGTTATTTTAAATGGAATTTCTCTTTTTATCTCTTGCTGTTGGGTTTTGTTAGTGATATATAAAAATGCTGATGATTTATGTGAATTTATTTTGTATCCTGCAACTTTGATAAAGTTGTGGATTACTTCTAATAGTTTTTTAAGTTAATTCTTTAGGGTTTTCTAAGAATACCATCATATTATCTGCAAAGAGTGATAATTTGGTTTCCTCATTACCTACTCTAATTCCTTTAATCTCTTTTTCTTCTATTGTTGTCAAAGCTAGCATTTCTAATACAATATTGAATAGTAATGGTGATAATAGGCAACCTTGTTTCACTCCTGATTTTATTGGAAATGGTTCCAGTTTATCCCCAATATGTATGATGCTTGCTGATGGTTTTTAAATAGATATTACTGACTATTTTAAGAAAAAAGTCCATGTATTCCTATATTTTGTAGTGTTTTGGATAGGAATGGGTGTTGGATATTATTGAATGAAGCTAAAATTTTCTCCTTGGCTTGAAATATATAGATATATAAAATAAGGGAAGAGAGCAGGAAATAAATGATTGTGGTATTTTCAGGGGAGAATTAGTCTTTGTAAAGGTAAGATGAAAAGACTGCATGAAGTTGAAATCAGAGTAGCAGAGGACAAAGTTTGGGGATAATATGAATAAAAGTAGAATAAGAAGGAAAAGTAATAAATGTGAATGATTATCATCCCAGACTTGATAATGGAGCAGGAGTTGAGATTTATTATAGGATGTAGGAATTCCAGTTGATCAGGTTCTTATTCTCAATATTCCAGAAATGAAAGAAAATGTTATCAATTCACATCTATGACATATTCTCTCTCTAAACATTAGAGACCTGAGCATGGAGGAGGAAGGAATTTAGGTTGAGATTCAGGATGAGTGGATACTTGGTGATCAACTCAGTAGCAGTAGAAAATAACAACTCCATGTCCTCATGCTACAATTCTGTAAAGGGATTAATGTCTAGCCTCTGGCATTTAAAATCTGTTGTTGATACTGTTCACTAACTGTAATATTTACTGTAAAGTCATCTTCCCCCCCCCCCAAAGTTTTAATTTTAAATATAATATTCCATATTTTAAAAATATATACTATAGTTCAATAAAACACACATGTAGATTTAGATGCTGAAAATATTTTTACAACTGGTATCTGCATTGTTTGAAGTGCTAAAAATGAAGAAAATATTTTCAGTAAACATTCACTGTTTAAAATGACAAATGTATTGACTATATATTTCTAAGAATTTGGAACATATGCCATTGAATCTTTCTGCTTATTATTCAAGTGGAAAGTTACCCTTTAAAGATTAGCCAGATCTGTCAAACCAACATACGGCTCTGTAACAATATAAAGTTCTCAACATTTTTTGATCTTTGCAATATAAGCATTTTTGTCAGTTATGTTACTCTTGAAAACTGAACTGCCTTCAATAGTTCTGTGCTGAGGAATTCTTAACCATAGTTTAAAAGCACATGCAATCTGAGAAACGTAAATGCATTGGAGTGACTTGGAGGAAAAAAATAACCTTAAAGAAAATTGAATACAATTCTGTGTTTGAGATTTTCATTTTTTGTCTTGTGTAGTTAGTTATCTCTTTAGTTCTATTATGTTTAACACCTGGGATTCTAAATGAACAAAGACCTTTTTCTGATTTTGTTTTTAGAACTTTTTTGATGAAGTGGTAAAATTTTTGCAGGTGGTGTTAACTTTTAAAAACATTTTCTTTTTTCTCTTTGCTTTTTTCTAAAAATTACCTTTCTGATTCTAAAAACTACCCTCTATTCTCTAAGATATTTGGATATTTTTCTTTCATTTTACTCTAAATAAATATTGTAAATACATTATCATGGCTATAAGTCTTCTGGATTCTTGAGACCAACTTTCTACCATAAAATATATGGTTCATAAAATGTATAATTATATCTTTATATACATGAATGGTTTTTGAACCTTGTTCATGCTTTCAATTGTTAGTCATGATTCTAAATTGGACCTGTACTATACAGTTTTATTTTATTTGCAGTATGGAATGACAAAAATAGTCTTATTCTGAGAAATCATAACACTTTTGTTGATATATAGAACTATCACCTCCCCTTTTTTTAATCCATCTGCACCCATCTCCTGAATATCCCCTTTCTATCTTTTGTCACATTTTACTGCCAAGAGAGGGATAATCTGAAGTTAGATAGTCTCCCTTTGAGGAAGAGTTATTGAACCAATACTGGCCTATGGCTTCCATATGTTCTGTCCTTTTCCAAAGAAGCTCAATTGCGGACAAAAATCAAAAATAGATTGATAGACTCTTTTGAGGGGTAGACTTAACAGAAACATTGGAACATTGCTTGGGGCAGAGGAGAGAGGAAGAAGAGATACACTGGAGAGTATGACTTGAATCCAACAAAAGGCGAGTGAGAGAATCTCTCTGTTTTATCCTCCATTACTAGAAAACCAGAACTTAGAGTATATAGTTGGTCTCAGTAAAACTGTTACATCATATTTCTTTATTCCCACAACTGAACTTCATCTATTAAGTACTAGTTACCAATTCTAACAAATCATCACTTTCAATAGTTCCATTTTATTTTCTTTTATGAAATTAGTGTGCTACCACAGTCACAGATGTTTGCCTTTAATAGGTAAAACACGGGATAGTGAAAAACTAAAATAGCCTGCCTCAAATTCTTACCAGTAGTTTGACCACCAAGTTTTTTTAACATCTTTATGCCTCAATTTCCTCATCAGAAAAATGAAAGGGAGTGGACTTGATGGTTCTTATGGTACAAATCTGTGATCTTAATATTAAATTTTATTGCCTATAATGTCAACATTTGGAATATAGTCAAATGAAAAGGCCAGAGGGCACATAAAGACATAATTCAATAGTCACAACCCATAAATTTGGAATTCTGATTAATTGGGAAAGGAATCATTTTAAAATGAAAGAACATGTCACATCACCTAAACAATGTTTAAAAAAAAGTCTTCCCATGAAGACTTGTTGAACTTTTGGTTCATTTCTTGATGAGAATTTCTTGGTGAACTGCACAACCAATATGCATAAGCCAGCCCACATCTGGCCTCTGATCCCATCCATGAGTATATGTCTTTTGCTTTTTTTTTTTTAATCTGTTTTATCTGTCTGCTTCATTCTTGATGCCAGCTATTTTTGTTTCCATGATTTCTGTTCTTATGTTGCTGCCTTGTGAAACCTGAACTAGTGAGAGGAAATGTTATGGCATGTCCATACCTGCTTGTGAACCGGCCAAAAGATCTAATTTTAGACTATTTGCTCAGGATATAATAATCATTGTCGAGAATTGTTTTGGAATTAGTAAACAACATAGTATGTGGTATGATTCATTTTTAAAAGGGCAAATTTGAATGATAAATGAAGCTCCTTAAAACTTGTGAAGAGTTTAGGTTGTCAGAGTTAAATATGACAAAAGTAGAGGCCTTTGAAATGAGAACAATGACTCTCAAAGGATGTCTGGAATTATCCTTAATATTAATTAATTTTCAGTATAAATGAGCCATTTTTCTTTCTCTTTACTCCTTTTCCCATGAATATGAACTAAGTACAGTAGTTTATTGTTAAAGCTACAAATTTTCAGGAAATGTATTTGACCTATCAGTTTTGCTTTGGATCTGGCCATTTTTTCTGTCATATCTTTCTGTGCCTAATCATTTCTATTTCCTATTACTAGTGCTAGTGTTTCTAGGCTTTAGAAGATATAAGCCATGGGCAGCTAGGTGGTGCAGTGGATAGAGCACCAGCCCTGATTTCAGGTGAACCTGAGTTCAAATCTGCCTTTGACACTTAACACCTTCTAACTATATAACCCTGGGCAAATCACTTAACCCCAATTGTCTCAGGAAAAAAAAAAGGTATTAGCCAGATCCTTTTGAGTTCCTCCCCTGAGTTCCTTTAAAACCAGATAAACTGGGAAGATGATTCCATGTGGATTAGAGGGTATTTATCCACAACCTTTTTTTTTTTTTTTTTTTGGCCCTAGGTAGTTTTTTCTAGAATAGGGGTTATTAATTCTGTGAGTGTATGTGTATATATGTATGCATTCTCTGAACACATTTAGTTATCTTGGGGTACCTAAAAACCTCTTATCAGAAAAAAAAGTTTTTAAATGCATAAAGTGAAATACATATGATTCCAAAGAAAACCAATTGTATTGAAATATTGGTATCAAAATATATTTTTAAAGTTCATGGATCTGACCTTATGAATCCCCTTCCCAGAAGATGGATACATTGAAAACATGCCTCTTTTCTTTCTTTACTGCCATATTAGGTAAATCTTTATTGCTTCAGATTTTTGGTTATGAAAACCATCCTATGAAATGTAAATAGTAATTTTTTTTCTGAATCCTAGATAATAGGTGATAGCATTCCATTTTCTGTATGACCCAGAAAAATTTTTAAATCTATCTCCATTTCTAGAGGTTAACTATATTGTTATACCAATATTTAATTGCTAAAGATGGAAAAAGCAGCTAGATTAAACCAAATGAAAACAAAAAATCATGGTTATACAGGAGGCAATACCATATTGAAGGTGGTCAATATCAAGGCTTCTAAAAAAGATATCTTTCTTTTTCATTCCAAAGTTATGGGAAAAATCTTGGCCCTTATTATTACCAAAAAGGATGACCTAAGAAAAATCAGTAACTGTATACATTTTATATGACTTAAATCTAAAATGCTTCAAAGACATCATTGATGGATGTATTAAAAAGGAATAAGCAAGGAAGCTTTTGCAAGCAGTATTTTGCAGGTCACATTTTTACTATCACAAAATTGACGAAAAGATATAGACAATATAATATCCTGCTGTGCTATGAACATTTTAAAAATTGGTTCAGTAGAGCAAAACAGTATCTGAAAGGTCATCTTTCAGCAAGCCAGTCTCCATGCATGTGTCAAAAGTATGAGATTCCTCAAAATATATAATAGATATGTTTATTTGAATCTCTAAAAATCAGGTGAGGCAGAAAACAAGGATATATATTCTCTCCAAAATTATTTACCATTGTCACAAAGGAGTCAGTAGAGAGTTCCAGTCAAAGGGACTCTTTCTGATGATGAAGACCTCTAGATATTCCTTTGTATGGATGGTCTTGTGCTGATTTCATATAGCCCTGAACCACTTTAGAACCTCCAAGAAGATAGCTATAAACATTCCAAATAAATTTCTCTGTTTGCACAGAAAACCCATAAAATTAACTAATTTAAATGGGTAGAAAGAAAGAAATTGCCAAGACTTAGCAATTAATTGGATATATAAGGGAAGAAGGGACAATGATATTATAAGCTTGGGAGGTTAGTGGTTCCTTTGACAGAAATAAAAATAATGAAATTTGAAAGAGGGATAGATTTTGTGGGTTAAAATAAAATGACTTCATATTGTACATGTTAAGTTTGATATGTCTGTGGCACGGCTAGTTTCAAAAGTTCAAGAAGTACATTGATGATATAGGACTAATGCTAAGGAGAAAGACTTGAGCTGGATATATAAATAGGGGAGGACATAAACTTGAGTCACCTGGGATAAGCAGGCATGGATAAGTTGGGATCTGCATCATTGGAATAGCTGCATTAATAAATAATTTTATTACAGCATCAATTAATTATAGATGCTGAGTGTATTTCTTTTGAAGAATTCATCACTGAATGGTCAACCTTTGAATTGATGAATCTATAATATAACTAAGCTGCAAATAAGATCAAACAGAGAGATAGACAGATGTAGCCAATAGCTACAGTGTATCAGATAGTCCCTACTCAAAGGTTTTCAGGTTGGTAACATATTATCAGACCTTAAATTTTGATGATGTGGCATGAATTCAAGAAGCTTTAGTCCCTCCCTTATCATAATGAGGTATCAGATCAAGACTTCAATGGAGGGCATTGTTAATTCATTAATACCATCTATTTAAAGTTGTAAAGGTGATGCTATTTGCATTTATAGAATAGAATAATTTGACCCATGAAATCACAAATCCCTGAAATATTCAAGCAAAAAATTCATGGATTTCCCAGGTATTTTCAAAGTGTTGTCAGATTAGTAATAAAATTGATAAAAAAAAAATAATACTAATAGCATTCTAAGATAATATTTTTTTAACCTTCTGAAAGTCATTATTCTTTCCTAGTCCTCAGCTTTCTCATTTGTGTAATGAGGAAGTTGAAGTAAGTGATATAAAGTCCATCGAACCTTTGAAATTGGCATGAAAGAAGCTAAAATATTTCAATGATTAATGGTGGGAAGTCAAGACAACATGATTAAGACCTTAATTCTCTCACAAACTTGCTGTTTTGATTTTGACAGCCCTTTATAACCTTTCTTGTGGTTTCTGTAGCTCAGTCCGCATATGGAATTTGTGATGGTGGATTGCACAGAGCAATGTCAGCTTGAAATATTCATTACTATCATGTTGGAGAAACTAAAATAAATTCAGACATCTTATTTAGATGTCCCCCCAAAGCCTTCTGAAAATCTGCCCAGAATTCTTCAGTACATCCAGGACTTTTAGTCTTTTAATTTTTAAATGCATGAACCAAAGAAGCATGTCTTTTGAATTTGAAGTAGTGCTTTAAAAGATATTTTTAAACAAATGCATTTCTCATTTCATTTTTTGCATTTTTGTATTTTTGTCTTGTAAAGAAAGCTTTGGATCATAATAGGCACTTAATAAATGCTTATGATTTATTGAGTTGATAATTTTATATAAACTATAGAACAAATCAAAAAGGGAAGGGGGAATAAAAAAGCTGAATGTGAATTATGAATTTTATCTAATTAGATTTCTCATGATGTTCCTCCCTGTTGGTAGGAAAGGGGTTGAAAATGCCAGCATCTGACCTTTAATCCTTCCAAAATCACATGTGTAATTTGTCCTCTAGTTAAGCAGGTTCTGCCATTATTGGTATAGCTTTTCTTAATCTGAGTCCCTGCCTTTAATTCTCTTAAGCAGTTTGCACATGAATTGAAATATACTCTCTTCTCATGCACTCTGTGTGGCCTGCCTGCTTCATTTCCTATCAATAGATTCTCTTGAGTTGTGCTTCTGAGGTCCCTTATAGGATTCCTTCTATTTACCTTGCATATAGTTTCTTATTTTGGCTTAACATATGGCAGATGGTTGTGTATCCCATTTTCATCAATCCTTTTGACACATTCATCCTTCCAAAGCTGAGCTTCAGTGATTTAGCTTGGAGGCAAGTGGATTACCTATTTCTGCTCCCAATACTAGTGATTTTTTTCTTTTTTTTTTTTTCTTTTTTTTTTTTTTTTTGCTAGTTCATGATAGAAATGTTTCAAGATGCCACTGATAAACCTAACCACAAAGTTTAGTGGAATCTGTTCAACAGTATGCAATTAGGTCACATAATGGATAAAGTACCAAGCCTGGAGTTGGGAAAACTCAGCTTCCCAAGTTCAAATCAGGTCTTAGATGCTTACTGCTTATGTAACCCTAGGCTAGTTAACTTGGTTTGCCTCAATTTCCTCCTTTGTAAAATGAACTGTATAAGGAAATGACAAACCACTCTATTATCTTTGTCAAGAAAACCCCAAATCAAGTCATGAAGACTTGAACATGACTGAAAACAACTGAACCATGACAACCACCACAAATTAAACAATGTTACCATAGTCACTTTAATTTCTAAAAGACTGAATGGCTGCTTTGGTAATATTGGCCTTGACTTGGATTAATGGCAAATTCTGTAAGTTGGCCCCTCTAGAGTTATCTTTGATTTGCTCTTTAATGACTAGCCTATAAGTTTGTGGTTATATATCATACTTATAAAATGAATAAGTTCCATATTATCAAGTTCTTTTTCCCTTCACTTTACTCAGAGTTTCCCTCCTAGAGCAAAGTGGAGAGTAGAGAATCTTTTCCAATTTCTTTATTTTAAAGTTGAGGAGACTGAGGTCTAGAGAGATTAGGTATTTTATCTACACAGAAAAATGATCCTAGATTAGTATTCTCTTCCCTCTTAATATGTAATTTTCTATATTAAAAAAAATTAATTCAGCAGACATTTTTTAAGTTCCTCCAATGTATAGAATTCTGTGCTAGAAAGAAACAAAGTCCAGACAAGACACAATCTGCCTTTATAGACTTTATCGTTTAGTAGTTGGGAATAAGACATAAATAAAAATAAGAGTGATACACAATATTATATAAAGTAAAGTAGTGAATCATGAAATGAAGTGCTTTATGAAAGATAAGGGGAAAAACAATTAAACTGGGGCAGGCAAGGAACTTCAGTGATTTAAAATTGTCAGAATCTTGTGCTGATTTCATAGTGACATATTGTTATCTGTATATGCTTCCAAGGTATAGTTATTGACATATTTTAAATTCTGACCAAAAACCTCAAGAATTTTTTTAAAAAACATTTGAGCCAATTGAGGTAAAAATATTTCCAAGATTTTAATATAGACAATTGTCATTGAATATGATGAAAGATGGGACAGCAAGAATGAACTTCTGGTTAATCAAATATTACAGTAAATCAAGAGCACCACATATCATCTTCCACTAAAATCCTACATCAACATCTCATTTTGGTTTTTCAGTGACTGTAAGTTGTCAAAAGCCGTTCCTGAATAGTGTGAGCTTTGGCAGGTACTACTAAACTAGAAAGTCCTTAAATATAGGTCCAGAAATAGACTCTTTTTGTAATTCAAAGATCAATCTAATGGATTGTGTAGTGATTCAGTGGAAGATGGCAGACTAATGGGAGTTTCTGACTACAAGTCACCAAGACTACTTGTTATGTTATAGAGTGGTGATAATCTGTGCTAATAAAGGGAATACCCACTGAGGAAGTCACATATCTTTTAAAGTATTTGAATAATGAGTATCTACATAGATACCCTAGATTGCCAACTTTTAAACAATTAAATCTTATAGAGTAAATTCAAAACTAAAATTATACCCAATGTATTTTAAATCTGTGACCGCTGAGATATGGTGATGAGGCCATGTTAGTAGAGTACAAGCTCTATAATGTTCTGCCAAGCTCAAAGAAAGGTTCTCAGAACAGGTGCAGCAGCAAACTACTAGGAACCTGAGATCAATGAGGCTTACAATCAGAAGTCTGGCTAGCAGGGGATAAATTTTTTCTAATTGACAGTAATGCATGAAAATTACCAAGATGAAGAGGGCTTGCAATATAAATGGGTGGTAGGAGCTCCTGCTTCTCTGAATTGCAGAACTATGGAGTATTGAAGCATAAATGGGAAACACTAAATTCTTTTTATGTTTTTATTTAGATTCTGCTTTTGCCTATTAAATAGGTACATCAGTTCACTTAACCCCTGCTTGTTTCAATCTCCTGAGCTATAAAATTAGGATAATAATTGCATCTTCCTTCCAGTGTTGTTGTGAAGATTAAATGAGAAACTATTTATAGGGGTAGCTCAGTGGTGCATTGACTACTCAGGAAGACTTGAATTCAAATTTGATCTTGGAGTTTTACTACCTCAGTGACCATGCACAAATCCTTTAACCTCTCTCTGCTCCCATATCCTCCCTTGTAAAATGAAGATAATAACAACACCTAACTCACATAACTGGTGTGAGGATCAAATGAGATAATTTTTATAAAGTTCCTTGTACATTTTCATTGCTTTCATTTCAATCATGTCCAATTCTTCATGTTCCCATTTGGGGTTTTCTTAGCAAAGATAAGTGGAGATACTGGAGTGGTTTGTCATTTCGTCCTCCAGCTATATATATATATATATATATATATATATGGCATTTAATAAATGCCTTTTCCTTTTCAAGTAACCATACTTTAGATATACTTTTTAAATCATGAAATGTACTTTCATGCTTATATTAACTCACATGTCCATACATTCTCTTGTGAACCTCCTGTGTTGTTGCATTTTTCTGTCCATGTCTGCTAGAAAAAGGCAGAACAGTCTAATTGAGAGGCATTGGGGTATAGTAGAAAGAACAATGGATTAAATATTATAAAGTTGAATTCTAGTTGTATCTCTCTTGTTTACTATGTGAACACAAGCCATAATGTCTGGGCTAGCTTTCTGGAGGTCCTCTGGATGGGCCTTAGTCTCAGCAGGATAGTCCCCAAGAGGATGGTCAGGAATAGAGTATAAAATCTTTATTGTCTCCTTCACAGTCTGTCTCCTTCACAGTTTGTTCACTTTGACTGTGTCCCCAATTCTCTCAGCCCTTAAATGCCTTATTACAATTATATCATGAAGCATACTGAGTATATGTGAACTAGACAACCATTACATCACCATACTAAGCTCTAAGTATATATGTGAACTAGAGAACCATTAGCTCATCAATTCCACTGAGTTAATACCTTCTTGTAAGTATCTTGTTTCAAGTATACTTCTCCAGAGTTCCAGCCCTCTACATCTCCCACTTTCTTTTGTTTTAGGACACTGGTGGTCATGCCTTCCCTGAGAAGTCAGGAAGAATACCAAACCAGATATTGTTAGCAGGTTTCCTCTGGACTGAAGGGTTTTACTTGAAACAGGTATACATAAATCTGTCAGCATGGGAGGTGTTACACAAGCACATAGCAATATAGCATAGGCTACTAGGAATGTAGCAAACATGAATCAACATGAGGAATTATACATGTCCATAAGTCCTAGAAATAGTCCAAAACCAATCTACTGTCCATTACTTTATGTATCATGGAATCCAATGATTCCTGCTGGCTCTAGAAGTCCTGCAGTGGTCTCATTAACAATTTTTGATGTTCATGAGTCAATTGCCATATTCATAGGTTTAACAGCCATGCTTTTTCAGTGGCATATGTAGTCATAAATGGAATGACCTGATGGTTCTTGGGTCTTCTCCTTCATTTCAAGGGTCTGCTCCATCTCTCTCCAATTGGACAAGCCAAATATGGCTCTTTGGTACCCATCGGATTCCTTCTCCATCTGTAAAGATACAAGCAAACCCTCTCCCCCAAACAGTTAACCTATCTGGTCCCTTCCATTCACCACTTTCTGGGTTTCTTTACATCACCTGGTGATTATCTAAAGATAGTGGAGCCTCTTGTACTGGACACTGCCCTTCCAGTGGGTTATAAAACCTGTCTCCGGAGCCAGGGCATCTTTGTCAAAAATCAAGAAGTTAATTGTATAAAGAGCTAAATGTAGAAGTTTTCTAGGGTTACCTGTGACTCCTCTTTTTGTTTTTGGAAGAGCGTCTTAATGTCTCTGTTTCTCCTCTCTACTTATTGCCTGTCCTTGAGAATTAAAGGGTATGCTAGTGGTATGTAAAATCTTATACTGTGCACAAAAGTATGTAAAATGTTTAGAAGTATATGCAGGTCCATTATCTGTTTTTTTTTTTTTTTGTTGTTGTTGTTGTTTTTTTTTTTGCTTGTGGCACATCCATAATTGCAGATGCTTGTATAAGGAATTCAGTGACCATTTGGACTGTCTTTTTTGCTGCTGATATTGCAAAAGTGAATCCTGAAAAGGTGTCTATCATAACATAGATAAAAGACAGATGACCAAAAGATTTATAATGGGTCACATCCATTTGCCAAATTTCATTGGGTCTCGAACCACAAGGGTTTTTCTCTGGAGGGAGCGTAGGAGAGTGAAAAGGAAGGCAAACTGTACAGGCTTTTACTATGTTCCTAGCTTCCTCTTTTGTTATCCCAAATTGCAAATGTAAAACTCAAGCAGCCTGATGATATTTAGAATGAGATTCTTGGGCTGCCTGAAATAAAGGAATATTGGCTAACATGGTTATAAGACTATCTGCCTTTGAATAACTATCAAAAATAGGGCCTGGAAGTCCACTATAAGAGTGGACTTGCAAGATATAAATCTTACCTGGATGCTTTCTCACTTGCTTTTGAAGTTCCTTAAAGAGCTGATATATTTTATTTGGGCTGTGGCAATTCTTTGTACCACACCTACTGAATAGGCCGAATCAGATATTATATTTATATTTCCTGGATAATAAGTAAGAGCTAGAATAGTTGCAAACAATTCATCCTTCTGGGTGGACTAAAAAGGAGTTCTGACTACTCTTTTTATTGTTAAGTCATGAGAGTATACAGTGTAAATAATATGTTTGGATGCATCTGTAAAGATAGTTGGTCCTTTAAGAGGAACTTTAGAAACCTTTTCTTCAAAAATCCATTGCCAATTATGTAATAGCGATTATCTTTAAGGGAGACTCATGTATAAAATTTGGAGCTATGGCCAATAAAATTTGCCATTCTGGGATGGTTTCACAACATACATTAATTTGTGTATTGGTATAAAAGGTATATATCTTGTCAGATCTTATCCCAGATAATTGTACTGCTCGCTTAATGGCCTTTAATAAAATTTTAGCCACAAGGACTGGGTAAGGAGTAAGGCTTTGTTCTGGTTGTGCTGGGAGGTTCACCCACTCTATCATACTGTCTCCTTGATGAAGGACTGCTGTGGGTGACTCTTTCGCAGCAAAAACTGATATTTCCAAGGGTTTCTGAGTAACTCTTTCAACCACATTGGATAAAGCCAGTTCAACTTATCTCAAAGCCTCTTGAGCTTCTTTTGTAAGCTGGCACAATGAGTTTAAAGCACTATGAAGCACCATTCACTATTTCTGATGGCATTTATGGCTCAACATTCTTTGTAGCAACTGGCTTCCACATCTTACATGTAATCATCGGATCACTATTCCTAATCATATGCCTCCTTCAACAACTATTTTACCACTTTACATCCACCCATCATTTTGGCTTTGAAGCAGCTGCTTGATACTGACACTTCGTAGATGTAGTATGACTATTCCTATATGTATCTATTTACTGATGAGGCTCCTATTTTTCTAGTATAATTAGTACTACTGATTTCCAATCATTAAGTTCTGGGTAAAACCAGAGAAAAATAATTAACCTAATCCTAACCCTCCTAATCAATTCTGCTTTAGCAACAATCATAGTTCTCATCGTTTTCTGACTACCACAACTGTATCTATACCTAGAAAAGTCTATCCCTTATGAATGTGGGTTTGACTCCTTAGGCTCTGCCTTTCTTCCATTCTCAATAAAATTTTTCCTAGTTGTCATTACATTCCTCCTATCCGACCTAGAAATCGCCCTCCTCCTACCACTACCCTGAGCCATCCAATTATCAACTACCAATATTATACTTGCCCTATCATACTCCCTCATCATCCTATTCACGGACGGCCTAACATACAAATGGTTCCAAAAAGGTTTTGAATGGACTGAATAGGTTTAAAATCTCATATAATGGTTACAATTGATAGGTAGTCAAGCCTAACACTGGATGCATCCATTGGATATCTCCTGTCAATTTCTGAAAGTCATTTAAGGTGTTCAACTTCTCTATGCTTAAAGTTTTTGTACTGTAAGCACCTTAGGGTATACTTCATATCCTAAATATTGAAAAGGAGCATGTCTTTGAAATTTTTTTGCAACTATATGCAGTTTGTAGTTCCTTAGTGTTTCTATGGTCTTTTGTAGACATGCTTCTCATTTGCTTCTCAGGTGCACACCTCAAGATATTATCCATGTAATGTAATAACATAACTTTTGGAGATGCTTTTCTTACTGGAGTAAGAGCAGCAGCAACATACATTTGACACATAGTAGGGCTGTTTTTCATTCCCTGTGGCAAAACTATTCATTCCTATCTTTTATAAGCTCAGCTAAGTTAATGCTGGGCACTGAAAAGGCAAATCTTTTCATATCCTCCTTATCCAGAGGGATAGAATAGAAACAATCTTTAATATCTATGACCCAAAGAGGTCATTCTCTAGGCAACTGAGTAGGAGATGGAAGTCCAGGCTGAAGAGTTCCCATAGTTTCCATCTGTTCATTTACTTTTCTTAAATCTGTCAACATCGTCCATTTTCCAGATTTCTTTTTTACAGCAAATACAGGGTAATTCCAAGGACTTAGAGAAGGTTGTAAGTGTCCTTGGTCAAGTTGTTCCTGTACTATATCTAATAAGGCCTGAATTTTATTGCTACCTAAGGGCCACTGTTCTATCCATACTGGTGTATCAGTTTTCCATTGGATAGGAACAGGTGAAAGTGTTGGCAGGCCTTCAACAGCAGCCCTGCCTAAAAAACTGAAGCACTTATTTGTAATCCTAATTGTTGTAAAATGTCTCTTCCCCTTAGATTGATGGGGATTTTTTTCAAATATAAAAGGAGTAAAAACTCCTGTTTCACCTTCAAATGTCCATCTCAAAGGAGTAGCACTAACTTCAGCTGCTATTGATCCTCCTACACCAGATATATAGGTGTCTGCCTTAATCTTTGGCCAATGACTGGGCCAGTTGGCACCTCTAATGACTATTTGATCTGCACCTGTGTCTACCAACCTTTCCAATGGTATGCCATTTATATAGATATTGAGCATGTGTCAGTCAGCTGTAATTGCTGCAGTCTAGATTATTCCTGGATTCTGTTGCTTAGAGTCAGAATCTGGACAAATATCACCAGATTGCTTATTAGAAGTCTGTATTAGTAAACCTGATGCTATTACTTCTGGTTGATAAACCACACATTGTCTACCTGTAGTAGTGACTGGGATAATTAGACTAGGATATTCCCTAGTTTCCCACATTAGTGTATGTATGTAAACGGTTTTGTAAGTACTCTCAGGAGGTGAAATGGTCAAGCCTACTGTGCCTGGAGGCAAGGGATTCATAGGCTGGAAAGGAATCGATTTCACCTCTCCAGGGGATATCTCAATAGTCCCAGCTGCATACAACTCTATTCTCCTCAATTGTAATCCCTTTCTTCCATCAGGTTGCTTCTCGGCTGATTGATCATGTCGAGTACTGAACTCTCTGGACATAGCATAGGCTGCCATCATGCCCCAAGTGTTTTTGCCTGGGGCTCTGCAGCTGAGCCCCACTTCCCGTTTCCCTGAGTCATTCTACATTCTGATGCCCAATGGAAGCCTTTGATGCATTTTGGACATAAGGTTTTGGGTCTTGCTCTCTCACCCTGTATTCTCACTCTGTCTCTATACCAACATTGAGCTTTCAGATGCCCTACTTTACCACACTGAAAGCATTGATGAGCCTCTCTGGAAGTCCCTTACCAAAAGAGACCCTATCTTCCCATGTTTTGCATTATAACCTGAGTATAAAAGGCATTTGTTCCCATTGTAGCACAGGGTCTTATGATCTTCTCTAAAGGAGCATCCTTATGTAGTCCTAGTATAATTCTTCTACAAACCTCATTAGCATTTTCTCTAGCAAGTTGTTTTATCATTTTTCCTGTTGCTGAATTTTCACCAATGGTTCTTGTGACAGCTGTCTGCAAATGCCCCATGATCAGCAAAGGGTTCATTTGGACCTTCATCTATTTTCGTGAAGGCTTTCCCTCTGTCTTGTCTTCCTGGGAGGGTGCCCCATGTTTTGATAGCAGTGAAAGCAATTTGCTCATAGGCTGTTAAAGGGTAATTAATCTGCATTAAAGTGTCTGCATAAGGACCTGCACCTGTTAATTGGTCAGAGGTGACTGGTATATTAACTCCAAGTTGCCTATTTCAGTGGGCTTGTATTCTCCAGAGTTCACTATACTCAGAAAGCCAGAATAAGTTTTTTCCAGGTTCTAAACATGTCCTTGCTATAGATTTCCAATCACTAGGGGTTAAAATTTAATAAGCCAAATTCTCTAATACCATCTTAACATAAGATGATGTAGATCCATAAAGTGTAAGCTTTTTCAGATCTTTGATTATTTCCATATTAAAAGGAGTGTATCTTCTCCTTTCTTGACCTGAAAAGTCAAACTCTTCAATTACAGGGTATGCTTCTATTTTCAACTCAGATGTATCCTGTTCTTCATCTTTAGCTTTAATTAGTGCCCTTTGTAATCATGTCACAGGTTTGGACAAAGCTGCTGCATGGGTGGTGCTGATGGTGTCACTGCTCCTCCCACTCCTTCTCCTTCCTCCACCCATGAAAGTGAAATTGAGAGGGGATGGTCAAGAGATGAGGAATGTCCTAATGGCTCCTGCTGAGAAGCACCACCCTCCTTGATTTCATTAGTACTGTACTTAACTTCATTCTTGTCTAATTCTTCATGTTTTTCAGCTGCTTTGTCAGTATCATCCCTGTCCTACTCTTTCTCCTTTTTCCTTATTTTAAAACTTGTGGGATTCCTTAAAGCCAGTTGTATTATGTTGTATATATCGAATTTTTCCTCAGGAATTGAATTAGGACCACTATCTTCATGATATTCAAATAGTATTTTCCCGCTAGTTTCCACTTCTCTGGCTCTAATTTTTCTTCCTTAGAGAACAAAGGAGACGTGCACTCTAATATTTCTAAGAGTCTAATGATCTGCTTTCAAGTTACCAACAAACCTTGTTTCTCTATTAACCTAACTATGCTTGCTACACACTTTCCTTAGGGTGAGGAAGGCTCTTTTCTTAGTATTTCCCCCATTTCAGCTGAAAAATGAAAGTGACAAGTTTAATCACCCTATTTCTGGGTCACAGGGACTTTTCCACTGAACTTAGATAGTGTCAGTTGAGCTGCTAAGTGTAGGTCCTTATGTGCAGAGTCTCAAAATGTAGTGTGTTTCTTCAGTGCCCCAAATTTAGGGCACCAAAGTGTAATGTTTGGGTTAGCTTTCTGGAGGTCCTCTGGACAGGCCTTGATCTCAGCAGGATAGTCACTATGAAGATGGTCAGGAATAGAGTCTAAAGTCTTTATTGTCTCCTTCACAGTCTGTTTTCTTCAGTCTGTTCATTCTGACTGACCGTGTCTGTCCCCAGTTCTCTCAGCCCTTAAATATCCTATTATAATTACATCATTACAGTACACTGCTTATATGCCAATTAGAGTGATTATATCATTTTATCATACTAGATATTTGTGAACTAGAGAACCATTATCTCATCAATTCCACTGAATTAACTCCTTTTTGTAAGTATCCTTGTTTCAAGTATACTTCTTCAGAGTTCTAGCCCTTTACAACAAGCAAATCACATAACCTTTGTGAACTTCATTTTTCTCTTA
Organism: Sarcophilus harrisii; assembly: GCF_902635505.1. Lineage (NCBI taxonomy): Eukaryota > Metazoa > Chordata > Mammalia > Dasyuromorphia > Dasyuridae > Sarcophilus > Sarcophilus harrisii. The sequence continues at coordinate 298,140,217 of NC_045427.1, forward strand.
TTTGTAAAAATAAAGTTTATAATCTTCACTTCACAATATTGTTGTAAGAAAAACACTGAAAATGATATGTAAATGGACTGAATAACAGTAGTAAAAAAAGAATATTAATATGGCGTGGATCATTTAGTTATATGAAAATAAGGATCTTGCAAGTTTAAAGACTAATAGATTATTGATTCTGTCAAAGTTTATCATCCATCTTATTTCTAGAGTTAGCTGTGGTTTTTTTTTTGAATTCTTAATTTTCTTCCCTTTTCCTTTAGGTATCTGACCTTGATTTGTCTCCCACCTGCCCCATTTATTACATCACTTCCAAATTCCTTGATAATAATGCTTTTAACATTTTTCAAAAACAAGTTAAATAATTGAAATTGATGATGAGTATATGACACACAAAGAATGTTTTTCTGTCAGAATATGTTCTAATGAATACTTAAGTTTAATGCTTAGTTCTGTGCATAACTTCAAGATTATAGGCCATTATTTTTTCTAGCAGATGTTTTTATTTTCATGCTTTTAAGAAGAGTGTTTGCTGGTTTTTGAAATCTTCAGAATATTCAGTATTCTTTTATCATTTAACTTTGAGTAGTACTTAAAATGAAACAGTAATTTTGTCAAGATGTTTTTATTTTTAAAGAATCATTATTCACGATACACTGAAATTAGCATTAAATTGAATTATCCATATATTTCATCTTGGCACTTTGCACTAGATTTCACTGCTGATTGACTTAGCCAGAATCCATAATCTGTAATTAATTTTTCCTTTGCATTCACATCTCAAATACACCTTGGATTCTATGGAAGGCATAAAACAAGTTGTCACTTTGTTTTAGTTAGAATGCTACTGGAATTAAAAAAAAAACAAACCCTAAACTAAACAACTTAATATGAGGCACATATATGGTATTAACTATTTTTTAAAATCTTCAGTATGATATATATCAAAATGAAGCTTAAAACAAAAGTGAAAATTGTTTACCATAAGATCAGACACATTATATATTCTTTTAAAAATGATAAAGATTTTCACATTATATGTGGCTAATTAGAAGGCATGTGATATTTGTAAATACTTGGTGAAATACTAAATATTGTACCTTTCAATCAGTACAGTCAGACACTTCAGATAGATTCTGATCCTGTTCTCTAATTTTCTAGATAGAATGATTTCAAGCTCAGGATTATTAACCTTTGTTCTCTGTTTTCCAATGGTTTATCTATAATCAATATGTTCTTCCCATCGGCATATATGCATGTATTTATATGCTCGTTGTATATACATATACATTCATAATATTCATGCATACATACATACATATATACATACAATTTATCTTGTTAGTCACCTAGAATTTTTTAAGTGCTCTAGGCACTATGCTAAGTACTATAGGTACAAAAAAAAAAAAAAGCAAAAGGCAGTCCCTGTTCTCTAGGAGCTCATAGCTCATAGCCTCAAGAGGGAGACAACATGCAAATAGCTGTGTAGGAACAACTGTGTACAAATGAGCTATGTAAGGGATAATTCGGGATAATCTCAGAGGGAGGGTACTAAGATTAAGGAAGACTGGGAAACGCTACTTGTAGAAAGTAGGATATTAGCTGAGAAATGCAGGGATCCAAGGAATAATAGGAAGCAGGGGTGAGAAAAGAAAGGAAAAGAGTATGCCTGGCCCAGGGGACTGAGTGAAACTGCTTTTAGTTGGGAGACAGAATGTTACTTTCAAGGAGCAGCAAAGAGCCCATTTTTACGGGAACATAGAATATATAGAGGGGAGTAATATGCCAGATGACTGGAAACATAGCGAGGAGGAGCCAGGTTATGGAGATCATTGAAAGCCAAACAAAGGGTTTATATTTTATCCTGTAGGTAATAAGGAGCCATTAGAGTTTATTGAATGGGGGTGGATGGAAATCTTGTTGTTCAGTCATTCAGTAGGATATATAGGATATATATCTGTCTGACTTTATGTGAAGCTTTTGTTCATGGTTTTTGTTTGGTTTGGCATTTCCTTTCTCCTATATATCTTCATTTTATATATGAGGAACTGAGGCATATAGAGGATGTGACTTGCCCAGGGCATATAGCTACTAAGTAATTAGATTTGAATTCATATCTTCTTGATTACAAACCCAGTGCTCCATCCACTATGTCATAGCTGCTCTAGATGGGGTATGTCCTGTATTTAAAGTTAACTAATTTGAAACATTTGTTGTTGTTAAAACATAGATTGTGAAGACCGTGTATTTTTAAAATCAGCAGGAGTCAGGAGTTCAGGTTAGGGGAAAATTGTCAGTCTTTATTCTCAGTGAAGAAGGATCGGAGGCGGAAGAGAATCGGCGATAGCAATGTGTGCAGCTGAGTCAAGAAGCTAGCTAGATCACCAGCCACACGGCCAGCAGCTCGGAGTCTCGAACCCAGGCCCAATCTCTCCCAGCTTCTCTTCCTGTTCCTCTCTCTGCCTCCACCCACCAAAATCGTCATTTCCTGTACAACACATCAGGACTTGCACAGAGAGTGGGCAGGGACCATTCTTTATCCAATCATGTATATTAATAGAGTATAGTCCAATTACTATTTAGCCTCATGTACTTGGGACCTCAGTGCATCAACTCAAACCTCAGCCCATTACATCTCCCACTTTCTTTTATTTTAGAACACAGGTTGTCATGCCATCCCTGACTCCTCAGGGAGGTCAGAGCCCCCAAGGGGAGGTGATCACAGCCTCCCTAACTTCTCAGGAAAGGTGGTGAAAGCACTAAAAAGGAGATGATCATGCCCTCCCTGACATCTCAGGAAGGGAGATGAAAAGCACCAAAGGGAAGTGGGGTTGCTAGCGGGTTTCTGGGCTGAAGGGTCTTATATGCACAAACCCATCAGCATGGGAGGTATCACAAGCACTAGCAAAAGCATAGAGGCTATTAGGGATGACTCTCCCCACAGTCAGTGCAGGCTCGATGTGGTGTAACAAACATGAATTTGTACACAAGTAGCAGAATAGCAAACAATATAAATCAACATGGTGTTGGAAAAGATCATCAGAAGTCCTAGAAGGAGGGTATTAAACAACAGTCACACCATCACCTTCTTCGCAGCAGAGATAGTCCAAAACCAATCTATTGTCCATTGCTTACATGTCAGGAATCCAATGATCCCCTGAGTTTTGAAGTCCTGCAAAAGTCTTTTTATGTGTTAGGGAATCCAATGATTCCAGCAGATTTTGAAGTGTTGTAACAGTCTTGTCATTTCTCAGAGAATCCAATGATTCTTGAGAGTTTTCAAATCCTAGTCTCAGAGAATCCAATGATTCCTGAGAGTTTTCAAGTCCTATGTCTCAGAGAATCCAATGATTCCTGAGAGTTTTCAAGTCCTACAATCTTTGATGTCCACGAGTCAAACGCCATAACTGCCACACTCTTTCAATGGTGAGCACAATCAGCAACAGAACCACCCGATATTTCTTGGGTCGTCTCCTTTGTTTCAAGGGTCTGCTCCGTCTCTCTGCGATGGACAAGGCAAATATGGCTCGTTGGCACCCATCTGATTCCTTCTCCACCTGTAGAGATACAAGCAAACCCTCTCCCCAAAGCAGTTAGCCTATCTGGTCCTTTCCATTCACCACTTTCTGGGTCTCTCCACATCACCTGGCGATTATCTAAAGATAGTGGAGCTGCTCGCACTGGACACTGACCTTCCGGTGGGTTATAAAACCTGTCTGCCGGAGCCAGTGCATCTTTGTCAAAAATTAAGAAGTTAATAGTATAAAGAGCTAGATTTAGAAGTTCTCTAGGGTTACCTGTGACTCCCCCTTTCTTTTGGTTTTGGAGGGCGTCTTAATATCTCTGTTTCTCCTCTCCACTATTGCCTGTCCTTGAGGATTAAAAGGTATGCCCGTGGTGTGTAAAATCTTATACTGTGCACAAAAGTGTGCAAAATGTTTTGAAGTATAAGCAGGACCATTATCTGTTTTTATTGCTTGTGGCACACCCATAATGACAAATGCTTGTGTGAGGAATTCAGACAGTGGGCTGTCTCCTTTGCTGCTAGTATTGCAAAAGTGAATCCTGAAAAGGTATCTACCACAACGTGGATGAAAGATAGATGACCAAAAGATTTATAATGGGTCACATCCATTTGCCAGATTTCACTGGGTCTCAAACCACGATCGTTCTTCCCTGGAGGCAGTGTAGGAGCGTGGAAAGGAAGGCAAGCCGTACAGGCTTTTACTATGCTCCTAGCTTCCTCTCTTGTTATTCCAAATTGTAAACGTAAAGCTCGAGCAGCCTGATGATATTTAGAATGAGATTGCCTGGGCTTCTTAGAACAAAGGGGTATTGACCAACATAGTTAGAAGGCTGTCTGCCTTTGAATTGCCATCAAATATGGGACCTGGAAGTCCACTATGAGAATGGACATGTAATATATAGATCTTATCTGGATGTTTTCTCACTTGCTCTTGAAGTTTCTTAAAGAGCTGATATATATTATAGGCTGCAAATTTTATTTGGGCTGTGGCAATTCTTTGTACCACACCTACTGAATAGGCCGAATCAGATATTATATTTATGTCTCCTGGATAATAAGTAAAAGCTAGAATGATCGCATACAATTCATTCTGCTGAGTGGACTGAAAAGGAGTTCTGACTACTCTCTTTATAGTTAGATCATGAGAGTACACAGCACAAATGTTATGTTTGGATGCATCCGTGAAGATAGTTGGTCCTTTAAGAGGAACTTTAGAAACTTTTTCTTCAAGAATCCATCGCCAATTATGTAATAGTCTAGTTATCTTTAATGGAGACCCATGTAAAAAATTTGGAGCCATGGCTAATAAAATTTGCCACTCTGGGATGGTCTCACAACACACATTAATTTGTGTATTGGTATAAAAGGTGTATATCTTGTCAGGTCTTGTCCCAGATAATTGTACTGCTCGTTTAGTGGCCTTCAATAAAATTCTAGCCACAAGCACTGGATAAGGAGTAAAGTTTTGTTCTGGTTGTGCCGGGAGGTTCACCCACTCTTATCACCCTGTGTCCTTGATGAAGGACTGCTGTGGGTGCCTCTTGTGTGGCAAAAACTGATATCTCCAAGGGTTTTTGAGTGACTCTTTCAACCACATTGGATAAAGCCAGTTCAACTTCTCTCAAAGCCTCTTGAGCTTCTTTTGTAAGCTGGCGTGGTGAATTTAAAGCACTGTCTCCCCTTAAAATGTCATATAACGGTTGTAACTGATAGGTAGTCAAACCTAACACTGGTTCCATCCATTGGATATCTCCTATCAATTTCTGAAAATCATTCAATGTGTGTTCTTAAGGACAATGTTTCTGTTCTTAAGGACAGTTTTTGTACTGTAAATACCGTAGGGCATACTTAATATCCTAAATATTGAAAAGGAGCATGTCTTCGAATTTTTTCTGGTGCTATGTATAATTTGTAATTCCTTAGTGTTCTATGGTCTTTTGTAGACATGCTTCTAACATTTGTTCCTCAGGTGCACATCCCAAAATGTCATCCATGTAATGTAATAGCATAACTTTTGGGAATGCTTTTCTTACTGGAGCAAGAGCAGCAGCAACATACATTTGACACATAGTAGGGCTGTTTTTCATTCCCTGTGGCAAAACTGTTCATTCCTATCTTTTATAAGGCTCAGCTAAGTTAATGCTAGGTACTGAAAAGGCAAATCTTTTCATATCCTCCTTATCCAGAGGGATAGAATAGAAACAATCCTTAATATCTATGACTCAAAAAGGCCATTCTCTAGGCAACTAAGTAGGAGATGGAAGTCCAGGCTGAAGAGTTCCCATAGTTTCCATCTGTTCATTCACTTTTCTTAAATCCGTTAACATCCTCCATTTTCCAGATTTCTTTTTCACAACAAACACTGGGAATTCAAGGACTTAGGTAGCTTTAAGTGTCCTTGGTCAAGCTGCTCCTGTACTATGTCTAATAAGGCCTGAATGTTATCGTTACTTAAGGGCCACTGTTCTATCCACACTGGTGTATCAGTTTTCCATTGGATAGGAACAGGTGAAAGTGTTGGCAGGCCTTCAACAGCAGCCCTGCTTAAAAACAAGTACCCATTTTTAACCCTAATTGCTGTAAACGTCTCTTCCCACAGATTGATGGGTTTTCAACTATAAAAGGAGTAAAAACTCCTGTTTTGGCTTCAAAAGTCCATCTCATAGGGGCAGCACTAACTTCAGCTGCTATTGATCCCCCTACACCAGACATGTAGGTGTCTGCTTTAATCTTTGGCCAGTGACTGGGCCAATTGGCACCTCTAATGACCGTCCTATCTGCCGTGTCACCAATCCTTCCAATGGAAGGCCATTTATATAGATGTGAGCAATTCGGTCCAGTTATTCAACTGCTGTCCAGTATATTGCTGGATTTTGTGATCTGAAATCGGAATCTGGGTGACTATCACCAAGCTGCTTATTAGTATTCTGTTTGAGTAAACCTGATGCTACTATTTCTCCTGGGTGATAAGTCACACATTGTCTGCCTGTATTGGTGACTGGGATATTATCTACACATCCCCAGTTTCCCACATCAGTGTGTGGATGGACACTGTTTTGTACATACTCTCAGGAGGTAAAGTGGTCAAGCCTACTGTGCCTGGAGGCAAGGGATCCAGAGGCCTGCCTCTGGAGAGGAACAGATTTCACCTCTCCAGTGGGTATCTCAGTTGTCTCAGCTGCATACAACTCTATTCTCCCTAATTGTAATCCCTTTCTCCCATCAAGTTGCTTCCTGGCTGATTGATTGTGTAATCCCTTTCTCCCATCATTGGCTTCCTGGCTGATTGGTCTATTGGGTTTGGCCGTCTAGGCACTCTCAGGGTGCACCATTGGCTGCCATCATGCCCCAAGTGTTTTTGCCTGGGGCCTTGGGGCTGGGCCCCTCATCCCGTTTCCCTGAACCTGTCTACATTCTGAGGCCCAATGGAAGCCTCTGTTGCATTTGGACATGGGGTACTGGGTCTTGTTCTCCCACCCTGCTTTCTCCTCTGCCTCTATACCAACATTGAGCTTTCAGATGCCCTACTTTACCACACTGTAAGCATTGATGTGTCTCTCTAGAAGTCCCTTGCCAGAAGGGACCCTGTCTACCATGTTGGGATCTTGGGAGTCTGCATCAGGTCTGGCTATAAAGGCATTTGTGCCCACTGTGGCATGTCTATGAACTCCTCTAAAGACATCCTTGGCCAGGTCCTAGTATAATCCTTCTGACCTCATTAGCATTTTCCTTAGCAAGTTGCCTTATTAAAACATCTGTTGATGAATTTTCCCCATTAGTTCTTGTGATAGCAGTCTGCAAACACCCCACAAAGTCAGCAAAGGGTTCATCTGGCCCTTGTGTTATTTTTGTGAAGGCCTCACCTTTGTCATTTTTATTGTGAATCGAAGTCCAGGCTTTGATAGCATTAGCAGCAATTTGCTCATATGCTGCTACTGGATAATTAATCTGTGTTGTGACGTCTGCATAGGGACCTATACCTGTTAGTAGGTCACAGGTGATCGCAGCATGAACAGCATTTTGACTATTTTGTTGAGCTTGTATCCTACAGAGCTCACTATATTTAGAAACCCACATGTAATTTTGTCCAGATTTTAGGTATACTCTTGCTATAGATTTCCAGTCATTAAGAGTCAAGATTTCAAAAGCCAAATTCTGTAATAGCATCTTAACATAAGCTGATGTAGCCCTATAAAGAGTGCAAGCCTTTTTCAGATCTTTGATGATTTCTGTGTTAAAAGGGGCATATCTTCGACTTTGTTGACTGGAGGCATTAAACTGGGAAATTACAGGAAATATATGTGGCTGGAGCTCCCTGACGTCCACGCCCTTTTCTTTGGCCTTCATTAAGCCCTCTTGTAATCTACTCATAATTGAATACTTGGGATGCTGGGGGTGAGGTGCTGGTACTGTCACTTCCCCCCCCCACTGCCCTTCCTCCCTCCATCCTGGAGGGTGGAGTTGATGGAGGAGATTCAATCACTTGCTCCTGAGGTGGGGCTGAAGCTGCCTCCTGAGGTGGAAAGTCACCACACCCTTGCTCACTTAAGTCTCCATGCCCTGTGGGGATATGGTCATTAATCTCTTCATTGTCTTCCTCCTTAATATCATGGCTACTCTGAGAAGGAGCAGGAGCAACTGGGTTTTTCTTTCTTCTAGGGATAGGGTTTCTTAGTGCTAACTGAATTATATTGTATAAATAAAATGCCTCGATGGAAATTGAATGAGGACCGTTTTAACTGTAATACGTGGACATCTCTTGTCCAACCAGGGACCAGTTATCTCGAGAGATCTGCTCGTCCTCTACGAACCAAGGGGAGATGTGGTTTAATGTACCCACAAGTCTAGCTACCTGTTCCCAAGTTATAAGTAGCCCTTGTCCTTCTATCAGCTTCAGCATGCTTTCTATAGCACCATCTTGGGTGGGGTTGAAGGGGTTGAAGGGGTTGGGGGCGGGGATGGAAGTTTTGTAATTTGTCCCATTTTAGCCAAAAAGATTACTGGTTTAGTTTTTAAGAACAATATCCCAAGTTCCTGGTCCGGAGACTTCTTCAGTCCTTGGTTCCCCACCGTTGGGTGCCAAATGTGAAGACCGTGTATTTTTTAAAATCACAGGGTAGGAGTTCAGGTTAGGAAAAATTGTCAGTCTTTATTCTCAGTGAAGAAGGATCGGATGGAAGAGGGCGTGAATTTGCAGCTAGTCAAGAAGCTGCTGATCCCACCACGACCGCGGGAGAATGGAATCCGGCCCAATCTCACTTCTCTTCCTTTCCTCTCTCTGCCTCCACCCACCAAAATCGTCATTTCCTGTACAACACATCAAGACTTGCACAGAGAGTGGGCAGGGACCATTCTTTATCCAATCATGTATATTAATAGAGTATAGTCCAATACTATTTAGCCTCATGTACTTGTGACCTAAGTGCATCAACTCAAACCTCAGCCCATTACAATAGATAGTATTAATGAAATCTCAAGTTGTGGGCTTGGATCTTGTGTACAGGAACCAGTTAGCTTCTCTATCCCATAGTCCTAGCCTGTTTACTTCATAGCCATTTCTAGATATATCCTATTGTTCATAACGGAGATAAAGCAAGAAGGCACTAGAGCATGAATGGTTTGGTACAGGTTTCCTCAACATTAGTGTGACCTTATAAAGATAAAATATCACTAAAGATAAAATATCACTTCCAAAATGTTGGAAATTACAGTTGATCCAATATAACAATTTATTCTTTAGAGTTTTCTTTCTTTTTCCAAATAGAGGCAAAGGGTGGAGTTCCTCCTCTCCTACAAACCTGCAGGAACCTGCAGTTCTGGACCTGTTGCTGCTAAATGTAAACATCTTAAAGAATTTTAAAGATATATCATAGATCAGTGAAGTGATATGTTTCAGAATTGTTGAATGGTTAAGCAATGTTTCTACTGTATGTAGAATTTGACTATAGGGTTTGCAATCCTTTATTTGTTAATCCATTTAGTATACTATTGTGCTTGTGTTAAACTTTAGAAAAGTCTGGGAATTTGGTTTAAGTCAGTTTTGTTATCTGTATACTGAAGTTTCTACCTCTTCTTTTGACAATTTTAGGATAGCCTTATATATTTTATCATAAAGAGATTTTTCCCCTGAAATCTTGCCTGCAGTTTCTATTATATCCCACAACTCGTGGGTATGGTCTCTGAAAGCACTGTATGAATCACTTCTTCCATTCATTATCTTTTGTCTTCTCTTTTAAGTTTTGTGTCTTAGCAGAGATATAACTATAGTCATTGTGTAGCTTATAATTGCTCTATAGATTTATGGTGCCTTAAAAGGGGGGGGGCTATATTTATTGTGTTCTAAGGAAGCTTTTTTTTTTAATAGCCTTTTATTTACAGGTTATATGTATGAGTAACTTTACAGCATTAACAATTGCCAAACTTCTTGTTCCAATTTTTCACCTCTTATCCCCCACCCCCTCCCCCAGATGGCAGGATGACCAGTAGATGTTAAATATATTAAAATATAAATTAGATACACAATAATATACATGACCAAACTGTTATTTTGCTGTACAAAAAGAATCAGACTCTGAAATATTGTACAATTAGCTTGTGAAGGAAATCAAAAATGCAGGTGGGCATAAATATAGGGATTGGGAATTCAATGTAATGGTTTTTAGTCATCTCCCAGAGTTCTTTCTCTGGGCGTAGCTGGTTCAGTTCATTACTGCTCCATTGGAAATGATTTGGTTGATCTCATTGCTGAGGATGGCCAGGTCCATCAGAACTGGTCATCATATAGTATTGTTGTTGAAGTATATAATGATCTCCTGGTCCTGCTCATTTCACTCAGCATCAGTTCGTGTAAGTCTCTCCAGGCCTTTCTGAAATCATCCTGTTGGTCATTTCTTACAGAACAATAATATTCCATAATATTCATATACCACAATTTATTCAGCCATTCTCCAACTGATGGGCATCCACTCAGTTTCCAGTTTCTAGCCACTACAAAGAGGGCTGCCACAAACATTCGTGCACATACAGGTCCCTTTCCCTTCTTTATGATCTCTTTGGGATATAAGCCCAGTAGTAACACTGCTGGATCAAAGGGTATGCACAGTTTGATAACTTTTTGAGCATAGTTCCAAACTGCTCTCCAGAATGGTTGGATTCGTTCACAACTCCACCAACAATGCATCAATGTCCCAGTTTTCCCACATCCCCTCCAACAATCATCATTATTTTTTCCTGTCATCTTAGCCAATCTGACAGGTGTGTAGTGGTATCTTAGAGTTGTCTTAATTTGCATTTCTCTGATTAATAATGACTTGGAGCATCTTTTCATATGACTAGAAATAGTTTCAATTTCTTCATCTGAGAATTGTCTGTTCATATCCTTTGACCATTTTTCAATTGGAGAATGGCTTGATTTTTTATAAATTAGAGTTAATTCTCTATATATTTTGGAAATGAGGCCTTTATCAAGCCTTTGACTGTAAAAATATTTTCCCAGTTTATTGTCTAAGGAAGTTTTTAAAAAAAGAGTTTATTTAAGCATTTATTATAATTTATAATGCAATATAATAATTTATAATAATACACATAATAGTATGTATATAGTTATATATAAATGTATGCATGAAAAATATGGTCATATAGTCATATGAGAGATAACCAATTGATAAACTGCATTCTGTATGTTCTTAATGTTAAAAAGAAAGGGAGGCCATAGTATTGAAATTTGATTACCTTTGGAAGACACAGAATAAATAAGTTGTGATTGACATCATTGTGGAGAATACCTGTTTTGATAATATCACAGACTCAATATCATATCTGAATATTTTTGAAGTTTGAGAATTAAGATTGACATAAAATTTAAAGTTTTATTTTTCATTATTGCAGATGGGGTCAAAAAGTAGAGTTGCTCACTCCTGCCCCTTCTACAATTAAAATTTTTTTTAATTTAAATTCATTCATTTGTCTCTTCATTTTTCCCTTTATTTGTTGTTTGTTTATATCTCTTCAATTTATTGCCAGTTCTTGTTGAAATGTGAAAAGTATCTGAGAGTTTCTTATAATTTTATATTTGAATTTGCATCTGAAATTGTTCTAAAAGGTCATTGTTTGAGATATGAACTTTTGATGTCTGTTATAAACTTTCAGACCTGCCTAAGCCTTAGGGATTAAGCAGCTAGTACAGTACATTCTGTTTCCCAAACAAAGATAACAGTTTCTACTTTAGGGAATCTAAACAATAAGCATTTTCCTTTCCTTTCCCTATTTTAGAAGCCTAAAACTCCCTTTTGCCTGTCAGTTATGATTATCTGTACTGCTCCAAGCTAATGCAAATAAAAGAAGCTACTGGTGGAGAAGGGAATTTTAAAGCATCTTCCAGAAGTGTTGTGGTAATGTGAAAATTGATTCAATCATAATACTGGTGGTGGGTTAGAAAGCCCAACCTCTTTGAATGTGCAGATGAATTTTGAAAATAGCATTCAATTCTGTTTCTATATTTTGTAGTTTGTGGGGATCTCCCTAGCATGTCAGGTGTTATTTCTGCACATTCCAGGAAGTGCTGCAAACTCAAAAACAAAGGGGAAAAAAAAACCAAACTTTTATTTCTAAATTTTGTCACCATATCTACTGTGATGAGTTGTGGAAAGGAAGGCAAAGTTAATTAAATTCTGTGAAAGAGAACTGAGTAAACCTTTAAAGGTATAACTAATACAAGGTGACCAATGTTAACATGACAATTTGTTAATAGAGTAGGCAGCTGTAATCAGTATTAAAAATTCCTTGAGTCTTTTTATGTTTTACAAAAGCTACTAATTAAAGAAAGCAATGACCTGTGAGACTGGCCAGGGAAACCATTTACCAACTGAATATAACACTGAAGAAAACATTAGTTTTAAAGGTTTCACTTCCACATAACTTATGCTTACACACTGAAAATTGTTTCATTTAAATATTCCTTTCCTCCCAATTCCAGTTGTGCATATTTCTTAATATCCACTGCTTAAATGAGACAAGTATTTTTAGTTTTCATTAATAGTATAAGTATTAATACCACTAAAATCTCAATCTGGTCTTGTTCAGCAGGTTAATAGCTTTTGCTTGGAGATGTCTTAATCAGGCTTTTTGAACAGCTTTTCTTTCAAAGACGGTTTTGCACCCTGTTTTTAAAAGATTGGAAACTGTCATAAGAAACTGATCAGAGAAACAAAAATCTTCATGTTATATAATCTATTTGTGTGAAGAGTTTTATTGTGCTGGTGCTACTTCTCAAAGAAACAGTTTATTAATTTGTTTGCTGAAATTTAAAAGGCCTCCAGATGCAAATATAGTGGTACTATTATAATTTTGAGGGTTTGATGAACAAAAGAACAAGATTTGTAATTGTCTTAAGTATGTTTACTTTTTGTATAAAAAAGGAAACAGATAAAAGTATTGGAGGTGAATGAGAATAAATTAGTCTAATTACTAAACATTTGCTTTTAAAACTTCTTTAACTGTAAGAACAATTACTTTAAGATTAGGGATGAGTTTGATTGGGATGTCAATAAAATTTATTTAAAATGAATTCTTTTTTTTTTTTTTTTTTTTTTTTTTGGTCTTGGTTTTAGTTGTGATTTCACTGGTTTGGGAACTCATGGTAAGAAAATTCAATCTACCATAGTAAATTTGCAACAGTTATAAAATTTACATAGTTTTCAGGAGTTGCCTAAGACAAGGAGAAGTTAAATAACTTTCCTAAGGTTGCATACTCAGTATGTGTCAGAATGTAGTATGGAATCTGTGTTATAAAATGACCAAAGGCCAAAAAATGGCTCAAAGGCCATTTTTCAGTACTCTTTACTGCCCTTATACCAGATATGTAGATCTCTGTATCACTGGCAGAGAAGTTATAATTAAACCCTTGAAAGATTATGCTGGTATATTCAGCAAGAAAAGTTCAGAGAAAGAAAGAGTAGGGAGAAGGATGTAGGATAGAACCTTGGGGTGCAGTTAGGGAGCCTACTAAGAATGATAAAGCAGAAAGGATCAGAGAGAAGAGGTTGTCAATATCACACATATTAAATAGGTTGAGAAGTGTGAGAACAGAATTGTTTTATAATAAATATAATATAAATATAAATATAATAAAACTGTCAGATTTGTCAATTAATATCATTGTTAATTTGGGAGAGAGCAGTTTCCGTCAAGAGTAGAAACCATGATATCATGAGAGTAGATATCATAGTAATCTTGAGAATAGAAATGAGATATCAAAGGATTGAGAAGAAAGAAGAGCGAAGAATATAGGTGTTGAGTATAGACAGCTTCTTCTACGTGTTTGCCTAAATAATGGAGAAGATATTTAGGATAATAGCTTAAAGGAATGGTAGAGTATAGTAAAAGGTTTATTTTGTTGGTGCTGTTGCCATTGTTCTTTGTATTATAAAGATGGGAAAACCCAAAGCATGTTTAAAATCAGTAGACAAAGAACAGTAGGCAGAAAGAGGAGGAGAGGGATTGGTAGAACTTGCATTCTTCTGAGAAAATAGGAATAGATAAGATCACCAATAGAAGGTTAGCATGGTGAAGGAATAGGGGTAGCATTTATTGGAGATCATGGGAATGGAGTGAGTGGGAGAATGATGTCAAGGAGTTTTGAGATGAAGAGAAAGGAATAAGTGGCAATTTGCATCAGATAGTCTGAATTTTCTCACTAATGTAAAAGATAAAGTCCTTAGCAGAGATTGGTGAAGTATGATGGGGAGGCGTGGGAGTCTTGAAGAGAAAAGTTTTGGAATAGCTTTTGTGGGGACAGGACCTCTCCTAGAGAATAACTAAGATGGGAATAAAAGGATTGCCCTGCTACTGGGAGGGCCCTGTTAAGGTTGGATTACACGAATTCATATTGTAGCCAGTTAGCATAGTTTTGAGACTTCCTCCCAGTTCTATTTAGCAACATGTGAATGGGAGCCAAGGAAGCAGATTGATAAGAACAATCTAGGGCTAAGGTTTTAGCAAGAGATGAACAGCAACAGGGCAAATGACTTTGAGAGTAGAGTTCAGTAGAAAGTTGACTTGGCTCACTATAGAATCAGGATTAGATGGAAAAGAAAGTGAAGTTAGAGCAAGGATAATGGTCTGAAACAGTAAGGAGGGATAAAGAAATTGAAGATCTCAATGAGAAAGAAAAATGGGCTTATGAAGGATGGAACATAGGTCCTTCAAGACAAAAAGCATAGCTAGACAGAATCCTTTTATACCTGCTTAATGAATTAATCTTCCCTTTCCCCACAATGACTGTTCCCATGGCAGTCTTAGTTTCCATCTTCTTGACTGTAGACCTTACTTCATGCGTGGTCTGTTTCTGAATTTTGCCATTTCAACTTTTTTGATATCCCTCATACCTCATCCCTTTCTCTTCACTCACTTCCCCTTTCAGGCATTCATCATCTCATTCCTGAACTATTATTATACTGGTTTCCTTGCCTCTTCTCCCACTTCTACTCCAATGAATCCTCCATACAGCTGTCAAAATGATTTTCGTAAAATGTAGATCTTAGTATTATTTAAATGCTTCATAATACTCAGCTAATTCTAGTTGATTCATCCAATAGAATATAAACTTTTCAGGTAGGGGACATTTCATCTGTTGTATTCTTATCCTCAATGCCTAGTATAGGGACTAGTACATAGCAGGGATTTAATAAAAACTTGATTGGTTAATTAGTTATAAATAATTCATATCTCTAATTTCATTTAATCCTCACAAGAATCTTGTAAGATGAATACTATAGGCCTTAATGTTATTCCTATTTTGTAGGAGAGGAAATAGATATTATGAATAATAAGTGTTGGCTATGAGATTTTTGTCAGATAATAAATAAACACCTAGTTCTTCTGACTCCTATTGCATTGCTTTCTCTCCTATTCAAATTATCTATATCATTAAGCTTTCTAAATTTCTTGTTGATTAAATATGAAGAAATGTTAATATTTACTATTAATAATAATATAATAGAATATGTTAAGAACCATACCATTTCAGATTGACCAGAGCAGTTCTTGGGTTTAAATTTATTGTCTTGGATGGCAGATGATCATGCCAAATTCTGGTTTTAGGATTATAATCTGATTTCTGATAGAAGTCATCCAGTGTTGAGAGAGGAAGTGCTACTTTATCCTAGAATAATGAATGACAGAAAACTGAGAGGAAGAATGATTCACTACTCTACAAACTTAAATTAAACTCAGTGGATTTAATATATTTTCATAGTATTTATATACATAGAGTTTTTATTTTCTCTTTTGAGTTTTTGGAAGGAAGAAAGGAGAACTAGATCGGGGCCTGTCAAAACTTTGGCAAACAGGGAAAACAATGTACTCTCAGATTCAGCAAGATAGCTTTCTCTATCAGCATCTGTCTGTCTATCTAACTTGCCTATTAGTTTTGTCTCCCAGGTGTCCAGATACAATTTTATTTCATGGCAGCAATATGTAGCATTTGGGTTTTTTGGTCTTTATTGCTTTATTTGTTTGTCTGATAATACATTAGGACAGGGGCAATCACAACTCCCTCTGTTACTTGGATTCAATTCAATTCTCTCTTCTGAAGGAATTAAAACAGATTCTGTCTCATAGTACTAACTGTACTAATCTTAAGTACTCTTAAAATAAACATATTTGCATTACAAAAAGACTATAAATCTTGTTTTTATCTATTATATCCACAACAAATACACACTGTTTTCACAATTTTGCAACATTCTACTTCACTCAAATACCTACAGTAATTGGGAAGAACTGGACTGCATCATTGTATATAGTTTATTCTTTATCCTTGTTTGAAACAGGATACAATACCAGAACAAGATAATTCTATGTTGAATCATTGTGTTTCCTGGCTCAGCTTTTGTTATCCAACTATTAACACATAATATACCAGTATCCTTAAAATTTTTTTTAAAAGTATATATATATATCACACTGTCTATATCTGTAGTCAAAAAGCTAGCAATAATTTGCACTTTTCCTTAAGATTCATAGAACTTGTCTTTTGGTTTGTTTACAATGGCTGCTGTTGGTTTTTATAGATTCTCTAAAAGTGTTAGTTCAATTTTAAGTTCTTATTTTATAAAGGTTTGATGGTATAAATGAGATTTAATAGTTTAAAACTATTTTAAGATTTTGGGGATACCATATATGCAATATGTTGTAAGGTGATGAAAGGTAATTAATTCAGTGACTGCCTTTATTTCTGAGTTGTCAGTGAAAATCTGAGACTATTTATAGAGAATCTTTAATGAGCATTTTCATGTAACTTTTACTTTCAGGTTTATTTTCATCATATAGCATAATAAGAATGCAGTATTTTGCAAAAAACAGTTCCTAGGTAACTGTTGGTTGTGGAATTGAGACATGAATCTTGCAAATGAGACACTCTTATTTACTTCTATTTCAGGTGTTTTCTGTTCAATAGCTGCATACTAGATCAATGTGATCTATCAGCCAAAATGTCTAAAAGTGTGGGATCCAAGTTTATTGGCCATTAATTTCACTCCTAAATACAAATTCAACAGTGTTGCTTTTCTTCAAGGGCAATACAGTTTTGACATCATCAAAAGAAGCCCAATTCCCAGAAAGAGGTAGATGATAGTTTTTCTATATTCTGTGCTGATAATACCACATTTGGAGTATTGTGTTCAATTCTGGGCAGCCCATCTAGAAAACCTACTGATAATTTGGAGGGAGCAAGCAATATAATGTTAAACTAATCATTCCATGTGAAAACTAATTGAAAAATCTGGTGATTTTTTTCCCTGGAGAAGAAGGGGAAGGATAGTGGTGATGATGAGATCTCAATGTTTTTTAAAGAACATAGGAAGAGAAGAGTATTTTATGTTTTGTTTTTAATGGCAGAAGTAGGAGCAGTGGGTAGGAGTTTTAAAAAGATATATTTAGCCTAAAATGAAGAGAAATATTCATATAGGTAGAGGATCCAGAATGAGCTACTTTTATTTGGTGTCTTCAAGAAGCTTTTGAAAGATTTGCTGAGGGTGTTGTAGAGAATATTCTTGGTCTGATATATTTTGGATTCAGTGGCCTATGGATTTTCTCCATCTCTGACTATGATTCTATGGTTACATGAGTATAACCCCTTAAACTTCTGAGGACCCTTTCACTTATTTCAAGGAATCATTCATGTTGATTATATCAAACTCAGCTACAGTTTCCCAGAGAATAACACATTATTTTAGTAATACTGTTCAGGACTCTCTGGATTCTTTTGAGCATTCCTGCATAAAATAAGTTAAATAAAACTGAGCCTATTTTATGCTACTGTATACAGTGATAATGTGGAATAGGTTATACAATACGATGTACTCTTACATAACTAACCAGACAATATACAATATGAAATATACCTTTGAGTAATTCAGCTTCTCAGAACTTCAACACTTGTGTTATAAATTGCAGAGCCAGCATTACCAAATACTTTCTAAGGATGATGAGCTCATTTTTAAAATATTGTTCTCCTTGATATCCTGTCTCTGCTGGGCACAACTCTTGATATTCTATAATAAGCATTCGCAAATGACTCTGTATAGAATCTTGCTAGTGTCTGAGCTACGTCAGATGCAATAATAGTTATCTTAGTGTGCCTTCTTGAAGACAGTAACAATCCCGTGGTGTTAGAAATCTTAATTGTATCTTCTTAGTTGATGTATATTATTATTATTATATATTATATACAGTATTATTATGTATTACATATGTTATATATATAATATAGATTATATGATGCTGAAAAAATACTCTCAAAATACTCTTTTCTGTGCTTGAAAATGTTACTATCTTAGATAAACATTTAAAAAATGCCATATTAGGTCAGAACTGTGCTTTATTCAACCCCTTTCTTTCTTGCTAATAATAGCAACAATGGGTATTTGTATAGGATGGGATCCGCAATATGATACTCATCTCAGATGGTTACAGATGTACTTTTAGGCAATCTTTATCTCTATCAACTATCTAACAGATATGGATATATTTAAATTTTCTACACTAATTGTTGGTATGATCCCCAAGTGTTTTTTTTTTAATTCTTTGTATGGTCGTATTGAAATATTTATTTAATCACGGAACTATCATTAGTATTTCTTCCATATTCTTTGATGTCAGGGAGCCACTTTTGCCCTTCAATAATACCATATAGTCAAAATACCTCAACACCTTTTCCCCTCAATGAAATGAGAGGTAAGGAGTTAAATCATCATACTTTGTTAACTCAGGGAGAGAAAAAGAGAAAATATGAGGCTTCCAATACAGAGGAAGGGAGATGGGTTGGAGAAGAAAGTCTAGGAAATACTAAAACCAATTGAAGGAGGAAAGAAAATCAAGACAAATGCCAATCAAAACAAGATAAATGGATCTACAAGAACAAAAACAAACTAGGAGATGGAATCCATTAATCAGAGAGCTATAAGATAGTCAGAATGCACAATTGGTTATTAGTAATATAGATAGTTGAGTGAATTGGGGATAAGAGGGTATGTTTGGGGTAATGATAAGATTAACTTTTCATGACTTATTTATTGTTGAAGGTGTTCTGCTGAGTCCTGGGGCCCATATACACATATTCCTTAATGTCTTTTACCCTTTTATTTGAGGTTATTCTGCAGACTGACAGCATTTAAATCCTTTCATTCACTGTAGGTACTTCTGAGTTGCATTTATCAGTACAGCATTATTTTGGATTGATTCTTGGAGAGTCAGTCACAGAAAGTTCTCACCATAATCATAAGTAATAATCCAAGAATGAAGAATGTGCAGGGGACAGAAGAGGAAATTATCATAAATTTCTTCATAGCTTTCTTTATTTTTTCCGTAAGTGGTAACAAAACTGTCTTTCACAATAGGCTTTTCAAGAATAAGGAACCTCTTTTAAAATCATTGCAAATAAGTTTAGTTATATTAACATGACTCTAGGAGAGCTAGTAAACATTACAGAATTAGTAAAGTGGAGTGGTTGATAGCTAAAAAGAAATATCTGTTAACAAAACTATAGAGACAGTGAAAAGTATTATGCTGAAGCTCTCCATCAACAAAGTTACTTGTTTGGGTTATTTGTTCTCAGATACTTTTTTCCTTGTTGGATAACTTTTAAGTATGTCAACTATGCATTTTGGCATGGTACTTGCCATGTTTAGTCAACATTTAATACTTTTTTCCATTATTAATGGCAGGTGACATGTCCATTAGTCTACCATTAAAAAAATATGACATTTGATGAATTTCTAACAGACGTAAGAAAAACTACTCCAACATATTGAGGGGCAGTCTCAAAATGCCTCAAAGATCAGATTGTTTTTCATTTCAACTTACAAAATATTTCCAAAAGAGCCAGCTCAATTTCAGGCCCTCCTCACATGTGATCTGAACTATTCTAACTGATCTCCATATTAACTTTCTTCCCATCTGTCCTCCAAATAGCTGATAAAATAACTTCCCTAAAGCATAGATATAATCATATCACTCTCTAGTTCAATAATCCCCAGTGGCCTCTAGGACAAAATACCAGCTCCTAAGCTTGACATTTAAAGACCTTCACAATGTGATCCCACTCTTGAGTTTTGAGACTTATTTTACTTTACACAGATTAATGTATCCTCAAAGCCTTGCCTTTCCCTGAACTTAATATTCCATTCCCTCCTTTTTACTATTTGTAGGCTAACACTAATTCCCACCTCCACCTAAAATGCATGAACTTCAGTATTTTCCTTTGGGAAGAACTTTATTGGTTATTCTAGTTAGTTTTCTTTCGTCCTTCAAATAATTTTATATTTATTCATCTCTGCACATATCCTATTTACTGGTAAAAATATAAATGTCTTGATATCAGAGCCTATGTATACATGAAGGTAAGGAGGAAGAAGGAAAGTATATTATTTGTATTCTGCAGGTGCCTTACCCATAGTAGGGATTTAATAACTATAAGTTAATTAGAATTAAATTGAATTGAATTGGATTCAGTCATGCTGTGGAATTTGTCTCTGCCTTTGTTGATAATTTATAGTTCTCTCATTTTCAGATTCTATAATGACTCTCTTTTTTTTATTATTTATACAAGCATTATCTTCCTCATTCCACTGGCACCCACAATTGAACACTTAAAAAAATTAAAACTTTATAATAAACATGTATATCCAAGCAAAACCTATTACCACATTAGCCATGTCCAAAAACAAAGGTTTTCTTCTTCATTTTAAGATCATCATCTCTTTGGATGTAGGTGAGTATCTTTCTTCATCATAGATCCTGGAATCATGGTTGATAAAAACACTGATCAAAGTTAATCTTATTAAATTAATCCTTCATCTCAATAACTTCCCTCTAAAATTGTCTCTAATATATTCACCATGTTTCTTATATAGCTGGTTTTGTATGTTGGTTCCTGCAATAGACTGAATTCCTAGAGAATAGGGATTGGCTTTTTTTGCCTTTGTTTGTATCATCAGCATTAATCCAGTACCAAGAATATAGCAGGCATTTAATAAATGTTTGTTTCTTTGGCTTTATACTATGAAGTCTTTTAAAACTGTTCATTTTAACCTTTTTATTTTTATTGTATGAATTGTTTTCCAAGGACTGCTCATTTCATTCTACATCAGCTCCATATGTCTTTTCAGCTGTCTCTGAAACTGTCCTCTTCGTTATTTTTTATGGTACAGTATTGTTCTATTATACTCATATCTCCTAATCCTGTCATTTATTCAACTAATCACCCAATTAATGGGAAACCCTTACTTTTACAATTTTTTTGCCACCCAATTCCAGTAACCTTGAAATGAAAAATGTCAACTGCATCCAGAAAGAGAATTATGGAGACCAAATATGCATTGAAATATAGTAAAAAAAATTTTTTTTTGGTTTTTTCTTTTTGTTTTTTTTTTCTTTCTTTTTTTTTTTCCCCTTTTGGTCTGATTTTTCTTGCACAACATGACAAATATGGAAATATGTTCAAGAGGATTATACATATTTAACCTAAATCAGATTACTTGCTGTCTTGGGGAGGGGAGAGATAAGGAAGAAAAATTTAGAACAAAATTTTGAAAGAAAAAAGTTTTACAAAAGTTTTACAAAGTTTACAAAAATGATTCTTGAAAACTATCTTTGCATGTATTTGGAAAAATAAAATAATATTTAAAAAACAATTCTTTGCCACCACAGTTATGACAAATAATTTTGCACATATATATCCTTTTCCCTATTTTTTAAATTTCTTTGTGAATATAGGACAAAGGACAAAAGATTTTGGGGGAAGGGGATCATTTTTGCTAATATGTGAAGTAGAACTCTCAGTTACTTTAAGGCACCATTTTGTGTATTAGTTTCCTAAAATAAATCTAGTTTCAGATTTAATTTGGGCTAAAACTGGTAACATAGTTATTTATAATTATATTCTCAATTATAATAATGTTTTGCCTACATGCTAAGACTCTAATGGAAATAAAGTAGTGTGTTTGAGGAGAAAAAAAAAGATACCTTATCCTATTCCTTTATTTATTTTGATATCTGTGGGAATTTGTGCATGTGTGTTTATTTGCTATGGTAAAATATATTTAAGTTTCTCTTATTTAAAGGGCATTAGAAATTGTAAAAAGCAATGAGAACCTATAATGAGATAAGGTTTAGTTGTTTTTATATGCATATATAACTTGAAAGCTTTATAGAGCATTTAATATAACCACAAGTTTGTACTGCTTATTTTTTTTTAAATTCCTGAAATTAAAGATAAGTCAGGTCTGAACTGGTGCATTAGTTTCCTAAGTGATATCTCTAAATCCAGTTTCTGCCCCCTCTAAACCATAGTCCACACAGCTTCCAAACTGATATTTCAAAAGTTCATTTCCACAGTTTTGTAAAGGTGAATGTTGAAAATTATCTCTGCATGTATTTGGAAAATTAAAGGCTATTTTTAAAAAGTTTACTTCCTCTGCTTGGGCAGCTTCTGTGGCTTTTCATTTTTCCATGAAATAATTTTGTTCTCCTTTGTTTTGCATTTAAAGCCTTTTACAAGCTGATTCTAGCCTATTTTTCTGGATTGACTGCATTACTCCCCTTCATCTATTTTATACTTAAGTTAACCTGTTCTACTTTCAGCTTCACAATGATATATCCCCTATTACCATGCCTTTGTAAGCTCTTGCATAGGCCTGGAATAGGCTTTACATCTGCCTCCTTCACCCTTCAATTCCTATGACAACTCAGCCTAATGATATCTCCTTCAAGGCACCGTGCTAAGTGCTAGGGAAATAAAGAAAGGCCAAAATAAAATAAAACAAAACAAAACAAAACAAAACCAGTCGCTGCTCTCCAAGAATTGAATCTACTTCAGGAGACAACATAGAAGCCAGCTATATACAAGTAAGATATATAGAGGATAGAGATAACTTTACATAGAATTTATTAAGTTAATAAGATTAAGTGAGAGTTCAGAGTTGTTATTCAGTCATTTCAGTTATGTCCAACTGTTTGTCACCCCATTTGGAGTTTTCTTAGTAAAGATACTGGAATAGTTTGTTATTTTCTTCTCCAGCTCATTTTATATATGAAGAAACTGAGATAAATGGGGTTAAGTGACTGTCTAGGGGTCATATTTGTGTTCTGTTTTTTTGACTCCAGGCCTGGTGCCATCTAGCTGCCCTAACACTACAGAGACAAGCTGCAGAAAAAGGAGTAAAGAGGCATGCTGTGTGAGAACCATAGATAGTGTGATGGATGGAAGCAGGCAATGTTGAGGAAGAGGATGGTGAGGGGACTGGTGTTGGGAGCACTTTAGTAGCATGGTTTCTTAGAAGATGGAAGAGTACTGGGGTGATAGTGGGAAGGTAGGACAGAAATTTGATATCTGATTTTTATAGGATTTTTTTTGGGGGGAAAAGATTAACCCACCTATTCTATCTTGGCATTAGTTCATTAACATATCCAAATCATTTCAGAATTGTCATTAAAACTTTACAATTATCATATATCATACAATTTGTAAATTATTCCCCTTTAGTTTTGGACGATTTATATGTGACTTCTTTGCAATTTAACTTTTTGCTATTGCTACTTTATACTGCTTCTAAAGTTACTATACTTGACTAGTAGAGGGGAGATTAAGGGGGATCAGAACAAGATCCAATTTTAACACAGAGCAAGGCAGAAGTCTCAATTTATGGCATTAATTTTTACCTCAGCCTTCACATGCTTTGCCAGTAATTGCTAAAGTTACCATCACTGAGTTTTTTCTTCACCATCATACATTACAATTTCATTGTTTAGCTTCAGATTTCAATTAAATTCAACAAGCCTTTATTGAAACCTACTATGAAGGCTCTGTGCTAAGTGCTGGGTATTCAAAGACAAAAACAAAAATACTTCCTGCCCTCAGAGGAACTAACATTATATTGAACCAGACTTAAATGTTGGCTTGAGAATGGAAGTCACTTAAGGTTGTCAAAATAGAATGTTTCACCAACATTCAATTTGCATCAAGAAAAACTATTGCTTGTTGATTGATTGAATGATCAAGCAATCTAAGCATGAAAGTCACCTTTTCGGTGGGATTGATCCAGAAGCCACTAGAATGAATTGGAAAGGGGAGTATAGTTCATGATTTATCTGAAATGTACATGAGTACATTCTCTCTCTCTCTCTCTCTCTCTCTCTCTCTCTCTCTCTCTCTCTCTCTGCCTCTGTCCCTCTGTCTCTGTCTCTCTCTGTCTCTGTCTCTCTCTGTCTCTGTCTCTGCCTCTGTCTGTCTCTCTCTCTCTCTCTTTTGCTGTCTCTCTTTCTCTTTCTTTCTCTCTCTCTGTCTCTCTCTCTCTCTCACACACACACACACACAAACACACACACACACACACACACACACACACAAACACACACACATACACACACATACACACAATTTCCAAGAAAGAATTGGTAAGGACCATATATTGGGGAGATTTTATTGTTGGAACGAATGGAATTGTAGGAGGAAAATTCACCTGTTTTGAGACAAAAGCCCCCTAAAGACAAGGTAGCTTCCTGTTTGTTCTATGTCATTTTAGGGACATAGGTTGAAGTCACATTTCCTAGTACTATTCCAAAGCAGAAACAGCCTGTCAGTCTCTGATTTAGATCTCACTTGTTGGTGGTAGGTTAAAAACCAATACATTTTCCGAGATATGGGAATGAGGTATCCTGAAGCCATGGGAAATTCAATGTTATTGTGTTTGCAAGCACAATATTGTAATTATTGTAAGGCCCAAATCCAGGCTAGATATATAAAAATAGCAGTGTTCTTTCAAGCGAGTATTCTATCAAACTTGCTATTATGTCCATCTTTTCTTCTGATCACAAGCTTGTCCCTGGTTCTGAAAAATATCATAATATATTCCTTTGACCCAGCACTCTTTGATTTACTTTTGGAGGGTACTAACATGGTTCCCAAGAAATATGTTCAAAGGTTGAAGGGTTCTTAAAGATGGACCCTCATGCCACTTCCTGACATCCCTTTTACCCAGAAATACACATGGAAGGAGGAAGCTGCAGGGCATAGCTTACAGAGCTGTTGTCTTCAGTGTATAAGATTTGATGGCAGGAGAATGCAAATTGCTAAGGTTGTCAAAATGGAATGTTTCACCAACATCCAATTAACATCAAATAAAACCATTGAAGGAAAAATAAAAGTGGTCACTTTGAGTACCTGCACTTGGGGGCTATACCACACACCCCAAACAGACAGTAGGCTGTAAACTACTCATTTATTGGACAATTTGGGATGTGTCTGCAGACCAGCATGTTGTTTCAGTGTCTGAGACAAACCACAAAGGATAACCATACTTTTGGAATGTTGTTTTTCCTCCTAACCTGTGTTTTTGGTAGTGGTGTTGGATCAGAAACCTATAACTCACCATGGGAAAGTTTGAAACACACCCAATTTTGCACCAGTGGGTGGCAGCAGACTGGGCCGAAAAGAAAATGATTTTACTACTCATGAGAATTAGGACTTCGGAGGCTAATGGCAGTATATGAGGATCTTGTCAAAAATATATTTTTTGAGTTTTATAATATGATTTCTTATTTTCCGTACAGTATTCTGATTTTATTGTTGATTTTGGGTGGTCATAAAATATAAAAGCCAAGACACATGTTTGTTTGTTTTTTAATAGTTTGGACTTAAGCAAGGGTTTATAATAATAGTATTTATTTTTTACTAGATTAATAAAAGAAGAAGAAAATGTGCTGACAAATTTTATACTGTAGCTCAGAACTTGTTCCATTTCTTGTTATCATCATATTTTTGTTCTGTGTGATAAGTTGGTAAGATCTAGTGAAAAGAATATTAAACTTCCTTGGAAGACGAGTTCACGTTCTGATTTTGCAAACAAATGACCCCAAAAGAAAGTCATTGCTTATCTTTAAAATGGTATTGATAGCCTTCTATGATCGAGGTTGGAAAAAAAGTGTTTTAGAAAGCATAAAATAAAAATAAACTACTGTTTACAATATAAATTATAATTTATATGTAACATATATTAAACATATATAATTTATATAATATAAATGTATATAAACAAGGTAAAAACCTTTTCTGTTGCCTGGATATTTACCTTTTATTTTACATATTTAGAGACCAAATCTGTTTTGTGCTACTTCTTATTGTCATTCAATTTCATATGGTCACTTAGTGCCCTTAAGCCTTCTCATTATATTTTGGTATTGTCAAAACATAAAATAAATTAGGTAACAGTCCCCTCTCCATTCAGGAGACATGAGAACTTATTTCATCTGTGATAGAGTTTGAAATGATTTGTTGTTTTTAAGGAAAGTTAAAAGAGAAAAAGATGATTTTTCTAATTAGGTTTTCAGTGATCAGGGTTGATCATTGTTTTTACTCAGAAGGTAGAGATTCTTTGCAAATGTCTAGATAAATGCTATTCTGTCTTTTGTTGTTGGCTTAGTTTTATATTAACCCCTGAACATATATGACTAGTAGACATTTACTTGTTAGAAAAAAAAGAGATTTTAAGAAAATCAAGTCATTATTAGAAGTTGCTCTCTTTAATCTTTACCCTACCTTTCTTCTTTGATGTTATTCACTTTTTCACATTTTTGTGTTCCAACTAAACTGATCATCTAATTGTTGTTTTTTTTTTCTCATTTCTCTGTACCCTTACCCATATAGGTTGCCTTGGCTGGAATGCACTCTATCAAGTGCATGTTCCGTTTTAGGCACCTCTAGGTGTTGAAAACTTTTTCTTTGTTAAAATTTTGTATACGATGCACACTTAATACATGTTTTTTGAATCTTAATCAGGTTTCAAGGTCCTAGTGTAGGGAATATCCCAAGGTCCTTAAAAGAAAGATTAAAAAAGGGCATAGATGCCATTATATTGCCTGGATTTATTGCCAGTACTCATTACCTCAATTGGTGCTTGTGCTAGGGTCAGCTTAGAAGTTGCACTAAGTGATTGCTAAGGTCCCTTCCATATATATATATATATATATATATATATATATATATATATATATACCCATTTTGTTGGTTGTTGGTTGATAAGCATTTATCAGATACCCTGCTAAGTAGTGAAGATACAAAGACGACAACAACAACAACCCTTTTTTCATGGAGCGCATGGTCCAGTGGTGGAAACAACATTCAGATAATTGTATTGACTAATGTGGAAATATATTTTTGCATGATTGTATATGAATAGCCTGTTATCAAGTTTTTTTACCAATTTAAGGAAGGGAGAGAAAAGAGTGGAAGAGGGGAAAAAAAATGGAACTCATTTTTTTTTTAAATGAATGTTAAAAATTGTTTTTACATGTAATTGCGGAATTTTTTTTTTAATGATAAAAAAGGCAGCTAGATGGCGTAGTTCAAATCTAGGAGAACTTAAGTTCAAATCCAGCCTCAGATACTTACTTACTGATACTTATAAGTTTGTACCCAAATTGCCTCACCAAAACAAAAACAGAAACCAAAACGAAAAAACTATGTACAAACAAAATATATACAGGATAAAACAAGCTAATTTAATTAGTTAAGATAATTAAGGGAAAAGCACTAATAATAATAGAAATCAAGAAAGGCTTCTTGTAGAAGGATGAATTTTAACAGGTAGTTGAAGAAAGACAGGAGAGCCAGGATATTTAGATGAAGAGGGACAGAATTTATTGGGGAGGCAGCCAATGAAAATATGCATTTAAGAAATGGAATATTTTGTATGAGAAACAATAGGGAAGCTAATGTTGCTAGATCTTACATTATGTGCAAAAGGGGTGTAAAGTGTAAGAAGGTTGGAAAGGTAGGTTGGAACCAGGTTATGATGAATTTTAAAAGCCAAACAAGTTTTGTATTTGAACTTTGAGGTAACAGGGAGCCATTGGAGTTTATTGAATAGGGAGATGTCATGATCAGACTTGTGCTTTAGGATAAATACTTAGTTTGATAACTGAGAGGAGGGTAGATTGGAACAGGTAGGAAGATTAATAGCAAATCTGTCACAATAATTCAAGCACAAAGGGATGAGTACATATACCCATGTATTAGAAGCATCAGGAAAAAAAAAAAGCAGGGGGAAGGGAGGAATATATGAAAAGCTATAATCAACAGGCCTTCATGACAGATGAGATGTAGGGGATGAGAGAGAGAGTGAAGAATTTGGGGTGATACCTCATTTGTATATCTGTACTTGGCAGGATGATGGACTCCTTCATAGTAACAGAGAAGCTAGGAAGAAGGGAAGGCCCTAAGGTTAAAACATTTAAGTTCAGCTTTAGATATACTAAATTTAAACTATATATGAGATATCTAGTTGGAGATGTGAGATTGGAAGTAGGAGAGAGGTAAGTACTAAATAAGTAAATCTTAGAATAGGGGAACTCGGGGCAGAGCCCAGAGTTAGTGGATATGATCTGGACAAAGAATAAACAAAGGAGACTGAAGAGTGGTCCAGCAAAGAGGTTTAAAAAAAAGGATTAGACTTGAGGAAAAGACTTTAGACTTGCCAATTAGGAAATCATTGGTAAATTTGGAGAGAGCAATTTCAATAGAATGGTGAGATCAGAAGCCAAACCATTAAGAGAGAGAAAAATAAGCGGAGGCACCAATTGTATGTGGCTGAGGAATTTTAAAAAGGAGAGACATAGAACAGTAGCTAATAATGGTGGAGAATTTTTTTGAGGATAAGGAAGTCATGTCATGTTGGTATGCAGTACAGTAGACATGTAGAAAGTGAAGATTGGTGGGAAAGTACTTAGAAAATGAAAGATACAAAGAAGATACAAACATCAATAAACAGTGAGCCTTCTGGTTGCAGATGCGTTATCCTTATAGAATCTAATGGAAGCTCTGTCTAAGATTACCTTAGTCAAATGGATGGATATGGAAACTAGTAATAGAAGAAAATTAAATGAAAATCAGTAGAACTCTCCAATTTCCATCAATATGTCTCACTTCTCTTCTTACATGGGACTTTTTTCCCTGAGATTTTTATGCCATTTTGGGTTAGCAACAGTTTATTTCAAGTACTGGGTGCTACCCAATGAAAATATACAGGGCTATTACCTTCCTAACCAAAACTCCTTTCATTAACAAATGTTGATGGAACCACATTTAGCCACACCAATTTTCATGGCCCTTGACTTGATGTTTGTATTGAGCAACAAATCAGAGAATAATCAGGAAAAACATGCCAAAAGAGAACAAATAGGAAAGCAATTCCTTGGCTTTTGTGCAGCTTTTTTGTATTAAAGATTGTGACAAAGAACAAAATAAAATATTGTAATAAGTGGCACTAATTGCTTCTCCCTCTCCCCCCTCCCACTACCTTATTATACATTCTCATCTGCATCCCCAGTACACATCTGGGGTCTTTTTTCTCTTGTTTCTATGTATAGTATCATATTTGCTTTTCAGCAATACCCTGTAGCTATATTTCAGCAACACAGATTAATAACACTACATCATTCCACATGTGTGCACCTGAATACTACACCTACTAATTTAATAATTGCCCATAGTAATAATGCATTTGAAGAACATAGTTGTGAGGTAACGTTCATTTATTTAAACAGAAGCCACTTTCAACTCACATCTTTTGGAACCCTGAGGATCTGGTACAATGGAAAGTAGGCTGGTTTTGGAGTCAAAGGACCTGGTTTCATATCCTTTCTCTGATACTTATTACTGGTATCCTTAGGGAAGCTACTTTATCTCATCTGTCAACAGAAACATCAGATAGAAATTCTCCAAGTTCCCTTTCAGCTCTAACTTCCTTGGGGAATGGACAATGACTTAATCTCTTCCTTTTTTTGATATCTCATCTTCCACCTCTGCACCTCCACTCAGGGTATGCTCCATGCCTCACTTCCTCTTAGACTTTCTAGTTTGTATCACGTTTGAATTTAGGTGCCTTTTCATGAGGTCTTTGATGAATCTTCCCCTATTTTTATTGAGACTTCATTGGTTTAAGGGATTGTTGAATCTACCAATTTAGATTAACAATATTTCTGTAACTTGTAGTCCTCATGAGTTTCCTAGGACAACCTGCCATAAAAGATGAAGTAATTTATTAAGAGACACACAAGTATTTATAAGAGATAAGATGTGAATCCAAGCCTTCCTTGCTCTGAATCCAGCTGTCTGCTCCTTCAACCTGACTTACCATATTTACTTTTTATTTGCTTTTGTATATACATGTCGCATCCTTTTAGTAGACTGTAAGCTTCTTGATGGCAGGGGTTTGCTTTACTTTGGTCATTTTAGCTACAGTGCTTGGCACAGTTCTTTTCCCATAGAAGATACTTAAGAAATGTTTATTAAGCTGGTTTAATTTATATGGCATAGTGCTACATATGGGAAGATACAAAGGATTATAAAAACATATTCCATGCCTATGGAGGACTTAAGTCCAGATGGAGACTCAAGATAAACACATATGAAAAATTAAATAATAATATGAAAAATGATTTTTACTTTATTTTATTTTTAATAACTTTTTTCAAAATATATGCAAATATAGTTTTCAACATTCATCCTTGCAAACCTCATGTTCCAAATTTTTTCTTCCTCTCTTTCCCACTCCTTCTTCTAGACAGCAAGTAATCCAATATAGGTTCTAAACATATTTCCACAATTATCATACTGCTCAAGAAAAATCAGATCAAAAAGGAAAAAAAAGAGAAAGAAAACAAAAAACAAGCAAACAAAAATGATGAAAATACTATGTTGTACTTCATATTCAGTTTTCACAGTCTTCTTTCTGGGTATAGATGTCTCCCTTTATCACAAGTCTATTGGAATTGGCCTGAATCACCTCACTGCTGAAAAGAGCCACATCCATCAGAATTGATCATCACTTAATCTTGTTGTTGCTACATACTATGTTCTCTTGGTTCTATTCACTTCACTCAGCATCAATTCATCTAAATCTCTCCAGGCATTTCTGAAATTATCCTGCTGATTGTTTCTTTCAGAACAATACTATTCCATAACATTCATAACATTTTTGCACATGTGGGTCCTTTTCTCTTGTTTTATGATCTTTTTGGGATACAGGGCCAGTACAGACACTGCTGTATCAAAAAATATGCAGTTTTATAGCCCTTTGGGCATAGTTCCAAATTGCTCTCCAGAATGGTTAGATAAATTCACAATTCCACCAAAAATGTATTAGTGTCCCAGTTTTCCCACATTCCCTTAAACATTTTATCATTATCATTTCCTGTCATGATTCTTATTTTAATGAGTGTATTTGGAACATGAATGGAGTTAACGCTTTAAAATATGATTACAATGAACAAAAACTTGTTTTGAAGATGTCACTAAGCTCCAGATAACAGACCTGTTATTTCAAGCATTTTTTTCTTTTTTGGGGAAAAAAAAAGTTTTGAGTATAACAAAGAATTTAGGTACTGTTCTAGAATTACTTGTAACAGATTTTTAAATTAAATTTTTCTCAGTGAAGAAAAACTGATTTTTTTTCTCCCTCCCATCTTCTTCCACTTATTGGGGGAAAAAAAGAAAGAAAAAGACGATACCTTGTAATAAATATGCTTAATGAAGCAAAACCAATTCCCACATTGACTATATCTGGAAAACATATCTCTTCTTATATCCTGAGTTCATCACTTTTCAGTCAAGTGGTAGTTAGCATGTTTTGCATCATTGATGATCTGGGGTTGTGAATAATAATATTCATTAGAATTCTTATGTCTTTCAAGGTTGTTGTCTTTTTATTAGAATTTGGCCATTATCACTTATCCCCCTTTTTAATTATCTGGACATCAGTTGAATTTGATTTTATCTTAAGGAAAAAGATAGAAAAACGTTTATGTTTTAAGATGCTTTAGTTCCTTCAGTGAATCTGTGGTCTCTTCAGAATGGATATTCCACAGTTGATCCATGTTTATCCAGTCTATTCAATTCTTGTCTGTGTTCTTATAAGTTTGACTATGATGATGATGATGATAGTAACAAAAACAATAATTAAATTGTTTATAGAATGTTTGCTATGTGCTAGACACCGTGTTAAGTACTCTACAATTATTATCTCACTTGTTCCTCTCAGCAACTCTGAGAGTTACTATTATCATCCCAATTTTATACATGAGGAACTGAAGTGACTTGCTCAGGGTAACATAATGATATCTGAGGCCACATCTGAACTCAGTTCTTCCTGCTACTGGGGCTCTATCCACTGTGCCACCTAACTCTCTCTGATAATTCATTTCTCTGGGCCCTAAAAATGCTTCTGTTCTCTCTTGGACCTCTTCTAAATATACTTAAATATTCTAGATGTTCTAACCCAGCTGCTTTCTTCATGCCACTATACTCACTAAAGAAGCACATCTGGTCCTGACAAGTCTAAGTCCAAATGTGATAGGTCCACTGTCCCTAATAGTGGGAAAAATTGTTTTAAAATCCCTACAGATCTTTTCCTTTTTTTGGCTAATTATTCTTTTAGTTTCATCCTTCAGTGTCCTCAGGATGACTTTATTGAGTTGTATTTTCTTTCGTTTTCTTTAAGCTTATTTTTCTTCCCCTTTCATAGCTTCTATTTTATGTGCAATTTCATAATCTTCTACAATCCTTTTTCATAAATTTTTATAGACTAACTTATATTCCAAACCAAAGTTGTTCTTTGGCTGTCACATTCCTTTGGCAAGCAGGTCAAGTATTACTGACTGAGGCAAAATTTAGACTCTTTTGATCTTATCATGAACTACAAAAGTGTTAAAATTAGCATCAACATCCTTTCGTTTATCTTTTTTTCTTTCCTTCCTTCCTTCCTTCCTTCCTTCCTTCCTTCCTTCCTTCCTTCCTTCCTTCCTTCCTTCCTTCCTTCCTTCCTTCCTTCCTTCCTTCCTTCCTTCTTTCCTTCCTTCTTTCTTTTCTTCCTTCCTTCCTTCTTTTCTTCCTTCTTTTTTGGTGTCATTAAGATGGTTAAATACTTCACTTTAGTGTGGTAACTGCATAATATATAATTTTTTTTTCATTGTTCTAGCTTTACCACTGGCAAGTCCTTTCTCAGCCTTAGTTTTCTCACCTGTGAAATGGAAATAAATGATATCACCTAATTTATGTAGTTATTGTGAAGATTAAATATGTAAAGTGCTTTGTAAACCTTAAAACATTAGATGAAGGCTAGCAATTAGTACTTTGTGTTAATTTTGAATGTTGCTCTAATAAGCCAATGGTCTAATTATAAACAGCTAATTCAGAAATGACTTCTCAATTATTAAGTAGTCATTTGCTGTCCATTATAATATAGTTAATTTTCCAGTATAATGTAGTGTTTATAACATCCAGAAACTTCCTATTTTTTCCTCTTCAGAAGTATGCATGATATACAAGGATAAAGGATTCCTTGTTCTGTATACATCTTTGTCCTCTCTCATTCCTTATTCTTAAACCTTTTTTTCAGTGTTTGTCAGCATCTTCATCTATGCCTATTTTTGCATTGGGGTCATTGAATTGTTATCAAAATATATTTTGATTTAATGTGAAGTATCTCCTTGAGTCCTTCATAGAATTTCCTCATCATAAATAGTGCTATATAAAAATGACAATATTTTTCTTTGTGGTCTTTTTTTGTAAATATCATGTTAAGTATCACACTGTAAAGTTACCAAATAGCCCTTATATTTCTTGTTGCATTTGGACAGATAATAATATCAATGCTGCCAACTCTTTTATTTGCTTCTTTAAGGAGAACATCGCCTGTTAGTTGCAACTGCCTTTTGTCTTCTAATTTAAAAAATACATGCTGTTAAATAAAAGCTTAAACTCTTTGCCATTGTTCTTGTTGGTGGCTAACAGGTGTTCTCTTAAAGTAATCTGGATTTTCAGAATTTAGAAGCAGCCTTTTAAACTTTAGATTCTAGGGATTATTATATTTGAAGGAGACTGAGAAGGCATATACATTTTTCATATTTCCTTCTCAGACAGATCATATCTTAATGTAACCCAAGATTAACAGTGATTTTGAGTTCAAATGAGTGGAATGTCTTTATATTTTTTATTGGACAATTCAAATGTGGCTAAAAGTTGCATTTATAGCTTGAACAGAGTCATATATTTTAAATTCAGCTCCCTTAGATTATTGAATTATTATAACAAAAACTTACCATGAAAATGTGTAAAAATATAGGGAGTTAGTAGTTTAGTCACTTTTCTTTGATACAGCTTTATTCTACAGAGGTTATGCAATTTTCTTAGAGCCAGCTAAACCTCAAGGTTATCTTCATGCCATAATAAAGGGCCTCTAACAGATTGTGCCACAAAGTTGTCATTTATCTTAATTTTATAATCAATAGAGCTCAATTTACAGGAGATTTCAACAGAAACATATGCACAAGTTTAGAGAACAAGTAACTCTCCTTGTATTTCTTTACAGTCATGCTTGCTACCCCTTTGTAAGTTCCTCTGGCTAATGAGCCTCAGAAGATCATCTCCACTTCTAAACTGTGTCTCTTCAGTAATTCTGAAATGCTATTTTTAGTACTTGTTGAGGATCATTGTGGCCATCTGCTCAGCTTTTTGAAGGGCTGTCTGTCATATGAAAAAAATATTAGATCTGTCCTTTTTGTCCCAGAGTACGGAATGAAAGGCAGTGGGCAAAATGTAAGCTGCCTTCTAGGAGAATCAGTGGGCAAACCTCTGGTTTGCCTCCAAAGCTTCCCTTTTATTTATGGTAGCCACTTGTCAGGGGTATTATAGATGCCGAATTAGATGACATCTCTCAGATGTTTTCCACCTCTAAAATTCTCTGATTCTATGAAATAAGCCATCTTTGGTATGTTCTTTGCTGAATAGTATAACATTATTTTACATAAGTTTGCCACCCACTGAAATATTGTTTCCTGCTATATATAGTATGGTGCCCATAAAATGTTTGCATTCATCTTTCTGTGACATTTATTGAATTTTTGCAAGTTATATTTTTCTTTCATGTGGTGTAACGTCTTGGTGAGAATATCAATCAGCAGAGTAAGGTAAATGCTAATATTTTAATGTGTGCTATTGTAGGTGTTTCTTGTCAGTTTCCATCCAAGTTCTGACTCAGCCCAACCCTCGTTATTTGGTGAGATCCAATAAGATCACAGCACTGAGTGGTGTAGCTGTAGGCAGCAAATACTGTGTGCCAAATAGATTTTCCTTTATAGTAAGTTCATAAATGAATGTAGGGCACTGAGGCACCATAGCCATACCATCTTTTTGGTTGACTGCTTTCCTTTTTTAACCACTGATTTCTATAAGATGTTGCCAACTTCTTGGTCTGATGTAGCTTCAGTGATGCCCACCCTTTTTGGTAGGAAGTGATAATTATTGTGACTCTGATGTTAAGGTAGTGTTTCTTCTTCCATTAATAGATTCACTTTCGCCTCCACCCATCATTCCAATGGGCTCCAATATGGTTATTTAAAAAAAAAAAAGTTGGCTGTGGAATAGAATTTGGCTAGTGAAGTTGCATTGGATGAGCAAATGGTTTGTTTCTAATTTTCTTTAAAAGGGAATTTTCTTTTTTCAAAAAAGACATTTTGGACTACTTGGAAGTTTAGAAGCAGTGAATTAAATAAATAAAACATTTGTATTATTTAAGAAGTATAACTGAATCCTAGTGAATTTCATGGTATCTAGAGTCAAATATATCTTCATATTAATACACACACACACATATATCTATATATCTATCTATATCTATCTATCTATCTATCTATCTATATATACATATGCAAGTAAACACCAAACATATACAAAGAAGTATCAAGTAATTAGGGAGAAAAAAAAAAAACTCTTACAATTAAGTAAATGGGATCAGGAGACAGGAATGGAGAAATAGAAAGAAGACTGAATTTAGAGTTAGAGATTAGATTCAAATCCTGGCTTCTTACTTTTGTGATCTTGGGCAAGTCATTCTACTGCCAAAGGCCTCATTCTTCTCATTTATAATGTCAAAGGATTGGGCTAGTTGATCACTGATCCCTTCCACTTCTAAATCTGGCAGTCTTGGAAGTCTTGAAAGTTCTATACTCTGTACAGAAAATGGCATATGAACTGAGTCTTAAAGGTACATAGGAATTCCAAATGACAGACTTAAGTTTGGCAGGGCTCCTATGACTATGATATTTTCTTTTCTTTTAAAATTTTTATTAATAGCATTTTATTATTTTCCAATTATATATAAAATAGTTTTCAAAATTCATTTTTGAAAGATTTTAAATTCCAAATTTTTCTCC
This sequence comes from Sarcophilus harrisii, assembly GCF_902635505.1. Lineage (NCBI taxonomy): Eukaryota > Metazoa > Chordata > Mammalia > Dasyuromorphia > Dasyuridae > Sarcophilus > Sarcophilus harrisii. The sequence goes on from NC_045427.1 coordinate 298,176,506, forward strand.
CTCTTTCTCTTTCCTTTCCTCTCCCCAAGACAACAAATACTCCAGTATGAGCTGTACCTGTACAATTATATTAAACATTTTCATATTAGTCATTTTGTGAAAGAAAAGTCAGAACAAAAGGGAAAAATCACAGAAAGAAAAAACAAAAAATAAATTTTAAAAAGTAAACTTTTATCCTTTGATCTGCATTTAGTCTCCATCTTTCTCTGGATGCAGATGATATTTTCCATCACAAGAGTTTTGGAAATGTCTTAGATTACTGTATTGCTGAGAAGAACTAAGTCTATCATAGTTGTTCATCGCACAATATTGCTGTTACTATATATAACGTTTTCCTGTTTCTGCTCACTTTACTTAGCATCAATTTATACATGATTATTATCTTTTCATCAGTTATTTGCACATTCACTACCCTCTCATTTCCCTCTAGCTTGGCTTTTCTTACATAATGAATGAAATTGCATCGACAACAAGGAGTAATTTATTCTTTCAATATATTTAAAGGTTGTTTTTATCTGATTTGTTATAGATCTTCTGGAAAAGAATCAGAAAAAAGATGAAGAAATGGAATATCTACAGGTAAAGCCATGAATTGCAGTATTTTCCCTGCTGAATTATTTAAGCTTAAATCCCATTATGTATATACCTTCATTAGTGCTATTAAATATTTTCACATACAATATACTATGGCAGTATTTTGAAAATTAAATGCTGGACACATTAAAATTGAATTTCCTTGGGGTCCATAAAATTGTAGAGAGTGGAGAAAAGGGAAGTCTGATCTACAGCAACACAAAGGCCTACTATACATGCTAACATTTGTGATTTGTGATCTGCATTGCTGGAAGCAGCACTTAACATTGACAAAACTGTATTTCCTTCAGATGTTGAAGTCTCTATCCAAGTTTTTATTTAGCCCAACTATAACCACCCTCAAAGAGGTTTGATTAATAACACAGAGGTTGGTGACATTTGAAAGTGAGATCAACTTGCCCTCAAGACCCTTTCCCCTGAAGCAGGATTAATAATGGGAGATAAAGCCTTAGAGCCTATTTGTTTGTGTAAAGGGTTCAATTACTGTGCCAGAGACATGACTATGAATGTTATCTGCTCATCAGTGTCCAAGAATGATGAGACATGTATATTTAATGACACATCCTATGAAGTTTCCAAAAATGTCATATCTTTACAATTGTTTCTTGAATTTGAATGTTATACCTCTGTAATCACTAATCTTACCAAAAAACCCTAATAGAAGTGATCAGTAAGATGAATAAAGGAGATATTGAAGAGTTCTCTCAAATCTCTTTCATTTTACTCTGGTATCTCTAGCAAAAGGGCATCTCAAGTGCCACTGTTTATTAATGGAAACATAATAGCCTACCCTCACGTGATAAAATCAATCCAAACAATGTCATGCTGTGGATCAAGAACTTAAAGTCATTTAAGTCCTTCACATTCCTGAAGTCAGCCAGTACATTTGGAGAGAGGGTTGTATAATGGTCCATTCATGCTGAACAATGACTGATGAGATTGTTAAGAAACAAATCCTGGATCAGATGAATAGAATCAAATTGAGTGTAGAGCTAAGAGAAAAATGCCAAAATTTGTCACATGATTGTTTTAGTGATAATTGTCATGTGTGTGTGTGTGTGTGTGTGTGTACTAAAGCAGAAGAGTATAGTTTTGTTTAACTAGAAATAATAGCTATTTAATGTTTCCCCTTTCATAAAATATTATTTTAAATATCTTCAATCAGATAAAGGAAAGCCAAGAACCCCATAGCATTCCACTCTGGTGCCTAGAGAAATATAGAACATACCTGATTCTTGCCACTCTTAAAATTAACAGGAGTAATTTATATTGTTATGAATAAATAACACAGACTTATTTATATCAGCATTGTGTAGCATAAAAAGTGTTCAATGTTTTGAGGAGTATTCTGGATGGTTTAAAGCTAGCCCTTGGAATAGCATCACTTATCTTTTCAAATACTTACATTCTCAGAATAGGAGCCAAGTTGGATCCAAGTATCTCATCTAATTTTATAGCCTATATACTACACTCAGATGTTCAGAACCCTTGCTTGCAATTTATTTTGCAATGTCCATTAAGTGGAACAAATTCTTACTTAGTGTTATAGAGCCTTAGTACATTGGACACATAATCCATGGGCATTCATAAAGGTGTAGTATTTAGGATGTTGTCTAACAAACTAGCAGCCTTAAATGCAGGCACTTGATGTTACTCTCTTTAAGAAACTCTCAGGTATTAAAGAACCTAACAGATTTAAAGGTGTTAAGGACCCTAATTCCTCTTCCTCCCCCAAAGTGGTTATATAGCTTATCATTATGACAGATTTAAAAAATAGAAGCCTTCTAGTCTTTAGGTTTTTCTTGGGAAGGTTTGTTGTTGTTACTTTGGACCAAACTTGTATTTTCATTGGTATTTTGTTTTGTCCAGTTGTTTAATCGAGTACAACTCTTCATGATCCCAGGAATATAACGTGTCAGGTCTTTCTATCCTCCACCATCTCCTACTTTCATTGATAAAGGGGGAGATTGCTTTTTTTCAATGTAGTTAATCCCCTGTTTTGCAAACTAAAATCTTAGAGGTAAGATGATTCATAGGGTCTTGAGTTATGTCATCTGTGTTTAGATGTAAATATTAATATTGATAACCTTTCAAGAATTGTATTGAATAATCTCATAAATTGGATAGAGATATACATTTTGGAAAACAGTGTAACAAATATGCTTGATTGTGTATTTTTGTTACAAAAATTTTTGTAAATTTTACCTTTTTCAATGGAGTAGAAAGGGTAAATGAGAGAAAAGGTAGATTTTTTTTTCATTGAAAAAATAAGTCTTTAAAAAGTATAGAATTATAGATTAGGGGTTAAGAACTTTGAGATTTTAGTTCTGTTTTTGCTACTGACTCACAGGATAATCTTGGGTCAGTTGATTAATTTTGCTATATTTACTTTCTCATCTGTATACAGAAAATCATAAAACTGCCCTGCTGAAGTGTTTAGTATAGATTAGATTATCCCAAAAGCCTTAGCTAAATACTTTATTGTAATTTACAAGTTGGCAAACTTCTATTCATCCATACTAAAGATGACTTCATTCATCCATTGTTATTTTTTTTAATCATAATTGATAATAGACTTCCTTTTTAGAGTCATTCTTGCGTTAAGATCCTTCAAGCCTACTTTTTAATCCAAAAGAAAAGATTGCTATTTAATGAAATTTTCCCATCATTTTCTTCTCCCAGAATATATCATCTGTGAACTCGAGCAATGTTTTTGTCCAGGAAAAAAAAAATTTAATCAAATCTTTTTATACTTCTCTGACAATATTTATGTTAAGAAGATGCCTCACCACCATCACCATTTTTGTGTCATGACCTAAAAACACACACACACACACACACACACCCCTGTATGTATGTATTCTTTAAAATTTCTCCTTTAAACATAACTGGTATTTAAAATGAAATTTCATAGCAAAGGAAAAGACTGTTAAGTGAATTTACTAGTTAAAAACTAATCTCCAGTCAACACTTGAAAACCTGAAAAAAGGAACAAATATTGAAAAGAAAAAGTTTATCAGTCTCTAGAGGCTTCATAAAGAATAGAGGCAAACAACACACGACAGAGTGATTTTACAGTGCTGCCTATAATTATAAGAATTCTTCATTGAAGCCTAGTATCATCTGCTTCTTTTTGTGACATTCATTTACAGTTATAATGTGTATCTATTCTTCTTGGAATCTTACTGCCTTTCATTATAAATGTGTGGTGTGGCATCAGAATTTCATTTGAATAAGAATTTTAGATATGTAAAACCCAGCAAATCCCTACTTTAACCTACTTTAGATCAAACCAAGCATGTAGCATAGGCATGAAAGGTGATTCATTCTGCCTAAATTTATTACAAATGCAAATAAACCATCTGAATATTTTTATTGTACACAGAATATGTTGTTTTTAAAACAACTTTCGTCTAGAGTTTTCTTTCCCCCATCTCTCTATTTTCCCCCAAGTTGCTTTGCAAAATACATACATGGAAAAAGCAGCCAGAAAGTCCAGCATCATATTTAAGTGGTGAAAAACATCAACATGCTCATTGCTGACAGTCATTAAATACAGGGTGTCTGCAAAACACATTCAATTTTTTGACAAAAAGGTTTGTCTTTTCTTTTATGCCAATATGGCTGTCTATTCCAGAGTTGTTTGAAGTAGGAATATGACTTTATGGTTATGAACACATTTTTCCCTTGCTCATTTTCCTTTTGGATTAGTCCCTTTTGCTAGCTTTGGCCTAAATCATTTGCTACTCCATTCTGAAAATTTGACCGGTAAAAAAGGCCACATCCGAGTCCTGAGGGTTTCCATTTTAATAAAAAACCTAAACTTGGCTTTTCAGAAACATTTTGCAGAAGGGAATATTTTTCTTTGGGCAACTATTACATCCAGCATGATAAAGGAGGGAGTATGTGTGAGGCATGATTCTTAAGCAATGAAACGGATTGATTTCACAAAGCACAACATGAAAAGAAACCAGTCTCATTGCCTTGTAGTCACAAGGAGCAGGAAAACATTTCAGGTTGGGACCCATAATTTAAATGCTATATGGTTGCTTCTGCATTTTTTTTCTCTTCATTTTAATTTTGCTACTATTTTCATTAGAAATGGATAAAGAATGCTTTATAACGGAGCAAAATAAAGGTTATATTTTATATCCTAGTGGTTTTAAAAATCATTCCAGAAGCTAGTTTTTCCTTCAAGTACTTTTTTTTTTTTTGGACTGGCTGATGAATGATATAAATTGTATTTCCTTTTTAAAGATTTTGTCTTTAAAGAAAGTTGAGTCTCACATTTGCAAATTTTCTTAGTTAGATTATTTAGATTTATTATTGTTACACACATTAGAAATGGGGGTGGATTTCATTTATACTTTATTTGATTTAAGCCCCATGATGGTGGAGTTAATTAATCTATAATTCCATAGGCATTTATTAAGGGTCTATTCTGTGATAAGAAATGGACTTAGTAGTGGGGAAACAGAAAGATGGAATACATTTTCTTGGAGGAGACAACAGTACAAATATAGTTATGTATAAAACAAACAAACAAACAAAACAGTGATTTTGGAGGAGGGAGCAGTAGCAGCTATGGAAATTAGGAAAGATTTCATATAGAAAACTGTGCTTGTCTTGAAGGTCCAACTAGAAGCTCTGAAAGATGGACATGAAGAGGGAATCATTCCAAACAAGGTGGCAACCAGTATAAATGGAATGCAGTATATGGGGGGGGGAAGGGGGAGGGAGGAGGGAGGAAGCCCATTCCCTATAGGGAAAAAGGTATATTTGGAAAGGCACCAGAATTATAGGCTGTTATGATTTTTTGGCTAGTAGTTCAGATCTTAATGTAGAAGTATTTTAATAGAGAGAAGTTTGCAAAAGGGAAATCCAGGCCAGATTCACATAAACCTAAGCAAGAGAACTCACTAGGGAGAATCAATGATGTGGGTAAATGAATTGGACTAACATTGTTCAACTGAATAATTCTGCTACTGCAATGGAACTGTATTTCCTGGTATATAGGCAATTACCATAAGCTAAGAATAGCCCCAAAGCAATTGCAAAGCCATTGTTTTTTGGTTTTTAAGGACTCAGGATTGTCAAGCTATTAAGTACCCCTAACTAGTATTCTGAAGACCCATCAGATTCTGGGGGTTCATGGGACAATGAACTGATATCAAGGTTGGACCCACTCTAAATAAAAGCTTCTTAAACTGTGGATCACAACCTAATATGGGGCAATATAACTAAATGTGGAGGTCACAAAATTATGATTTGTTATCAATAAATGCTCCATTTGTATACCTATTTTACATATATACTCAGAGCCACATAAAAATTTTTCAGGTTGGGGCAGCTAGGTGGTGCAATGGATAGAGCACCAGCCCTGAAATCAGGAGGACCTGAGTTCAAATCTGGCTTCAGACACTTAACACTTCCTGGCTGTGTGACCCTGGGCAAATCACTTAACCCCAATTGCCTCAGTAAAAAAAAAAAAAAAAAAAAAAAAAAAAAATCAGGTGAAAAAAGGTTATAAGTGGAAAAAAGTTGAAAAAGTCCTTCTCTAAATGAAGATATGAGAGGAATGGAATCCTGTTTTAGTTTTAGATCCAAAGGAATTTGAACTTAAATAGAAAGTTCAGGAACTCCTTCAGACATTCTTATTTACTGAGTCTTTTTAGAAACCCCTACACTGAGTAGTTTGTAATGCCAAAAGTGAAAACTTTCTTTACGGGTTCATTCAAGTATTAGCAGATTCTCTAAAGTGAGTCACAAATATTCCCTACTACACTGGTGCAGATTTTTCTCTCTGATTATGGTCACAGAAGTCTTAGGCATCTAGAGTAATACTATGAAGAAAGAGGAGGAGGAGAATGAATATAACAAGATTGTGTTTCCAGATCCACATGGTTGCTTGAGACTGAGACTGTTGATTCAGGAAAACAAAATAAGAGAAGAATGGCCTTTTGGAGAATGTGGGAGAATAAGGGGATAACAGAATGTCAGCTATCAAGGCTAAATAACATAGTGTCTTACTAAAATTTCCATTTTAGAAAGATGAAGAAGCTTACCAAGCCTTAAATTTGGTATAAGATCTCCAGTAAGTGAAGGAACTTCAGCAATCTATAGCAGGGTCAAGCAGGGTCTCAACCAATTAGATTTTCACACCTCAATTTATTACTACATCAAGAGTCCTCAGGAGAACAAGGAACTAAACATAATAAAATGCATTTCACTTGAAGTTTTAGTGATCATTAAATTTTATTACTCTTTTTACCTGAAATTTGCAACTTAATTTTAAACCAAAATTTATTGCAAAATAAAACTTTAAAATAGAAATCCTGAAAATAGAGTATCCTTCTGCTTAAAAATATTCAAGTTGACTAACCGAATTATTTTTCTAAGACACAGAAAAATATAGAAATGTGATTATTTTTTTTTCCTCTCCAAAATAAGAAGCAACACATTTCTGGACTCAGTATTCTTGTGTATTTTCTTATTATAGAAGCATTTATTAAAAGTCTTCTATGGTCCCAGATCTAAAAGTTTCTTTAAAAAGTTAATGTTTATTGCTTAGGATATTTTAAAACATTTTTCTTTATTAATTAGATTGATTTCAAAATGTTCAGTTGTAGCCAATGACAGAAAGCTCATTTGTAACTTTGGTAGGGGTAGGCCATAATTTTGCAAAGCAAGCAACTAAAATGCTCATGATCTTTGTCTTCGAGATTGCAACAATAAAGCATGATCCCAAGGAGGTCTTTGACAAAAAGATGATCAAAATATTTTTAGTAGCACTTCTTATGGTAGCAAAAATCTAAAAACAAGATGTCCACTGCCTGCAAAAAGACAAAATAAAATGTGTCATGTGAATATAATGGACTATTACTGTGCTGCAAAAAGGTTTTATATTAAGAATTATATAAGACTTCAATGAATTGCTGCAAATGGAATTAAACATGTCTAAAAAAATAATATATACAAAGTTCATAGAAGAGTGTTTATGGAACAAACAATAACCAAAAAACAATATGATGAATTTAATGTAGAAATCAGAGGGCATGGATGTGATACTTTGCATATAAAATCATGTTTTGTGGGATTTTTTTGGATATGTTATTTTTTAAAATTTATAATTCTTTTTCAAAATTCTTTATTTTTAGGTATCACTCACTGGTGAGAGAAACAATTCATTTGCATCCCTGCTCTATTCTAATCAGTATTAATAAATTTGATAGAATCATATCAAAGTTTTATATAGATTTCCCCAGTTCTGTGAGCTGCAGATTCTGAATTCATTTGCTTAATAATTATGGGAAGTTAACTAAAGGCCTTCATCCTTGTTTTGCCTTGTCATTGTGGTCAAGCCCAGTGTAGCAGAGATGGCAATTACATGGAAAGTTCCCCAAAATATTTTTGTACCTCTGGACCAATCACTTGTCCATAGGAGCAAGTGACCATCTTATGACTATTGATTATCTTATGACTATTAAGGTCACTGACAAGTTTCACCTAAGTTGTGATCCTGCTGATATTCATATTTTGGCCTATTTATTATATGTTAAGGAATGAAATCACTGTTATATTTACATAACTGTAATCCTATGAAAAGTATAGCCCTAACAGGAGGTGGCATCTCAGATCATGATGAAGAACTGAGGTCTACTTTATTAGAGGGGACTATGGACCTTTCAGTAAAGTGTCATTGACTCACAGTTCTGCCTCAGTCTCTTATTGTAAGTGGGATAATTTTAATCCCCACAATGGGGAGCAAATAGGACAGATTTAATATTGTAAATTTAATATTGCTCAGATTATTTGGTTTCCTTCTGTTCTATTCATATTTAATAGTTTTCTTGCTTTTTAAAAAAATTTTCCCCCCTATTAATACTTCCTATCTCTTCTTCTCCAAGAAAAAAAGTCCTTTCATGATAAATTAGCATTGACACACACACAAATCAATGTATTGATTATCTGAAAATGTTTGTCACCTCTATATCTGACAGTAGATAATGTGATCTGAAATAATCTCTTTCAAATCATGGTTAGTCACAGCACTGATCATAATTTTTAAGCCCTTTATTTTTTTTCCTTTTCAATGTTTTATTCACTGTATAATTTATACCCCTACTTCTGTTCAGTTGCCTCTGAAGCAGTTCAAACAAAAGTTGCTCTAGCTTTCATCATGATAAATGGATCAGGGGACTAAAACTGTGAGCCTGAAGTCAGGAAGATCTCAGGTCAAATCTGACCTCACTAGGTAACTTCTGCTTTAATCCATTAGAGAAAGTAATGACAAAGGTATACAGTATCTTTCCTAAGAAAACCCCATGGGCAGAATTGGTTATTGGCCATTGGTACACAGGGTCAGACTTTACTGAAAGACCAAACAACCATCACAACAATTTCTGTTTATATGGGTTTGTAAAGGGCAGGAACTCTGGAGAAATATACTTAAGGCTCAGTATGATTGATTTAATCCTAAAACAAGGTGTTAACTCAGTGGAATTGATAAAATAATGGTTATCTAGTTTAGCATGTGAATTCTCTAGTTCAGTATGATTGATTTAATCCTAGAACAAGGTGTTAATTCAGTGGAATTGATAAGACAATGGCTATCTAGTTTTACATATACTTAGTATTTAGCATAGTGATGTAATAGTTCTACAATTGATGTAATTGTAATAGAGTATTTAAACTGAGGACAAGTCAGCCACAGAGATTCCATCTTTGATCAGCCTTGAAGTGGCTCTCCTGCCTCCTGCATTCCTCCACTGAAACCAAGATCCATTCCAGAGGACTTACAGAAAGCTGGCCTTGCCCCAAGCAAAGGAGACAGACTGTGAAGGAGACAATAAAGACTTTGGACTTTATCCCTGGCTATTCTCCTGGTGATTATTCTGCTCAGACCAAGGCTAGTCCTGAGACCTCCAGAAAGCTAACCAGAACATTACATGGGTCTTTCCTTTGTTTTTGGTCTTTTTGTGATATATGCCTAGTAGCATTATCACTAAGTCAAAGGTTATGCACCAATACAGATCAGCTCATTTTCTGCAACTTGAATCACAGAGTTGCCTAACTGTGTCAGAGAGAGTGCAAGCATGTGTCAAAAATAGGACTTGAATCCAGTTTTTTTCTGGCTTTGAGACATTTATATTCTGCTGCTTTTCTTCTACATTTAATTAGTTTTCTATGTATCTTTTTTCTTTACAAATCTAAAGCCACTGACTTTTATACTCTTATTTTTATACTTTTTTCTTGCATTTTATTTTCTCCCTTTCTTTTCCAAGGAAGTTGAATTTTCTTTTATTTATGTCGTTCCCTCCCTGACTCTAATCCCCTTGTTATATTCTCTATTCTCCTTCCCTGTCCTTATCTGTTTCCCTCTTGAATTTATTATATTCCTACACGAAGCCCTTTGTGTATTTGTTTGTATTTAGTCCTTCTTTAATCTAATTTAGAAAAAAAGTTTATGAGATGCTTACTTCCTATATCCCTTTTTGCATGTTTTTATACACTGCTTTGTGCCCCATTTTAGTAAGTTCTCCTCTCTACTTTCTGTATTTTCCTTCCTTTTTTATCTTTTAAAACCAGCAAAAACCAAAGCCCTGTATTTGATTCCCTCAAAAATATTAGATTTCTGAAGAAAACTTTGTCTTTTCTCTAGCATTTCTTAAAAAATCAGTCCCTTCCAATTGCCTTTCAAGGTTTCTCTTGCCTTTTGTGTTTGCATTTCAGAGTTTCTCTTCCACTTTTCCTCAAGAATATTTGCATTTGCTCTAGTCTGTTAAAGGTACATTTTCCTTTTATATGATTATATCCAGTTTGTTATTCTTGACTCTAAGCCTTCATCTTTTTTGCCTTTTGAAGAGGCAGCTTTGCTGAGATAGTCAGGGGCACTTAGGTTCACATCTTACCTTAGGAAACTAAATTGATTCTGTATCATTTTATAATCAGTTCTGTCTGTAATTGATCATGTTCTGTATTACTGCCCTCTAAGTTTGTTTAAAGCTATTATTAAAAAGAAAAACTGTTATCTGCCATGCTTCTAACTTATAGGAGAATTGTAGGACATCTGTTTATCTTTCAAGTCCTAAAAAAAATGACCTGGTCTATTTCTACAAGATATATTGTCCGTCCTTGCTGATCTCCCTCCTAGGAGCCAAGGAGTCTACTATCTATGGTCCATTAGCAATAGCTTCGGGATGCAGATGGGTCTCATAAATCAATTATAAGGAATCATAATCATAAGGAATCAATAAATTCCTTAGTGACAGAGATGGGTGGTTTCTGGTCCCTGCTTAAGTATCCTGCTTTTCTTGATGTAACTAGTCCTGTAGTCTCCATTATCATGATATTAGTAGTCCTGTAACCATTTGCATTGTTTTCCCTAACAGTTCTGTTCTTTATTGCTATGCTTATTAAAAAGGAGCCTCCTCTGTATCTTTGGTCTAGGAGTAGTTATTTGACCTACTTTGTAACAGCTTCATGCTTTGCCAATTAATTGATAAAACTAGGAATTTCCTATCACAGTTTACCTTTATTAAATCCAATTGAAGCATACTTCTTATCCAAATTGGCTATGGTAGGTAACCCATAGCAAGTGATATATCTTCTCAGTGCTAATCTGTGCTGGTAGAGAGCTTCCACATCTGAGAGTCATCTAAAGCAATGAATATGGTGTCAGTTTTCATTTCTGGCTTATTTCAAGATTTTCTTAATGAATTCTAAAATTTCTGCTATAATTAAATGTAATTATAATCATATGATCATGATTGTGATTGTTTGCTACTTGAACTCTAACTACTGGAAGTATTTTTTCCCCCTGACTTGGCAGTTTCTGCTTTTGCCTATGACACATCTGACCACTTTCACTTTGGAGTTCTTGCAGGATATGATCAGGGGACTCTATTTTTATTTGCGCTCTAGTCCTAATACATTTGAAGAGATTTTTTTCCCTATAATTTATTGAATTTAGTGTCCAGGGTTTTTGTTTAGTAATGATTTTCAGAGAATATGATGGTTCTTAAATTATCTTTCATCAACCGATTTTTAAGATCATTTTTTGTTAGATATATTTACTTTACTTCCATTTTAAAAATATTTTTGACTTTGTTATCCAACCTTTTTTTATTGTCTCCTGATATTACTGAGTTTTTATTTCTCCATTCTGACTTGTAAAGAGTACTTTTATTAGGTAAAGTCTCACACTTTTCCTTTTACGCTATGTATTCTCTTTTCAATTTTTTCCTTCCAAATTCTTTTCATTTATAATTTCATTTTCAAAAAAATCCTTTGCTTGATTTCTTGTCACCACTCTTGTTTTTTGACCAAATCATTTTACTGCCTCAGTGGGTCTCTTTATAGATATGATGGAGAGATTCTAGGTTTTCTACTTAAGGCTTCTCTTAATTCATTGTGTTTGGTGTTATCTTTTGTTTACTCATATTTTCATCTTCAGTTCTTGCATTGGGATTTTATGTTCTAATCTGCCCCTCTGGTACTTTTAAATAAGTTGAGTGGGATCTGTTTGGTCTTGCTATTTCCCCTCATCATCAAGTGTTGAATTGGCTTCAGATCCATTGGTCATAATTTGTGCTTACTTCATTAATATATGTTCCCTTTACCAATCTCTGCCAACCTCAGGCTATCATTTTATACATTATGGACCAGATGGAAGAGTTTACATCTGTTTCTTTATCATTGGTCTTTCTGTGGGCTTTTCCTCCATTTCCTGGAATATACATACATACATACAAACACACATATATTTTATTTATATATGTATTTATATATATATATGTATATATATATATATCTTTTAAGGAATAAGTATATTCAAAAAATGAATCCACATATTAATTGTGTCTGAAAATGTAAAATCTTTATCTGAAGAGATTCACATTTAGAACATTACCTCTCTATCAGGAAGCAAGAAGGATTGTGCTTCATCCTAAGTCTTCTTGAGTCATTACATTAATCATAGTTCTTAAATCTTTCACAGATGTTTCCCTTCAATGTAGCGGTCATTGTGCAGATTATTCTCCTTCTTTTGCACATATCATACAAGTGCTCCCACAATTCTACCCTTGTGGTATAAGCCTAGTAGTGGTTTCATTGTGATATCAACGCTCAGGTGCATTAATGACTTTTTTGGTATAGTTCCAAATTTCTTTTCAGAACATCTGGAACAATATACAGCTCCATCAGTAATGAAATAATATCCCAGCCTGATCCCAGCCCTTCCAACAATTGTCATTTTTCTTTTCAGTCATTTTTGGCAATCTAATGGATATTATGTTACATAAAACCTAAGAATTGTTTTTTCAATTGTATTTCTTTTATTGGTGATTTGGAGTAAACATACACACACACACACACACACACACATATATATATATATGTATATATATATATTTTCCCCCTGAGGCAATTGGGGTTAAATGACTTGTCTGGGGTCACACAGGCAGGAAGTATTAAGTGTCTGAGGCCAGATTTGAACTCAGCTCCTCCTGACTTCAGAGCTGGTGCTCTATCCATTATACCAATTAGCTACCCCTGGAGTATTTTTTTAATAACAATAATTTGGATCAATAATTTATGTCAATAGTTTGAATTTTTTTTTTTTTTAGTTTTTAAACTACTCATATTCTTTGAACATTTATCTATTGGGAGATAGCTCTCATTCCTACTAATCTTTTCCCTTTATGGTTATCTTTCAGACTTTTCTCACACAGATTTGTTGGATACATTTTTTTCCCCTCTCAGTTAATTAGTAACATTCAAATTTTGCTTATATTGATTTTGTTTGTATAATAACTTTTCCATTTTATATAGTAAAAATTGCCCATTCATCTTATATAATCTATGTCCCTTATTTGTAATATATATGCATATTTTTTCTTGAATCTCTGATTTCTTTCTGATGTGACCTTTTATGTCTAGATTAATTAACCATTTAGAGATTATTATGTTAAATAATTTGAATTATTTTGCTAGTCTCACCCTAATTTCTGCTAATTGCTTTCTAGTTTTCCCTGAGGCTTTTGTTCAACAGTGATTTTTTTTTTACTCTAGTAGTTCAAGTTTTATGGATTTTTGAACATTATGCTCCCATGTTCATTTGCTTCTCTATGTTCTATACCTGATCTGTTCCAGTAATGGAGTTTTCTGATTTAAGTTAGCACCATATAGTTGTGTGTGTAATTGTTATGTAGTGTAATTTTTTCATTCTATATTGCTTCCCCTTACTTTTGTATTTTTTTAAAATTTCCTTTGACAATAAGAGTTGAGAAAGAGATTAAAGGAATTAGAGTAGGTAATGAGGAAACCAAATTATCACTCTTTGCAGATGATATGATGGTATACTTAGAGAACCCCAGAGATTCTACTAAAAAGAAATAATCCACACCTTTAGCAAAGTTGCAGGATACAAAATAAACCCACATAAATCATCAGCATTTTTATACATTACCAACAAAATCCAACAGCAAGAGCTACAAAGAGAAATTCCATTTAAAATAACTGTCAATAGGATAAAATATTTGGAAATCTATCTGCCAAGGGTAAGTCAGGAACTATATGAGCAAAACTGCAAAACACTTTCTATGCAAATAAAGTCAGATTTAACCAATTGGAAAAATATTAAGTGCTCTTGGATAGGTCGAGCAAATATAATAAAGATGACAATACTACCTAAATTAATCTGTTTATTTAGTGCTATACCAATCAGATTCCCAAGAAACTATTTTAACGACCTAGAAAAAACAACAAAATTTATCTGAAAGAACAAAAGGTCAAGACTTTCAAGGGAACTAATGGAAAAAAAAAATCAAATGAAGGTAGCCTAGATGTACCAGATCTAAACCTATATTATAAGCAGTGGTCACCAAAACCATTTGGGATTGACTAAGAAATAACCTAGTTGATCAATGGAATAGGTTAGATTCAAAGGACAAAACAGCCAATAACTTTAATAATCTAGTGTTTGACAAACCCAAAGACCCCAGATTTTGGGATAAGAATTTACTGTTTGACAAAAACTGCTGGGAAAATTGGAAATTAGTTTGGCAGAAACTAGGCATTGACCCACACTTAACATCATACACCAAGATAAGGTCAAACAAAATGGGTTCATGATCTAGGCATAAAGAATGAGATTATAAATAATTGGAAGAGTATAGGATAGTTTACCTCTCAGACCTGTGGAGGACGAAGGAATTTGTAACCAAAGAAGGACTAGAGATCCTTATTGATCACAAAATAGAAAATTTTGATTATATCAAATTGAAAAGCTTTTGTACAAACAAAACTAATGCAGACAAGATTAGAAGGGAAGCAACAAAAACTGGGAAAACATTTTTACAGTCAAAGCTTCTGATAAAGGCCTCATTTCCAAAATATATAGAGAATTGACTCTAATTTATAAGAAATCAAGCCATTTTCCAATTGATAAATGGTCAAAGGATATGAACAGACAATTTTCAGATTAAGAAATTAAAACTATTTCTAGCCATATGAAAAGATCCTCCAAGTCATTATTAATCAGAGAAATGTAAATCAAGACAACTCTGAGATATCACTACACACCTGTCAGATTGGCTAGGATGACAGGAAAAGATAATGATGAATGTTGGAAGGGATGTGGGGAAACTGGGACACTGATGCATTGTTGGTGGAGTTGTGAATGGATCCAACCATTCTAGAGAGCAATTTGGAACAATGCTCAAAAAGTTATCAAACTGTGCATACCTTTTGACCCAGCACTGTTACTACTGGGCTTATACCCCAAAGAGATACTAAAGAAGGGAAAGGGACCCATATGCGCAAAATGTTTGTGGCAGCTCTCTTTGTAGTGGCTAGAAAGTGGATATTGAATGGATGCCCATCAATTGGAGAATGGTTGAGTAAATTGTGGTATATGAATGTTATGGAATATTATTGTTCTATAAGAAGTGACCAGCAGGATGATTTCAGAAAGGCCTGGAGAAGACTTACATGAATTGATGCGAGTGAAATGAGCAGAACCAAGAGATCATTATACTTCAACAACAATACTATATTATGATCAATTCTGATAGACGTGGCTCTCTTCAACAATGAGATGAACCAAATCAGTTCCATTTGTTCAATAATGAATAGAACCAGTTACACCCAGCAAAAGAACTCTGGTAATTGAATGTGAATCACTACATAGCATTTCCAATCCCTCTGTTTTTGTCCGCTTGCAGTTTTGATTTCCTTCTGAGGTTAATTTTACATTATTTCAAAGTCTGATTCTTCTTGTGCAGCAAAATAACTATGTGGACATGTATACATATATTTAACTTATACTATAACATATTTAACATGTATTGATCTACCTGCCATCTCGGGGAAGGGGTAGCGGGAAGGAGGGGAAAAGTTGGAACAGAAGGTTTTGCAAGGGTCAGTGCTGAAAAATTACCCATGCATATATCTTGTAAATAAAAAGCTATAATTAAAAAAAAATTTCCCTTGAGATTCATAAATGTTTGTTCTTATAGATGAATTGTGTTGTTTCCCCCCACTCCCCCAGTTCTATAAAGTTATGCTTTGCAGTTTGATTGAAATGGTAAAGAATGTTTAGATCACATTTTCTTTTTTACATATATTGGTCAAAGTAATTAATATTTCTCCATTTTTAGGCCTGTCTATTCCTGAAAAGAATATTTCTAGGTGAATTCATACCATATAGCTCCTATATTTTTTTTAGTGAGTAAGAACTCTCAATTAACTATATGTATAGTATTGTTATTTTGAAGAAAACTATCTCTTCTAGGCTTTTTTGGTAAATATACAAAAGATTAATTATTCATGTGCATTTATTTTACATTCTGAAACTTTGATAAGTAACTTGTCTCAATTCATTTTAATTGAATGTCTAGGATTCTCTGTGTAGAAAATCATGTCAGAAATTTCTACTAATGTATAACACAAACTCCTTTCCTCTCACTAAAATTAAATCAGCTTTCTCTTGTCTTGTTTGTCTTAGAAAGTAAGAGTACCTCTTTATTATAAGTCATAGAACATCATTTCATAAACTAAGAATATTGTTATTTAACTTTTCCTTGAGCCTTTTTTTCATTTATGATATAGTTATATATTAAGTTAAATGTTGAATATCCACTGAAATTTTAATTAAAACTTTCTTGGAGAGGAAGAGAATTTCTTTCTTTTTATAGTTTCTTCGAACTATGTAGTCATATTTAGAATTATGATCCAGATATTAGGAATTTATTGGTTCATGTAGTATGATATATTGCTAACTGAAAAAAGAGAATGGACTTAGAAAAACCATATAATTCTTTTCTACAAGCATTTGTTAAGCACAAGGTGCAATGAAAGGTATTAGGTCCACAAAGCAGAGAAAATGAAAAAGATCCCTTACCCAAAAACCTTACATTCCACCAAGGAATATGCAATACATAAATGGTCATTTGAAGAGACAGAATGAAATAATTACTAGGGGGATAGGGAAAGCTTTTCAGGAGGAAATAATATGTGAATTGAGTCCTGATAAAAATTGGGAATTTTTAAGTGGTAGAATTGAAGAGTGAGTGAGTGCAAAGTGGACCAGCCTATGCAAAGGCAGAGATAGAATGTCAAGTTTAGGGAGCAGTTAACAGTCCAGTTTGGTTGGAATGTGAGGAACGAAAATGAGGATAATATGAAATAATTCTGCAATCTGAGGCTAGGGCCAAATTATAATGGTCTTCAAATATCATGTTGAGGCATTTGTATATTATCCTGAATGTTCTTGATCAAGGGAGTGACCTGGGCAAAACTCTGTTTTAGGAAGGCTATTTTGGCACTGTTTGGAGGAGGAATTGGAGAGGGCAGAGCCTAGAAGCAGAGAAAGCAATTAAGAGGCTATAGCAATAGTCCAAGGAGGAGGTGATGACTGCTTGAACTAGGGCAGCTGCAGTGTTGAATTATGTGGCTAGATGTGGGCGTTTGTGAGACTTTGAAGTCCTTTTAAGAGAACATGTGTAATCCAGAATTATTAAAAAAAAAAAAAAACCTTTAAGAAAGGATGCTTTTTCCATTTTGTATCTTTATTTTCTTTCTGCTTATTCATCATATTTTTAATAAATAAGATGGAAAGAATTATTACACAGAATTCCTAAGCCTTTTCTTCTCCAGGATGTAATTTTTCACTAAATTCAAAATGTTTTACTAAAATAAAAGGCAAAATTAAAAATCCTTTCAAAAATGAAAATTATAAAGTTATAAATGAAAATGAAAAATGCCCAATAAGTGATATGGTCCTTCCTTTCAACCTTTTCAGCATCATTACCATCAAAAAAAAAATCATTTTATGCGCCTGTCTGCTCATCAGCATATGGCATTTCCCTACAACCTATTCTAGACTATTAAAAAGATTAAATCCCTAACATTGAGGCTCTGGTTTGTAGTTGCTAACTTAAATAGTTTAACTGGTAAACTAGTTAATACTGATTTAAGATCCTAATTATTTTATTATAAAAGTGTATGCATACACATGTATACTGTGTGATTACATAAACATATATACATATATACATATACAGGGTGACTCAAAAGCCTTAGTGCAGTTGTTGCCCTAAGAATAGATTGTAGGGAAATATTACATGTTGACAATGTTTGGTACCATGCCATGAGCAGATAGACTATAAAAATGTTTTTGTTGGTAATGATGGCTAAAGAAAAGTGGAGAGGACTAATTTTTCTTCAGTTTTTTTCACTAAGATTTTTGGGTCACCTTGTTCATGTATACATAGCTATTTTTAGAGTAGGTCCCAGGCATAATGTAATAGGACATCTTTATTTCCCATTCTGTGTTACTTCTTTCTCATCTCCCTTTCCCAGTGGCCCACTATACTAACTTGCTGTAAAGTAATCTACCTTCAGACAAGCAATTCTCAGATATCACAAAAGATTGGTATTTGGTGGGGGGTGGAGGCAGAATGTGGTCTTAAATATGTGATAACATTGGGATATATTTGGGAAAATCAGTTGAATCAGAGGACCTGATTTCAAATCCTTTCTCTAGTGTGGAATCCTTACAAAGTGTTAACTCATTAGAGTTGATAGAGACAATATTATCTAATTTAGCATGGTTCAGTATGATTGATCTGATCTTACAAGGAGATGTTATGGGCCAGAACTTGAAACAAGGTACTAAGTAGAACTGATAGAAACAATGATTGTGTTCACACCTTTAGAGAGCTCATATAAGCAAGAAGCTCTTAGGGCCAAAGAGCACTCTGGGAGGAAACCCATAATCCCACTCTCGGATCCCACATTCCCACTCTCGGAGAAGGAGCATAAATAGAGCTTCAGTGAGCTAGTCAAGTTAGTTCAGCAGAAGCCCTCTCTCGGAAGCTCAACCACATTCATTCATCCCACCTTGGTGGCTGGGCTCCTGCACTTACCCACCCTGAGACCAAGGCTGGTCTGAAAGGCTCTCCAGAAAGCTGCCCAGCCCCAGGCAAGGAGACAAGAGATTCATTCCATCTTCCACCTTTGTGCTGGCTGGAGACTGAAGAAAGCAGAGGCAGAAGCAAAGGACAAAGCTGCAACAAGAGCTCTTAGAACCAAGGAGAGAGAGAGGCCTCTAAGAAAACTAACCGGGCTGTATTGAAGGACACAATAAAAGATTTGAACTTTTAGCACCTGGCTGCATTTGGGTGATTATTACTTTTAACTGAAACTAAGGCTGCCTCCAGAAAACCTCCCCAAGAAACCTGCTCCCAGAGAAAACCATTATATTTTAAAGAACAAGAACACCACACTCTAGTTTTTCCCTGTGTATCATTGGACAAATTGTTTAATCTCACTGGGCCTGTTTCTGCATTTGAAAAATGAAGGAATTGAACTGGATAACTTCATTTATTTCCCTCCCTTCTCTAGATCTCTGAGCCTATAATTTCCTTTGTATATCAATTCAGATCTGCAAAATTATAGTCTTAGCAAGTTTCCTGTGGTGTCCTGATAAGAGTCAGACATTAAAATATCATTCCCTTGGGATCCTCCTTTTACAAGTTAAAATTAAATTGCAAACTAAAAATTAAAACATTTATAGTGGTGGGAATTTCAGATATTTGCTTCATAGTAAGGAAATAACAAATTTGAATATGTAACTTTCTACAAAGGCGTTGTGGACTAAAGGTTAGTGTTAACTTTGAAAACATGGTAGACTGGATTCAAGTGTCTGACTCTAGAGACACTCTCTGGTTGACCCTTGACACCTAAATTAACCTGTCAATTCACCAAATTACTCTCTACCAATAATGTGCATTAATAAAAGAAATTTCCTCCTTTGGGAGTTCTGGATCCGTGATAAAATCATAGGTCCAGAGACTGCCCTCCATTAAGAAAAGCAAACAAATAACCATACAAAATTTGTCAAATCTTAGTCTTCATTGTATCATGAACCTCTTTGGACATCTGATAAAATCTGTGGACCTTTTCTCAGAATGATGTTTTAAAATATGTGTAATAAAATATGTAGGATTTCAAAGGAAATCAATTATATTTAAATATACTTATCAAAATATTAAAAACACTACTTCATAATGTATAGTCATTAAGGTGATGGTCGCTAACTTTCAGCACCATACCTGATTAAATGTTTAATTCTGGTTTTCCTTATTTCACAGCTTTTAGAATTTAGCACTAATTCTTTCTAGCCATTATGATGAAAACAAAGAGAGTTGGTAGTAATTTGAATTAACTATATTAAGCCATTACTTTTACTGGTAGGGGCAAATGTTTCTACTAACTTCAGAAGAACATCTATTTAAAAAAAAATTCATTCAAAAATTCTTAAGCAGGCACAATATTCTTAAAGGAAAGATGGGAAATAAATTTGGGGTTTTGATTTTGAAAATTGCTGTGATTATCATTTTATTTACTTACCACCATGACTCAGCTGCATTCTTATTCTGGAAGCTCCTTTCAATTGCATAAGAATTCCCCATTCTGGAATAATCCTCCGACCTTGTGGCTCTCTTATGAGTGATTTCTTCCTGAAACTTTAGGGCCTAGCTCAGAGGTACTTTATTCCTCTGTTTCTGACTCTGGACTGTAGATGCCTACTAAAATGTTCCTTCTTCTCCAGCCCCACTTTTTGTCACCCTTTTAAGTGTATTTCTTTCCCCTATGAGAAAGCATGTTCCTTGAGGGCAGGCCTTGAAAACTACAAACCAGAGTCTTTCTTTTATTAAGATATTTGTATCCCCAATATTTAGCATATTGCTTGATTTAAGTGAACACTTAAATTCTTGACTTGACTGGACATTATCATTAAATGATATTTATGAAATACTCATTTTATACTCTGAGTGGCCCTAAGGGATATAAATATAAAGCATAATCCCTCCTCTCTAAGAGTTTGCAATCTGTAAGAATATTAAGATATGCACAAAAATAATATAATGCAAGTTAAAGTATGGTACAAATAAGAGGATTACAACTCAAAGGAGGAAGATCAAATGAAGGAGAATTCACTCCAGATTTGGGAAAATAAAGGAATACTTCATGGATAAAGACCTCTGTACCAATATAGAAGTATTAGGAATTAGTTTAGTTTTTTTAGTGCTTCTTATGTTTTTATATAATTAGTATTTTATATTTTCTTACAATAAAACAGCTCTTCCACCTTTTTTTGTTTGTTTCTGGGCACATCTCTTAAACAGCTGAAGCTACTATTTAAACTTCCAACTTGGGAAAATGAGAATCAATCTTCTTTGATAAATGAAAATGAAGCTCAAATTGAAGATAATGCAGTTAAGTATTTATAGGTAGAAATATTTAGCATATTTAGGAACTGAATACTGTAAAACATTCTTTTCCTTTTCAGGGCATGCAGGGTAAGTTGATATTTATAGTTATGTTAATAAGTATATAAGAGAAATAAATTAACAATAAGTCAGAGGACCTGTTTTCAAATCCTACCTCACAACTTACAACCTGTACAACTGGACAAGTTACTTTTACCTCTCTGAGTCTCAGTTTCTTTATTTATAAAATGAGGGGGGATTGGGAAAAAATGTCATCTAAGATCCCTTCCAGCCCTAAATTTGGATCTGATTTGTTTGCTTATTTATATATATACTCTTGCTACCTTTCTGCTTCCCTCTCCCTCCCTCTCCTCCTCCCTTTCTCTTCCCTTTTTTTCTCTTTTCCTCTCCTCTCTCCCCTCCCTCTTTATTTCTCTCACTCTTTCCTCTCTTTTTCTCTCAGATGGAAGGACAAACAATTCTTAATGTGTTTGCCTCAAACTGAAATCTGTGGAAGATTTTAACTTAAAAAGCCAAGATCTCAGGACAGCTAGGTGAAGCAGTGCATAGAGCACCAGCCCTGAAGTCAGGAGGACCTGAGTTCAAATCTGGTCTTAGACACTTAATTAACACTTCCCAGTTGACCCTGGGCAAGTCATTTAACCCCAATTACCTCAGGAAAAAAAAAAAAAAGCAAAGATCTTTCCTTGCATCCAGAGCCATCGCCAGTCACCTTGCTCTATATCTGGCCACTGGACCCTGATGACTCTGGAGGGAAAAATGAGGCAGGTGATCTTGCCCCAGCCCACCCTCACTTAAATGCAGTTCACTTGCATGTCATGGCATCATCTCCCTGAAGTTGTGGTCCTTTTCAGGGATGAAGGACAAACAACAATACATTGATTACAAGTCATCTTAAACTTAGATCAGCTTTTCCCTCTCAGCTTTCTCTGCTGTCCTTCTATTTATGCTCATCCAGTCACAGAATGGAAATTAATCACAACCCATATTTCAGATTAAGGAAGAGAAAGCTACTGCTAACTAAAGCAGACCAAAAGCAAGCTATGGCTCATATTAAAGGTAGATACAAATTATTTAAAAATCTGTTCCGTATTGATTAATGGTGTGATTATTATTTCCTCACTAGAGCAGATAATTGAAATCTGGCAGTATATTAGAAATATAATGAGACAAAATATGAGTTAGAAAAGAAAGGTTAGAAGATCTTGTATGTAACTCTTGTAATGAATGTGCTTCAGTTCCTGAAAGTATTCTGCAAACAACTCTGGATGTCAATTACAAGATGGTTTAACTCAGTTTTCCAAAGGTAAGCAATTTATTCCCTAATAGTGGCTTACTCTTATGCCCCTGGATGACCCCAAGTGTGTAGGGCAAAAACATTTTCTAATCTTCAACCCAGCATGATAGGTATATGGGACAGAAAAAGGAAGCTGACTAGAAAATCAGAGAATTTGTGTTCAGATCCTGTCTGTTAACTGACTCCCTGACTTGTCTCAGGAAAGTCACTTAACCTTACTTTTCTCATCTGTAAAATGAAAAGACTAGACTAATTGGCCTCTGAGTTACTTTCTAACCCTATATCTGTGAACCTATGAACTACTATAATTCTGCTCCCTCCCTCTCCTTTTTTCCCCTCTCTCTCTCTCTCTCTCTCTCTCTCTCTCTCTCTCTCTCTCTCTCTCTCTCACACACACACACACACACACACACACACACACACACACACACAGTATAAGGATGCTGAAAAGGTATTATCCCCAGGAAATCTTCCATATAGCCAGCTGTTCATCCCCCTTGGTGAAAGTCAGATGAGCATAGTTTTGTCAACTTGATAATGAAAACATCCTCTACTGCTTTTGCAGTTTCATAAATCAGTCCTTAATCATCATGTTAGTGTATTTGCGTAAGTTTTCAAGATACATTTAGAAGATATATTATCTATGCTCTCAAAGTAGAGACATATACTTTACTTTTAAAATGTAAATCTTTTTTGAAAGAGATGTGTGTGTATATACATATGTATGTATGTTTGTGTATTTGTGTGTTTTCTAAACTGGACTCCTGCTATCCCTTCCAAATGAAGTTGTTTTTCTTGAGGCAGTCATTCTGCAAAATTGCTATAATTGTCACTTATATTGCCCCTAACCATCACTGCCTTTATTATATTTGCAAATATTCTTTGCTTGTTCCCTAGTCCAGATGTCATTCCTTTGAGAGAACACCCTTGAACAAGTGCCTATATGACTATTACTGCCAGTTCAGTTTCAGTGAGGAATTGGACATTTCCAAGAGAAAGGGAATTTATGTTCTTTTACACTTCATTTTGTTTGAGACTGAATCATGAGCACACACCTACACACCAGATGTTGTGCATGGACTTTGAAAGAAGAATCCTTGAAGTAATTCTGCTGCATTTAAAGGAAAATAAAAATTCGGAGGGCCCTTTCACTCTGCCTTATAACCTAAAATAGCAAAGTGTGCCTCTGATCTCTGGTGTTTAGTTGAAGTTTGTGTGTTCATATGAACTTTAATTAAAGATGTTTAAAGGCTTTGCCATCTTTCAGCTCTCTCCAGTCATAATGATAGAGCTTTATTTTCAATATATTCCTCTATATTTTTCTTCTATACTTTGTTTCAGTACTTGATCCAGGTGCCTTTTCTCCTCTGGAGCACAGAGCCTAAGGAATGTTTAGTGTCTCCCCTAAAATGCTTTAAATCTTAAAGTAATGGCAGGAGAAATCTCCAAAGGGGACTAAAAGATTTTTAAATGGTATGGATGTTAAACCTCTAGGAGAGATGGCCTACACTATGACCCCATTCTCTACCCTTCTAGTATTTTTTTTTTGCTTCTCTATTTTATCAAAGGCATCCCCACAGTAAAAGTGGAATCAGATAAAGAAATAGGAAAGTATACTAGATGTTCACTTAAGTCCTGAATAAGAGTCATTCTGGGATTTCTTATCACGTATTGAGAGATATAATGAATACCACCAAAAGATTGAAGGGTTTTTTGAGATGATCAAATTATGCTTGCTTTGTTTTAATGCTAAAAAAACCAAAAAAACACCAAAAAATAAAAACCATCAAGAAAGACTAAGAGATATTAAGTAATTGTAAAATTCTTACATTAAGTAATATCTAGGGTAATCTACTATAACTAGCTTTCTTTTTATCCCTATTTTCAAGAGATTAGGAAAAGGAAAAATATAGGAATTAACCATATACCTCCAGTTTTTTCCGTTAAGTTTAAAAGCATACATATTAACTTGGCATAGGAATTTTTCTGATTTCTTATACTTACAAACTTTGGTCTTTGTGTGGATAAGGTAAATGAGTACTTGTGATCATCTACATCCATCCCCCTTTCAAGAGTATTTTCTCTGGTAATATCTCAGTTTCTCCAACTGATATGAATAATTCTTTATTAAAAAGAATTGTATTTTCTTCATTAAAAAATACTCAAATTTTAAAACTGATAACTTTATTCACAATTACAGTTCCTATTTCTAATTTCCCTCTAAAGCAGCTTATGGACCATGGCTTTGACACTGCACTCCTTTGTGTCAGTCCACCATAGCACTCTGTCTTGTGGTATCTTTTTCTTTACCCCACTCCCATGCCATGCAGTCTCTCCTAATCCCTCCATGTTCTATGGTAGGGGTCCTCAAACTACGGCCCGTGGGCCAGATGCGGCAGCTGTGGACAATTATCCCCCTCACCTTGTTTTTGCTCCTGCTGTTGTTTTGTTTTGTTTTGTAGAACACATCATGTTTTTAAATATATAGTCTAATTTAAACAAAGTAAATAAATAAACGAATAAGTGATCTGACCAAATACTTAAATATTATTAAGGCCGTACATGGGACATTCCTTGAAGTTGCCTAAGATGTACTGAGAACTGCCAAGCATTTGTGAAATGTTTTGAGGTAGTGAATAAGGAGAGAGATTATTTAGTAAAATTTGATCATTTTTATAACCAACTAAGTTGTTTGTTTAATAGATAGAACTCTGGGCCTGGAGTCAGACTTACATTTCTGAGTTCACATCTGGCCGCAGATACTTACTGTGTGCTCCTAGGTGAGTCACATAAGACCTATTTGCCTATTGTTCCTTATCTATAAAATGGAAACACATTGCAGAAGGAAATGGCACTCCAGCATCTTTGTCAAGGAAACTGCCTCAACAAAATCCATGGGGTTCTACAGTATCCAGCATGAATGAAAACCAACAATCATTTTTATACAGTACAAAAACACCTCTTTTGAACCCTCTCTCTGTTTCCATTTTAATTAGTCTTGTCTAACAGAACTATTAATCCTTGTAAGAATCTAAAACTTTAGGACCACAATGAGGTCATAAATATTTGGGGCCTTTCAAAATATTCTGATGGCTACCATATTCTGATGGCTGATATCTTCAAGAGAAGACTGAATGATCACTTTGACATGCTTCATACATGAAAGTATGTAGAACCCTGGAGATCTGTTTTGATCATTACTGAGCATCTAATGAGTAGCTCCGGTTCAGCCCACATAGGCTAATAAAGCAAGCCTGCACACAGATGCACTGTGAATAAGACCTCCTTTGAAAACATCTAGAAATTTCCTTGAGGCATCACCTACATTTATTGCAAAGTAGTGACACAATAGAAATATCTAATGAAATAAGTTACTTTATGAAAAGTAAGGTCATGTTAGATGAGGGAGAACAACACTCAAAGTGTAAACAATAAAATGAAATCATTTAAAATATGCCTACTTTTATGCAAAACTTTTCCTATTTTAGTTGTAAATTTTAACCATGTACACGTGCATGCATTTACACACATACTTAGAGGAGGAATATCTAACTTCATTTTCTGATTTGTGGCTTGAAGGTCAGAGTGGGGGACAGAGAATAAAACATGTAGAAAAATTGGTTACATTTTTTAATGAGCCTAGGAGGATCCATTCTCTCCATACCATTAGGATGGACATGGAGTTTACTCTTTTTCCAGTATCTTAGGCATTCTTCATTATGTCTTTCAGTTCCAGAATGGATTTAGGCCAATTGCTTTTTTTTTTTGTTAATAGTATTTTATTTTTCCAAATAATATGTAAAGACAGCTTTTAACATTCATTTTTGTAAAACTTTGTGTTCCAGATTTTCCTCCCTCCCTCTTTTAGCTCCCTCTTCTTCAAGACAGCAAGCAATCTGATATAGATTACACATGTGCAATTATTTTAAACATTTTCCATATGTGTCATGATCAAAAGGGAAAAAAATCACAAGAAAGAAAAAAGGACAAGCAAACAAACAACAACAACAAAAGGTGAAAATGCTATGAGTTTATCCACATTCAGTCTCCATAGTTCTTTCTCTGGATGAGGATGACTTTTCCCATCCCAAGTCTATTAGAATTGTCTTGAATCAGCACATTGTTGAAAAGAGCCAAGTCCATCACAGATGATTGTCACAAGCTTGTTGTTACTGTATATAATATTCTCTTGGTTCTGCTCTCTTCATTTAGCATCAATTCATGTAAATCTTTCCAGGCTTTTCTGAAATCAGCCTTCTCATCATTTCTTATAGAACAATAATATTCCATTATATTTTTATACATTAATCATCTGGGGCAGCTAGGTGGTACAGTGGACAGTCCTGAAGTCAGGAGGACCTGAGTTCAAATGTGGCCTCAGATACTCAACATTTCCTAGCTGTGTGACCCTGGGCAAGTTACTTAATCCAAGCTGCCTCAGCAAAAAATAAAAATTAAAAAAAAAAAAAAAGTTAATCATCCATTCTCCAACTGATGGTCATCCACTCAGTTTCCAGTTTCTTGCCACTATAAAAAGAGCTTCTACAAACTTCCCTCTTTTATAATCTTTTTGGGATACAGACCCACTAGAGATGCTTCTAGATCAAAAGGTATGCAGAGTTTATAGTATTTTGGAAATAGTTCCCAGTTGCTTCCTAGAATTGTTGGATCATTTCATAACTCCACCAACATTACATTAATGTCCCAGTTTTCCCACATCCTCTCCAACATTCATCTTTTTTCATGTCATCTTAGTCAATTTGAAATGTGTGAAGTGGTACCTCAGAGTTGTCTTAATTTGCATTTCTTTAATCAATAGTTATTTAGAGCATTTTTTCATATGACTAGAAATGGCTTTAATTTCAACATCTGAAGATTGTGTATATCCTTTTACCATTTATCAATTAAAGAATGGGATTATTGATACTATAAAAAATAGAATAAGTGACTTTATAGTATTGTTATTTCTGATCATCATTAGTCTTTTACCTAATGCTTTATTTGGGGCTCTATTTACTCTAATTTCAGACATCATTTTAGTTAAGTGGTTTTGTAATTTCTAATCCTGCAGATTATTAGGAGAATTATAAAAGAGGAAGAGAACAACTATAGGTAAATACAGCAACAGCTAATAGTAGAAAAGATGGACATGGGGGAAAAATCATGAAAAGCCAACACAAGAATTTACATATTCTAGAAGAGTGAGCTCTTTCAGTTATAGTGGTGAATATAATTCATTGTGCCTAGAAGAAACTGCTTTTCTGGATCTCTTCATCAATTAATTCATATTTTAGCTCAATAAAAATTATTACAGTTGTCCAAAAGTAAAATGGGCTAGTCTGATAGCTGATATCTTCAAGGGAAGACTGAATCATCACTTTGACGTCACGTAGTGGGAATTATTGCTTTAGGTATGGGTTCTGCTAGATAACCTATAAGGATTCTTCTGATTCTAATGATCTAATTTTTCTCTTGTTCTTCCCGAAATTTCTTCTTAAGATCAAATAAATCTGATTGAATGGGTAGATAAATCACTCATATCTCCACAGGCCTTTTTCTTAGTATTTGAAAGGAAAGAAAAATGGAATGAGTTTAGATTTTCCTGAAGGAAAATAACATATGTAGAATTGTATCTCACCTCACTTATAAACTAGATTCTGATCTTTCCCTCTCTTTTGGTTCTCCATTCTACTTTGGGAAATCAGAAGTTTTACTTAAAGGGCAAGAACCCTATTCTATGTCTTATTTTTACTTAATGGGTTGAACTGAAAGAAATTGCGTTTGTAACTATTGAAAACATCACTTTCATGTTGTCTTTTTAAACAGTTTTTATTATTTCTCTTTAAACTGTAATCTCTTTGAAAAGCTATATGTTACTACTGATTCATTAAGGAACTGATCATTAACTTTTGAGTGTTGTCTCTATATGAAGCATTGCATTGGTATCCTAAAGAGTATATTTGTTGTAATTTGCAATGCTTTTCATTTGTTTATTTTCATTCTGAGTTATAGTCTCTAAAGTTCACAGTTACCCTTGCATTTTTACCTGATTGACAGAAGCTAATAGAGACTTGGTAAAGCTTGGGTTTTACACTTTCCTTGGCCAAACTAAAAGCTGAGGACATCATCAGACATTTGGCTTTGGGATATACACATTGTATAATTATGTTATTACTTTAATATGATGTATAATTATAAGTTATTACTTTAGTATGGTCCATATATGTATATTACATTTAACATATTTATAATATGCATATATATTACATGTGTATAAAATGTGTTTGTATTTACATATACTTCTAAATTAAAAAATAATTATATGGAGGTATTCTATCAACAAATATGATTGAATATATTCTTCCCAAAATTGAAGTTTAAAATTAAACACTGAAGCCCTGTGGAAGGATCACTGGATTTGTATTGAAAGATCCGGGTTAGAATATTGCTACTCATCACATGTGATGATCTGGGCCCTCGTTTCCTCTATAAAGTAAAAAGGGCATTCTATTTCTTTATCCTATGATTCCTATGAGATCAGCTGTAAATAGTTCATTTGAGTTAGTGTTCAGTTATCTGTGGTGACAATTATTGTGAATATAACTTCTTTTTTTTCCCCTAGTATTTTTAAAGGACATTTCAAATACTGATGAATGGAAATAAAAAGGAAATTAAATCAATTTGTTATGTGGAATGAATGAAGTCTTCTAATTATATGTTGTGCTTTATTTGCAGGACCGCGTGTGTGCTTTAGAAAGGGTAAGTTTGGAATATTTTCCTTCTTTCTGTTTCTCTCATTTCTATTTCTATTCCTGCTTCTTGATATCGCTTTCAGAGTACTTACAAAAAGGAGAAGATCAGGAAAATATTTTAAAACTTCACCTAAACAACAGTGGGAAAAAGTGAGCTATATTTTAATTGAAAGGTATGTTAATACAGACTTTTTAATTAATACAGACTATTTAAGCATATTTGAGAGTTTAAAGTTTCCTCAGGATTATGCTGAAATTTTAAGTATTAAATCATATAAGATCTAATTGATATGCATTTAAATCTTAGAGAGTTTCTTTCACATATTTATTTATCTCACAACTTCCAAAAAAGTTTGGTTTAAAATGGAAAATGAGATCAGGTTTTGTTGTATGCTTAGGAGATCAAATTCCCAGCAATTAATTTTTCAAGTAGTTTTTAGTACTGATTCCAAAGAAAAGGCAGCGGATAATCATTTTTTTTTTAAAATTGAATACTTAGTTGTTAATTTTCTTAAAGTAAAACAAAAATAGTAGAGCTAATAGTGTTGCATGTATGGCAGGGAAAAAATGAGAAAGAAAACATAGTTTGCAAGTAGCAAAACAAGCTTTAGTTACAAGTGAATGAGAAGTTTTAATATTCATTAGTTCTGATCCTGCTGAGAAAATGACTCACTCATTTGTGATAAGCCCTTGGGGAATATTTTCACTTTTTAATTTTGGGTCTCTTATGAAAGCAGTGATACCCTTCCATATATAGTTATATTTTCTTTAAAATTAGGGAGTATCATGCTCATCCTTTTATTAATTTAGTTGCTTTTAAAAATCTGAATAAAGATAATTCAAAGATATGATATATAATTTAACATTTACATGATAATAACTTGCTGCCCTCAAGCCAAAATCTAGATCTACTCACCACCCAATCAACCAATCAATGGAAGTGAAGATGTTTATTTACTTATGTTTACTTTTCTTCCTTGCTAATCATTTTGAAGGTCAACTGGGATTCTAAATGCTTATTCTCAAGGCTTTCCCTTAGGAATTATTAAGACCTTAAATAGTTACCATGAGAAAAATAAAATTGTTTAAATAGATCAGCTTTTTACCATGATCATTTGGTCAAGATGTAGTTATGAGATATTTAAATTAGCAATGATTACCATAAAGCAAAAACATAAAAATTAAAATGCTTAGTAATGATTTTAATGCTCCAGCACTGTGAAATCATTTGGCTCTGTATGCTATAGTAATGAACATAAGTAATGCATTTAGCAGTATATTCAGCTGAATGATAAGCATTTCATAGCTTCTAGAATTAAAGACTCATAAAGAGCTCAACAAGCTCTTGAGTTCATTCATTGACCTCTGGCAACACTATAGTTAGAGTAAAAAAACTTGTAGATACTATTTTAAAATTATTCATTGCTCAGATCAAAGTTGAGGGAGTAAAAAATGCAATATCTCTAGTAATAAAAATCTGTAAAAATATAAAATTTAAGCTGGAATTTTATATATATTATATTTTAAAAATACATATATATATATATATATATATAAATATAAAATTTAAGTCACTTGCTCTGTTGAAATGCATTCCACTGAGATCACTTATAAAAATAGTCCAGTAAAATCAGTGGCATAATCCCCCAAATTAGATAATCTTCTCTATATAAACCAAACTCTATTGGGGCCATTGCTACAATCAGTGATGCTTAGATCAACTCATAATTAGACTATTCGGTGCTTTTACCTAAGGAAAGAAGTCATAATTGGTACTATCCCAATAACTGGATTGGCATTCCCCAGGTACAGTGTAAAGAGCACCGACTCTTATTATAAGAGTGTTGTGGGCTCCCAACTTGCCCAGAAGGCTTCAAGGAAGAAATGAGATGCAATTCATTAAGAGACAGATATATTGGATCCATATGGTCAATAAAGAGGTGAGACTAGTGTGAGCTTTAGACAGAGGTGAAAATAATACAAGTTGTGTTCAGGGAAGACAGAGCGCTTCAGGTGAGAATGAATGTTGAACAATAATATCAATGCAATTTTTTATATGATATTTGCTTCACCACAAGCTCAGCCCTGGATTTTTCTCATGAAACTCTTCTGCTTTTATTCCTAAACTGCTGAACACATTTTGAAAAAAAATTCACAATCCTGCTGTTAAGGGGCAGGTCAATTCCCCAAGAGCCTCCACAGCTGTGGATCATAGCATCTAAAGGAGTTGCAGGGCAACCTTTGCTGACACAGGTGTTGTGGACTGGGAATGAGATAAATTGGAAGCAGAGGGAAGAGGAGAGAGGTCAGACAATGCAACAGCCTCTCAGTCAGATAGGTCAGAGAACAACAACTGCCTCTTGGTCTCCTTGTATCATCATCTCACAAGAAAAGATCCATTCTGGATTGGATCTCCAGCAGCCACTGTCAGGTGGCTTCCGTGTATTACAATATATTTTATTATTTCTTTCACAGTCTGTCTACTTCATCTGGGGCCGGGATAGCTTTCTGGAGGCCCTCTGGAATGAATCCTGGTTTCAGTGGGGGAAGTGCAGGACAGCCACCACAAGGGTCTCCATCTTGTTGTCTGTCTCCCCTTCCAAATCTCTTAGCTCTTATATACTCTATTATAAGTACGTCATCATAGGTGTCAATCTTGTAGAACTATACTAAGTACTAGAGAATCATTATTTTAATTCTACTGAGTTTACATCTTGTTTTAGTATTAAATCAATCATACCGAACTAGAGAACTCACACCCTCTCAGGAAAACAAGATAGAGGGGAAACCTTCATGAAAATAGAGCAAGGTCCAAATGAACCCTTTGCTGGTTTTGTGGGACATCTGCAGACAACTGTCATATGAACTATTGGTGAAAATGGAGCAACAGGAATAATGATAAAACAACATGTTCTTTTAGAGGAGATCATAAGACGCTGTGCCACAGTGGGCACAAATGCCTTTAATACCCAGGCTATGATGCAGAACATAGGAAGACAGGATTCTTCTTGGCAAGGGACTTCCAGAGAGATTTGTTGATGCTTTCATTGTGGTAAAGTAGGGCAGCTGAAAGCTGAATGTTGGCATAGAGATAGAGTGAGAAGACAGGTTGAGAGAACAAGACCCAAAACTTCATGTCCAAAATGCAACAAAAGCTTCCATTGAGCATCAGAATGGGATCTCAGGGAAAGGAAGGATCACTGGATTTGTATTGGACCCAGCTCCAGGGCCCCAGGCAAAAAAACAGCTGGGGCATGATGGCCAGGTAATGTAGAGAGTTTCCAGTGTGAATGGAAGGGACCAGATAGGTTAACTGCTTGGGGGAGAGGATTTGCTTGTCTCTCTATAGATGAAGAAGGGATCAGATGGGTTCCAACTATGCCATGTCTGCCTTGTCCATCAGAGAGAGAAAGAAAAAGAGAAAAACCTCGAAACAGAGGAGAAAACTCAAGAAACATTGGGTGATTCCATCTCTAACTATACATGTCACTGAAAAAGCATGACTGTTAACCCAATGTTTATGGCAGTTAACTCATGAACATCAAAAATTGTTGATAAGACTGTTGCAGAACTTCAAAAATAGCAGGAATCATTGCACTCCCTGAGACATGATAAGACTGATACAGGACTTTAAAATCTGCAGGAATCATTGGATTCCCTGATACATGATGAGACTATTGCAGGACATCAAAACTTTCAGGAATCACTAGATTCCCTGACACATAAAGTAATGGACAATAGATTGGTTTTGGACTATTTCTAGGACTTATGGACATATATAATTCTCATGTTGATTCATGTTGTTTGTTACATCACTACTAGCCTGTGATATATTACTATGTGCTTGTGTAATACCTCCCATGTTGATGGATTTATGTATACCTGTTTCAAGTGAGACTCTTCAGAAACCCGCTAATCTGGTTTGACTCCCCATTTCCCTTTGGTGTTTTCATCATCTTTCCTGAGAGGTCAGGGAGGGCGTGATCACCTCCTTTTTTGTTTTGTTCACCCCCCTTTCTGAGAAGTCAACGAAGATATGACCACCTATGTTCTAAAACAAAAGAAAGCAGGAGATGTAAAGGGCAGGAATTTTGGAGAAATATACTTAAGTCTCAGTATGATTGATTTAAACAAGGTGTTAACTCATTGGAATTGATAAGACAATGGTTATCTAGTTTAGCATGTGAGTTCTCTAGTTCACTATGATTGATTTAATCTTACAACAAACTAGTTCCCTAGTGATATAATAATTGATTTATACTCAGTATACTGTAATGATGTAATTGTAATAGAGCATATAAACTGGGGACAAACTCAGCCAGAGACAGACTTCAAGATAGAGACCATCCTGGTGGCTCTCTTGCCTTCTGCACTGAAACCAAGACCCATTCTGGAGAGCTTCCAGAAAGCTAGCCCAGCCCCAGGTGAAGGAGACAGACTGTGAAAGAGATAATAAAGTATATTGTAATACACGAAAGCCACCTGACAGTGGCTGCTGGAGATCCAACCCAAAACATATCTCCTCTTATGAGAGAAGAGATTGAGAGGCAGTTGCTGTTCTCTGACCTCTCTGACTGAAAGGCTGTTGCATTGTCTGACCTCTCTCCTCTTCCACTGCCCCCAATTTATCTTGTTCCCAGTCTTCAACATCTGTGTCAGCAAAGTTTGCCCTGCAACTCCTTCAGACGCTATGATCCACAGCTGTGGAAGCTTTAGGAGAATTGACCTGTCCCTTGATATCCTGCTGAATGGATACATTAAGAATTCACATTATCTAAATCTCATCTGGATCCTTATGGTCATTTGTATTTTGTTTTTGAAGAGGACCCGTGACAACATGGGTGATGTCTTCACTTGTGTGGAATTTGATTGGATTTAAGTGAGGCAGTTGCACAAAATCATTGGCTTTACTCCAGAGTCAACTGTACCTTACTGCAGCAAGGAAATCCTTTTATTCTTTTCTAAATTGAGGCCATCAAATAGAAAATCCTTCTCATATTCTCTTCATCTTATCTTCCTTTGCTCTAGTCTCTGAAAAGGAAGTGACTCTTGGTCTTGCCAAGGCAAGTAAGCAAATTTGTTCCCATCCCCTCCTATTTTCTTTAGCAGATTGTGTCCTCATTTATCTTGTTTCTCAGAATTTCAACTTTTCCCTACTTACCAATTTCTTCCCCAAACAAAGATTTTCCCACCTTTAAAAAATTTTATTGGAATGTAATATCCCACCACCACAATTATTATCTTATATGTTTCCTCCCTTTCCCAATTAAACTCCTTGAAAAAACTGCCTCTTTTGCTGCTTCAGTTTTCTCTACTTTCACTTATTCCTCAACTCTTTGTAGTCTGACTTCAATTATCCTCTCTCAACTGAAATTACTCTCTCCAAAATTACCATTGATTTCTTAACTGTTGAATCTAATGAACTCTTCTCAGTTCTCTCTCTCTCTCTTTTTTTTTTTCTTTTGACCTGTCTGCAGCATTTGACAGTATTGACCACTTTCTCCTACAGGATACTCTCTCTGCTCTTTGTTGGTATTACCTTTTCTTTATTTTCCTCCTAACTATCTTATTCCTTCTTCTCAGTTTTCTTTACTACCTCATGATCTATGCCATGTCCTAAGTGTAAGTATTCCTCCAGGTTCTTTCATTAGGCTCTCTTCTCTTTCTTCTCTCCATATTCTCAGTAAATTTATCAATTTTCATGTGTATAATTACCATCTCTATGCAGAAAACTCCCAAATCTATATATACCCAGTTCCTTTCTTTCTCCTGAATTTCAATATCACATCATAATTTCATGCTGGACATTTCAAATTAAATACCCTGAAGGTAAAATTCAATATGTATAAAACTAAACTTATCTTTTCCCCCAAACTCTTATCTTTCAGATTTCACCGAGGCACTCCCATTCTTAAAGTCTCTCCAGGTCCCAGTCTTGCCATTATCCTTGACTCCTCCCTTCTCATTTTCTGTGTTCAATATGTATCTTCTGTATCCAAGATGCCAAATCTTGCTGATTGTAACTCTAAAACACCTCTCAAGTTCAACTCCTCTTTACCAATAGCTACTACCTTGGTTCTAGCCTTCATTGCATCTCATCTGAATTATTATTGCAACAATCTCTTGAATGGTCTCCTTGCCCCAAGTCTTATTACCACTCCAGGCCATCCTATAGTTTTTAAAAAGTAATTTTCCTTAAGAGTAGATCTGATGATGTAACTCTCTTATTCAATCAATTCCAGTGATTTGAGGAATCAAATATAAACCCTTCTGCTTAGTTTTTAAAGCCTTTCACTATATGAGCTTTTGTTATCCCCTCAAATACTTTATTTTTATCTCTTTTAGTTTATATGATAGATAGATTGATAGATAGATAGATAGAGAACTCTATTTATCCACATTTCTCAAGGAAGGGAGATGAGATGTTATATACCCTCTCCTGTGTTCCTCCATTGTACTATACTTTTGCAGATAACTCATTTGAGTGGGAATTATTTCATTCAATATTCTTTTATCTCTAGACCTAGGAGAGTTCCAGACACATAATAGCTGCCTAGTAAGTTCTTGTAGATTAATTAATTTACTCAAAAATCTCTTTTAGTAGATATCACAAATATTACTGATTCTAGTTTACAGAAGAGAAAACTAAGGCCAAGAAAGAGTAAGTGATTTATATAGGGATATGTCACACAGTTACTGAGTTCTAGTTCTAAGTCTAATAATGGGTGATAATTTTGGAAAGAGATTTGGGACCAGATAACAGCTGACATTTATATGATGCTTTAAAGTTAATATCCACTATTTCATTTGATAATCATTGTGAATTCTATGACTATGGATATTACTCCCATTTTTACAGAAAAGGAATCTGAGCCTAGAATTGTTTGAGTGACCTGCCAGTGGTGTCATATAGCTAATATCAAAAATGACCTTCAAAACTAGGTCCTTCCAAGTTTAACATACTCCTACTCAAAAAAATCTTCCATAGCTATGGAAGATTTTTTAGAGTAGGAGGGTAATATGATTTTTAAAAAAAGTTAT
Source organism: Sarcophilus harrisii (assembly GCF_902635505.1). Taxonomy (NCBI): domain Eukaryota; kingdom Metazoa; phylum Chordata; class Mammalia; order Dasyuromorphia; family Dasyuridae; genus Sarcophilus; species Sarcophilus harrisii. The sequence goes on from NC_045427.1 coordinate 298,212,988, forward strand.
TTTAGGAATATTATCTGGTGATGACATTCTTATTGCCCTAATGGATAGGAAGATGGGTAGAAAGACCAGGTCAGATACTGAAATAGTCCAGGAATAAAGTTAGGCTGATAGTAGGAATGAGATAGAGGAAACACCAAATATAATTTGAAAGAAAAATAAATAGAATTCTATTGGATGAATCAAAGCAATGTTAATAGGGTAGTGAAGTCAGAAAGGAATGACAATTTTTTACTCGTAAGAAAGCAGAAAGAAGAATTTGGATCTGTATTTGGATGTTCTAATGAAAGCCAGTTCTTTGGGCATGGACAATAGAGAGGTGCTAGATGAGAAGGACAACATGAACTTCAAAATCTTGGAATGTCCATGGAATGCTAGGTAACTTAAGTGTGGTACAGAAAAATATCAGTAAACTTAAAGACAAGTAACTATGAAGTTGGAATGTCAGGTGAATCATCAGCATAAATAACAATCACCACCTGAATAAAGGGAGACAAAATAGAGAAGAAAAGCATAAACCAGGAGCTAGTGTTGTTAAATCACAATGGAAAGCAAAGGAACTGGTGATTTCATCAATGTAGGGAACTCACCATGTGAGAAAATTCCTTCTTCTAGTACAATACATTACATTGTCTACAGTCTCTAATCTTAGGCTGTTACCTAGAATATTTACATGGCAAAGGATCATCTAAAGATCACACAGTCAATTTGTATTAAAGATATGATGTCAACCCAAGTCTTCCTTGTTCTAAGGTCAGACTTCTCAGTTAAAAAAGAACCTTAGAAATCAACTAGCTAGTTATTAGTCATAGAGTTCAGAAATGATTTTTATAGCAAATTGGACACATGATCATCTAGCCATTGTTTGAATATGTCCAGTTTACTGATTAGACAGCTCTGACAGAAAGTACTTCCTGATGTTGATTCACAATCTGTATTGACTGTAACTTCTACTCATTGGTCTCAGATCTAAAATCTATGACTTGTTTTCTCTGTCAACAATCTTTCAAATAGTTGAAGTCATTGAAGATTAAAACACTTTTCAAATCCAATACGACCAGAAAGGCCTTGCATGACTAGCTTTAATGGAACAAAAGCAGAAAATGATTTACTTCACTTCTGTTTTTAATCTATAGGACACTTTGATGAAAACACTATAGGCTATTCTAATTTTTACAATAAAAAATATATATAGCAAGATAGACTGGCATAGGGGTTACTATTTGAGCAACAACAAAATTTGCCTTTTAATTTGAAGGCAAATGAGATGTTTTTAAAAGGTATTTTTAAAAGTTAAAATTTGAAATGATGAATGTCATTTTTTCTCAAAGTTATATTAAGTAATATTTTATGACTTTGAACAATTAAATGATTTGTATTGTTTAGGTTTATCTGCTTTTTAAATCAAGTGCTTTAATTAGTGTTTCTAATTCAAGTAAAATCCTTTTGACTTTGTTAATGTCTGAATCATATAAATTTTTCTGGATTTGAATGCTAAGTTGTGATGGTATTCAGGGAAGAGTTAGCAAATTTATGAGAATTATGAGGAGGTTCCAAAATATCAGAGGGAACTTGGTCGATATTGAAATTTTCTTAATTAAAGAAGAGAAAAATTCAATATCGACAGAAAAAACTACTATTCAGATGACATAGATACCTTCTGGGACCTCAGTAAAAAGATTAGGAATATGACTAAATAATAAGAACTCATTTTTTCCTACTTCTTTATATGATTATTTGATTCTGCCAGTATGAGAAATAGAGAAATGAAATTTAGTGATCACCACAATAAACTATATTGATAACAATGCCTCTTTCAGAAAACTTGATCTTAAAATCTCAGTGATAAACCTTGTACTCTAATGTGGAATTCACCATAGAATTATATAAGGTAGTGAACTTTTTAAACCATTTGAAATGTGATTTGGTAAAAGCAATTTTTAGGCATCATACTTATAAAAAGTACTACTTATAAAAAGTATATTCAATGGCTATAATTAATTTTATAGTTAGGGACATTGATAATGCCTTAAGATGTTTTAAAGAGCACAGAGTTAGACCTGATCCCTGCTCAGTGAAAAAAACAAGGTCATTCTTACAGTCAGTAATATTCTCTGTAGGCTTGCAGCTCAACCAGTGATTCAGTTAGATCATAAAAACTTAATTCCTGCTTTCAGCTTTGATTTACATGCCAATGTAGTGTTACACGTTTCTGTCTTTCCACTTTTCCAACACGTCTCTTGCTGACCATTTGGCAAAAGACATCTTTTTCCTAGAACTGACTCAGACACTTAAGGGGATTGCTGACACTGCTCCTATCCCTATAAAATGTCAGATCCTAACAGTGCACACTGTGAGAAATTCCTACAAATGTTACCACTCTGTAGAAAGGCATCTGTATAGGAAACTGCACAGAATTCTGTTGAAATTGTAGCCTGAGGATAGCAATGTGGAATCTTATTTGTCTGATTTAATGATTGCTCATTGTTTTGTTTTGTTTTTTAATGAGACCTTGAACAAGGTCTACAGGATACCTGAATAGATTTCAGAGTATCTGTTAATTTTTCAATAGTTTTGATGTGTATTTCATATAATTGGTTTCCTTTGTAGCCTTATATGTTCTATTTTATGCATTTTTAAAATTACTCAGAGAAGAGATCCAGTGTCTTAATGAGACTGCCGAAGGATGACCCAAAGAAAAGTAAAGAACCTCTGACCTAAATTATTGTTAGTATTGTCTGCCAGATTCTACTTGGTAAGCCTCTGCAGTCTTGGCAAATAAGTCATGAGGGAAGAAGAGTCAGTCTGATCGCTAGAATACTGTTCACTAAATTATTACTCCACTACCCTAAAATAGTGTGCTAATAGTCTGAGAGAGTTAATGTCTATAAAGTACCTGAGATATATAACCTAAGAATAGCAACTTCTCAAGAACAAGTTAGTTAAATGTTAATTGTTTGATATGCTCAGGAAAAAAATGTTTCCCATACTAGATTTACACTGATAACTTGTAACAAAACTTCCATGCTAAATGAAACTTGCTTTTATGTCTTTACAAAGTCCAATTCTGACATTCCAAAACCAAGGCTCAAGGCACGTTCATCCTAAGTTTTCTAAAGTCTTATGAGCCCTTTCACTCAAGTTGTCTGAAAGATACAGTCAAGTTGGCTATCCACCAGGTGAAACTCAGTAGATTCTGCAGGGTTTTGACCCAGAATCAGGTGAAGCTCAGCAGTTTTGGCTACCCTTCATTGTAAAATTTTGGATTCGTCCAAACTTGACACTTCCTGGGAACCCATTCAAACTGAAACCGGAAAAGGGTTTTGCACAAACCCCATGCTCACCAAATCTGCCAAGTTTCCCACTGCTCTAATGTTAGTGTAACTTCTGTGTATTCGCATTGAGGGCAAACGGAAACATCCTCATGAATCTCTCATGAGGGATCTTGTTTGAAACAATCCGGACATTCTCCTTTTGCCACCTTGTCCCCAAATACAGAGCCTGTATTCTGTATTTGTGGGTATGAAAATGTGTGTGCATTTGCAGGGAATAGGGTCATTTTCAAGGAGTTAATTTTCTAAATGTTATCTAAGACATGCATTTTTTTTTTGGCCAAATGAAAGAAAAAGTGATAGAGTGAATTTTTTTTAGCATGTAGTTGTGATGCTCTAGCAAGATTTGATTGCCTCTTTTAAAAATATGGCACCATTAATGGCTTCTTTCAACCTGAGAAAATGAATTGTTTCATCAAAGTCTGTCAGAATGCTCCTAGATGTGGTAGCACTTTCTAGTGCTTTTCTGAGGTATCACTGAGAGATTATCTAATGAATGCAGCTTCACCCGCAAAAGAGTTTAATGTCATTGAATTGCTCAGTGTTTGGAGGTCAGTCTGACAGCTTCATATTTGGTAGCTGATAAGTAACTATGTTGTCTATCTAACTCCTTGGCTTCATAATATGTTTTATGGTCTAGTTCTAAATGCTATCAATAACACTGTCTGTTTCCCAGGTAAAATGTTGCTATTTTGTATTTCGAGAGTAATATGAGTGAGTATTACAAATCACAAGGGATAGAACCTTTCTGGAAAGTGTGCTACATAGAAGGAATGTTTCTTTTTCTCTAAGAGAATATACTTCATAGCCAGCCTCAGATTAATTAGTTTTAACATTTTAGGAAAGATACTGTCTTTCATAGTAAAAAGCGGAGGTATGGTTAAGACATTTATTAGTGAGAATTAGTTAGCAAACATTTATTTTATTTATTTTTTTATTTAATAGCCTTTTATTTACAGGTTATATATATGGGTAACTTTACAGCATTAACAATTAGCAAACATTTATTAAAAGCATGCTATTTATATAATCTTGTGTATGTATAGGAATTACAAAGATGAAAATCTTGTCCTCTAGGAAGCTATAATTTAATGGTATAAACATTGTGCAAACAAATAGATGGTGATGCAAAGTAGAGAGTAATAAGGGCGAAAGAGGAATATAGAAAAAATGTGTTACAGGAGAATCTGAGATTACTTTCCGATTAATGTTTAACATTTCTATACTAGCTCTTACTGAAGAAAGTAATTGGAAGAATCATGATTTTATAGAACCTAATGTCAGTAGAAGTATCTAGTAACTTGAATAGATCTGAGTACTTATTATTAAGTGTGTGTGTGCTCACTCCAACAGTGCAGAGGCTCCTTGCTGTGTGCTAAGCTGGGCCATTAGGTGGCACAGATGTCAGAGTGCTGGAGGGCTTGGAGTAAGGAAGAGCTGAGTTCAAATTAAGCCTCAGGCACTTACTAGCTTTGTGACTGGTTAAATCATTTAATCTTTATCTGACTTAGTTTCTTCACCTGTAAAATGGAGATAATAGAGTACCCTATATCACAGGGTTATGAGGATTACATGAGATAAAATTTGTAAAAGCGCTTAACCCAAAACTTGCCATCCTATGCAACTCTTATCCATGTCTTTTTAGAAATCTCATCCAGTGTGTTAGGAAGTTTGTCCAGTTTTCTCAACATGATGGGGTACCATGAAGTATATGAGTTAATGGTTGTTTACTAGTCTTAAATGAAAATGGAACCTTGCCTTCATTTTAAGTGTATGACTCCTTACCAACTGCCCCAAAATCAGAGATTTTAACCTTCATATATATAAAATATAGAATATTATAGAATTACAAAATAATATAGGATATTTAAGGTTAGAAGGGAATCCCTGAGAAAAAGAATCTAGTGATTTTTTCCTTTTTACAGTTGCCCCAAATCCAACATCTAACTAATAGCACAGAACTAGAACTCTGGTTTCTTGATTCTTAATCCTATGCTCTTTCCACCATATTCTGACACTATGAAGGGTAAGTAAGAAGTGATTTGGAGATAACATACGATTAACCATTGAATAGTAAGTGGGAAGGAAAAAGCATGACCTCATTTGCCACTTAAAGTCAGAATTCTAAAACAGTGGCAGACACCACTCAGCAGAACCCTTTCGGGCTCCTAAAAGAAGAATATACTGTGAAATGGTTTCTGAATTGACTTTAATAACCCAATCTCATTTTTGTGTGTTGTTTTTGAGCTCAGTTAAGAAAGGGTTAGAAGCTGAACCCCTATTTCAAGTTCTAGTATGAACTCATTACCTGCATTTAGTACCTTACTCAACTCATTTCATTTTCTGCATCTGAAAAATAGTTCTGATACCATTTACATTTAGGAGTTGTCAAGTTTATTTAGAGCTTTTAATCAACTTTGATCTCAGATGAAAAGCTAGAGAGAGTGTAAATTGTCACTATTAGCTTTATTATTAAAAATCTACAAAGTGGTTTAATGTTAAATAATGAAAGAACTCTAGTCTATCACTGTTCCACATATTTTATACTTCAGTATCGGATGCTGAAAGATTTAAAGACAGGCTTGTCAAACTAGCCTTTTCCTCATTATTCACATTTAAGTTGTGCTTTTAAGATTATTTGTGTAGTTCATGATCTTATATATATTATAACCTGGAACTTCTCTTCCTTTCTCCATTACTGGCATTTTCTATCATCAATTGTCTCCTTACCCTTGAACTCACATGTAGATATTAGCTCAAGAACTGGGGCTTGCTTACTTTTTTGTCTATATTCACTATACAATGATTATACAGCTAGGTAGAGAAGTGGAGAGAACGCTGTCCTGCCCTCCTTTAACTTTGTCTCTCTGCACTTAAGAGAACATAAATTAAAACCCAGTCCTCAGACATTTACTAGCTGGGTAAGTCACTTAAGTCTGTTTGCCTCAGTTTTCTCATCTATAAAATGAAAAGAAAATGGCAAACCACTCCAGAATCTTTGCCAAGAAAATGTTATGATGAAGAGACAAACATGCCTGACTAACAACCGTTATTCTTTTCCCAGCTCCATGCCTTTCTTGGAGAATTTTAATATTTAGTAAATTGAATTGAATCAAGGAGATAAAGTTTCCACTGAACATTATGATGCAATTTGTATAACTAACACTAGGTTGTGAGAATAGATTTTTAAAGAATTTTAAGTATTACATTCAATTCCTATCTCACAAGGTGAGGTAAAATGGGGAATAAAGTATCAAATTTCTACTTTAACATTTACCACTTTTATGAAGTCAAAACTTTATGTTCGAGTATAATAATGGTCAAAATATATACTTATCTTCTAGGTTTCTGGGTTTGTTTGTTTGTTTTCCTCTCCAGTAAAAAGTGGGGAGGCTAATCTAAAAACCTTTTAGATCTCTTCCTATTCTAAAGTTGATTCTGACATTTTTGTGATTGCTTGGAACATAATGTGTCAAGCCATTCTATTCTCTGCCCTCCATGATCTTCTGAATTTTGTCCATGCTCCTATCATTGCTTTCACGACACTATCGATCCATCTCATCCTCTGCCATCCACTTTTCCTTTTGCCTTAAATCTTTTCTAACATTAGAGTCTTTTGAAATGAATCTATTATTCTCATTATGTGGTCAAAATATCTGAATTTCAGCTTCATTATTTGACCATTTAGTGAATGGCCTGAATTAATTTCTTTTAAATATTGACTGATTTGATCTTCTTGCTGTCCAGAGGACTCCCAAAAGTCTTCTTCAGCATGACAATTTGAAAGCATTAGTTCTGCAGTGCTTAGCTTTCCTTATGGTCAAACACTCAAAGCCATACAAGGATACTGAAAAAAACTTGGTTTTGACTATAAAGGCCTTATAACCTTTGATTATTTAAATTTTCTTCTTCTATCTCCCTTTTCAATCTGATTTAAACCTTAATACACCTTGCTTTATCTGAATTTCTCTTTGCATAATTTGTCTATACCTTTTCCCTCTAGGCAAAGTTATTATTATTATTTTTTTGTTTGTTTTTTAAAACTTTTTATTTTTCAAAACAAGAGCAGGAAGTTTGGATTTAGAAGTTTACACCTATGGTGAAAGAGCCATTTTCTGATTTCCTATACCTTGCTAGAGAGGACTTCCACTTCTCAGAGGCTTCACAGTATCTACTAAGGGATAGCTTTACCGTCTCCACACTCTGGTTCCTTCTTATGCCCCTGCTAATAGCTGTGATTATGAGATACCATTAGGGAAAATGTATTTTCTAGTATTCTATGACCTATGTTAAGGGAAAACATATTCATCTCTGAATTCATGTAGTATGTAAATGCTGCCAACATAGGTTTACCACAATAGAGAAATTATATAGAGGTAAAAACCTAAGTTTTGTTATACTTAAGCATAAAGTTCAGACCTCAGAGAAAACAATAAATTTTTACTACCATTAGGGTTCTAACAATTCCTCTTACAAGCCAAATTACTATATATCAGAGTGACAGAGAAGTAGCATAAAAGTTAAAAGAAAAGATAAATCCATTCACCCAGTATTTTCTTCAATGTCATAAAAGTTGAACCAACTTAAGCAATCATAATCGCAACCATAAACAAACCTAATTAAACAGATTCTATAGGTAAACTAAGTCAGCGTACAAATTAAACTCCATTTAGAGGATTCACATATACATTCATTGAAAGGGGAGACTTATATGATACCAAGTCAGTGATATTTGAAAGTCCTCCTCAAACTTTTTATTTAGGGCATGTTTAAGACTTAAAGCATATTTTCACATCTCATAATGATGTGGTACTATATGATGGAAAAGCATCATGGCCATTCCCTTTAGCAAAAGATAGGTTTATTTAAGAGAAGAGGTTACAAGAAAAAACGAAAGAAAAAGAAAAATAACAATCAGGGAGGTGAAGACCCTCAAGGTTTCTGACTAAAACAGAAACAAATGTTATTTAAATTCACAGGATTCAAACTATAACCAAGTGGGGTCTGGCCTGCGACCTGTTTTGGGTCAATCCATGAGATGCAGAGTGATGAGTTTAAGGCAAGGTCTTTGTGAGCTTTCACTGATCACTATTTACATTCCATCGGGCAGAGTATCCATAAGTAAGGATATGATACCTTATGTAGACAGAGTGAAGGGAAGAGAAAGAACAAAAGAGAAAAGGAAGAAAGAGAAAAGAAAAGAAGAACAAGAGAATAAAAGCAGCTATACTCCCAGAGGTTGTTGGTTGTCCTTTATTCTTGAAGGACATCAGAGAAGTGATGACATGACATGGAAGTGAGTTGGAGTTAAATGAGGGTAAACTCTGCAAAGTCAGCATTCTCATTTTCTTCCTCAGAACCATCTGGGTCCAGTAGCCAAAAATTATTAATTGCATTTCCATCTGTATATTTGAAACTAAATTTTTAAAAATCCCAAACATAAATTTTTTTCTGGTGGCATCTTCTTCTTCTTCTTCTTCTTCTTCTTCTTCTTCTTCTTCTTCTTCTTCTTCTTCTTCTTCCTTCTTCCTTCTTCCTTCTTCCTTCTTCCTTCTTCCTTCTTCCTTCTTCCTTCTTCCTTCTTCCTTCTTCCTTCTTCCTTCTTCCTTCTTCTTCTTCTTCTTCTTCTTCTTCTTTCTTCTTCTTCTTCTTCTTTCTTCTTCTTCTTCTTCTTCTTTCTTCTTCTTCTTCTTCTTCTTCTTCTTCTTTTTAATAATTATAACTTTTTATTGACAGAACCCATGCCTGGGTAATTTTTTACAACATTATCCCTTGAACTCACTTCTGTTCCAACTTTTCCCCTCCCTCCTTCCCTTCACCCCCTCCCCCAGATGGCAAGCAGTCCTATACACAAAATATATATTTTAAAATAAACACTACAATGTACTTAGCTGGGAAAATTCCTCATTTTATGTGTCTGTGGAAAGTAAAAAAAAAAAATTATAATAATAGCTAGTACTTTAAGGTTTACTAATGCTTTATAAATGTTTCTCACTTGATCCTCACTACAAATCTAGGAGATAGATATAGATAAAGCTTCATTTTACAAATGGGAGAACTAAGGTCTACATGGATTAAGTGATTTGCCTAGGATCTCTTAACTAGTGTCTGAGGCTAGATTTGAACCCAAGGATTCGTGACCCCGAGTCTGACATTTTATCCACCCTGACATTTAACTTCCCTAAAGTCAACGGGACTTTTCCCTTGCCAATATGATACATAGATAGAAGAATTTGAGAAACTTTGTTCCAAAGAACCCCTGACCTCTTTAAATCTAATTCAGTGGTATTAACACAGGTGAAATATTTTTTACAAAGCACTTAGATTGAATCATGGTAATATATGGCATTCACATAATAAATGAAAATTTTCAGTATCTATTCATATTATAACTTGATGCCACTCTGTCTGGTTGCAAAATTGACAATTTTTTTGTTTATTTGTTTGTTTTCGCAAAGTATCTCACTTATTAGAGGTGAAAGAAACCTGATAGATCTCTCCCTAGTGTCCTTGAAGTCTTTGCTAAATCCTGACTTTCAGAAGGACATGTAAGAGTTATTTCTCTGTTCTGGCTTTCATCTAACCTACTGTAAATTGCACATTCAGACTTGTTAGACTTAATGTTAGTCTTGTCCTCTTTGCAGTTTGTCATTAAGCTTCTGCACAGCATGTCTTGTGTTTCTCTTTTCATTTCCACAGATGACACTTCATGGTTATCTCTTAACTGGGTCTTCTTGCTTCCAATCTCTCTCTGATATTAAATAGACATCTATAAGAATACTTTTCTTCAGGCTCTGTTTTCCACATTTCAAGAACCTACAGTGCTTCCTGCATCATCAAATCTAAATCCCTCTACCTAGTATTTCAAAGTCTTCCCTCCTTTGACTGTCTCTTTCACCCCTTATCTTTTTAGCATTTTATATTAGAATATATAGAACATTTATTATGTGATTGCTGTGTGCAGAGGTCCCCTCAGAGCTGGGGATACTAATACAAGGAGAGAGATAATTTCTACTTGTAAAAGACTTTACATTTTCAGGGAACAAACTTGGAGAATTTAAAGTTGAAAGATTTATTTGGAACTATGCTCAAAAAGTTATCAGACTGTGCATACCCTTTGATCCAGCAGTATTTCTACTGGGCTTATACCCCAAAGAGATCTTAAAGAAGGGAAAGGGACCTGTATGTGCCAAAATGTTTGTGGCAGCCCTGTTTGTAGTGGCTAGAAGCTGGAAAATGAATGGATGCCCATCAATTGGAGAATGGTTGAGTAAATTGTGGTATATGAATGTTATGGAATATTATTGTTCTGTAAGAAACGACCAGCAGGATGAATACAGAGAGGATTGGCGAGACTTACATGAACTGATGCTGAGTGAAATGAGCAGAATCAGAAGATCATTATATACCTCAACAACAATACTGTATGAGGATGTATTCTGATGGAAGTGGATTTCTTCGACAAAGAGAAGATCTAACTTAGTTTCAATTGATCAAGGATGGACAGAAGCAGCTACTCCCAAAGAAAGAACACTAGGAAATGAATGTAAACTGCTTGCATTTTTGTTGTTCTTCCTGGGTTATTTATACCTTCTAAATCCAATTCTCCCTGAGCAACAAGAGAATTGTTCAGTTCTGCACACATATATTGTATCTAGGATATACTGTGACATATTTAACATGTATAGGACTGCTTGCCATCTGGGGGAGGGGGTGGAGGGAGGGAGGGAGGGGAAAAATCCGAACAGAAGTGAGTGCAAGGGATAATGTTGTAAAAAATTACTCTGGCATGGGTTCTGTCAATAAAAAGTTATTAAAAAGAAAAAAAAAGAAAACAATTATCAGCAATGTATTTAAAAACAAACAAAAAAAATTGAAAGATTTATAATGTCTACTACAACTAGTTGGCATAGTAGTTAAGAGAACTTAGGAAGATGAGTTCAAATCTGACCTCAGACAGTAATTTTATGATCTTGAACAAGTCAGTTTCTTTGTTTATAAAAAAGGGATGATAATAATAGTACTTCCTCAAGGTGGTTCTGAGTCTCAAATAAGATAATATGCATATCACCTTTCTAACTTTAATGCAAAATAAAAATGCTAGTTTGTATTATTATTATTATTATTAACTTAATGGGAACACCAAAAGAATCAAATATTTTTTAGCACAAATAATACAAAATAGACTATATCCTAGGCCACAGAGAAATTATAAGAAAATGTAAAAAAGCAGAAATAATAAGTTCATTATTGACAGATCATAATACAATGAAAATAATAATACAGAGAACACAAGCAAAAAATACAGAACTAAGTGGAAGCTTAATAATGCCATCCCAAATAATGGACAAATCAATAGTGGAAACAATGACTATGTGAAAGAAAATAATAATTGTGACAATACAATTGTGACAAAATTTCTGAAGTATTAACTAAAACAATCCTTAGAGAAAAATTCTCTCTCTGAGAATAAATGTTAACAAATAGAAAAAGGTATTAATGAACTGAGTATGCAGTTAGAAAACTGGAAAACCAATAACTAAACCCTAAATAAGCACAAAGAAAATAAAATTTGAAAATTAAAATATGGAGACAGTTAGTATGACAGACTATTATAAATGCTATAAAATTCAGAGTAGAAAAAAAATGTTGTTTCTGACTTCAGTAAACAAAGAAGGGGAAATCAGGGGAACCAAAAATTGTATTGAAACAATAGATACAATTTTTTATGAGTGGGGATGGACCAAGAGTAGACTTTTCAGTTAGAGAAAAATTGCCTGGGCAGAGGCAAGTAGGCAAGGAAATACAAAGCATTTTGAGGATGTGAGTACAAACTTTTTATACACTCTAAACCAGCTAGGTGGTACAGTGGATGGTCCGGAGTCAGAAGCACCTGAGTTTAGTCTTGCTTCAGCCACTTACTACCTGTATAATACTGGGTAAGTCACTTAACCCTGTTTGCCTCACTTTTTTCATCTGTAAAATGAGCTGGAGAAAAATGGCAAATCACTGCAGTATCTTTGTCAAGGAAATCCCAAATGAAATCCTGAAGAGTTAAACAAGACTGAAAAATGACTGAACAGTAACACAAACTTTTAATTTTTTATGCCAGTGACCTCTCTAGTTTCCGCAGACAGAGCATTGAAAGATCAAATATAATAATACTAAATGTCTCTTTAAGAAATTTATTTTAAAATAATACTTTTGTTTTTGACCCCCTACTTCCCTCTGCTTTGAGGGAAACAAAAGTAGGCAGGTCTTCTTAGACTGGTGCTTCTCCTTAATTTGGCCAAAAATCCATAACAGCCTTCATCTTAAGCCACAGAAAATTATCTAGTTAGGAAACAAAGATATGAGAAGACATCAAAGAAAGAAAGTAACTGGAGGGAAAGATCATCAATAATATAACTAGACGCAAAGGAATCCAAGTATAAAAAAGCATCTCCTTAGATACAATAGAAAGCTAATTTGTGTGAGCATTTGAGAAGTCTTGGTTGTACTATCCTAATTCATCCTCAACACTGAGAGGAGTAGATGAAAAAAAAAAAAGTCAATATGGAAAAGGTAAAAAAAAAGTTCCAAGTTCTTCTAAGTCATGTCTTCTGAGTATGATTTTATTATTTTGTTTATTGAGAATGCCCAGAGACTGAATAGGAGCACTGTAGTAATTCCAGAGTCAAAATGTAAATAGATTTTGGATTTTTTGATGTTTTCCATCATCCATGTCATTGATTCCCTTCAAGAATACCATAATTGAGAGTCAACTATAGCATATTGCTTACTCAGTCAAATAATTTATTTTCATTCATATATCCAGTAGATATTGTTAAACTACTTTTAAGTATAGCATCATCAAAATTAATGATAATTTAATAGAACTTCAGTGAAATTTGGATTTGTCTTGCACAAAATAAGTGTTCAGTAAATATTGAATGAATGAATTAAATCCAGCAACAGAAAGATACTGAAATACTTGAGGGTATTACTCCATTTGAGAAAGCTGATGGACCAATTAGAATTTATCTTCTTTCTCATAGGATGTTCTATGCCTCATATTTTTACAGACCCTATAATTATTATGGGGGTGCATTATTCAATAATTTTTGTTCTACCAAGACATCTTTTCTGACTTTCCCAATCCCCAAAGTTAAGGTTTTGTGAAATCTTGTCTGATTTAAGTCCCAAGCATTACTTGCTTTCTAGTGTTTTCTGTACAGTACTTTTTAATGCCCAAAGTCATGTGGTTCTTGGCCACTTCAAATTTCTTTGTGTCTAATAAAGCCTGCAGAAGCTGCCATTTTACTGAATTTGTTAAAATGCCTGAGTGTCCAAGTTCAAAGTTCTAAATTGTTTTGGCAAGGGCCAGTTCACTTTCAAGCCAACAGTGGAGGCCACAAAGCTTCATTGTTGTCCCTTTGGATAAGTGCATGGTTTCTACTTAGCAAAACTTTCTAGTAATTTAAATTGTAGAGAAAAACAATTGATTGTTACAAATATTAGATGATCTTGACCATCAAATCACTTTGTCAGCAGTTTTTTTCACCTACTCCTTTTGATAGTCATTTTCAATTAAAGGATAATGCCTGAACTAAGAGACTTTTACTTAGAAGTATTCATGTACACACACACACACACACACACACACACACACACACGCTCACACTTAAAAATAATTTATGACTTGAATACCTCTTGGCCTCTACTATTTATTCAGTACATAACCCAACAGTTCATATTTAAAAAAAAAATACAGGTCACCTTTCACATTACTTCTTAGTGATGAGGCTATAAGTAACTGCCTGCAAAAATGTATCACTGGCACTCTACATTGTATATATTTTTAATATTGGAATATGACCCTTCAGTGGCAATTCCTGAACAAGAACTTATATTTTCTATAGTTAAAAAAGTTCTTCCATTTTACTGATGAGCATTTATTTAAGCTGTCTTAGAAAAGAAAGAAGTACTGTTCATAAAACCCTCCAAAGTATGTTTTTGCATGTTAAAAGTTATTAAATATGAAACCAAACTTTCAAAGTATATACAGAGTTAATTTGATTTATTTTTACATTTGGTCTCAAAGCCACAATGATAAAAATAAAATACCTTGCCTGATTTTTATTTAGATCTCTTCCCCAGGACAACACTGAACTAACTGCCAATCACTGGAAACTCATACATAGGAGGATTAACTGTTCACATGCACTTTCAACATCAAAGTGCTGGGTATAGGGTAATGGAAAATGAGTAATTTGTTTTTATCATTCTTATTGAGAACACTGAACATCTCTTAAAGTAAATAATCCTTCATTTTAAAGACACCCAGGATTTATAATGTTCACCACACAAAACAGTATGCTTTTAAGTAAATTAACATGGATGCTATCTCAGGCAGGAAAACGGGTGTTTCTTACATTTATCAGTTTTTATCAGTATGCTATATCAGTACCCTCTGTTCCCTGTTAAATAATGAGCAGACAGACATGATTGCTCTCTTCAGGATTACTTGTACGCATTATGGCACATCATTTGCTGGTTTCTGAAAAATAATTAGCAGTATTTAATTGCACTCTGTGTCAGGTGTTCCCACCATCTTTTTGAGTATTTTGTTCTGCATGGCTAAACATCTCTTTTGATAAGAGCAGGCAGGGCCCTTAATGATACAAATATGATATTTAATCCAAGCAAAGGGGTTATTGCAAACAAGCAACTATTTTTGCTTAAATTCTATATGGGTCAACTAAGCTTTTAGTCTTCATGTTCTCTGCAACTTGGTCGTTACTGTGTTTAATACTTCAGTTTCCTGTGCTTTTCTCTCATTCTCCTTTCCCAGTTTTTTTTTCCCCTTTTTCTTTTTAAAACAAATTTCACATATATTTGGAAACATTTTTCACCTCCCCAAAACAAAATGATTTTTAATGGCTCTGCCATGCTTTTTTTTTCAATTCTTAGAAGATTTTTAATGATATAATTTGTTTTCAGATTCCTAAGTTTCTCTCTCTATCCCACACTGTTTCCAAAGAGCCATCCATCCCTTGTAACAAAAACATTTCAAAAAAGAATAAGAGGAAGAAGTGAAAAAGCATCAGGAAAACTAATCAATTCACTGAAAAAATCTGAAGCTGTTAGGCAGTACTTCCCATGTATTCCAGACCCACCACCACTGCAAGAGTGAGGAGCTAGGTCTTCCCTTCTTTGAACTGGCCAAGTTTTGAATTCATTGTCTTATCTGTCACCTCCTCACATTTCTGATCTCTTATTTTGTCTCTTATCTCTGTCTTATTTTGGGGGAAAGAGTAGGTCTATAGTATGACAGATAAGCATTCCAAAGAAACTTAGTACCTTTGAAATTCTCAAAGTACTGTAAAGTTGCAGGTCTTAAGGAAGGGAAGGAATAGAGGAGGTAGAAGAGGAGAAGGAGCATAGTGAAAGTGTGCTTGTCTCAACTGCTTCTTAAGCCAAAAAAAAAATCAACAGGATGCTCTATGCCTCTATTTGGAAATGCTCCTTTCAGAGACACAAAGTGACATATAAATAGTGTTTTTAATTTGACATGGCCCTCACCCAAGAAAACAAATATAGCCTTCATTTTGTTATTATTTTTACCTCCAAAATCAATAGCTTTGCTGTCCTTCCTAAGGCAGGAGAACAATTTTTTTGCCCCATGTCAGTATTCTAAGTATTGCTAGCCATCAGGCCCCCTTTATTTGTTTTCTTACAGTTAACTTTCTCTTGAGGAAAACTGTTGTCTCTTTCATACACCTTTTAAATGCAGACAGATCCCAGTCACAGCCTGTGGTGAGAAGAAATAATAAACCAAACCACTCATCACATAGTGAGGGATAGGGAAATTGTAGACTCTTCAAATGTTAAAGCAGTAAAGGACCTAAGAGAACTAGTCCAAACCCTGCATTTGGCAGATGAGGAAACTGAGATCTTGAAGCACTTACTTGCTCAAAGTCTGAACGACTAGTGAGTGGCAAGGAAGGAACTTAATTCAGATCTGGACTCCTAGATGAATGGTCTATCCTGGATATCTTGCAAAAACCATTTTGATGAGCCCAGTAATACTACCTTGCTCATTTTACAGAAACATAGAACATATATACTACTTGACTAAACTGAAGCTAGGAGAACTTATTAAGATTTAGCCATGACCCTTAGAATATTATAGCACAGATACGAGTACCATAGTAGACAAGATTTGGAAAGGGAACTGATTAACAGGCTTTTAGAAAGGGAGGAAGAGAGTTTTAATTGTTGTAGAACAGTTGAGATAACAAATGATAACTTTTTTGATTAGTAAATAGTAAAAGTAGTAAAGAGTTAAAGAATCTACTTTGTTCTAATCTGTTTTAATGGAGACAATAACAATTCTAAATTATCATTGCAATAGAATGTCCTATCTTTGAAATTTATGGGAAGGCTTAGTGAATTTTTTTAAAAATATAGCTAATGAATTAAATCTATTAAAACTATATGACTATCATGATATCTTCTATTATTAATATTAATATTACTAATGATAGCTAACATTTATAAAGAATTTAGTATATTTTGTATATTATATTGGATTACTTGCCATCTAAGGGAGGGGGAAATTTGGAACATAAGGTTTTGCAAGGGTGCTGAAAAATTATCCATGCAAATATTTTGAAAATAAAAAGCTATATTAAAAATAATAAAAATTTAAAAAAGAAAAAACTTAAAAAAAAGAATTTAGTATGTTCAGACACGGTTCCAAGTGCTTTTCAAACCTTAATTCATTTAATTCTCACAATAACCCTGGGAAGTAGGTGCTAATGGGGACAGCTAGGTGGTGCACCTAGGAAGACCTGAATTCAAATCCAGCCTCAGAAACTTCTTTGCTATGTGAACTTGAACAAATCACTTAACCTCTCTTTGCTGGTAGAGAAGGAAATGGCAAATCATTATGGGATCTTTGCCAAGAAAAGGCCATGAGCCAAGGTTCATGAACAGAGTTGGAAACAACTAAAAAGACTGAACAATCATAATAACTAAGTGCTGTCATTCTCTCCATTTTACTATGAAGAAGCTGAATCAAACAGAGGCAAAGTGACAGGATCACATAGCTAATAAGAGGACAGATTTAAAACTTAAATCTTCCTAATTCTAGGCCAGTTCTTTCTCCATTATGCCACCACCTGCTACCATAAAAAAATACACTGGAAGCATCAATATACTCTCATTTCAATCTTTTGTCCTATTGCTTGATACATTCCATTGTATAATGAACTTATGCAGAGAGAATAATAATACTTTATTTTCAACCAATAAAAAAGTATTTATTAATCAACTGTGGTATGATGGATGCTGATACAAAAGCAGAAATTAAGCAGCCCTTGCCCTCAAGGAACTTACATTCTCTCTCTCTCTCTCGGTTACTTTTATTTATTTATTTAATGTTATCCCCTGGTTACATTCAAAACAAATTTTTTAATATTTTTCCCCACTTACATTTGAAACAATTTTTTACATTTATTTTTAAATTTTTTGAATTCTAGTTTCTCTTCCTTATCCTCACCCACAATTAAGAAACCATATATGAAGTTATGCAAAAAATTTCCATAAAACTCAAGTTGTGAAAAAAAAATCATAGATTTCCCATCCTAATCAAAATAAAAACCCTCAAGAAAAAATAGAACAACAATAAATAAATAAGGATAAAAGGTATTCAAAATAATTACAAGTTAATGAGGGAAATACCAGTTGCTGTAGTGATCTAGAAAGGTTTCTTATAAGACTTTGTTAGAAGGGAACTAGGATTGGTTTTAAGAGATGGAAGTGAGGATAATGCCTTCAGGATATGAGGACAGCTTTGTAAAAAGGCCAGCAAATGAGAGTTGGAATGTGATGTTTGAAGGACAGAAATTAAACTAGTTTGACTACAACTAAAGACTATAAATAAAGCATAAAAATGGCAGTGGAAATGGTGGGGTTGGGGGGGAGTAAGAATAGAGAGGAGGATAAAGTGTAATAAACCTAGAAAGGCAGGCTGGAGCATAGTTGTAGAGGGCTTTTAATTCCAAAGGAGTTTGTGTTCGTGTTTTTCCTGAGGCAATAGGTAGACAGTGCAACTTTTTTATTCTGGAATGATGTGGCCAGACTTGTACCTTAGGAATATCCCTTCAGCAAAAACCTTTTAAGAAGCTATTATTTTACTACATTAGAAATTTAGAAAGAAGAGGAGTGATAGTGGTGGTAGAATGAATTCTCTTTTGGGTTTTGTTGATCTATCTGACAAATTTGTTATGTGATATTTTTAAATAGATAGTTTTCATAAGGAGAAATCTGAGCTTTCAATAGCTATATGAAAAATGCCCTAAGTCACTAATAATTAAGAAAAATGCAAATTAAAGTAACTCTGAGGTAACACCTTGCATTCATCATATTGACTATGATAACAAAAGGAAAAGAAAATGACAAATGTTGGAGGGGCTGTGGCAAAACAGCCACTCTATTATGTAGGGTTAAGGGAACTATGAATTAGTCCAATCATTCTGAAAAGCAGTTTGGTGCTATACCCATAAATAAACCAGGCAAACCTTTTGGTTCAGCAATACTGCTCCTAAGTATATACTCTGGAGAAATTAAAAAAAGAAGAAAAGTATCTATATGGGGAAAAAGAATGGTTGTAGCAGCTCTTTTGGTGGTGGCAAAGAAATGGAAATTGAGAGAATGCCCAGCAAATGGGGAATGGCTGGATAAGTTATTGAATAATAAGGTCATGGAACACTGTTATGCTGTAAGAAATGATGAAAGAGGGATACTCAGGTGGTGCAGTGGATAGAGCACCAGCCCTGAAGTCAGGAAGACCTGAGTTCAAATCTGATCTGGTTTCAGACACTTGATACTTCCTAGCTATGAGGCAAGTCATTTAATCCCAATTGCCTCAGAAAAAAAAAAAAAAAAAAAAAAAAAAAAAAAAAAAAAAAAGAGTTTCAGGGAAAACCTGGACAGATTCATGTGAGTTGATATAGAATGAACTAGGAGCAGAACTGGGAAAAAAATGTTTACAACAGCAATCTTGGAAAGATAATAACTTTAGAGAGTTACTAATTAATCAACACAATCACTTACCATGTTTCTGAAGAATTTATGATGAAACATGCTGTCTGCCACCTCTGCCTTCTTTTTTTTTTCTCCTCTTCTCTTCTCACCTCTTCTCTTCCCTACCCACTCCTCTAAAAGTAATATAAAACAATTTTTTTTCTTTTAAAAAAATGAGAGAGAAGGATCATATTGGCTGGCATTTATATAATATTCTCACTTGTACAAAGCATATGTATATATTAGTAAGTAGAATTTAAGCATCCAACACACTATTCACTATACTATCTCATTGTCCCAATGTCTTTGAAGTCACTGATTTGAATAACTGTAAGTATAATGGTGCTCTCAACAGAAATAGAGAAATTTCTTTCATGTTAATCTTTCTGTTCTCTTAGTGGAAGCAAGTATAGAAGAAGAGTCAGAAAGACAAATTATTTAAGTGACATAGAACCCTCAAAATGGATAAACTCACAAAGTATTAATTTTTCATACTCATCTTTATGTTCATCCTGTCCTTCCTATCTTCCTCACCCCATTGTGTTTTTAAAAAGTTTAAAATAACTTTCCAAATTAAAATAAAATGCTTCATAGAATTTAAACCAATGGTTTCATTACTAAAAAAAAGAATCTGTTCTAACTATACTTTGAACTTAAAACCCTGATTTGTGTGTAATCTGTGATTTATTTGCCTAAAACTTAAAGTGATAGTTGAATCTGTTTATCAGTTAATGTGTTTACATAGAACTCTAAGGGGTAACTTAGGACTCTAAAAGAGTCCCTTCTGTTTTAGCAGATTCTGTATATATCCATATGGATATTTTAAAGAATTAATCAAATGGAACGAATCTATTTACTAGCATCTAATTTCCTCAGTGGGGAAAGAGTGTCTCTCTCTCTCTCTCTCTCTCTCTCTCTCTCTCTCTCTCTCTCTCTCTCTCTCTCTCTCTCTCTCTCTCTCTCTCTCTCTCTTCTCTCTCTCTCTCTCTCTCTCTTTCTCTCTCTTTCTTTCTTTCTTCTTTTTTGGGGGTATTATCAGAGTGTGTGTTGAAGTCCCTTAAGTCCCTTATATATGTAGTTAGCACATAATGAACATTTTTTTAATTGAATAACAGCTATGCAGCCTTGCTTAGCTTAGTGAAATATTTCATGCTATCTCTCACTTAATTCATTAGATCACAGGATCATAAATTTAGACTACAGTACAAATTCATTTTAATAGCCATTTATCACACACACACACACACACACACACACACACACACACACCTATTTTATGAATAACAAACATTCTTGAATTTGATAGTCATTCCTTTTTTGGGGGGGAGGAGTCTGAAGGAGGAATTTTGTGTCCTCAGAAGACTAATTTTTTTATTTAAACATTTTTTCTGGACTTCAATTTAAAATTAAAAGTTACGGTATTTTATTGTTTGAAATCTTTTGTGTACATTCTGATATCTTATCAGCTCATTTGTTGATCTTTTATTTTTAGCAAGCATTAAATATATACATACTTCATAGAATTCTTATTTTCATAGTCTAAAGGTGGCACTGATAATTCATTTTGAGCACTGAAGCAATATTAGGGAACATGCACCAACAATACTGGTTTGCCAACCTGTTCTTTGTGAATGCTTGGCTTGGTTCCAGAGAGTGTGTTGCATAGTTTGGGTGAAAATAAGGCCCTATGGAGCTGATACAGCTGTGTTATGCTTAAATCAGCACTAACTAAAAAGATATACAGAATATTCTCTTAATGACCTCATCCTCTCCTCCCTGGAGATGTGTTTACTTAGGTCCCTTCACCACCTTTCGTCATTTGTCAGGGAAATTTTGCATCTGATCTCTCTCCAAATTAAACTCAAATGTATTTTGAAACTTAAATAAATAAACTAGTTCAGATCTTTGCTTACATAATATCTGCACAGTATCTTAAAATACACAAATAAATTTTTTTAAAAAAATGAATAAACCCTTGACTTTTCTTCTCAGACTTAAACCTCTGGACATAGTTGATTTCAATAACACTGAGTAACATGATGTGGTAATAGGAAATGAAATATATGAACATTTCTCTATTGGCAAAGAGAAATGTAGTTTTCAAAAACATCTATGATCTTAGCGACCATTTTAACTTTCTGTACAAATAAAGCAGATTAATAGTATACTTACCCCTAATTCCAAAATGCTAACTTTTATTCTGCCATATTATATTTATTCACTTTGTTACAGTCTGGGCACAAGAAAAGGCTAAGGGAAAAAATCATGTTATGCCCCCTCTGAAATTTCTGGGCCCTGTAGCAGTTTGGTTTATGTTAACAACTTTAAATAATGAGTCTGGCAGCTGCTTTTCTGCCATTGCTGACAGATATGCCTACCTCCCTGATCATATGTTTGCTTTTAAAAATAAAGCAAAAATACCATTTTTTTCTCAGTTTTTCATACAAAGCTAAGTAAGATACACTAACCAAATTAGTCTAGAGCTGTTCGACTTTAGAGGTAGCCATTAGCTGTACTTGAAGGTAGATAGATACTCGATGAAAATATTTAAGACTCAGTGGAAATGTTGTGCCATCTACATATATCAAACTGTCTTTCTCATCAAGAATATGGAGTAAATGAATGGTGAAAGGGCAAGTTTGGTTGTAGTTATTATTTGTTCCAGCTGCTATACTTATCTAAAGAAACCTAGTTAAAATTATGACCCCCTCCATCACTAAGAATGGTGTTTGCTACTGGGGTGATGGTAGCATGGGTTGTAAGGTAAAGTACTGAATGTGAGGCAGAAAGACATTGCTTTAACCCCAGCTTTAGAAACTCAATAGCTATGTGACCCTGGACAAATCTCTTAATCTCTCTGAGCACCAGTTTTCTCATTTATAAAAGGGAGATGATAATTTGTAAAATGTTAACAATTAACTTTAATAGCTTAAAACTTCCCTAAGACTTTCACAATACACCGCTTATGTTGTTGTTAACTCACAGGGTCATTGTGAAAATTGAATAACAGAATTCATATCAAATGTTTTTCAAACCTAAGCATACAATATAAATATCATTCATTGATCATTATCATCATCATTTCATACTGCTTCCTGAACATGAATAACAATAATTTTAGAATATGAACTGTCATTGGTAGGGATGAATATGAAAAAACAAAACAAAGCAAAACAAAAAGATTGGGTAAATTGGGTAAAGAGCAGACTTAGTGAAGAGTTAAATTACAGGTATGTTAGAATTAAAATTGTGTTGTTATAAAATAGTCTGTATTCAATGAAAACAAGGGAAATATGTAAGATGTGAAAAGAAAAAAGAGAAATCTTAAATGTTTATTCTAAGATTTCTAAATTTACTTTTCACTGATAAATAAACAATTGTTTTCAAGAGCTTTAGTGGTAGATCCCCCCCCAGACTTAATGGTGTTTATTGTTCAGTTGTTTTTCAGTCACAATCCACTCTATATTATTCCATTTGGGTTTTTTTTTTTTTTTTGACAAAGATACTGAAATGCTTTGGCATTTCTTTATCCAGCTCATTTTACAGATGAAGAACTGAAAACAAATAGGATTAAGTGACTTGCCCAGGGTCACACAGCTAGTAAGTGTCCGATTTCAATTCAGAAAGATGAGTCTTCCTGACTCTAGGCCAGGCACACTATTCAGATACTCTATTCACTGTACCACCTTACTGCCCACTTAAAACAAGGACTTTAGTATCTCCAGAGAGGTCACATAAGAACAGTTCTTCTAAAAGTGTCATCACCATATGGACTTTTTAGCAGCTGGAGTACTTAACTGGAGTTAAATATTTAACTGTGCCTATACAGGCACAGATTAATGGGATTTTGTGTATATATATATATATATATATATATATATATATATGTCTCCATAGATTGCTATACACCAGTTTCCAGTTATTTATTTTTCCCTGAGGTTCATGTTGACTCTAGATCAAAAATTAACATGAAAAGAAATTATTTTTCAAAGAATTTATGAATTGAAAGGGCTCCCAGAGGTCATCTGGATGAATGCCTCCCTGAAAGCATGAGTAATATAAGAATTCTGTTTAATGTTCTAGTCTATGAAGTTCTCCACCCTGAGCATATAAAACCCCTCATTTTAATGCCATTTTCTCC
Source organism: Sarcophilus harrisii (assembly GCF_902635505.1). Classification (NCBI taxonomy): domain Eukaryota; kingdom Metazoa; phylum Chordata; class Mammalia; order Dasyuromorphia; family Dasyuridae; genus Sarcophilus; species Sarcophilus harrisii. Next base: position 298,236,529 of record NC_045427.1, read on the forward strand.
ACCAAATATGTAACAGTATGAACTTCATCATATATATATATATATATATATATATTTTAAGCACTAAATTTGGAGACTTGTTTCTTGTTTTATACCCAAAAGGTTCAGAATTGGATATTTTTGTTTCCTTTTCTTCTAATCTGGGAATTTCACTCCTTAGAATATTTGAGTAGTTACATTAACCAAATGTTATAGGCATAAGCCCATTTATTTGCTCCTTTTCTTTATTTTCACATTTAATGAGAAGTTGTCTTATAGTATGTGAAAGGGAACTATCTTGAATACATCATCAAACATACTTACTGTATTACTATTCCTAGAATTTTTTTTAAAGGAAAGTACTTGCCTTTTCTTAGAGTTTTCTTGAAATGATGAATATTTATGAAAAGATAAATTATTTAGATTAACAGATCAGGAAATAGGATGCCTAAATAGTCTCATCTTCAAAAAAGAAAAAAATAAACAAAGTATTAATGAACCTTTAGGGAAAAAATCCCCAGGGCCAGATAGATTCATCAGTGATTCCTATCAAATATTTTTTAAAGAACAATTTTTTCCAGTATTATATAAACTATTGGAAAAATAGGGGAAGATTCCTTTTTTGAATCCTACCACATTCCTTTTTTGATACAAATATGATACTAAACCTGGAAGAACTAAAACAGAAAAAGAAAACTATAAACCAATTTCTCTTATGAATATCAATGCAAAAAAATTTGAACAAAGTAATAGCAAGGCAATTACAACAATATATTATAAGGATCATATATTATGACCTTCTGTACTTTATACTAAGAATGCATGATTGGTTCAATATTTGGAAAACTATCAACACAGTTGACTAGATCAATCAAACCAATAAAAAACACAATTATGTCAATAGATGCTGAAAATTTTTTTACAAAACACAGTACCCATTCCTAATAAAAAACTTTAGAGAGCATAGGAATAAAGAGAATGTTCCTTAAAAAGATATGCAGTACTATCTAATATCATCAGCAAGTCTTCCCGGTAAAACCAAGGGTGAAACTGGGTTGCCCATTATTACCACTATTATTCAGTATAATACTAGAAATGTTAGCCAAAGCAATAGGAGAAGAAAAAGAACTTGGAAAAATTAGAATAAGCAGTGAGAAAAAAAAAACTGTTACTCTTTGCAGATGATATGATAGTATCCTTAGAGAAACTTAAAGAATCAACTAAAAACTACTTGAAATAATTAACAGTAAAAGTTAACAATATAAAGTACTAAAAGAGTCTAGCAAACGGCCTAGCAAACCCAGGAATTATATGAACACAATTACAAAGCACTTTTTATACAAATAAAGTCATATCTAAATAACTGGAAAAAGTTACTTGCTCATAGATGGACCAAGCCAATATAATACAAATAACAATTCTGCATAAACTAATTTACTTATTCAGTGCCATGCCAATGAAATTACCAAAAGAATTTATTTAATAGAGCTAGAAAAAAAAACTAAATTCATCTGGAAGAACAAAAAGCCAAGAACATAAAGAGAATTAGTGAAAAAATGCTAAGGAAGATGGCTTAGAAATATCTGATTTTTAAAATTTTTAATCCTTATTGTCCTTTTTTTTTTTTTTTTTTGTATATGTGAAGCAATTGGGATTAAAGTATCTGAGGCCTGATTTGAACTTAGTTCCTTCTGACTTTAGGACTGGTACTCTATCCACTTCATCATCTAGCTGCCCCGAAATATCTGATTTCAAATTATAATAAAGCATAGCCACTGAAACTATCTGGTACTGCCTAAGAAATATAGTGGTAGATAAGTGGAATAGGTTAGATATGCAAGACACAATAGTCAATGACTATAGCAATCTAATGTTTGATAAATCAAAAGACCTCATCTTTTGGGATAAGACCTCACTATTTTGGGCGGGGGGCGGGGGGGAGATGCTGGGAAAACTAGAAAACAATAGGACATGAAGTAGGTATAGATCTCACACCAAATACCAAGATAAAATCAAAATGGATATGTGATTTAGACATAAAAGGTGAGGCCATAAGCAAATTAGAAAAACAAGGAATAGTTTGTCAGATCTATGTGGCAGGGAAGAATTCATGATGAAAATTAGAGAGCATTACACAATAGATTATTTTGATTATATTAAAAAAAATTTTGTACAAACCCAATGCAACCAAGATTAGAAGAAAAGCAGAAACCTAGGAAACAATCTTTACAGCAAATGTCTCTGATAAAAGTCCTCATTTCTCAAATATGTAGAAAACTGAATGAAATTTATAAAAATACAAGTCATTCCCCAATTGATAAATGCTCAAAAGATATGAACAGCCAGTTTCCAGATGAAAAAAATCTAAGCTATCTGTAGAAAATGAAAAAGTGACCTTAATGCCTGTTGATAAGAGAAATGCAAATTTTAAAAAGTACCACCTCACACTTATCAGATTGTCTAATATGACAAAAAAAAGGAGAAAAATGATAAATATTAGAGAAGATGTGGGAAAATTGAGGCACCAATGCACTGGTGATGGAACTATGAACCGTGATCATTCTGGAGGACATTTTGAAAGGACAAATAAATTGTGCATACAATTTGATCCAACAAAGAGATTATAAAAAGAGGGAAAGTTCTTACGTGTGCAAAATACTTATAGCAGCCCTTTTTGTAGTGGCAAAATATTGGAAACTAAAGGGATGCTCATCAATTGAGGAATAGCTGAACAAGTTGTGGTATATATAATATTATTTTGCAATAAATGATGAGCAGGCAGATTTCAGATTCAGAAAAATTTGTATGAACTGATACAAAGTTAAATGTACCAGAAAAACATTGTACACAGTATCAGCAGCATTATATGATGATCATTTATGAATGATTCAGCTTATCTCAACAATACAATGATTCAAGATGAGTATAAAGGACTCATGAAGAAAATGCTATCCCTAAACAAATAAGGAACTGATGGATTTTTAATGAAGTGTGAAGCAAATTTTCTTTTCACTTTCTTCTTTTTCATGTTTTTCCCATTTGATCTTTTTCTTCCTTCCCAATTATTATGGAAATGTGTTTTACATGTTAGAACATGTATAACCTATATCACATTACACCTATATCACATTGCCTACTATTTTCAGAGAGAAGGAGAAAAATTTGGAACTCAAAATCTTGTAAAAATGAATGCTATAAATGGGCTTGTCATGTAATTGGGAAAAATATTATTAAAAAAGAAAAAAAAGGTAAGTACTTACCTTTTTTTAGGGTTTTCTTGGAATGAATTTTTTAGTTGTTTTTGATTATTTCCATGAGCATCTTTAAACAACTATGAGCAGAAGCATTTATAAAAATACATCTATGTTTTGCTTTATGGTGTTCTCTGAATCTGCATTAGGAAGTTTGCCAGGGGAGTTAATGTATACAAATCATCATGGCAACTGTGAATTTCATGAGTCACTGATTTCGATTTTACTCAGTTATTAATGGATATTTTTTTCTGGAGTACTCTTTGCTTTAGGGAAAAGATAAAACCAAGACTTGCATGAGGTTTAAACAAGACTTACATACACTAAGTTTCGGACCCCATGCCAAACTCTAATTAAAAGTTTAGGGCTTAAATGTGTCTGCCCTCAGATTGTAAGCCAGAGATGTATAGTTAAACACTGTAAAAAAAAAAAAATACTATGTTGAAAAACAAATTTGCTCTAAGAGATATCCTTACTGGTGAGCTCTGTGATTGTAATGCCTTGAAACAATTTTTTATTGTAATTATGCTGATAAATCTAGGCAGTCCTGACTTCCTTGCTTATACCTGGTACTTTGCCATTTACTTGAATGAACTGGCATTTATACCTACATCTTCCTCAAATTAATTTGCAATTTAAGCATTATTTTATGTGTTCATATGCTTTTTGTATGTGTTTGCCCAGTGTCCCTGGCTCCAAGGGAAGTACCTTAAAGAAAGGGAAGAGAGATAGATAGATAAATAGACAGATAATAAATGGATAGATGGATAGATAGAAAGAAAGACACACATATATATATTGATCATAGATTTGATTTAGTTAGAATGAATAAAAGATCGAACCTCCAAAAGGTACTTGTGTATTCAGACTTTAGGATAAAGCCTTCTGACTATTCTTAATAAGCTGTAACATAATGGCTAATGATAACTAACATTATTTATATAGTACTTTTAAAGTTTTCAAAGTATCATATATATATATATATATATATATATATATATATATATATATATATATACATATAATCACACTTGGTCCTTACAACAATCCTAGAAGTTAGGTGCTATTATTATCTCTATTTTATAGATCAAGAAACTGTGGCTGAGAGAGGGTAAGTGACTTGCCCAAAATCACATAGCTAATAAGCATCGGGCAGTATTTGAACTCTTGGTCTTCTTTATTTCAGTCCATTTTTCACTATTCTAGCTATCTGCTTCATTTCTAATCTGAAATAAATATCTTTTTACAGATTAGATCCTCATCTTGTAATTACTTTGTGTCTCCTCTCCCCCTCCCCGGGAACATATGATGACTTTTTTTTTTTAGTGTTATTATTTCTTTATTGAAAAATCTTAAAGCATATCTTTTTTATTTCTTTACATCAACTTTGAAATGATTTTCAGATAATTCTTTTCCAAGTTATCCAGAAATTTTCCAGATACTAACCCTAATGCTGTGGAAAAATGAAAGATTTTATATACTTCCATTAATTTTGGCAGTTATCTAATTCCTAAGTATTTACTTTTTGGAAATCTTTCTTTTTTCTGATTTTTTTGAGTCCCTATCATAGCATTGACATCTCAGCACAAAGAATTGTTGAAAATCTTTTACCTCTTTCTAAAGGCAACATTTGGTACTTAACTTTTAATGAGTTCTGGAAATAAGTAACCACAAACATCCCTTTCTCAATGATAGCTTTTGGTTTATTTATATTAGGTTCATAAATTACTATCTGGATGAAATGCTTTGTAGAATTTGTTATGGCATACAAGCTAAAAGAGTATCTTTATTAACAACAGTCATGTAAATTCATTTTGGAAACTGAGGAAAAGGAAGTTATTTCCTCTGGTTTAAAAAATAACTATGTAGGTTATATATAGATAAAAGTTATTTCTAATGTACTTTTTATCTACCTCTTTTGAGTATAACAGGATACATCACTTATTGACAATAGTGCAGCTGATTTTACTACTTGGAAGTTGAAAAGCATTGATCAAATTTTTATGTTTGGTTTCCTTATGTTTTATTTTTCAGAGTACCCGAGTGGCCTTGGACCATCTGGAGTCTGTTCCAGAAAAACTGAGCCTCCTGGAAGAATTCAAAGACTTTGGAGTAAGAAAGTTTTGGCTTGTCTCTTTCAGTTTTTTCACTCAGATAAAGATACTTGACATCTTCCTGATGTGCAGAACAGATTTGGGGAGGGATAGAAGGATATGGGGGCAGGGAGGAGCCAAGAGAACTTGGAGACAGAGATAATGAAATGTAATGACAATACTCATATTATAACTATGCTTCTTATTAAGTTTTTTTTTAAGGACATTCATGAGTCATTAATTGGGAGCTATGGATTTTAATAAAATAGCCCTAGAAAAATATGTATGATTTAGCTTTCAGGACCAGATTCCTTGAGAATGCCCAGATAGCATGAATTGATTACAAGTTATTATTATAACAAGTAACTTTTTGAATACTGATGGTAATTTCCAAGTTGAAACTTTTAATTACAGATAGGCAAGCTAATCTTTGTTTTAGTTATCTGATGTCTATAGTTTCCCTATAGTATGAGCTGTAAAATGAGATGCACTTAGGACCTAGGATTTCATATGTCCCATGCCATTTATTGATAAGACTCTGATCACAAAGCTTTTAATTGTGAAGTCAATTATTTGTGTATATTTACCTACTAAAATTGGTTCAAAGATAATTAAAGAAGAGTGATTTAGAGAGGACAATCCTGTCAATCATCCTTAAATCCCTACTTTATACAGTTTCTTTTTAATGTCATGTCCATATATGTAATTAGTATTGAAAGCTATATTGTGATTATCTGACAATGAATGTTACTGAGATTCACAACAAAGGATATTTTCTTTGGCATGTTTGCTGTTGGAAGCAAAACCCATCAAAACAGAATGACATTGTTTAAGGACTCGAATTCTGAGCAAGTATTTGAGGAGATAATAGAAAGGAAATAAGCCTGAACCCTATTGTGCAAAAATGTCAGAATTCCAATATAATACTGTCTTTAAGGATCATGCTATATTCAGAAACCAGCCACCTTTGAATGGGATCTTGGATGAATGTACCTTAAAAAGAAATCCATTCTGTTAAAAATAGTATAAAATCACAGTTTTAAATCAGTTTCTTCTGTTTCTTCTGTTTTGATTAAATATCTTAAATTTAAAAATCTTTGTAAAATGATTGTAGAACTCTTATCAGTACAGATTTACTTTCAGCCTAATCTGGTAGGAACCAGGCCCACAAGTAGGGACAGGAAATTTGTTGGAATTATATGAATCTCCATTTTTCCCTCTTCAACTATTAGAAAATGGTTTTGAGACCTATGGACAACCAACAAAACAAGGTCTTAAAGACATGCAATACTTGACTTGAATGTTAATTAAATACTTATGTGTGTATATATACACACACATATATATGTAATAACTTTTAAAATGGGTTTTACATCAATTTCATCAATGTATTTTTCAATAGTCTGTATTAAACCTAATTCAAGAATGTAACCTAAAGCAGCTTTATTTTACTATTGCTAAAATGCTACTAAGCATTTCTTATGGCAAATCATATCCAGCTTTTTGTGACCCCATTTGGAGTTTTCTTAGCAAAAACATTCAAATGGTTTACCATTTCCATCTCTAGCTCTCATTACAGATGAGGAAACTGAGACAAAGATTAAGTGACTTGCCCAGGGATACACAACTAGATATACAACTAGTAAATATATGAGTCCAGATTTGAATTCAGGAAGATGAGTCTTTCTGATTCTAGTCCCAGAACTTTATCCACTGTACCACTTAACTGCTTCAGCTTTGAGCTAGAAGACTCTAAAGTACACTAAAATTATATATATTCTCAAAGTTACATCCATACAATTACCAGATAGTTTTATTTTATTGAAAAAAGGGGAAAAAAAGCAAATTTCAACTGGTTGTTTGGTATCATGAAGGCAAATTTGTATGTTGTCAAGGTAATTAAAACAATCATTATGGTACATTTAATACTTTCAATATATATAATACATTATAGCTACTTTTAAAAGGTCCTTAAATATATTATCACATTGGATACTTATAACAATCCACCAACAACCTGATATAGCAGGCAGCATAAGAATTATTGTCTCCATTTTACAGATGAGACAAGTATTAAAACTCTTTTTTTCTATGCTTTTTCTATTACATGGCCTAGCCTTTATTATAGGGCTACTTTTTTTCCAAAGTGAAGTGGGAATGAAGTTTGAAGCCACCACATTTCAACAAGAATAATTGTCTTAATGGAAGTTTCCTATCCCAAAGACATTATTAAATCTAGTCCAAAAGAGTTTAGGGGATTTTTCCCCCCAGCAAATGGCAAGAGGACAAAAAGGATAGAGGATCCTGCTGTGGAGTTAGGAAAACCTGGTTTTAAATTTCTCCTGGAACACATACCAACCATGTGACCCTGTGCAAATCACATAATCTTACAGTGACCTATGCAATTCCCTAAACGAAAAATTCCAGGGCATTGTTAGAAGGAATTTCAACATTGGGGGTTGCCCACACCAATGAGATCATAATTCTGGATCTTTGTTGTTGTTGTCTTAAATCTCTCACAAATATAATTATCATAATGCCAGAATATTATTTGAAAAAATAGCAAGGGTATATGCCAGTTGATGGTTTAGTATTGCTATTCACCTTTGGATAAATCACTATTAAAGAATGAAAAATTTTTGTTTTTACATTTGGAAGATTAGAAAGGTCACTCAAAAGTGATTATCTATAGAGAAGAGAGGTGCCAGGTGAGTAATCCCTATTTTCTTTTCCACAGTGGCATTCAAAGTGATAATTTCATTCCTCCTTTTCTTTTTCTTAGCAGAATAAGATTCTTCTTCTAAGTGCAAATACTCATGATTAATATTTTCTATTTAATAAATGTATTTTGTCATGTTTTCAGTTTCTCATTTTTCTTCTGTGAGCTAGCTATTATCATCCAAAACAGTTCAGACCTTTTGCTGTATTTCCAGGATTCCCGTTATCCAAGGGATGTGACTGAAGGGAGATATGCTAAGTACAAAGAACTTGTGGATTCTCTTCAGCATCAACTTGATGACTATAATAACAGACTCAAAAAGTTGAAAGTAATGGCCTTTATTTTCCTTTTTAATTTTTGAGCATCTTTTTTTTTTTAATAATTATGACTTCTATCCAAATTAAATGATTGCAACAGTATTTGGGTAGGAGAAGTTCCCTATGGTATATATATAAAAGAGAGATGATGGGGAAGGAACTTATGGAATTGTGGTTGGAGATTGAAACAAGCTTATGCCATATTTGGGCATTGAATTATTTCTGGGTGAGAGTTGATTTTGTTTAGTAAATCCTAGGAGTCCATGGAACTAGAGAAAATCGGGTCCCTTAAATTAAGTAATATGGTCCCTTAGTTTAGTTGCAATACTTCAACCTGTCCCTCACCCCCAAAGCATTTTAGTATTTATCTACCCACCCAATTTCCAACCAATTCAAGGAATTCCTAATCTTTAAGTAAATCAGAATCTTGATGTCATACATTCTGCTTGCTCTGAGCATATGGATCCCATCTCTCATACCTTTGTTCCTTTGCACTGAGTCAACAGGGTAAACTGGGAAACTATAGAGTTTTTGTCTACAGATATTTTCAGTATGATTTACAGAAGAGGTTCTACTTGAAATGTGGGTGACCTTTTAGCATGATGTGGTAGACTGGGTACTGGACTTGGAGGTAAGAAGGACATGGTTCAAATCCTGCCTTCAGATACTGTGTAACTATGAACCAAACACTTAATCTCTCTTTGCCTCAGTTTCTTCAGATTGAATTCAAAGGCCCAAAGGTCCCTTTTAGCTCCAAATCTACAATTCGTTAAAGAACATATCATAAGTCATTTTATCTTAGCAGTTAATGTGTGTATATATAGAAGCCCTAAATCATATCAGAGCTGCTTCGTCTTATAATGTTGCAAACTACCACATCCAAAGTATGTTTAAAATATATACAGACACATTCATTATAGTTTTAGTGGAGTTATTGCAGTAGTAGAAATTGTGCCTTCTTTCACTTTCAAACTGAATTTGAATTTATTGTTTTATGTCTAATTACAACTTTCACATCCAAAAAAATTATCCCAGACATTCTTAAGAAAAACATGTTGTTATGTGGTGACTCAAGGCAATTCCAATAGACTTGGGATGAAAAATGCCATGTGTATCCAGAGAGAGAACTATGGAGACTGAATATGGATCAAAGCATGGTATTTTCATCTTTTTTTGTTGTTTGTTTTCTTGGGTTTTTTTTTCTTGTGTTTTTTTCTCTTTTGATCTGATTTTTCTTGGGCAACATGACAAATATGGAAATATGTTTAAAAGAATTGCACATATTTAACCTAAAAAAAAAAAGAAAACATGCTGTTTTTCCCAACCCCAAGTGAAATAGTAATTCATATCGTTATTAAGACGGGGACTTGTGATATTGTGTTTTTTTAATCTTCGTTTCACCCAGAGTGGTATCCCTTGGCCTCATTCCTGATAAAGCCTGCCTTAGTTGAAGACTGCACAACTGTCTTCCAACACATTCCTAAACATTTATCTCAGGCCCCAATTATCCAAGATTTACAATTATTTCACCTTTAAAATTAGTATCCTTCCCTGCAATATTTGTACTGTTCAGGCAAGGAAATCTTACTGAGTCTCCTACTTGTTGTACTTTGTTTGAAAATTCCCATAGAATCTTAAGGCTCAGCCTTTAATCTGGAAAAATCTGGTTTCTCCAAAGATACACAGATATACCCTCTAGCATCTTAGGTCAGTGAAGGTCTTGATGTAAATGAAACATTTAAAAATGAATTATTTTCCAGGACAGTTATTTTTGAGCTCAGATGACTTGGTGCTATCTGGTGACACGCAGGTTGCTATAAATCAATGCAATTTCCATAACAACATATGGCGAAGTTATGAATGTTGAACATGTTCAGCAAGTAGAGTAATCTTGACTAAGTTCCATTTTTAAATTAGGTTCACAGCTGATGGAGGGAATGTTGTGTGGTTTATAAGAGAGACTGACATTCAGCAAAATGAAAAATGTTTGAAAATCCTACAAGTAGATTTCAAGTTCTAAGTGTAGAAAGAAACCACAAAGATGTTGAGTTGTATTTCTCACATTAGTAATACTTAAGCAATTTTTCATTTTTGAACAATATCAATAATTAACAAATAGAACATGCTTTTTTTTATCACCAGACTGTTAGAAATCTATTAAGCTTATAGCTTGAAACAAGTGAGCTACAACATTGACATTAATACCTCATGTCAGTTTTGTTATAGCTAGAGAGGAACATCATAATATTTCCTTGTTTCTGTTTGTAATTACCAATCAACCCCAACCCATGTGTTTTTAAATCTAGATTGATTATAAAGGACAGGCAAAAAAGAAACCAGATTCATAAGGAGGTTTAAAAATAGGCCTCAAGTGTAGATGACAAATTTTGCTGTCATGGGCAAGGTTTAATAAGTCTCTGCTATCTATAATCTAAGGATAATCATTATCATTACCAAGAATCTAAGTCATAGCAAAAATGTAATGGAGTTACTTCTGTAGGGTAAAACAAAGAAGTTACATGTTTGTAGAATTGGTTCATAAAAGATGTTATTTCAAGATGTTCCTTTTTCTCCATATTATGTTAAGATATGGAACTTGAGAGATGGGTGACTTAAAAGACTTTAGGTTGCTAGAACAACTGAAGCCTGCTTTTACAAAATTAGTTTGTATTGAATAATTTAACTTAATATTCCTAATTCTATAAGATCACCTGTGCAAGTATGATAAAAGATGGAAGAACCAGGGCCCATTCTTTAAACTTTTAGCTAAAACATTTTCTTTTATTTTAAAATGAAGAAATTATTGGAAATCTTATCAGTTCAGATGTTAATCTCCTTCCATTTTCTTTTTCATTTTTCTTGAAAAAGAAGGTCATGATTTTGAAGTGCTACATGAGAAACTGAAGGGGTGAGAAGTGAGAAGAGCACTGCATTTGTAGTCAAAGGATCTGGCTTCAAATATTTTTACTTAGTTAGCTATGTGACCTTGGGCAAATAAATTTTCCTCCCATGGTCTCAGTTTCCCCATGTGCCAAATAAAGTAGTTGGACTCAGTAGTTTATAGGGCCCATCCAATTGTGATCCTATAAGCTACAGAGAGTATTTTCTTCTTATTCTTTAAGTTATTAATAAACTAAAATCCTTAATGGGGAGGGGAAATTAAACTGTCCTAAGACTTTTGGAACACTATATTCTAAGATTAAAGAATCAAAAGAGAAAAAATGTTTTATAAAATGACCACCTGACCATGAAAATGATGTTGAAGAACAGTGAAACTTTTTTTGGAGCATGTCTTAAAAGGAAATCATAGATAGGCTTTTAGCAAGGAACAAAGTGCATGTCACAAGGATTAGGAAATACATCTTACAAAGATAGAGTGATAGTAAACTCAGCAATCTGATCAGGAATACTTTGAGTTAAAATACGATGAGGAGGAAAAAAACAATATAAAATTGTAAAGCTAAGTGCTTTGGAGGATAAATAAGTAGAAGAATTAAGGCGGTACCCCCAGTAATTCATAAAAACAAATGGTAGGAGAGAAGGCTTTAAGGAATAATTCTCAAGGCCTCAGAGTATAAATGACATTGAACAGAATATGCAGTTTAATAAAATAATAAAATCAAAATTTTTTATAATTATTATTTATAGAATTATAATTATTAGAATTATAAAAGTAGTTGGAATACAATTTGTTATTGGAATATAGCAATGAGAAAAGAGTGCATTTTCTCATAAAATAAGAGAGCCAAAAAAAAAAAAGAAGAAGAGTACTATATATTAAAAAAAAATACACCTATATGCATAAAATACATAACCTGAGAGTGAAAGCAAGAGTATTAAAGGAGATTAAAGGAGAAAGGAATAAAAATGGTTGTGCTTATATATACTACAAACTACTTGGCCAGCTAGAGATATGTGATATTTTCCTAAAAAATATCAAAGTTTGTTTATAAGTAAGATGGGAAAGGGAGCCTTCACTCTACTAGAAGCCCAAACCTACTAAAAAACAAAACATTTGAGAAAGTCTATATTTCTGAGGCAAAAATTCATCTCTCATTAAAAAAGAAAAGTTCCTATTATAAACATAATTGACATAGACCTGAGTTTAGTTAACAAAGTAGAGCAAATTGGTTTGGGAAAAACAAGTATGAAGGAACAGTGGGACTAAGAGTCAAGCAATATTTTTTAGTTCTGTCTGTCATTTAACAACTATATGATCTTGGGCAAATAATTCTCTCTGGGTCTCAATTTCTTTTTCAACCTACAAAATGAGATCAGAGTATGCAATTTCTAAGGTTCCTCACACTTCTGTCATTCATACCTTTAAATTCGATGCAATGGGGACCTAAGGAAAAAATGGACCATATAATTTTATATTTTTAATAGCTAAGAAAAAGAATACTAGGTGAAGCCAGACTAGACTTTAGGAAAAACACATGACTTTGGGGCTTTAAAAGGTGAAAACCACTCAGGAGGGAATGAGTCTTTCCAGATTCAAATTTGGACAAGACAGGGAAAAAAATTAACCCAAGGACAAAATATGTCATATTATGCTGTTTTCTGAGTGTTTCATTATTTTTTTATAATTTATATACTTAAAATGTTATTGTTATCATAGTATTCATCTCATAAATTGAAAATAATGACTTTGGAAAACAAAGCAGAAAAAAAGTATCACCAGAATAGTAATTAGAAAAATGATATTCACATATTACCAAAGTATTTTAACAAGGTATTTGAAAAAATCTAACAATGTCTTTACAGACAAAATTGAAAGCTGTAGTTTAGATGTTATTACCAGATTCATATAGTGCTAGTTAATGGATCTTTGCCAATCTAGTAGAGGAGGTTACTCTAAGGCTAAGGAAGCCTTTTCTGTTCAGTTTTTGGTTAGTTACAGAGATGGATGCATAGGTATTATCCTTCGTGAAATCAATGGTTTACACCGAACTGGAATGAATAGCTGATCCATTTGTTGGCAAAATTGGGACTTAAAAATGGTCTCAGTGGATTAATTCTAATAATATGTATTTCATCATGATAAAGTATAATGTCTTAAATCTTAGTTCAAAAATAACTGATTAGGTATCTGAAGAAGAAAAGATGGATAGATCCTAATTTATATGAAAAAGACCAGTGACTTTTAGCAGACTTCAAATTTAACATTAATCTTTTTAAATTTTTATCATCTTTTTAAATTGAGTTCCAAATTCTCTCCCTCCTTCTAGCCTCTATTTTGTCTAATGAGAAGGAAAACAATATAATATCCATTAGACACATGAACTCACACAAAACATATTTCTATAATAGCCATGTTGCAAAAAAAGAAGCAAGAAAAATAAGATGAGAAAATTATATTTCATTTTGCACTCTGAAAATGGAATACAATTTTCATCATGTGTCCTTCCAAGTTATCTTGAATCATTGTGCTGATCAGAGTCATAAGTCTTTTATTGTTAATCACAATTATAATTTTACTTTTACTGTGGTCAATGATCTATTGTTTCTGCTCACCTCACTTTCCCATCAATTTATATAAGTCTTCCCAGGTTTTTCTGAAACCATTCTGCTCATCATTTCCTATAGCACAATAATGTTCTATCACAGTGACATACTACAACTTTTTAATTATTCTCCAGTTACTGGGCATCTTCTCAATTTCCAATTCTACAACTTTTTAATTATTCTCCAGTTACTGGGCATCTTCTCAATTTCCAATTCTTTGCTATCACAAATATATATATAAAGATCCTATAAATATTTACTTCCAAAGTGGTGTAAATTGCTTTCCTGGTCTGTACTCTGATCTTTATCTAAGACCAAGTACAAGTACTAGCACTTCTCTTGGTCAAGGAACCATAACTAGGTCCCCTGCTCTTATGAAGTATAAGTGCTAGTGTTCCTCTCTACTTTGGAACAGTGACTTGGACCCCTGCTTCCTTGTGACCAACCACAAGTTCTTCTCTCTACCCTGGAAGTGCAACCTAGAAATATGAGCAGTCAACACCAGCTACACTAATGCTTGAAAAGAACCTCTTTAATCTCTTTCTGACTACTTGTCAGACCCCCTTTCTAGAGCTGACAGCTCCTGGAGCTGTTGCTAATGCTGTTACTTGGCCTCCAAGGCCTATAATTGGGGCTGCCATTGTATGCACTCTAGCATTACAGGTCTTAAAAGACTATAAAGATAATGACCAGAATGAGGGAGGTTACACTTCTACTGTGCCCTTAGTGAGACTATGTTTAAACTTAAATATTGTGTTTAGTGTTAAGGCACTGTATGTTAAAAGGAATGTTGATGGATTGGACTATGTTGGGAGGATGCAGTCAGGGTGATAGCTTCTGGGGGGAAAAACGTTTTTAAGAATGGAGAAAGTCTTCAAGTATCTAAAATACTGTAATATGGGAAAAGAATCACATTTCTATTGTTGAGCCCATAGGCCAGAAGCACATTTGAAAATGTAAAAGTTGCAGAGAGACAAATCTTGGCTCCTTATGAGGAAATCTCTTTCTATCTTAAAAATAAAATAGAATGAGGTAGTCTCTACGGATCATTCTAACTCTGAGACCTTTGGTTGCAGAGATCTATTGTAATCTTAATTCCATGTAATTTCAGATTCCTACTAACATTGTATTTGAAAAACAATCACTATTATTTCTATTGATAGAACAGTAGCTACTGGAATAGCTGAGCAATTTTGGCAACCAGCTTTGTTATGTTGTTGGTGTTGTAAGAAGCCAGTGAAACATTTGATCCAACCAGACTGCTCATGTAGTAAAGGGTGAGCAGGAAATGAGTGTTCAAGTCTCTCTTAGTTCATGAGTTAGAGCCAGCCTCCTGCTGTTTACTCCCATGGTAATCACCATAGCAAAAAATGATCAGATTTCTAGAAACCTGTTTAGATTCTGAATTGGGACCAAGGACCACAATGACCAAGAGCATAATGCAATATTGTACTAAGTTAACTAGCTTACTAGGCAAGACTTATCTGAATGTTCATATTATGAACTGAAATAAAAAGCTGAATCTAACACAATATTTTCCCTTTCTGTCTACCTACAACAGAAGCATCTCATATTTTCTCTTTAGTTAGGATTAATTGAGTTTTTACACTACATATAGTCATTCCTTTGTTGTCATAGCTGTTTCAAATAGAACCAAATATTGAAATATTAGTAATTTAATAACTAGTAAAAAAATACTATTAATCTGATTCACAAGGCTGTGCCTTTCTAACCTACATTTTTTAGTTCATATCTACACAAAAATACTACTTATTTTTAGTGGTTGGTATTCTGAATAAAATCACAGAAAAATTATTGCTTTCCTGTTCAATAAAAGAGCCACCCTCTATACTAAAACTTCTTAAACTGTGGGTAATAACCCCATATGGGATCATGTAACTGAATGTGTGGGGTCATAAAATTATAATTTATTACCAGTAAAGGTTTGATTTATATATATATTTTATATGTATATACCTTCTCAGGCAGAAGGGTTGTGAGTGGAAAAAGTTCAAGAAGTCCTGCTTTATACCTAGAATATATATTTCTTTATCCAGTGTCCTTTTTTTCATTGTACTTAAAGTCCATCTCAGATACTACTCTAAAAATTAAACCTTATCTGATCTGTTCAGTCAGACCTTCTTCCACAGATCTTCCAAAACACTTTCTTCATTTCTTACACTTTTATTTTGTCTTCATCAGCTATAGATCGTTCCATAACTTTTACTCTTATCAAATACCAACCTCACCTTATTTTCTTAATTCTTATTAAATGACTTTATCCAAGAAAGTACAGGTGTGAAGGTGAACTTGTATATCCTTCTTCACACCTTAAAACCATTGTAGGTCTTTATTTAGCCTCTAATTCCTGTCGCCTCAGCTAAAAAGTGGCACTTCTTCCTGCTAAAGCTATCCTTTCTATGAGCTTCTGATCCTATTCCATCCCCTCTCTTCCAAAATCTTGTTCCATAGATCACACTCTTTCTTGCATCACCAGTTGCTCTACCATCAACTCATTCCTATGCGTCTATAAACATTATCAAGTTCCCACCTCCTTCAAAATAAAACAAAAAACAAACACCTCCTTCAAAATTAAAAAAAAAAACTACTTTGTATCTCTCTCATATGCTGATCATGTATTAATTTATCTTCTATTTTGTATCTGTCTTCCTTCCCCAACTAGAGTATAAGTTTCTTGATGGCAAAAATCATATCTTATTCACCTTTGCTTTTCATTCATCTATGGTATGGTACCTTCAATGTGTAGTAACGAACTTAAATGCTGAATTGAATCATGTGTCAAATTTTATCATTCTCCATTTTTGACTAATTGGATAATTTGCTACATTTGGAAAAAATGGTTTGTTTTGTAGACAAAAATGAGTCATATATGTGAGGAAGTGCTGAAAATGGCTTTTGTAGTTCATCAAAGCAAAACATGCACCAACATAGTTTGTCATCCATTCTATATACATATCTGTAGTACACGCCAAAACATCTGTAACTACATTTCATAGCTTCTAACTGAATTATATCAAAAAAGTTTGGGTTTGGGGGTTTGTTTGGGTTTTATTTTGGTAATACACATATAGGGTCCATCTGAGAATAGTGAATTAATTTGGTAATTTTATTGTATGGAAATTCCCACACTATATTATAAAGTGTTTAAGATCAGACAGCCATAATATGCTTTGCTTTTAAAAGTTGGAACTAAAAGTTGTCTATGTGGCAAAATTTTCTGTGTTGTGAAATTTGGGCCTATCAACTAATCAAAAAGCATTTATTAAAGATCCTACATATGTATGATGCTGAAGACTGTAATATATAACTAAGATAATACAGTGATGAAAACCTTTATCTCAATAGCATATTATATACTAATGAAAACATTTGTATACATATATTTGTGGAACCTCTCTCTTCCATTTCATGATTCACTGCATTCATTCTACTACAGCATTTCAAGAACAGTGGATAGATATGCCTGCATGCTGCATCAAATTATTGCACCATGAATTTATCAAATAAAGATTAAGATTGATAGCAGTACTCTCATTCAAAATAACATACATTGGAAGAAATTTTAGATCTTTGAAAAATCTTTTGCTCTTTCAAGGATTGTATAAATAAATTAAACTAATTGGTTTAAAATCATTTAGTGATTATACATTATTGGAGTCCACCATCCCCAAAGGAGTGACTCAGACCTATTTAACTCTCTTTAGGCCACAAGTAGTTCCAGACCATTGTAGCTTAGATAGCCTCTCATAGTGCCAGAGTTTGGAAATGATTGAATCTGGGGAGGGGAAAAGTGTTTATTAAGTGCTTGCTATGTATCCAGCTCTGCTCCAAGTGCTAGGATACAAATAGGAAATGAAGATAATTTCTTCTTTCTCAAAGACCTCATATTTTAAGAGCTATAAATAGTACATATAATGGGTTTTAGCTGCAAGTCAAATGGAAAGGTCTCGTGATTCTTTGGGTACAGTAGCAAAGCACATGACAATGCATCTTATTTAATGCCATTTCAATTGAGAAAATCTTACTGGTTTCTATTGTCATAGCATTTAAAAATGCTTAGAAATTTCCAAATCTCCAATAGCTATAATTACTAAAAAGGTAGAGGTTGAATCATCTGAAGAGGAAGCTGCTAGGTTGCATCTTCACATAGATTGCTTCCCTGGAGTAGGGTTGTGGAGGCCAGACTGAAAACAAAGCCAGTGATCTGTGGGTGCTGTATTACCAGGACTCTTGAGTTTACCTACCTGTTGGTTAATGAAGAGTATTGGTAGATAGAGGGAATGAATTGCTTCTCTGCAAAGATCATTCCCCTTGATAATGTCTATAAGGGTGAAGAGGGAGGTGGAAGTGCCATTCCCAAGGTTTTTGGACTCCTGGGCTACCTCCACAAGAGCTCAGGGTGATGGTCAATGGGATTTGACCCAACAGGCAAATGCTACTTCTTTTTTCTCCCCCGGTGCCTTGCTGCTCCCCAAGGTGCTAGGTTGGTTTGCCTGCCTCTTTGATGGCAAGTAACATTGGTGGTCATAGGTCCCTTTCCCACAAATGCTTCCCTCTATGATTTCTTCAGAGGCTAGTGGTCTGGGAGGTCTTGCTGTTCTCAGGGCTCTTGGGATCACCTGCCTATTGGGGCAGTTTTTAAAAACCATAAAATAGAAATTAGTCTTTAACAAAGTAGAATAATCTTCTCCTTTAAATGAGATTCAGCTTACTGATAAGATGCTTCATTTACCACATACTTGCATTAGTAGCATGAATTGGAGTGATTTTTTAAAAACTAAAATGAAAAAATACTAAATTATTTACCCATCATTATATTTTTAGGACATCTCCATATGTAAGAACTACTCTTACCTTGTGTGTGACCAATTATTAAGGTCACATATTTTAATCCACTTGACATACATTGCACTGATGCTCACTGGAAAGGAATATGAAAGGGAAAAAAATGAAGCTACTATTCTAAGTACCTTCTTATCTTTTTAAATTAAATTAAGTTTTTGATTTTGATTTTCAAAATATATGCATAGATAATTTTCATCATTCACTCTTGCAAAACTTTGTTCCAAATTTTTCTCCCTCCCTTCTACCCATCCCTTCCCCTAGACAGCTAGTAATCCAATATATATTAAACATGTACCATTCTTCTATACATAGCTCCACAATTATCATGCTGCACAAGAAAAGTCAGATCAAAATGAAAAAAAAAATGAGAAAGAAAACAAAATGCAAGCAAACCACAAAAAAGGTGAAAATACTATGTTGTGATCCACACTCATTCCTCACAGTTCTCTTTCTGGATGCAGATGGCTCTCTGCATCACATGTCTATTGGAATTGGCCTGAATCACCTCATTGTTGAAAAGAGCCACATCCATCAGAATTGCTCATTGCATGGTCTTATTGTTGTGTACAATGTTCTCCTGGTTTTATTCACTACATTTAACATCAGTTCATATAAGTCTCTCCAGGCCTTCTTGAAATCATCCTACTGATCCTTTCTTTTAGAACAATAATATTCTATAACATTTATATACCATAATTTATTCAGCCATTCTCCAACTGATGGCTCAGTTTCCAGTTCCTTGCCACAACAAAAAGGAATAGGACCTTTTCAAAGGAGAATGACAATGCAATATGCTTATCATAGGAAAGATAAAATATATGTAATGTTAGTAGCAAATATTGGAATCAGGGAAGCAGAATAAATTTAGGCTTGTAGCAGCATAGAATTTGATTTTCTTCCTTCAGGAAAACTGCATGCATTCAACAACTATATATATTAACATCCCTTAAAATTTTATAATAGCTATATTGAGGCATTAATTTAAAGCATTTGTGGATCATCTATTATGTGTGTATAAAGGTAGTGATGGAAAGAGTCGGAATTTGAATAATCATATATTTACATGTATTCCAGAAAAAGGGGATCAAACTAGAAGTTTATTGTGGTTTTAAAATGAAGCATTAGGAAGCAAAGTCACAGTGAATGACCACTTCTCTAAATAGAGAAAAAGGTTAATCAAGAGTTGCCCCTTAGCTGTCATTAGGACTAGATTTATTGACTACTTAAGAGAAGGAGTGACTAAACAGTTGTCTGATGACTGTTGAATTTGTTTCTATTAGTAAATATAAGTGCCCAAAGGATTGAAGGAAAGTCCAGAAGGAATTTATCTCATTATAAAATCTAACAAGATTAATAGTGGGGTGGATGTGACCCTATCTCCGAACCTTAGCTAACAGCTGTAACTTATTAAATGTGTGAAGGAATCTCGATAATCTAAAGTCCAGGATTTTGGTTCCATTATTGTTTTGAGAGGAGAGGGGTCATTCAGTCTTTTGTCTCTTGCCTTCATTGGGTGATGGGTCATTGTTCATCATAGTAGGATGGTGAAATAATAAAGATAGAGAATGTTACTCCTCATATCCTGTCACCATCACCTGTCATCTCACTATCTTTGATCTACTTTTTTCATAGGTGAACTGCACTTGTGAACAAGATTTGACTTCTGAGCTGCAAAGATGCTAGGTCTTAGATTTGAAACCAGAAAAGTTCAGAGTGATTACTTAGTCTAATCTTCATTTTACAGATTAAAAAAACAGGGGCATTGACTATTGACTTGTTCAGTATCACATGGTTAGCCATGTGTTTGGGCTAGAATTGTGATCCTCTAAATCCTTCTCCCCTTGATGGACTAAAGGGTTTTTATATGTTGCTTAACAGAGTTACACCTGGGGTCCAAACTTATGCTTGATATATAAACTAAGGTCTATTCTAGAGAGCAACTGAATATTTATTTGTCTTTTGGTCTGTGGTATGGGCGGAACCTTTAAAAGTCTGAGAGAAAATAGCTATTGCTTTATGTCCCTAGAAATTCTAACATTGTAGAAATCTGACCTGCTATCTTTGTTATTTTAATTCAATAATATTTTATTTTTCTAATTACATGTAAAAATTGCTTTCAGTATTCATTTTTATAAGATTTTGATTTCCACATTTTTTCTCACTCCCTTCCTTACCTTCCCCCTCCCCAAGACAGCAAGCAATTTGATATAGATTATAAATGTACAATCATTTTAAACATATTTCCATAATATTCCTTTTGTGAAAGAAAAATCAGAACATAGGGGAAAAATCATGAAAAAGAAAAAAACAAACAAGGTGAAAATAGTATACTTCCATCTTCATTCAATCACCATAGTTCTCTCTGAATGTAGATTGCATTTTCCATCTCAATTGTATTGGAATTGTTTTGGATCAGTGTATTACTGAAAGGAGCCTTGTCTATCATACTTGATCATCATATAATCTTGATATTATTCTGTTCTCCTGGTGCTGCTCACTTCACTCAGTATTAGATTCATGTAAGTCTTTCCAGGCTTTTCTGAAATCAGCCTGTTCATCATTTCTTATAAAAATAATAATTTCTATGTATTCTGGTATATCCATTGTATTCATATACCATAACTTATTCAGCCATTTCCCAATTGATGGGCATCCACTAATTTTCCATTTTCTCACCACCACAAAAATAAACAACCCCTTCCCCCCAAAAAAACCCCACAAAACTTCTACAAACATTTTTGCACATGTGGGTCTTTTCCCTTTTTATGATCTCTTTGGAATACAGACCCAGTAGTGACACTCAAAGAGTATATACGGTTTTATAGCTCTTTGGGCATAGTTACAAATTGTTCTCCAGAATGGACCTACTATTTTTGTAAAGATAGCCTGACTCCCACAGGTAACCAGAATATATATCTTATATTTCAACTTAGAGAAAAGCATTTACCAAAGTTATATTTTTATTAAAGAAACTTAAGAAAAGAAAGATTTCAGATAAATTCCATAACAATAGAGGTCCAGCTGAAGTTAGTTTTTATTTTTCTTCAGTCATATCAAACTCCCTCTTACACAAAAAATAAATTGGTGTAACTATAATTATTTTAATTGTTTTTTTAAGTTTGTTTATAAATTAAGTTTTAGAACTTGTGTGTGTGTGTGTGTGTGTGTGTGTGTGTGTGTATGAGTTTAGTCTCTTTGCACATAGTCCCCTTGGAAAGCTTTATGTGATGCTATTTAAAATATTTCTAGAAGTTCTCTTTGAAATTGCATATTCTGTTCATTGTGTTGTATTCATTCATTTTTTCAGTCATGTCTGACTCTTTGTGACCCCATTTGGAGTTTTCCTGGCAAAGATAGTAGAGTAGTTTGTAGCTTTCTTTCCAGCTTATTTTACAAATGAGAAAACTGAGGCATAGGGTTAAATGACTTATTCAGGGTCACAGAACTAGTAAATGTCAACTCAAGGACACTTCCTGACTCTAGTCCAATAGCACTCTATCTATCCACTGTGCTACCTTACTAGGTCTATTCATTGATTGTCTTTCAACTATATTCTGTGGTGAATTTTCATCCATTCAGAGAAGTTTTTCTTTTTTCTTAATTTTTTTTTAAAGAGTCAAATGTTATTTTGAAACAAATTAGTGGAATATGGTGAATGATCAATCTGAATAACACTGATTTTGGTCAAAAAGAAGACATTAATTATTAAGTAATATGTCATTTTTTTCTTCTTCCTCCATGAAACATTCAGTGTCAATAATATGTTAAATGCTGAATGCAACAAAATATAGCACAGTTCCACAATTTATTCCAAGAAGAATTCTATAATTCTATAACATACACAATAATATAGTGATATAAATGAAAATAATACCAA
The DNA here is from genome assembly GCF_902635505.1 of Sarcophilus harrisii. Classification (NCBI taxonomy): domain Eukaryota; kingdom Metazoa; phylum Chordata; class Mammalia; order Dasyuromorphia; family Dasyuridae; genus Sarcophilus; species Sarcophilus harrisii. Next base: position 298,259,136 of record NC_045427.1, read on the forward strand.
AAAATTGTTTGACTCTGAAAAACTGTAATGACCAATTCTGGCCTTGGAAAACTGGTGATCAGAAAAACTTCCTTATATTAGTGCTGAAATATAGGGAGATTGCAAATGTAAATTGTACTATCAGACACAGTCACCATATTGGTTCATTTTATTTAATCTCTTTTTCTTTATTATGAGAGGGTTTCTTATGGAAAGGGAGGTGCCTTTTATTTTTGGAAAGAGACATCAAATATTTAATAAATAAAAATAAAAGTAGTGCTGCATGAGAAGTTCTACAACTACAGGGAATGAACAGGGAGCAGAATTATTGGATTATACATATAGTTTCCCTAGATAATTCTACTGTTTAGAAATAGACAGCATTTATAGATATTTAAGTCCCTTTGTAAGTGGTCATTAAAAGAAGTCATTACATTATGACCCCAAGGCTATAAAATACACATATGCATGTGTATATATATATATATATATATATATATATATATATACATACACAGACATATATGTGTGTGTGTGTATCTCACTTGGCCTGGAAAAATAACTCTTAAGTATATGTTCCATTAATTTTGACTTGCCATTGTTGTGTATTCTTCCTTTAGGTCATTTAAGACTACCTTTAACCTTAACTATTTTATCTAGAAGCTAAAAATATCATGATTCATGTAAGAACCCAATTGGCAACTTGACTCTATTTGCAGTATTTCTATGTGAAGGCATTCTTATATACATTTTAGAAATCCTAGAATAAAAAGCATTTGTGTCTGTAGAAACATCTGCTTTATGTGGGATTCTCTGAGTTCTCTGATCACATTTCACTGCTCTCAAGGGTCTGGGCTAGAATGTATAGGTAAATCAGGGGAAATACATCACCACTGTTGGTAAAAACCCTTCAGCATACACATTACTTTTATTAGGTCAGTGCATTGTCTTAAATGTAGACCAGAGCTTCGTTGTATTAGTGTAGGTGAATAAGCATTTACCATGCGTTTATGGGATTGCTGAGAAAATTTACATTTGGAATGTGTGGCAAGATTAGTTCAAACATTTGAAGGTTTCATATACCAAGTAGTAAAAATATCCTAAGGCCTATATAAATAGATTAGAATCACAAAATGTTAGTCCCAGCAGGAATTTCATGATTCTGATTCAACTCCCGTATTCTACAGATCAGAAAATTGGAATTCCCATGGGGTTAATTAGTTTACCCAGGGTCACACAGTGAATTGGTAATAGAGCTAACATTAGGACCCAGGACTTTTACTTACCAGCAGTATTCCATCCATTAGACCATATGGCCTCATTAGGTACTTACTGACTGTCTGGAATTAGTAATTTGGATTAAATAAAAACTGATCAAGAATGAAAATAGGAAGTAAAATTCAAAGTTGTGGTCAAACTTTGATCTTTTAATTCATGTATTCTTTTATTACTGATGGATAATGCCTCTTTTGTACCTTTTACATTTCATACCAAGGCATTTATCTTATCAATGATTAAACTCCATTTAGTCTCTTCCATGCTTTTCCAGGATCAAAACCAATTATTAAATGTCAGGAAGAGAATTGTTTGGGTGGTATGAGTGAATGTTGTTTTAATTGAAAAGAAACAAATACCTTGTGTTTTCTGAGAGGACTTTTGAATGCACTGATTGCCAAACACATTTGTGTGAAATAACTGTTCCAAGATTTTTTTAAGAGTTCATTTAAAAACAAACAAAAGTTTATTTTTCAAAAGTAACACTGCAGTATATTCAAATTTGCTCTTCAAATGCTTCATAGGGATTAATATGTGTATTTTTCCTTAAGGTCAGTTGGCACAATTGCTCTTATTTTTGTTTAATTGTGGGACTTAGCAAAAACAATGAAATGACAGGAAATTCCTTAGGAAGATCCCATCATCCTGCTTCTGAGAACATATATTCCAGTTAATATAAACCATTACTACTTAGAATAAAATCAACCTCATTCATCTTCAAAAATCAAGCAATCACCAGGAAATTTTATTTTTTTAATTTAGTTTTAGAAATTATACTTCATTTTTTTCAGCAAAGATATACAGGCCAGACTATTTTGGTAACTTGTTTGATGGCTACTCTTCACACATCTTCTCTCATCACCAAAGCAGAAGCACAAAGATCTGACTTCAGAGTAAGATAAGCCAGATTTTAATTTTGGCTCTAGTTCTGAGCATCTGTGTGGTTTAAGGTAGATCATGTTCCTTCTCTAAACCCATTTTTTTCATCTGTAAAATAAGGGATTTGAGTTAGCTGATTTCTGAGATCACTTTCAGTTCTAACATTTTATGACTTTGTTAAATCTAAACATTTCCATTCCTCTGTCTATGTGTCTCATAGTTCCCATTACTATGGGACACAATTACTATGTAATTGAACACATATAGACTTGAGTCAGTATTATGGTTCACATCTTATGTCTGATGCTTACCACCTGTATGACCTTAGACAAATCACTTAAATGCCCTGGCCCTTAGTTTCCTTATCTGGAAAGTAATGTAGTTGGACTAGATGGTTTATGAGGTGTCTTTCAGCATGAGAACAATTATTGAGCCTTTATTTCCCCTTTTACAACTGTATTTTTTCATGATCATCCATCTTCTCAGTCTCCCAGAATTGAATCTGAGGACTCATTTTTCACTCCTTTCTTCTTTATCTTCCTCTCCCACTGACATATATAGTCTGTCATCCTGCTTTAACCTTTTTGGCAGCTGATTGCCCTCTTGCTTTCCATTTTTATAGTAAATACTCCACACCAGGCCATCACATCTGCATATATTTGCAATATATGTGTTACATATATATGTATATACATATGTATAAGTAATAACTTCCTTGTTTCCATTTTTCCTATTTTAACCCATTAGAAGATAATTGCTAGATCATCTTCCTTGGACACCTTTTTATTCATTGTCTCCCTTTGTTATTGAGCTATGTGTATCCTTTGAATATATTGCATGGTAATATTCTTTAGTAATTTTACACAATTATGTTTTAATCTTAGCTAGATTTCCTATTCCACAGCAGCCAGGAAATTATTTTCTATTTCTGTTGTTCCTCTCATTCCAGTATAAATGCTCTATACTCAATGCACATTTAAACATTTTGACTCATTATGTTAAGTATTATTAGGTTTCAAGTTATTGTATTTAATTAAATTTGACAAGCTGTTTTATAAAGCACCTTCTATGTGCAAGGCACTACACTAAGGACTAGGAATTATAATCTGCCTTTAGTTCTCAAAAGTTCAAAGAAAAAAAAAACTTTTTAAAAGGAAGGAACACAAGATAAAAATGCAAAATACTATAAAAATATTATAACTGGCAATTTTGATCATCAGGAATAAGAATTTAAATTCTCCTGGTTCATAATTTTAAAACAAAAAATCCATCTAATAAACCTAAATTCCTTTCTGGATGTGAAACTTTATGGTTCAGAGATACCTAGATTAACCAAAGAATTGGTTTCTCTTCTATAACTCCAGATAAATGGATCCTTTGTAGACATATTTATACCTTTTCTTCAGTAGAAAGTGAAGAAACTCTTATTTTTAAATGCAAACATGTAAAATACAAACGTATTTATATCCTCTTGCTCATATTATAGAAAAGAAATAATAAATGCAGCTAGAATTCTTTTATACCACTGATGCTAAAAGCTAAGGTTAAAAAACTGATTTGTAGGCTAATCTTGCTGCATCGGGTTTGACTGTATATGGTTGTTATATCTGGGGAGGATATAATTTTACCCATAGTATATATGAATTTTCTGATTAAAAAGCTCAACTTATGACAGGATTCCACTGTGCTATGCATATATAATAAGATTCATTTTCGGTCATGGTAGTCTGAAAGAAATTCAAGTACTTCAAATTTTGTAATTATTAAACTGAAATTGAACTTTGCTGCTTTCTTTTAGGAAAGGAAAACGAATATGAGTCCTCCCACTGATCGAGGAGAAGGTTTTTTCCCAAGTTGGAAAGAACGTAGCCGTACCTTTGAGCACAGTTCAAGTTTATCACAGCCAAGCTGTAAGTAATGAAGAATTGTACACATACCTCCTGCTTTGGGAAAATTCCATATGTAAACATATAAGATTGATAAATTAAGAAGTAATTATTCATATCACCAAAGAATCTTTTGATTTACCAGTTAATGTATAATTGCTTTCCTATATATAATAAATTCTCCTATTATAAAAATATATCAAATTTAGAAAAAAATATTTACAGTCAGTTTCTCTTTTGAGATTTATTAGCTATGTTAAAAAAAATATCACTTTAGGCGAAACGTTCACTGTCAATGCACTATTTTTTTATATAACCCAAAACAGTTCAGTCAACTGATACAGGTGGCAAGAAGGCAATATTCAGCAAAGTTAATGATCAGAATAGGAAAATATAAAGCACAAAACAGGTATACTTTCATTAACATACAAATGAATTGAGAATCAGTATATTTTGCTCAATAACTTACTAGTTGTGTGATCTTAAGTATAATTCACCCAATCACTCCAGCCCTCCTTTTTTTTCATTGGCTTTCTCAATAGATGGGGAAGGAGAAATGGAGAGAATTTGGGACTGAAATAAATTTTAAGATTGAAATTAGGATTTAAGGGGGAAAAGGTAAATTAAACAGGATGAGAGTATTCAAAACTTTAAAATCCAGTGAAAGGCACTTGATCTAAGTTAGGATGCGAGAAAATGGAATTCAGTTGCTCTAATTTATATGGGAATAGGGCAAAGGTCTCTCTATTAAGACAAATGAATCAAGAATCTTCATAGCTGTCTGAGAAAATGCTTTTTGTATGCCATCTTGAGGGGCCTATGGATTCAAGAAGGGAGCTGGAATAGTGTTGACTATGTTGAGGCAGGTTCACACCATGGCTAAAGTAGCTGAGGAAGTAGAATAACTTCAACAATAAGTAAAGAGTAGTTTTAATGGTAACAATAGCAGCAGCCCAAAAGAACAAAGCTTTGAGCCTTTGACATGTGTAGCCTAGGTGACCCTGAGTTTCACATAGACTAAAATGAGAGAGAATGAGGCTATATTGACTTGGAAAATGGAGGCAGCAGCAGGATAGAATGATGTAGTGCCAAAGGGGGAAAATGGATTGTTGAAGCCCAAGAACTACATGAGGGACAAGATCCAAAGAATAAGGGAGGCACAGAGCCATGAGGAAGAGCTAGCTGGGATTTTGTCATTTACTAATATTTTAAATCATCTGCACAGTGAAGGTCTGGGGGAAAGGAGTTTATACTCTTGTGACTCCAAATTCTTATCTTATTTGGAGAAGGAAAGTTTAACTCTAAATCTATATAAATCTTTGGTGACTGTTTTAACCCCTAAGGAAGGAAGGGCCTACCAGAAGGAGAAGTCTGTATTCCTAATTAGGTATTAATAAACTTATATAAACATGGCTTAATAACCTAGGACTCTTACAAAAGATCTTTGGCCTCTAGGAACTAGAAATAAACCAAATGCTGATATTCTTAGAATTCTCAGCAGACTGGGTGAGGGTGGGGGGAATTAGGGAGAAGGATAAACCAAAGAGTATTAATTATTTAAAAAGACTTCCAAAATTGAATCTGGGTTGTTTGAGTGCAGAACTGAAGTTCTAGATCACATATAACTCATGCAAAGTACTTTTTCAAACCATAAAGTATAATATAAATGTCAGCTAGGTATAAAATGCTGGAGTTATAGCTGTGAAATGAAAGTCAGTTCAACAAATATTAAGTTCCAACTCTATGCCAGATACTGTACTAGACACTGGAACATCTATAAGTATAAACTTAGTCAATATCCATTCTTTAAATGTTATGCTCATTATAAAAATATTTATATTTATAGTCTTCCCTCATTAATATATTTAATTTTCTACAAGTTAAAGTATGAAGTTTAATTTGTAACTGTCATAATAATACATGCCTGGATTACCAAGAAACTATGTAAAAGGAAAACACTTATGTAATATCTGACAACTTTTTGTGTTCTTTTTTTGTTATGCATTTTATTTGTCAGCAATTAATTAAACCTCTCAACAGCTCTCTGAGATATAGATATCTTTATTAAATTTGTTATACTTGGTAAACTGAAGGACAAATAATTAATTTTTTGTAGGAGATGTAGCATATTATACTGAAAAGGAGCACTGAATTTGAAGATAGAGCATCTGAGTTTGGGAGTCCAGCTGGGGATGGTCACCTTGTGACCTTGACCAAACTATGCTAATTCAAGAGACCTCAATCTGTAAAATGAAGAGGTTAGACAAGATGATCTTTCAGATCTGTTCTAGCCCTAAACTCCAGGAGCCTATAAATTTTTAGGAAGTCCTGGAAGGTTTTCATATTTTGGACAAGTGATTTTTGAACAAGTGATTAGAATTCCCTATAAATCCATTCTCATATTCGAGTTAGCTTCTTAGAAAAGCTGAGGACTAATTTCCAAAAAGCTTTTCTCTGAGGCTTTGAAAGTCTTGTTGTTTTAATAGAATTTAAGTTGTATTTAAATAAGGACACAGATATACCACTTTCCCTGAAGACTCTTCCTAATATTGGGGGATCTGGGAGATCATAGAAAAATCTGATAACAAAAAAGAAACATATCAGTAAGACCAGAGAGGTCAGCAGTGTGGCTATTGAACATAAGTAGGAAGCTATACGGGATGAAAAACAGAATTCTGAGTGTTTTGAAGCAGTCTAATTGGAATAGTTAAAGGATTCTTCCTATTGTAAAATAAGGTATTCAAAATTACTTAATATCAATTTTGTTGTGTAAAAAAAACAGTTGTCTTGGGGACAGATAGTATCTTTACAAATGACAATGTTATGTTGTTTAGAAAACAAAGTATTTCTTATAAATTATGTCAGTAATACTCAGGGAAGATATAGATAATGGAATAAAATGAAATATTCAAGGAAATTACTTGCTAGAGATTTAAGTTGGCAGCTAAGTGGCTCAGTGGATATAGAGTGCCAGATTTGGAGCCAAGAGATTATTGTTCAACAGGAATCATTGCAAGGTAACTGAGTACAGGCCCAGCGTTCTATTTACTGTGTCATCTCCTAAGATCAAATCTGGACTAAGACACTTATTAGCTGGGTGACCCTGAGCAAGTCCCTTGCTTGTCTCAGTTTCTTCATCTGTAAAATGAGCTGGAGAAGGAAATGGAGAACCATTGCCAGTATCTTTTCCAAGAAAACACCAAAAGGTATTATGAAGAGTTAGACATAGCTGAAAGATAAATAAGAAATTCTATTTCAAGTATCCATGATCTGCACATTTTCTCTGTCACAAGATTTATAGTTTTTATTTGGATAATATTGTAGTCAATACGTCAGAATTTAAATTGGGGGAACTGTGTATCAAAAGTCCTAGCAAAGTGATCCAAATTCTGTACTAACAGATAACCTCAGCAAAGGAATTTTGTCTTTCCAGTGGAAGGAATAGATATTTCTTTCCAAGAACTTTATATAACTAAAAATTTACCATACTATATCTTGGCAAAATTGAATAATATTAATTTCCATCCCCTTATATCTTACTTTATGGTCCCTACAATTCATTCTAGATGAGGTATACTTATAAAGTAAACTTCAAATTTTGGATATCCTTATTGGTGGTAAATCTTTGTCCTTGGGAGGAAAATTTTGATTTTTGAAAATAGCTAAGAGTCAGTTTTAGCTGAGACTGTTGAATAAGGTAGGTAAGCAAGTTGAATAATATCAATTGGATTCTAAAATTAGATTCTTTTAAATTTTGCCAAGATGGCTTAAGTTTGGACCTTTATTTATAATAAGCGGTTAGAAAGATGCTGTGAAGGGACTTTAAGAGAAAAAAATAAGATTTTTTTTAGATTTTTATGGGCAAAACAATAACAGTATTTTGCTTTTTTGCTTAAAGGATCCATTTCATGACTTACTTTCATAGATCTGTGATCATTTCTATAATAAGATGTATTTTCCACAAGCAACCATTTACAAGGTACCTTGAGAATAAGTTTCCTGTACTAAATCTATGCCCTCAAAAGGAAAGATATTTAAATAAGAGGAAGGAAAAAAATATAAATGAAAGCATAATTTGGACAAGAAAGCATTTATTATAGTGTGTATTGTGAAGTCAAACTGAAGAATTTAGCTTAAAAAATACCTCCTGGTTATTGATTTAAAGAAAGCATAGTCACATCTATAAGCCATATTAGTTTCTTTACTTTGACCAATTCATCTTAGGATTTTTTCCCCTCCTAAATTGTATGTTCTCAAACATAGATCTCTTGTTTATATTGCTTATCATTTCAAGATCTTGAATTTAAAGTACTCTTAGAAATTTTGTTGCTTTGAGGATTAACTCGAGTTGTATTTGGGAATGGGGAACAGAATTGCTTCTGGGGCAGAGGAGAAAAAAAAGCAATTTGTTTTTTACATGTCATATATTTACTAGTAAAGCATTCACAAGATGAGTTTTAAGTTTTCTGTGTGGTTAGGTTTGACAAACCAGGTTGGATACATTTAGAATTACCTAGGATGCCTATTTATGCCCTTAAGTGGAAATATTATCTGATTTTATAAGTTGATTAATTTGAAGAGACCTTAACTTTTTAGATCTACTAACAAGCTCTTTAAGGCCTCTATATAGAATTATAATAGCTCTAGAGACATGCAGAAATCTAACCTAGAATAATTCCCTATCAACTTAATAAAGGCTTATTGATTGACTAATGCTTTTTTGGGGGAAATCCTACAAATTACAAAAATAATAAAGTAGTCATTATGTCATTATCTCCCAGATTGGAAACCAAACTAAAACATGCTACATATTCTCCCAGCTCTGTCTTATATACATATATCTGGAAAGAGCCACCTCTTTCTTGTTCACTGTCTTGTTCACACAAACACCAATGGACAGAGAACTCTCAGTTATTCTTCTGGTGGATACAAATCCCCAAATCAAGCTGACTTTCTACATGTCTTCCTCACCACAGCAGGCCTCTTTACCTAGAATCCTGACCAAAGAAGGCCATTTACCTAATGAATTAAAATGCACTCTTCTGGATTAAGTCCCTTGTCAAAGGGTAACCACATTGAAAAATGGAATGTATGATCACTGGAGATACAAAGGAAATAGGAAAATTCTGAATAATTTGTGGTCTCCAAAATGATCCAACATTAATGAAAGTTTATTATGGTTTCTGAAATGATCCAACATTAATGAACATTTATTTTAAATAGTCATTTGGGTCAGATTTATGTAACTCAGGTCAGTTCAAGAAAAGGTAGGGTCTTCTTGCCAGTGTGAGAGGAAGAAATCTAAAAATTTTTAGTTTATATTGCCATTGGAAATATGAACACAGAAATCCATTATTTCAAGCCATAATCACTACCAAATTTATCCTGGCTGGTTAGAAGGTATGGCCTGAATTCAGGACACTATTTTAGGAAGGTTTGGATTCCCATACCTTCGGGTTTTAGACACTGGAAGCATAGTAAGGGGAGACATATAATGTCAGCTTTTGAGACTGTCATATTTAGCTTTTATAAGTGGAGACTAACCTCTGGCCTCTGTGCATAGCTCCATTCAGGCGACCAGGAGACAGCAAGAGCCCAGAACAGGAACTAAAACACTCTTCAATAAGACTAGTCTCTGCCTAAGTGAAGTCTGTGGTTGTCTGATGACTTCTGGGGTCCCTGGAGATTGAAATCCTTTTACAGTGAGGCTCTTGGTCTCACAAAACCAGGATTTGTGTGTGTGTGTGTGTGTGTATGTGTGTGAAGTGAAGCTGAAAGAAAGAAGCTATATTTTACATGGAGGAGGAGTTTTACCTAAAGGTTACTAGTGTAGAAATCAAGTAGGCAGCAATCTCATGAGCCTTACTTTGACATTTTACAAAGCTTAGCATTCAGAAAAGGGTTTTTTTGTGTATGTCTGTGGGTATGTTTGTGTGCATGCCTTAATTTACATTGCTATAAAATGGGGGAGGGGAAAAGCATATAAATACATCTGTAGCTATTTTTTTGAGGATGATTAAGTAGCACTTTCCTTTTCTTAGGTGAAAAATATCTTTGAAACATCAAGGCAGGCTTTCTTGTTTGCATTCTATCCATGACTTCTAGGTTCATAACAATAATTGGTTATAAAGATACTTTACCTTCTCAGTGATATGTAGTACTCTCAAAAAAAAAAACTTTTTTTGTGGGGGAAATGGGAAGGAGGAATATTTACAATTGACCATTGCAATGGCTTGCAAAAAATTTTTTCCTTACTATTAAAAAGTACAATTTGTTCCAAATAAATATGGAAGCTTTTTTTATATTTCATATAACCATTTTTTATCTTTCCAACTTTTATAATCATTTATATGTCTATAAATTAAATTGTTTTATTCTGACTTATTTTCTATAAATATGTATATCTTTGCCCCTCCCTATAAGATTATGATCTTGTCTGTGTTGTGACTCTCACTATAGTGCGATGTAGTTTTAAACACAGTTGATGCTTGGTAATTGTTTGTTAAAATTAAATGATTTATTAAGAGAATTAGAACCTGATTCTTTGCTAATCGTTATAGAAAATTCTCATATGAACTTCTAACAATTTCATGCAATATGTTTTATATAGAAAAAGACATTAGTGTAAAGGAACAAGTACTGGGTGGAGAGGTTGAAGACATAATTTCTAGTTCTGGTTTTGTGACATCTAACTGGGTGATTTTAGGCAAGTCAAATCATCTCCCTCAGCCTCTATTTCCCCATTACTGGTGTGTGATTTAAAAATAAAAATTATAGTTTTATTTATAAATCATACACTAATGATTTCTGAACTCCTTCTAATGCTAACATGCCATCATTCTTTCTCTGTATAATATTTCTATGTCACTTTATAACAGCCAAAATAAATTCAATCTTTTAGTCTCAGATCTTTAAAAAGTGATCACATTAATTACAAGTGTACTAAATCATATTGCAAGCTAATTAATTTAATACATATGATGTTGAAGAATCATTAGGAAGGTAATTTCCTTTTATAGAAAATGAGCTTAATATGTTGTTTAATCAACTACTTGATCATGAATGGTATTTAGTTTTTCAACTCCTTTCACCTAGGTTTATTTTTTTTCTTTTCTCTTCTTCCAGCATATGTAAAAAAGATGATTCCTTTGGACTCCATTTCACCCAAGGAAGATGCCACAAATGTCTTTACAAATGGGATAAGATCACAAGCCAGAAAGGAGAAATTCGACAGCAACAAAAATAAAATGCAATCTAGCTCTTCTCATTGAGGGACCAGTGTTTTAAAAATAATAACAGTTATTCTGGCTACAATCCGGCCCAGCTGCAAACTAACAGACCAACCTGCAGCTTCAGCTCCTCAACAATTGCCAAACACTGACTGAAATTACAGCACAGTTGGTTCTTGGGAATGACATAAGTTTAACCAAACAAAACAATATGTACCATTTTGGCTGATGGATGGAGTGAAACTCCACGGCAAACCTTTGCTCTTTCTATTATGTTTTCTTTTTTCAGGTTTGGTCAGATCACATTTCCCTGACCAAAGCTTGGAATTACAATAGAGTTCTTTCAAAGGTTATAAGCTAAAGAGTAGGAAATCCATTTGAGCCAGCACTTACCACTAATTTCAATTCAGATAACATTTTTACAAAAAATGATTTTTTAAAAAATGCTTTCTCCCTAATAAATTATCATGTGTTATAACATGCCATGGAGGTAGGCATATATCAAGAAATCCATTAGTAAATGCTCTATAACTCTGTCATGTATCATCTTGGCAATCTTTTACAACAAACATCTTTACAAGTATTTTTAATGCAATTGTCAAATCATCCATTTTTAATATCATTAATAAAATTTTAAACATTACTGGATTCTAATGGCTTGTCAGGAATTCATAAGCACAATGTATTTACCTATATATACTATTGCCAAAGACTCTACTGTGATCATTTTGGTCATTTCTTCTCCTTACTTTCATCAAACCAGCACAGAAGTTATTTCCTCTCGTGCCTATTGAGATCTCACCTTGCACAAATTCTACTTGAGTCTGGTAGCATCTGTCTTTTTGTTTTTGTTTTTGAGCAATTCCAACTGTAGTCAAGAGTATCACCTCAGAGTCCAAATTTAATAAGGAATAGTACAAATGTTGAATGCATCCTTCCAATATGAAATAGTGCTCATCTTCACTTACCGTCATATCAATGGAGATAAACAGACACTTGTGTGATGTTAGAGGCCACTTGAGAGATCATATATAGGAGGTATTTTCCGAAGGATTCTGCACAAAAGCAAAGAAAATAAAGCAACGCAATTGTAATATTGCTTTATATTTTTGTGTATATTAAGACACTTGTTAAATGTCATGCTTCATAAAAATTCTTTCTCTTTTAACTTACATTAATTTTGCCTTTTACATTTAAATATACTGAAGGTGATGTTGGTACTACTAGCTATTCATGAACTTAAGGAGATACAATTGTTACCATGGTAAGCTAAAGAGCTTGGTGTTAAAAAAAAATCCAGTGCTGAATACCATTTTAGTTTGTGTTCATGTGATAAATATCTACACGTGTATTATATATTTGTATACACATTTATATAGACAAATACATATGTATATACATGTTATAATAATTTTACACTACAGCAAAACTTTTGTGTTTGTGGTAATAATCTAGGTTTCATGAGAGTTGGTATTAATATTGAACTAAATATTCAGAAAGGACCAAAAATATTTTATCACTTGGATCTCCATACTCATCAGGGAAGAAAGGATAGTGCTGGGGGGAAGGAGGAGGGAAATATCTGTAGGGCCTATTTTTTTGGAGAGAATAGTAAAGCTTCAGTCTTCCTATGTGATTAACATGGAGTTTGGAAGTTATGAAATTGACTATTATTGATTTAGCTGTTTTTTTTTAATTTAAATCAACTGTAGTTTACAATAATTTGGGGAATCTTGTTTTAAGCTAGATGAGGCCATTTATTGTGAAGGTTAAAAGCATATAAGATAATAGATTTAGAACTCAGAAAGTCAGCTAGTTCAATCCTTCAGTTTTATATATCCTTCTTCCTTTTTTCTTTTCCTTTGTCTTCCTTCCTTCATTCCTCTCTTCTTTTCTCCTTTTCTTCTTTTTTTTCTTTCCTTGCTCTCTTTTTTTACCTTTTTCTTTCTCTCTCCCTTTCTGTTTTTCTCTATTTCTCTTTCTTTAGTTGTAATCTGTATGTTTTAAACTGAGATAAAAGTGACTTGCCTATCTCACATAAACAACAAATAACTATATTCTCAGCCAGTTTAATTAACAAAACCTGAAAAACTCAGGAAATCCTCTCTTTTGATCTTCTGGCATTGCTAGCCATGTTGCTAATGATTATTACAGTGAGAACCCTTCAGGAGAATATTTTTTAAGCTGCAAAAATCAGCATATCATGTTATTGAAATGCCTTATGCTGCTGTTGGATGAATGAAAGTGTGGGACCTTGAATCTGGAACACACAACAACTTCAAAGTTAAAATCAACAATGTGAGTAAAATTTTGTCAGAAATGTTTGGCCCTCTGTCTTTACAAAACCGAGTCCAAGAACCTGTCTCCTCTGAGGATTTTTCCTATCTCTTTCAGTTACCATAAGCTTGAGTAGGAAATCACAAAGGAATGCTAAGGAAACATTAATAGTTTGATTTATATGTTTCAAAGCCAGAGAATTTTTCCTTGACTCACCCCCTTTGGCACCAGAGCCTAAATTACACGTAATATCAGCCTCTTCTGAGTTTTTGCTAGCCAGCCATATAACTTGCATTAATGAGGAAAAATAAGAGATGAACCTGCAATGCATGTATTGCAAGATTTAATTTGAAAACTGACCTTTTTTGGTTTAACAATTAGGATGCTCTGGGCCATCTTTCCTCTCAAGTATGCTGAACTCTCATTTAAGATGCTAAAAGCAACAGAAAAGGGGTGGAAAACACAGCTGGGAGAAATCTGGCCTGATATTTTTTCCCCATTGGCAGAAGTTGCATTGTTTCCTTTGACTAGTGTCTGACTTGAAGGTTGAAACCCAATTGGTTATATAACATTTTATGTTTCCAATTTCCCAGAGACATCAGATCTTTCTTTCTTCCTTGCTTCCTTTCTTCCTTTCTTCTTCCTTTCTTCCTTTTTCTTTCTTTTTTCTTCCTTCCTTTCTTCCTTCCTTCCTTCCTTCCTTCCTTCCTTCCTTCCTTCCTTCCTTCCTTTCTTCTTCCTTTCTTCCTTTCTTCCTTCCTTCCTACCTTTTTGCTTCCTTTTTTCCTTTCTTGCTCTTTTTTTTCTATTTTTTTCTCTCTCCCTTTCTTCTGTTCTCTGTTTCTCTTTCTTTAGTTATAAAATGTATATTTTAAACTCAACACTACTTTTAAATCAAACACTACAGCATTAAGTATTAAGTATTTTTATGTCATGTTGATTTAAAGATTAGATATCAATTATCTCCACCTACTCATTTAAAGATAAAAATAGCTTGATTTTCCTTCATTTCTGATCCTGTCAACTTTTTCCTTTCTCAGTTTCAGTTCAATTATATATATGCATCTTTTGCTTTCTAAAAACATAAGAAATGTTGATTCATAATAATTTTACTCTTTTTTTTTAACTGTTCACAGTTAAACTATAGTATTTAAATGAAATCAAACACAGATGCTGAATGAACAAAAGCAACTATTAATTGTTTACTGTGTACCTAGCATTGTACTAAGCTATAATACAAATCCAAAAGTATAACTGTAAATGACTTCAGGGAATGTAGGAGACTATATATATAGGAGTAGTAGACAATGAAAGGGAGATTTGGTCTGGGGGTCATAGAAAAAATGGTTGGTCCATAGAATAGCCTATCAATTTGCCCTTCCCAAAACCAATAATTGTATTGTTGATTTTATTACTTTACCCAGAGCAGGAGACAAAAATCTGATCATGGAATCAAATTTTTTTTTAACAAATGGCATTTTTTAAAAAAAGGTTAAATATAGAATTATTTTAACCTGAAACTGTACTGTAAATCTCATTATATATATCAAATACTTGAAAAGAATATGGAAGATCACTGAAAATTTCCTTTTATGGAATTCTTGGAAGATTTGCATGCCCTTTTCTAAATAAAATTTTCTAGTGTTTTCTTGTAATATAAATCAATTAGAAATAACTGTATTGTGGCTCCCACAGTCTTTATGCTGAAAGACATTCATTCCCACAACATCTGTATTTTTCATATCAAAAATTTAAATTATTCACCTTAAAATATATCCATTATGTAAAATTGTGTACATGAGAGCATTTTTACATTAACATATAAGTATAAAAGCATAGTCACATTTCCTTGTTTTTAAGAAATATTGGTTTAAACCAAAAATATTTCCATTTAGTTTCAATTTGATGTAAAAACATTAACTATTCAAATTAAGATTGAACCAAAATAGTTATATTCAGAGGCAATCTCACAAATTTTAGAAGGTCTTTCTTAATCATTTACTTATATCAATCAATAGCATGTAGCAGACACCATGCTAAATACTGGAGATACCAAAGATGAGTTAAAAAGCTTGCATTTTAGTTATGAAGAAAATGTGCACAAATATACATATCCAAGTATGCACATTTGTTTGCACTATGGAAATGTACAAATGGTATATATGAAATTCAAATAGTTTTGAAAGGAACAGGATTCAGGAAAGGATAGTTTTGAAGTAGATAGTAATGGTTTAATGTACAAAAGTTGTGGCTGAAAGGATTCCAAGAAGTTTGGAAGAATTACATAACAGGAATGGGGGATGATTAATGTTTTATAACAAAATCTGCTTATAGGGAGATCAGCCCTTTCATAAGCTCAGAATATTTAGAACTGGAAAAGCCATTAGAGATTATTGTGTCCAGTTCCCTCATTTTACAGACAAGGAAATGGAAGTCCATCAAGTTTAAGTTCTGTCATGTTTAAGTGACTTGTCCCAGTTCAGACAGATGATGATTAACAAAGCTTTTATTTAACTCTAGTGCATTTGTTTTCAAGTCCAATACTCTTCCAACTATTATTATACTGTTACTATATATTATATCATTACTCCCTTCCTGATCCCGTGCCACCCATTGTATTATCTTCATTTTTGGTGGTGAGAGATTGGGTTTGTTTTTAGTGTCCTTTTGATTTTGCTTATCATTGCATCCTATATGAATCCATCAATTACATTTATAAAATGTCACATCATTCCCTCAAATATTTTTTATAGAAAGATATGGAAATGGAGAATTAAATATGGCTTTATATGAAAGATTTTCCCCAAACCCTGCCTGAGTCAGTATGATGGTTTTTTAGGGAAATCTTTATGTGTATTTTTGCTCTATGCTTAAACTCATACAAACTTGAAGTAGCAGCTATTTGGATTTTGCAGCCTATGCAGTTCTTGCAGGACAAACTAATTAGAAAAAAAAAAGCCAATGTCATGGGTTCTTTACATCCCCTCAGTGTTAAAAACACAAGGAACCCTTCTGTGGCCACAAGTCCAAAAGTTAGAGATCTTTTTTTCCCCTGACACAGCTTGATGCAGACTTGTGGTACCAGTTCATGTCATAATTGCAGATGTGAACTTTCCTGCATTGCTCTCTGAAAGCATAAACTAGATTTTCAAACATATCAAAATGTTAGTACTATTACAGGAAAATAGTGGAAGCAATATATAATCGGGTGACCCTCATCTTTCAGCCTATAGAAAGATTTAATGCCTTTGAGCATGTTGGCAGTGAAAATGAAAAAAAAATTGCTACTGTGCTCAAAATAGGGAGACACCCAGCATTTATCATCTGTACCAGTAAGAGTAACAAGCTATGGTTTTAAAAGTTAGTGTTGTGAAACTGTCATTCCCTAGTATTGAAGAATGAGATCTTCTGGTTTTTTGTTGTGTATGTATTTTTTTTTTCTCTCCAAACTGTCAGATGCTTAAATTTCAATGTCACAAGTAGATAGAACTGATTATGGGGTGGTTAGGAATAGTTGAGCTCAAATATGAATATTTCTAAGTATATACTCCATTATCTTTCTGTAGATTCACATGAACATTCTCCCATTTTTTGTTCTTGCAGTAAAGCATCCTTAATGGCCATCACTTAAACAAAAAAGAATAATTATATGCAATTTTTAAAGAAAAAGTTAAGTCCTATATGTCCTTCCAGCTGTAGAGGCTTAACAAGAAGGGAAAACAAAATGTAGGCCTGAAGCAATATTGTTTTAACAGTCTTTGAAGATATTAAGTTGCTAACAGGTCAAGCATTACAATTGAAAAATAACACAAACATTCTGTGGGAGAAGAGAGTAAAATTAGATGTTTGTCAGTTGGTCTTTAGAAATTTAGGAAGACCAAAAGAATAAGAGCTCCTTTTCCTCTCTTCTTCCTTAGAATAAGATGTTTGTGTTACTTTTCAATTGTAATGCTTAACCAGAAATCTCCACTGGCTGAGGGAACACCCACATGGATGAAATCACAGCTCTTTTGAAGTGTCTTTTGGTCACTAAATGAAGTTCCCACTTGAGGGCTGATTTAATCTTTCCTTAAAAATGGGTTGCCTTTTCAAGTAAAATAAGTAAAAATAACAAAGACTTTGAGTCAGACCTTAAAGAGCTTGATTTTTAATTAAATCACATTCCCATCTTTTTTATTTTCAAAGACTCATAGGCTTTAGAGCAGAAAAGGATTTAAAGGTTAGGCTGAAGAGGTTGAATGATTTGCCAAAGATCGTCCAGGGCATAAACAACAGATCTGGAATTTATATTCCTGTGTCCTGTGCCTTTGCAAGAAACCTTGAATTTAGCAATCAGGTGTTCAATGAAGCAATATTTCTCAATATAATTATAAAATAAAAACTTGCTTTGTGATATCTGAGGAACTATCTGCAGTATTGTACTTCTGATACAAGTACAATACTACAGATAGTTCCTCTCACTATCCCATTTTCTTTTTTCTTTGCTTCATTTATATGCCAGTAGTTGGCCAAATCCACAATAAGTGTGACTGTATAATTGAACAAAACCAAACAATGTGATCATGGTAAATACTTAGAACTGGTTTACTCCTTTTAATTTGTTTGGAATCTGATCATTTTGCCCTATGTCAGAAGCCATTTCTATTAACTTCTGTTCCAAAGAGCCATTCCAAAAATGTCCATTGGCTTTTTTCTGATCTCCTTTTCTGGCTTCTGGTGTTTTTTTTTTTTTAATTCTTCATACTAGTTATCAGATCACATACTTCATAAGTCTTATTCAGTCTCATCCCCAGAGTAACAGTAATCATGGGTAAGATTTTGTTTGTCCATTGTTGCTGAGCACTTAGCTGAATAAAGGAATGGAAGATGGCAAGGGTGATATCATAAAGACAGAGATGTCTGTGTTGCCTTCAAGAACAAAAGTTTTTTTTTAACTGTTTACTTGAAGGAAAAAAAGCATAGCATCACTTTTTGTCTCTCCATCATCCTGGACACAAACTTAGTTGAAGCACTGTATAATAAATTATTTAATTTATATATTAATGGGGAATAGAAA
Organism: Sarcophilus harrisii; assembly: GCF_902635505.1. Classification (NCBI taxonomy): domain Eukaryota; kingdom Metazoa; phylum Chordata; class Mammalia; order Dasyuromorphia; family Dasyuridae; genus Sarcophilus; species Sarcophilus harrisii. The sequence continues at coordinate 298,277,717 of NC_045427.1, forward strand.
TATTTGTACATGTACATACAACCTTCCACCCTCAATCACACACCCATACATACATATGTGGGTGTACATACATATAGATATATATATATATATATACACACATGTATCTATTTCAGATGGTTGTTTTAATAACTGCCCTGAGGTGCTTACTGATAGCCAAAATTTTTATGCAAAATGATTTCATTTCAGACAATTTTTCATTCTAAGTGTCTTGTACTCTTGTTTGGGGGTTTCTATTTTAACAATATTATTGTTAAGCTGGTTCTAAGTGAAGATAGGACCTCACTTATGATTTGGTACCAGAGTATTCCCATCATTCCTTATCTCTTGTGAACACCATGAAATTAATTTCCAAAAGGCAAACAACCCTCAAGTAAAAACCGAAGGAGAGTTCTCTAAGATACTGGCTTGGGAGAACACTTTTTGAGAAAAGTTAGTTTGCAATCAGCCAGAAGCCCTGGACTTAATCACCTTTCAAACTTTTTTGCTGGGCTGAGCAAAATGGATGCATCAGTTCTAATGAGGCACTTCCTGCCCAAAGCGTCACTGGCAATACTGTCTCATCACAACAGCTGCAAGCTTGAAAAACCTCATGGTGATGGCCAGGGTTCACTTTGTGCTTTGACTAATACAGCAACCAGTGAACATAATGTACATGGTGGGAATATTGTTTCCCTTGTTTTTCAATGGAGAAGGCTTTTGTGAGATTGGACTAAATATGTTCAACGAAGAGCCATAGGTACCTCTCAGTTTCATTTTTTAATTGTATATAGGCTTTTGAATGGTTTTCCATCAGGGGAAATCGTGGAGCAGCTCACTGGGACCCAGTGTTGGGAAGTTCAGTGTTCAAATTTAACCTCAGAAGCTTACTAGCAATATAACGCTGAGCAGGAGAATTTAACTTCTGTTTTGCTGTTGACTTAACTGTATAATGGCTTCTTACTCTTGGAGTTGTTGTGAGAGGAAATATTTGTAAACATAGTTTGTATTGTAGATGGCACATAGTAGGCACTATATAAGTACCTATTCCTTTCCTCTCTTCTTATCTGGCCAAATAAAATTCATTTTCATATTAGTGGAAAGGAAAACATAAATAGCATTCATATGTTCTACAATTCATTATTTGATCACATCATTTGAACATATCATCAGAGTTAGAACCATTTTAATCTAACACTTTGATTTTGTTTTGAAGTTGTTTAAATCACATGACTTAAATTTGGTGCTCTTTACCTGGTGTGCCTAAGTTATTTTTTTCAGGCCATCTAGATAGATATCTAAAGGATGACTACAGGTATTTCCAAAGGTGCCTGGTTTACCACCACAGGAGATCGTTTGGCTGCCTTGTTATTTTTCAGTCCTTTTTCTATCATGTCCAACTCTTTGTGACTCCAATTGGAGATTTTCTTGGCAAAGATTCAGGATTGGTTTGCCATTTTTTTCTGCAGCTCATTTTACAGATGAGAAAATTGAGGCAAATGGGGTGAAGTGACTTGCCCAGGGTCATATACCTAGTGTCTGAGGCTGGATTTGAACTCAAGTCCAGTGCTTTATCTACTGTGCCAACTAGCTGCTCCCTCTACTTTCAAGTAATTTACTTACTAGGATTTTTTCACCCTCAGTCTTGTGACAGAATTAGTAATAAGAAACAAGACTTTGAATTATGTATTTTCCACACATTCTAAATAATTACATTAGCTTCTGATTAGCTGGAGGGATGTAATCTTTGTTCCTGCTACTTCCACTCCTAAGGAATTTAGGTCCAGTCCAAATAAAGTTGTTTCTTTAAAAAAAATGCTAAATTTATGTCTTTTCTATGTGAAGTTTCTTTTTAATAGTACCTCACTTTTATTGAGATTTGATGAGAATGCTAATAATTTATGTTATTCAGCTTTGCCTTGTTCCCTATAGTAAGTCAGGGGCTTAAAACAACCACCCTTTTCTCCCTGATCCCAGAAGAATTGATAATGTCTTTGTGCATCTATATCCATATATATATATATATATATATGTATATATATTCATATATATACATATATATATATATATATATATATGTATGTATGACTTGCCCAGGGTCACACAGCTAGGAAGCATTGTGTCTGAGGCCAGATTTGAACTCAAGTCCTCTTAACTTTGGGGCCGGTACTCTATTTACTATGCCATCTAGCTGCCCCTTGAGTTATATTTTAAAGATATTTGGTTTTCGCCTTTTGGTAGAAATTGACAAAATACAAATTATTTCTCAGAAATTTAAGTTGTCTGTCCTTCCTGTTTAGTTAGTTTAAGCCAACCCAAATCCATGCAGAAATTGCTAGTATCAATATTTTTTTAATTATACTGAACCTATATAAGAACTTGTCTCTTGTTCCTGACAATACATTATTTTATGGAACAGAGAAACTTTAATATCTTCCCTGTTACCAAGTTCTTGGCCATTATTTATTGAGAACCATATGATAGGCCTCATTCAGAGAGTACATAGTCCTTGTTATCTGTACTGACTCAAGGAATACCAGAGATGGGAGGAGAGAGTGCAGGAGATAAATGGTTATCCTTCTTGGGCTGGAAAGAAAGTAAATTATTTTGGCTCCCTTGAGAGTATATGTTAAAAAATGATTGCTTTATGATTTGGGTTATATGTTTTCTAAGGAGGAATTGAGATAATTATTTGCAGCTTGTGTGACCATACAAAGAAATTTTATTACATATACAAACATCCACTTTGGAAAGTTTCCATGTTGTTGAATCATGAGTTATGCCAACTATCATCTAAATAAGCATATTCAAGTGCTTGCAATAAGAATTCAACTCTATCCAAAGAATGTTATGTTTTTTTGATTAGAAATGTTTTCAGAATATATGTTATAATGACAGAACTTAATAACCTTATCAGTTTTAAAGAACATAAATACAAATATTCATATACAATGTACTTTTACAGTTCCTTGATCAAACATATACATTTAAATAAACTTTCTTGGTATTTCCCACTTACCAGTTGTACTAATGTAATTCACAGTTTGAAACTGATGCAAATAGCTGTTTGCATGCTAAAATTTCATTACCCTTCAACACTTTGATATTCATTGTCCTTCTGGAACTGTTAAAAGGGAACCAAAAGGAAAACCACCAAAAAATGATGTATATTTAGATAACATTAGAGCATACAAGAAGACAAAGCAAAACATTGTTGGCATTATTATATTTGGTCTCTTCAGAGGGGAGATACTAAAATATAGAGATGCCTTTTTAAAAAAAAAAAAAATACCGCTTTGTGACAAAAAACAAACAAATAAACCCAACAACTAATGCTTAGGTTTTAGCAGTACTATACCATAGTATAAGAATCAATGAAATATCTGATGATCTAGGTTAATTTATAGTAGGTAGAAAACTATATTATAATGTTATAGAATGTATTGATAGTGTAATATACATAAGTATATGAAATATATTATCTATAACATAATGAACAAGCTGGAAGCTGGCTGGGTTCCAGGAGCACATGGCAGAGCTGGGATGGCTCCCAGGTGTGTCTGGGCCTCTCCCTGCAGGGATTAAATAAATCTTTCTTGTTGAACCTGATGATGTCTCTGATTAGTTAATTGGGAAGGGGGTCTTGCATCCGACCTGTCCCACACCATCATATGCTCCTGGAACCTGGCCTGCTTGTCCAGTGTTTAAAAGCAGAAGACTCGAGCCTTCTCATTGGATAGACTAAAAGGACATAACCATCCTTGACCAATGGTCACCAATGTTGGCTGCCTCCCACAGGTCATGTCACTTCCAGCAACTTCAGTATCTCAGGGTTCAAAGTTCATCCCTTCCGAGAGTAAATGACCTCTCCAGGGTCCCAGTTCTGGGAACAGCGATCACATGACTCAATGCTGAGAAATACTTCATCCAATCAGTCCCATTCATAATGACAATCTATATATGCTGTATATTACTTCTTTGTTAGGAGGTATTCTAACACATATACCTATATGTGTGAAAATAGTCAATTGAATGTTCGCATATATTCAAAGGGGAATTGTCTGGAATGTGTATATGTGTAGACACTGAGAGAAAACATGATGAAGTGGATGAGGGTAGGAAGACCTAGTCTCAAGTCTTACTTCTGACACACACTGTTTGTATGACCCAGAGCATTTAACAACCTCTTAGTGATCTAGTTAGGGTTATATAAATGTAAATTACAAAGAAAGTATCATTCTGCTTTATTAAAGGAAATTTCCTTAGGTGGGAGTTCCCTGTACCAATGAAATCAGTACTCCTCTCTCTCTCCCACATATCTATGCATATATAAAACAATTCAACTGAATAAAAAAATAGTATTATGATTGGCTAGAATTCTTACCATCCAACTTAATCATGTCAATTAAATTTGCATTTTACGTTCATGTTGGCCCCAGCCACCAATGTATGTATGATATGTTTCTAGTCATTTTAGTCTTCACTAATATAAAATTGTATTGTTGTTTTTTTTTTTTTAATCTGTATCCTCCAAATTTGATCTTACGGAAGATCTTATCTTGACTAAGCCACTCCAATGATTAGAATTTATTCAGAATTTTTTTGAATGAAATATTCAGTGTTTAGGTTCTTTTCCTTCCCCATAGTGCCTTGAGTTTAATGACACTTGTGAAGATCGGGTATTTTAAAATCAGTCGGAGTCAGGAATTCAGGTTAGGGGAAAATCGTCAGTCTTTATTCTTGGTGAAGAAGGATTGGAGGTGGAAGAGAATGGGCAATAGCAATGTATGTAGCTGAGTCAAGAAACTAGCTAGACCAGCAGCCACACGACCAGCAGCTAGGAGTATGGAGCCCAGGCCCAATCTCCCCCAGCTTCTCTTCCTGTCTCTCTCTGCCTCCACCCACCAAAATCGTCATTTCCTATACAATACATGGAGAATGGGCGGGGGCCATTCTTTATCCAATCATGTATATTAATAGAGTATAGCCCAATTACTATTTAGCCTCACTTACTTGGGACCTCAGTGCATCAACTCAAACCTCAGCCCATTACAGATACGAATTTATGTTTTATCATGTCAATTAGTACCAACTTTATTCTGAAATTCTCACTTTCGAGCTATCAGTATTATTTATAAATTTATAAATGAGCAATACAAAGATTATAATTTCTTATTACCATTTTATTTAACACCTCTTTTCCCATGATGTTTTCCCTCTAAAACAGGAGTTTTTTGTGTTTTTTTAAAGGAAAAACTTTGGGGGTATCATGGACCTCTTCTCAGAAAAATGATTTTAAGTGAATAGGATTGCAAAGAAACCAATTATGTTGACATGCAGTTTAGGGAAAGATGGATCAAGTAACTGCTGCAATGTTTCCTTATTTCTCAGTTCTTTGCATGAGGTTGAAGATGCTTTTGTCCTTTGTTCTTGTAAGAGGACCAAAATGACATCATTGTATTAGAGCTAAGTTATAATGTGTCTGACTGACTGATCAGACCAAAACATGCTCAGAATGCTCTGCCACAAATTGGACACAAATAGTCCCAATGAACATTTCTTTGCTCATAGAGCACATCTTCTCTGATGAAGATATACCATCAGTATGTTTCATGTCTTACAATCAATTCTAAAGTTCTTAAGAGAGACCTTGAGAGTGTTCTTGTATCACTTTTTCTAACCACTTTTGAGGTCAGAGCATCTTTGAGGTCTTGTTCTGTGTTCTTCATAAAATAATCTCTGTAAAATAATCTGTCACACTGATTAGTGATAAGGACATGATCCTAGAGAGGTATGCTGTATAGTTCCATAGTGTTCTCAACAGACTGTCATTAATCAATGCTGAAGCTATTGACCATTTACCTTAAGTTAAAATCAATTACTTCCTAGCTGAAATTCAGAAGTTCCAACTGAAGAAGTGGTTTTGAATGCCATTAGGCTACTTTCATTGGTAAAGCACCAGGTGATGATTTTATCCCAGCTGAGATGTACAAGGTGAGGGGGTGGGGTTCCATTGCTCATACTAAATTGACTAAAATTTTTCAGATTATATGACAAGGGGAGGTTATGCCCCAGGAGTTCAAGGATGCTTCCATTGTCCATCTTTATAAAGGTAAAGGAAAAAAAAAATTATCTGTGACAATCACGGGGTGGGGTAGGGAGGCTCTCGCTCTCTCTCTTAGTCATTGCTGGTAAGATTCTGACTAGAATCCTCCTTAATAAGTCCAAGTTATACTTGGAAAAAGATCATTTACCTGAGAAACAGTATAGCTTCAGAAGGGGCTGAGAATCGGTCAATATGGCATTTACTGCCTAACAACTCCAGGAAAAATTCCAGGAGCAGATCAAAGGTCTATATAAATTTGTAGATCTGACCAAGGGAGCCCATTCAAAGGCTTAGGTTCAAACTAGACCAAAGGCCTTCAAAGCCTTGAGCATATGTTAAGTCACCTAGCCTTTGAATACATCCAGAGACTCCTGGCCTTGTAAGGGATTAAAAAGGGGGGAAGTTCTGGGGGAAGTCTTAATAGGTGGCCTCTACCTGCTAGTCATGAAGATTTTGGAAAATTATGTCAAAATTTGGTTGTCCAGAAAAGTTCATCAGTATAGTATGTCAATTTTATGATGGCATGCTTGCCTGGGTTCTGGACAAACTCTTAAGCTTTTCCAGGCACTGATGGAATGGGACAAGGCTGTGTGCTTGCTCCCTTGCTTTTTTGCATGATGTGTTAAGCCATGTTGTCAGGTATCTTCAATGAGGACAAATAATGAGAATCAAAGTCATCTACTACTTTAATGGTAAATTCTTCAACTTGAAAAAGCTATAAGTCAAAAACTAAAGGTTTAAGATATACTGAGGGACCAAAATCCCCATCCTCTCAGAACAGGGAGGAGAAAGGGGGAAAAAGACAAAACTAAAAGAGGAATTGAAAAAGAACTGGGCAAGATCAGAGGAGGAATGAGTGCCCCACCCTCTCCCCCAACCCCATTAAGTGGCAAACAGCCAACTCCTTTAAATTTCAAAATTTAAGTCTTTTCTCTAGCATAGACAAGCTATATTATGCTTAGGAAATCCTCTGCAGTTACTGTTTCCAATAAGAAGAAAAACAATAATAGTTAGAAGTAAGTTATGGACCTGGAAAAGGGAAAAGGTTAAGCAGGGAAAAGATTTCTCATGACTCCTTTTGGAATAGTCTCTCAGGAGCAAAAACTCTCAGGGAATACAATATTTAAATGGGGAATAAGTCCTTAGTGAAAGCAAATTAACCCATTAGAGGCAGGGTTCCCCCTTGTGGATGGGGAGTAGGGAGAAAGTTGAATAGTCCTAGAAAGCTCCAGTGGATTATAAAGCCTGTTATCATCAGCAAACTTGGAAACTACCTATGACCTACCAGATTCTCGCTGGAAAGCTAAAAGGAAGATCTGAAAAAAAGTAAATCAGCTGGATCTTTAACATGGTTGGAAGTTCTATAAATCAGTTGTCCCTGTGGGCTCTTTTGATGCAAGTCATTATCTTAAGCTAATTAAAATAATAATAACAGAAGCCTGAGGGACATGTTTATGAGGATACTCCAACATACGTTAAATGCACAGGTAAAAGGCCAGGTGGGTGGTGCATTTCCATTTTATGAGACTGTTTCTTGGAGTTGTTTCTTCAAAGTAGTTAAGCTTTCTAAAACAGCCAGGAAAAATGACTGCCTCTATCAAGTTGACCTGACTTAATGAGTAACCAAATGTCCAGTTCCAAAAGCTGTTACTTGTGGAAAGAAGGGGGGGGGGGGGGAAAGTACATGTAGACCATGAAACCATAATATAATTTTTCCAGTGTAAGGAGGCAATAAATTTGAAAGTAATGTAGCATTGGAATAAATGGTTTTTAATAAGTGCAGCTGTTATTTTCATAAGACTTACAATATATCAAATTCTAGTTTTCTGTTTTGGAAATGTGTTAATTAGTTCACTTGTTTTGTTACATTTGTGTCTATACTGTGTTTGTTTATGGTTCCTCAACTGTATGATGTGGTTTTCTATTAACCATCTTTACACGATGGAAATGATAACAATGTGTTTTTTGTCATAGTATTCTTTTAAAAATGTCTATTAAAATGTGAAATAATGAGAGATGCTTGCAAACAATTGCATGTCCTTGACGAGATTCTTTGGTGCCTAATTCGGGTCTATAATGGTTAGCATCTGTGATAAATATGCAGGCCTTATTCCCTCAGATGGTGGAAATGAAGCTCATTTTTATGTTACTACAATTGGTTTAGTGCATATTGTCAATAGAATATATACTGAGCTTTAAAAAAAGTATGTTTTTAGGATGAAGAACAAAAGAAATTGGAAAACAAGAATTAGAATGCAGGTAATTTTGCTAATTTTAAAGATAAGACTTCCAGACCTTTGGTTACTCTTTGGTTACCTAGAATACTTGGGAAAGTAAATGTTTTAGTTAGTTGATTTCTGGTTCCCTGGATAATCCCTTTTTATTTCACAATCTGTGGTTGAAAAGTCTTTCTAAATTTCAACAGTTCCCTTTCTGGTTGAATACCATATGGTGAATATTTTCGAGCTTTTCCATGATGAACCAGAACCTTAGAGTCAGGGTGTAGTGGAAAGAACACTAATCTTGGAGTCATAGGATCTGGGTTCAAGTGTGCCCTGACACTTACAAACTGTTCTGAGAAAGCTCTCTAAGGCTTATTTTCTTTTTACCTACCCCACAGAGAAAAATTAGTCAACAAGCATTTATTAAGTGCTTCTTGTGTGCCAGGCTGGAATATTTTGTAAACTTAAAAATATTAACAAATTTAAGTAATTCTTGAGAGGCAGCATAATATAATAGATGAAGTGTCAGCTTTAGACTTGGGGGAGGAAGGACTAAATTCCAGATCTGCTTTTTATACATACTAAGTATATGAACATCGGCAAGTCACTTGAAATTTTAATGTCCCCAGCCTACTCTCTGAGACTATAAATGTCAGGCAAGTACAACTTTTTACTGGCAGCCAAAATTTCCATGTCAGGAGTTGCCAGGACCAATGAAATGAAAGGTCTGAACAATCCAAAAATATTACATTTTGCACTATAAAACTCATTCATATATTATATGTTTTTATAGACAGGCTCTGTAGGAGATTGGGATAAATCTGTGCTGACCTCAGAATATTAATCCATCAATAAATTCCACTCTAATGAGAATCTCCTATGGTTTCAACTTTTGAGCCAATAAAAGGAACTAAACATAATGTAAGACATGTATTCTGTCTGGAAGGATCTGGAAGTCAAGTTTGAAAGTCAACATTAGCATCCAAAAAGAAATTAGATAATGATTAGGTACCAAATTGTGCTCCTCACCATTAGTACAACAGAAATACCAAGAAAAAAATTAATATGTGCTGAAATACTACAAGGTGGAACTTGAAATTACCCTTAGAAGTTGGATAGGATTTAACCTGATTTGAGGAAAAGGTGGGATTGCCTTATAGTAGAGGCAGTAGTGTAACCAAATTTATGAGTACAAGAAGAAATGTGGTTTGTGTAAAATCTCAAGGAGGAGATCTCTGAGTCATGTGAAAGATGGCTTGATAGACTAGGTAAGAGACAATAATCCAGTTTAGAAATAAGGGCCAGAATAAAAGTAGAAAGGAAGAAATGAATATGAGATATCTGTAAGGTAAAGCCAATAGGATTGAGATACTGATCAAAACTGGGAGGGGGGAAAGTTAGGGAATTGGAAAGAATGACAGACAAGAAAAAGTTAAAGAAAACTCAGAGAATTTTGTCCTGACTGACTGTTAAAATGGTAGTCTAATCAATAAAATTTTATAAATGGTTTTGTTGTGTTTGGGTTGCATTGGGTTTTGCATTTGGATAACAGATTGTGATCATGAGCTCAGTTTTAGACATCTTGAATATCAGGTATGAACAGCAAACTCAAAGCATAAAATCTAAGAGATAATTGGAAATATAAGAATAGAAGTCTAGGGAAAGATTGAGGATAGAAATACAAATTTGGAGATCATCTATATAAAGATAGTAATTGGAGCCATGGAAGTAAATGAGATTACCAAGGATGAAAGTATATAAAGATAAGAGGGTTGAGGTCAGAGCCTTGGGGAGTTCTTATATTCAGGAGGAAGATAAAGAACTAGTCAAAATAGCTAAAGTGGGAGGACAACTAACACAGAGCAGTGCCATGGAAGCAAAAGGGAATGAAAATATTAAAGAGGAAAGATAGTGTGATCAACAATTTCTAGTTCTATTGAGAAGTCAAGGAGGCCAATAACCAATAAAATAGATGTAAAAAATCATTGGATTGTGTAATTAGGTTGCTACAGAGTTGGAAAGAGGATTAAGGAAAAAATAAGGTATGAGTGGGTGTAAAGTGGAGAGCAGTGGAGATTTCTCTTTCTAGAAGTTCAGAAAAGGAAAGACAAAAGGATGAAAGCTTTAGCATCTAACAGGATCAAGAAGTTTATATATGTGGCTCAGTGAATAGAGCATCATCCCTGAAATCAGGAAGACCTGAGTTCAAAGGTGACCTGAGACACTTAACACTTCTTAACTGTGTGACCCTGGGCAAGTCACTTAACCCCAATTGCCTCAGGGGGAAAAAAGTTTATTGGTGTGTGTTAGACTTTGCAAGTTAGAGAAGCTCACAGTAAGATGAATGTTACTGTAGAAAAGTCAGTGTCATGGTTAAGGCAATAGTGACACTCTTTCCTTAGATGCCTGTGACATACAAAAGAGACACGTAAAAAAAAAGTCCTGTAAATATTCTTTTGTTTGAATATTATGTGTAAAGATAGAAGGGGGGAAAAGTAACTTTATATCACCAAAATGGGGACATTTTGCTTTGATTTGGCAAAGTATTTCAGTAAGAGGAAAGTTGGGAAAATCACTTGGATGGCCCAAGTATGATCCAATCATTGAACTGCCCTTTCTGGCTTTTCTTCAAGCCTTGGATTTAAAAACAATAGGCTGAAATTAAGACTATCTATTTAGTTTATTCTGCAAATAACCAAGGACCTCCTTTATGACATAATATGATCACACAATCTTTGCTTGAAGACTTCTAAAGACATTACTACCTCCATTGGCAGCCTGTTTAAGCCCAATTTAGGGTTCAAATCCACAATTTTAGTAGCATGTATCACAAAAGAACAGAAAGAATACTTCTTAGCCGAAGTTATTTCCCAGGGTCACTGTGGAGACAATGGTATTAAAAAAAAAAAAAAAAAAAAAAAAAAGAACATTGAACATTGAACATTGTTGTATGATGCAGTATGATAGAGTGAAAAGAGTCGTGTCTAAGAATTATAAGAGTAGGTTGAAGTCCCTCTTCTCACGTTAAATACAGTATATGAACCTCAATTAGTTGCTTTTCTTTGAGCCTCAGTTTCTGCATTTGTAAAATGAGGGTTCTTTTTTTTTGATAAAAGCTTTTTATTTTCAAAATACATGCAAATATAGTTTTCATCATTCACCCTTGTAAAATCTTGTGTTCCAAATTTTTCTCCCCCCTTTCCCCCTATCTTCCTCCCCTAGACAGCAAGTTATCCAATATTGGTTGAAAACATGTGTAATTCTTTTAAACATATAAAATGAGGATTTTTGATTTGGTTAAATATTTGGTGTAAAAACATTGCAACATCACTCAGATCCCCTCTTTCATACAGTATGTTGTGTCATGACCAAAAAGCTATAAAACAGATCTCCCACTAGCCCCCCAAATACCCAAAACAATCCAGACATGCCCATGAACTAGCCATCTTTGAAATTGTGTATCAGTACTGATCTCAGTGATAATCTCCCTCTAAATACTTTCTCTTTTCTAACCCAAGTATGGACAGTTTCCAGAGCTCATCTTTAGTACAGGCCTTTAGCACCTGTTGCTAGAAAACTTTGGAGTCATCCTCTGTTTCTCACTGTTCCTTATCCTGTATCTCCATCTACTTGCCAAATCTTCTGGGTGGTGCAAAGGATAGAGCACCAAGTCTGAAGTCAGAAAGACCTAAGTTCAAATCCAACTTCAGATGTTTACCATGTGTGGGATTCTGGGCAAGTCATTTAACTTCCGTTTGCCTCAGTTTCCTCATTTGTAAAATGAATATAATAATAGCATCTACTTTTCAATGTTGTTATGAAGATCAAATGAGATAATAATTATAAAGTTCATAGCTCTGTGTCTGGAACATAGTAAGTACTATATAAATGTTTGAAATTATCATTTTTATTATCAGTATCACTGTTATTAATTCTACCTTCACAACACCTCTTGAATCTGACCCTTTCTCATTGTTCATAACTATTACCTTAATTTTGTCCCTCACCAATTTTCATTAAGACTTTAGCAATAGCATACTTAACTAAAATCTCTCTCTTTCCAACTTATCTGCCATACAGCTTCTAGAGAAATAGTTTTAGAGCATACCAAAAGAGAACTACTTTCAGGTAGTTCTTTCAATCTACTTAAATTGTACATTAGTACATTTCTAAGCATCATGTCCAAAACGATATCATGAGAGATTTTTGTTAAATTCCTTGCCAGATTCTAGTTAATTATAGCATTCCCTATATATATTTGTCAGATAACTATAAAAAAAAAGGCTATTTTTTTTTGGTTATGATATTTTAGTGAGTCCACACCAACTCGTACTCATCAATTTTTTTGTTTTCTTTGTATTCGCAAACCATACCTTTAATAGTCTATTCTAGAATGTTTCTGAGTATTTTATCAAGTTTAGTGTTCTCTGTTATTAAGAATCTGGTAGGGTCCTATAGAAGATGAAAACAGAGAGTTGGGATCAGAAAAATCTGGGCTTATGTCCTCCATCAAACATTAACTAGCTGTATGAGTATTAATATAGTTTTTGCCTTCCTTCAGCTCCTGTTTCCTCATCTATAGTATGAGAATGTTGAACTCAATGACCTTTAAGTTCCCCTTTAGCTCTAAATCTCTGATCCTTTGGTCTTAACACCTTCTTTTTGAATATTTAAACAAAGTTTGCCAATCTACTGGTAGTTCATCTTCTCCATTTTATTAGATCCTTGAGTATCAACGGTGAATTACATCTGTGTAGCATTCATATCTACAATTAATCAACTTCCTTACCTTAAAATGTAATTCATCCAACCTACAGCTAAACTATGGATTCCATATTGGATCATTAAGAAAAATGAGGATTGAGGTATATACGTGACTTCTTGGCCATCATGATCTTCAATACTTTCTTTGGTTCTATTGTTAAAGACAGAATTCTCAGGATTTAAGATCCAGCCATGGATAATTCTTATATTATTTTACACAAAGAAAGATAAGTAGATAGACAGAAATTCTGGCAAGCCACATTTCTAAAACTTGCAAACATCAGATATCAAAGATGTGGGAAGACCTTCATATTTTGGTTTGCTTTAAGATGAACTCAAATGGGCAACCCAGTTATAGAAGTGATGATTATTCTGTCTACTGTGTATGATGGACATGACCTTATAAAGTCATTGGCAACTAAAGAGAGAAGTGGAAAAAAAGGTGTTCATATCTAGTAGCCTTACTGAGAATCTGGGTCACAGTGTGAAGAAATTCCAAAGGTAACGTGATAATATGACATATCTACTCAAGGGCAATCAGTGGAAAGGTTCTGGATCAAAAATAACTACATAGTTGAGAACTCTGAGAGGACATTCAGTACACCCCCACCCATATAAAGTCCTAAGAAGGAATGAATTGGTAATGTGTCAAGAACTCAAAAGATACAACTTACTATGATATGATTTCACTATCTTAAAGCTGAATTTCATTACCTTTTCTAACTTATTAAAGTGAATAAGGCTATGATTGGTCTCAGGACAAATTCAAGGTTTTTTTTTTTATTATTAAATTTGATAAAGCAACTGGACTTCATTTATTTTGGTTTCCTGTAGACACTCTTAGAACTTTCTAAACTGAACTAAATGCAAGTAGAGAACACTGTTAAACTAGAAACATTAATTAAAATATGGGATCTGGAATGCAGGTTAATTCCTATTCTAGTAAATACCATTAGAATAGAAAAATCTCTATATAATCAAGATTACTAAGATTACTTTTATCATTAGATTCTATTTTGTCTTAAATGGTATTGACCATAACAAAATTTTATCCCAATTAAAGAATGAGAACAGTTCTGTGGTCTATTGTAACAGAATTTAACATTCAGTTGTATACTCAGCAAACAATATGATGCAAAAAAAGGAAATTCTTCCATTTAATTTTCTTTGCAAATAATGTGTTCATTCCATGTGCCAATGATAAGGAAAAGTTAGGAATGACATTTTTTTTTTCAGGGAAGGGAAAAAAAAAAAGCAGTTTTAAGGTGTACCAGAACAAAAATGAGGGGGAAGAGAGAGAGGCGAAAGAAACAGAGGAAGAAAAAGATGAAATGAGAAAAGAAAGAAGAGAAAGGAGAAATGAGGGAGAGAGACCAAATAATTTCTCTCTCACTAGAATCTGTGTAAAAGTGTAGAAAGAAAAAGGTCAAAACTGGAGTTTATAATTCTTTGAAGGAACTTAGTTTAGTGGAAAGTCTCAAGAGAGTCAGGACACCTGAATTTTCAAATTGGCTTCATTCCCTTTCCAGCAACTTGTGGTTTGATACTAGGTGAATCAGTCTGGATTCCAGACTTTTTTCTGGCCTGAAAAAACTCCTCCAGTGTCCCTAGAACTAAACTAGTCAACAATGCATAGCTGGAGGGAATAGGGAATCTGCCAAATTATTTTAATATAGCTATGTGCAGAGACAGAGTGAGAGGGAAGTCACTAAAAGAAGCTACTCCTCACTGTCAGGTTGGGTCAATGCAAACACCCACAGACACACACACACACACACACACACACACACACACACATATACACACGCATCAATAGACACTTTTGAGTATGGAGATCCTAACCCTGTCTGAGAGCGGCTGCAGCGCTGAGAACTCTTCAAAGACAAGGGGGCAGTGAGGTAACCAGGAACCAATCAGCGTGAAGGTGGATATTTGAACAGAGGGAGAGGGGGCATAAAAAGACTAAGGATTTTTGGCTTCTCGGTCTCCTGCCTGCGTCTTGAGAGAAGGGGGAACTGGTTGTCGTTGAGCTGACTGCCTCCTACCAATCGAGGCAGGTATTTTTCAAATGCAAGAGAACCTGAGAGATCAGGTGAGGAATGGGGGTCAAGTAGACAGAGGCCATTTGCATTTTTTTTGTCTGTTTCAGGTTTCTTGGTTGGGGAGCAAATGAAACTCTAAGCCTGTGGACTGAAGGGGTGTGCTTAGTTTACATTCCATTATATTACACTTGTTTGTGCTGCACCTGCTTTAGGGGGTCTGCAATTGATAACCTGATCTCACAATAAAAATGAGTGGAATGTAAGGCAGTCGTTCCTGGGTCGCCGCCCTCTCTCCACCCATAAATATTCTGGAACTAATGAGTTGGGAGTGACTTGTGCCACTCTGTCCCGTCATTCTCAATACTTTCTGCTCCCAGTCTCTTTGGCTGAGGTACAGTGAAATCAAGGGAGATGCTAGATTGGAAAAATACTTTGAGCTCTATCTAAGGGAAGTCACTATACAAATTCAACAACTGTTAATACTACTCTTCTTACATTCATTCATTTTGTCCAAGAACCTGTTTTTAATGGAGGATGAGAAAATATTTGACTTCTGCTACTTCCCAACTTTTCTCCCTACTCCAACTTACAAAAAAAAGAGATATCCTATTGTTCAAAACCCCTTATATCATCCCTTTGTTCTCGAACTTATTTGGCTAATGATCCATTCATTGGTTTCTATAGGGATGTTTTAAACTGGTTGTTCATATATACAAAACTCTGTAGTTTAAAAAGTGGGGGAAAAAATAGGAATAGTGTCAAATTACTAAATATCTCTCTTCTCTCTCACCTGCTGAGAAAAAAAGTTATGAATTATAGTAAATGCCATCAGTTTGAGCTTCAGTGCTACCCCCTGCTTAGAACTTCACAGTGCAATTTGATTAGGGTCAATGATTAGTACATAAGTAGCTGAAAATAGGCAGCTGCCCCACACAATAAACTGGAAAAGAGCAGCATCTTCCCACCTAGATGGTGAAGTTTGAAAGTATTGAGACCATGATGTGCTATGCTTAGTGCCAGACTTTTCAGAATAAATTTAAAGAACATTTAGATATGATATGTTGGAACATGAATGGCTACTCGCTTAGATCTATTTGGATTAAATCTGTATGTTTCTTGGATTCAAGCGAATTTACAATTTCTTAGGTAGTGTATGATGATTTCAAGGGTATGATAAATCTCTGCTTCCCTGTGATCATTCTCAAAATTCAAAGTAAGTGACTTTTACTTGCTATGTTCTACATTGAGTTTTAAGTGGAGAATATTAAAAAGTCAATAATCAGATGTCACTGGCAAGTAGAAGATTATATGATGATAGTGATATGGATAATTATATTATGATTAAATATTTCTTATAACACAATATTTGATTTTGTGTAGGTTTTTTTTTTTTCTAGAAATAAGCCACTATGAAAACTGGGCAGGCAACAGATTGGGGAGGCAGAGGCCGGGTTAGTTCAAAGAAAAAAAAAAAGCCTTTCTTCTTCAGTTACTACTATTTGGTAGTTTCTACATTTACGTTCTACAAATGCATTTGGTAAATCTGTAGTTTTCTTCCCCCTTATTCCTCATCTAATGGCTGCTGCTTGGAACTCTCTAGTTACTTTTGATCAGGAGGGGATTATCAAACCTTGCAGCTAATGCTTGCCTCACTCCATTTCTGCCCCCTTTATAACCTAGAATTGGTCTAGCTGACTTGATTTCTTCATCTCCCATCAAGAAAACCTGCTGTATCTAAGACTTGGTTTCTTTGGCTCAGTACTGGGGTAGCCCTTTGATTTTCTTCTGAAATGTAGATAAATCTTTTGTATAAAAAGGTCTACTCTTTAGGGCCTCCGTATGATTTTTTTTTTCTCTGCTTGTATAAAGGATAAAAATTAAAGTGGGTAAGGAAACCTCTTCTTAGTCACTGTGTTTTATCCTTTGTTTACCAATAGTGAAAGAGAGCTAGAAAATCTCAAAGATATCTTGTAGAAGATTATATTTGTTTTTTTCTACAGATTATGGAAAAGGAATTTAAATCCTGGTCAAAAGTAACAAGTCATGGCAATATAAAGGGAAGCCAGCAATCAATCCTTAAGACCTGAATAAGGGATCCTGCTAGAAAGTCTTAATCTGTTTCTTCTCTCAATCCATCAAGCTTCCCCAACCCTACTCTCAGAAGAAAAAGAAATATAAAATTGGAAGGATTTTTAGGTTCTCTCTGATCCAGCTCCTTCATTTATTTTCTTATTGATTTTTTTTCATTAATGAGAATTTAGTTTCACTACCTCCCAACTTCAGGGGAAAAAAAAGAAAAGAAAAGAAAACCTTTGTAACAAATTTTTAAATTGACCATGACCCCAAATACATGTCCTGTTCTGCATAATTAGTTTATCACCTCTCTGTCAGGATCTGAATAACATTATTTATCTTTGGTACTCTGGAATTATGGTTGATCATTGTTTTTGATTGAAGAACTAGAAACCAAGTTGGGGGTGGGGAGACATCAATTGGAGAATGAGCAAAGTATAATATATGAATGAAATGAAATATCGTTGTATATAAGAAATGTATGATATCAGAGAAACTTCTAAAGACTTGTATGAACTGGCACAGAGTTAAGCAAACCAAATAAGGGGAATAATTTTATGCTATAATAACATTGTAAAAAATAACTTTGAAAAACTTAAGAACTCTTATCAATTCAATCCTTTAATTTTGCTGATGAGAATGCTACAGTCCAAAGAGATAAAATTATTTTCCCAAGGTCATACTTTCTCACAGAAGGACAAAATCTGGGAATTTAGGCTAGCCAGAACTCTACCATAGAACCAAGGACTACCACCATACTAGTAACTAGATGCCATGTGTGGGAGAGAGAGAAGAGGAATGATGGTATTAGGATAGAGGAAGATCTCTTAGCAGATAAATGGGGGAAGTGGGAGAGAGAAGTATTTTACTGGATTTCCCAAATTAGAATTCTGACTTGATACTCTGGGTAGTCAAAACCCATAATATCGATAGTGCTTTATTCTATTTCATGTACATTATAGTTTAGCTAGGATTTTGTGGGCTGACCTGAAAACCTAACCATCATTATAATGAGATCAGTTCTAAAGAGAAATATATTACAAAATTTGAACAGCTCTTTTTACAAATAGATTTTGGAAATAGAACTTAGCTTATAAATTGAGCACTGACTACACAGAGAGTATGTTTAGTGCAAATGACATTAAACTTAAGTGAGGAGATTTGAGCCACAATCCTAATGCTATTGCAAATTATTGATAGGAGCTAAAGAGATTCCACATACCTCCAAATGGCAGTTCTAGTTTTAAGAAAAGAGAATGTCCTTTTAAAAGAGAGTTTTGCAAAAGGAGTGTTATTATCAGACTATGTGTCCCAATTTTCATTTGGAAAAAATATGGCCAGCACATCTGTAAGACCCCTCCCAGCTCTTTGATCTTTAGGATATGAACTTATGAATGCAGACTGGTGATTCCCATCTGCCTATTTGACAATATTGTGGTATCTTGATGGGCCAGGATCTCCCAGATGTGCTATTCCCTGAGAAAAAAATGTGGTATTTTAGGAAGAACTGGTCCATTTTTTAAAGTCCTCCTCAGAAAGTACTCTTTAAGTGGCTTTTTAATTATAGATACCATAAAACAAATAACTTTTTTTTTTTTTTCTGAAGAGGTAAGATGCAGTTGTGTACAACTACCTATAGGTAAGGGCAGAACGTTATATATATTTTCAGATTTGATCACTTTGCCATTTTTGCTGAATTGGTTTATTACAAAGAAAGATTTATTCTAAAGGAGTTTATTGCCAAAGCAACAATAGGCATGAAATAATGGCCTGCAAAACTCCATAGTGCAGTCAAACCATATTCAGATGTGATTGGGAAATGTTTAACAAATCAATACAAATACAATACAACATAGATAGAGAACTTGATAATTTTCTAAGTTAATATATTGTCACAGAGATCCATTTCTATTTCAATTTGACATGGCTGGTAGATTAAAAATTTTTTGGTGTCACGTCTCATCTTAGTGACAAGAATATGTGAAACCCCTCAAGCCTCCCTTCCATTATCACTCCACTTCCTTAGCAAGAACAATACATTGAAATCTTCAAGCGCTCTGAAGAGATTGCTGTTTTTCCTCAATAAAAGCTGAGTCAAATATTGAGAGTCAAAGTAATTGATGGAGTTTTTAAATTAATTAATTTTTAAAATAATATTTTATTTTTTTCCAAATACATGCAATGATAGTTTTAAAATTTATTTTTGCAAAACTTTGGTGTCAGATTTTTCTCTCTCTCCCTCTTTGTCCCCTCCCCTAGACTGCAAACAATCCAATATAGGTTAAGCAAATGCAGTTCTTTTAAACATATTTCCATATTTGTCATGCTGCATAAAAAAAAGATGAAAAGGGAAAAAACATAGAAAGAAAAAAAATTAAGCAAACAAACACATGTCTATATGTAGGTTCATTGGTTCAATGATGTAGAGCTGGAAGTTAACTGGGAGGTCATCTAATTCAATGTTCTAATTTAATGGATAAGGAAACTGAGTTTCAGAGATTTCCTCAAGATCACATATATTATCTGACAGGATTTGACCCTTCTGACTCTAAAAACCAACATTTCCTTCAATCCCAGTCTTCTTTCCTACCCATATACTTTAATGTGCCTGTAATAATAGTTGTTTAGTCTTTTCAGTTGGATCTTATTCTTTATGACCCCATTTGTGGCATTTTCTTGGCAAAGATATAGGAGTGGTTTGCCATTTCCATCTCCAGTTCATTTTACAGATGAGGAAACTGAGGCAAATTGTGTTAAATGACTTGCCTAGGGTTACACAGCTAGTGGTTTACCATTTCCTTCTCCAGCTCACTTTATAGATGAGGAAACTGAAGGAAGCAGGGTGGAGTGATTTGCCAGATTCAGCTAGTAAATAAGTATGTAAGGATGGATTTAAACTTGGGAATATTAGACTTCTTAACTCCAGGCCTGATGCCCCATCTAAATATAGTTATGTATCTAAAGAGACATGACTACATCAACATTATATTTGCATTTATGATCAACTCATAGAACAACATCTATGATGGGGGGGAGATTATATATATTTAGCTTTCAGTATTTCAGATTGATAACTCTGCTTACAGAAAGTTTTGAAACATTTTATAGATGATTCCACAGTTCAAAATTATAATAAGACATATAATGCAAAAATTTCCCATCTAAAGAGTGTTTTCCTTCACTTAAATTGAATTTCAGGAAGGAAAGGGAATCCTCATAAAACAGTGTTGCAGCAACAATAGTATTTTGCAATGAGATAATATGCTGTAATATATAAAGAGTTCTGGACTCAAAGTCAAGAGATTTGGGATTATATCTTGTCTCTGGTACTCACTGTGTCCCCATAGGATACTTATAGGATCACTTATTTCTCCGAGGGCCTCAGTTTCTCTTCTACAAAATAGAGAAAGCAATAAATACCACCTATATGCCACAGGATTATTACAAAGCCAATACTTTGGAAACTTTCAGAGATTGTGTAAATTGATTTGTGGTTGTTGTATATTGATATTTACCTATTTAGATTCTACAATATGGAGCATTCATCCAGAAATAAAGTGTAGTCTTTTGAAGGGCAAAGGCAGAATTATTTTTTAAGTTTTATTGATTCCTTAAAAAATAAAAACAAGTGGAAAAAAATCCCAAACTATATACTCTCTTTTCCTCCATATCTGCACTGAAAGATGGTTTTTTTTAAAATTCATATCAACAGTATTAGGGAAATACAGATTGTTTATTGTTCATTTTATAGATGAGGCACAGAAATATTAAAGGACTTGCCCAAAATCACATAGTTACTAGTAGATGACAGAGCCTCTTATGAGAAAATAGTTTCTGATTGCTAACCAAGAATTCTTTCCATTGGAATAGGTATTTAGTCTTAACTGGCAAGGCAAAAGAGAAGCAGCTAAGTTGGCTCTTCTGAAGAAGCGAATTGTAGATAGTGACTAATATTAAAGATGAAAGTATTTTCCAGGTCAGTTGACCCAGGACAAACTTGTTCCTTCCCTGACCAATTTTATCTCTGCTTGATTAAGATATGTTGTGTAAGTGGCTGGGTATGATAACCTTGGTATGCTCTGTGTAACACGCTATTTTCCACCCGTCATGAAGCTCTCTGGTGCATTTACACTACCAGTCTTTTTTACACACTGTTTATTTTTGACTCTTCATTTATCTCTCAGGTATTTACTCAGCATATAAATATTAAAGGATACAAGATACAATGTGACTGACAGTAGGCAGAAGGAAAAACTTGTATCCTATTTATCCCTAAATTGCCAAATGATAAAAGAAAATTTTATCTTAGGCAATTATTATAGGTATCAGAATTTGTAGTTGAGAACTTGTGATTACAATATATCAAGAGCATGTTTATTCCTAGTTTGCAATGCTGTGATCCATTTCTCTCTTTCAATGTGTTTTATTGAGAATCCTCTTCTTTTATCAAATTTTTGGCTTTTCCAATAACAGAATAAAGAAGCTTTTTTGTTCAACCAATATGTATAGTAAGGGCAGTTAGGTAGCACAATGGATAGAACACTGGACTGGTATCAGAAAGAGTCCTCTTCTTCAATTCAAATCTAGCTGCAGATATTTTCTTACCTGCATAACTGTTACAAGTCACTTAATTCTATTAGTCTCAGTTTTTCATCTGTAAAAATGAGCTGGAAAAGGATATGACAAACCACTCCAATATATTTGTCAAAAACAAACAAACAAACAAACTCCAAATGGTACAAGAATCAGACAAGACTGAAAAATGACTGAATGACAAAAATATGAATAGTTGGCCTAATCAACATAAGACTAAGACAGCAAGCTAAAAAAAATAATTTTATGTATACCTTGATTCTGATGTCCCATTGAAAACTCTCCTGAGAAAAAGAATACCACTTAAACAAAAGAAACAAGCAAGAGACTTAATCAAATAGCAAGTACAATATTTCAAACCTGTAGAGTTTCTTTGCCCCTCCCCCTTAACTAAGAAGAAAATATATTGCTTTTTTCTTCTAGGGAATCAAGTTTGTCGTTGCAATTAATTTTAGTTTTGATGCTTTTTTTGCATTGTTTTCATTTGCATTATTGTCTGCATAATGCTCCTGGTTCTGTTTGTTATACTCAGTATCTATTTATACAAGTCTTCCCCCATTTCTTTGAATTTCTCATTTCTATAGTTTGTTCTTTAACAAACACAAAATTAAGGTCAACCATTCAAAAAACTTGGTCTCAAAAATAAAGTGTTTTGGGTTTTTGTTTGTTTTTTAAAGAAATGATGAGATTGTACAAAAGCAGAATTTGGAAAGACAGCATCTTAAACAATACTTTTAAATTTTCAAATTTATTCTTTAAAGGGAATTGTCTTCCATCTAAAACATTTGAGGTAATGTCTAGAATTATAAGGCAGATTGTGTTTCATAAGGTCAACAAAAAATTTGTGCAAAGATCTTTAGAGAATTGAAATTACACTTAATTTTATAACCTTCAGTTATTTAGGAACAAAATACATGGTGAACAACATTCACCTCTTATTTTTCACTACTGAAAGACCCATTTTTAATCAGAGGAATTGGGACTATAGATTAGCATTGTTTCTGATGACAAGCCTATGGGTCAGTGGTGTCAAACAAATAGAAATCAGAATCACTAAAGCCTAAGTAAGGATAGCAGCTAGCCAAAAATTGATATGGAAAACCATTTGTTTACAGTATTTTTAATTTTTTTATTAAATAGTTCTGGAAAACTTTTTAATCAGGTTCAGGTTGGTTGTGTCATGTTTGACACTTCTTCTTTAGATTAGAGAAGCACTTTCATTTACCTGGCATTTCTGAGGTGTATTTAAAAATTGAACTTTTCAGATAACCACACTTACCCCAATTTATTAAGTCAGTTTAACGGCCTGTCTGCTCTATTCAAGATAGTATGCTTGACACTGGGGATACAAAGAGTAAAAAATTTACCCAATTCCTGTCCTCAAAGAGCTTGTAGGGAATGGTGAATGGAATACAACATGTTTCTGGCTCTCTCTTTCTCTCTGCCTCTTTCTGCACACATATATAATAATGATAAACTGCATTAAAGTTTACAAAGTTACATTTATTATTTTATTTGATACTCATAAACAACTCTGTGGGATGGGAATCATTATCCTTATTTTCTAAATAAGAAACCAAACTTAGTTTAAAATATTTGCTTATGGTCAAATGTTGGAGATAGGCTTAAGTTTAAACACAAATTTTCTTAATCCCATATACAATCTATCCATGATAGCATACTGCCATTCTATATATAATGCAAGATAGAATGTGAAAAGGGTAAAAGGAAGTCAGAACTTTAAGAACAAATCATTTGGGAAGCAGAAGGAAGGTTAAAGAAAGTTTCATGAACAATAATGTAGCAAGTTGGAATTCCAACAGATGGAAATAGCAGGAGGGGGAAAATTCAATTCTAAAAACGGCGAGCCAAAGATAAAGAACTGAGAGGTCAGTCTGCTATAATATAGAATATGTGAAGAGGATAGGTGAGAACTAGACTGTTTCTCTAACATATGCCTATATGTATGTATAGATAACATTTAAATATTAAAATGATATTTGATTACTCAATTGATATTTAAATGTGTGTGTGTGTGTGTGTGTGTGTGTGTGTGTGTACAAGGAAATACCATAGTGTAATAAATAGAAATCCAGTCTAAGATGCAAGATCAGGATTCAAGTCTTACTTCTAACACATACTGACTGTGTGACTTTGTATAAGTCACTTAAACTCTCAATATTCCAAGCCACTAGTTAAAACTAGAAAATGCTGACCTTCATTAGTAGAGGAAGTTTCCTCACCAAAGTTATATATATCAGTGAAATCATAGGTATAATATGCATCCCTAATCATGTTGTATAGCCCAAGCAGGATGAAATAAGGAACTATGTCTCTTTCATCTTAAGCTTTTACCCTTATCATGGTGCTTTGTACATAGTTGGTACTTCATAGATCTTGAATTGTTAAAACTTTGAAGATAATTGATAATCAGTAGCTATTTTATATTAATAGTACTATACTATAATTTTTCTATAACAACCTAACTATGGGATAATCAAAGGTGAAATAAGTAGATCTTTGGATTTCAGTAATAATCCTTTTGAAATCATCATCCACAATAGACCACAATCAACTCTGTAGTGAATAATGTTTTTTCAGGTTTCTAGCAAATTTAAGAAAAATATATAACTTCATAAAGTTGAATAAAAGGGGTAAATGGGGAATATGCTTTTAAAATCTAAACCTTAATATTAAATGGTTTTACCTATCAATTATTTTGACTTAGATTCTTTAGCAACTAAGTTTAAATCCATTTTTCTCACAGCAGAAATGATTAGATATTCTGTTCAGTTTAGTAGGACTTGGTAAATTTAAAATAGAGCAATCTTTTTTCACTTTTGAAGAGCTGAAATCATTTTCTCACAATGGATATATATCCAAAGAAAATTAATCTCTCTCTCTCTCTCTCTCTCTGTATGTGTGTGTCTGTCTGTCTCTGTCTCTCTCACACATACACATACCTCTTTCTTTCTCTATACAAGGTCCCAAAACAGTGTAATTGCATGTGCCTTGAAAAATGTACTAAAATCTGTATATATAGCTATAAGTACCTGCCCTCCCTCTCCTATGTCTTAGTCTATGGTTTTGAAATTTTATGGCCAGATACTTCCCAATCTGATGGGCAATTTCCTGATGAACATGTACAAACAGCTAGGCTGACCTTTGAATGACAAATATAGCAATCTATTGTGTCTAACCATATCACCTCCACATTCAAACTTGAGTGGTTCTTTATCACCTCTTGGATCAAATACAGAATCCTTTGCTGATCAAATCCTTCTTAAATCCCCTCCCTCTTCTCCCATATTCTTTTTTGTTTTCTTGTGACTTACGTTATTCCCCTTTCTCCACCCTCTCTCTCTTTATGCTTCCATCCAGTAGATATAGTCTCCATGCTGTTCCACAAAAATGCATTACATCTCCACACATTTTCTCTATCTCCCATGCTTGGAATGTTCCCCCCTTCATTTCTGTCTCTTGACTCTTATGGCTTCTTCAAATCCTAACCTAACCTCAAATCTCACCTTATAAAGAAGCCTTTCCCAATCCTTGTTAAGAACAAAGACTATCTTTTGCCTTCCTTTTGTATCTCAGAGTTTACCATAATACTGGCATGTAATAGATACTTACGAAATGTTTAATAATTGATTGCATGGGGAGTCCAGTTTGCTAGGACTTGTTAAATAAAGCATGTAGTTTGCTGTTGTAGAATGAAGAACCCAGAATTACAAATACATCATGATGGATACTTACAAGACTAGTAAAGAATAATTAAGGATTTTTTCCTTAATTACAGAAAGAAAACAAAACCCCCAAAGCTTTTAAACTGTTTTTTTTTCAAATATGAAATCCAATAAAACTGAAATCATTTCAATGAACAAGATTATCTTTTTTTAAAAAAAGTAGCTGTCTATTTGTGTTTAGAAAGGAACTAAGATATTCTAATAGTTTTATTGATAGTCTTTTCATCTTTGTTACCTCCAAACCAGGTCACATATGCATCAGAGCCTTGATATTTATGAAATTATTTCACTTGTTTATATTTTTCAAGAAAGGGACATACCATCACTAGGCATATCATTAGAGTTTACTAGGCTTCATGGCTTGAAGCACATAAAGTGATCCCAAAATCACAAAATATCAGAATTTGAGTGTTGGAAGGGACCTTAGTGGTCATATACTACAACCCACACATGAAAGGAGTATCCACCAAAGTATACCAAACAAATTATCATCTGGTCTCCACTTGCAGACCTCTAAGGACCTCTAAAAAAAGAACCTATCATTTCCCAAGGCAATACTAGATCTGACTAATAATGAATTTTTACACAG
Source organism: Sarcophilus harrisii (assembly GCF_902635505.1). Lineage (NCBI taxonomy): Eukaryota > Metazoa > Chordata > Mammalia > Dasyuromorphia > Dasyuridae > Sarcophilus > Sarcophilus harrisii. The sequence goes on from NC_045427.1 coordinate 298,303,831, forward strand.
CTATAAAGGAAAATCCTTAACATATTTTCTCCACATACCTTTTTAAAGCAACTTCTCAATAGTTACCTTTTGTGTGTATAAGGTAAAAAGCCAATATAAGTTGAGTTTCTGTTAACACATGACTGTGAATACATTCCCCAAATTTTTGGAAGATGAGTTTGGAAAGAGCAAGAGTGCATAAAAAAAAAATAGTAGCTAACTACTCTTAAAAATATGCCCTACTTTATAAGGCAGTTCTGTATGATTGGTTTTTTGTGTTTTTTAAAAATTTAATATGTTGTGGGTTGCCTGGTATTTTTAAATAGTGGTAGGAGAAACAAACATTTTGGATGGAAAAATTTCAGCAACATTGCCAATTTTAATGCTAGCTTACCTTTCTTTGTTTTTGCAATGAAGCACAATGGACTTGATTATTTGAATCTGGGTTAACTATTTGATAAGCTATGTGCAGGATTTGTAAACAATTCTAAATTAGTCTATGGAATAACAGAGAATACTAAACTAGGATTTAAGAGGTTTAGGTCTGCCAATAATTCATTGTGGATCTTGGTCAATTCATTTAACCTCTTTAAACCTCTGTTTCTTCAAATGAAAAAAGGAAGGGTTAAACTAGTTATTCTCTAAGGTCCTTTCTAGTCCAAACATTCTATTGTTCTTTAAATTCTCCAATGGTAGAAAGGGCATTTACTTTGAACTTTGAGGACCTGGGGTCCTAATCACAGTTCTGCTTTCTCCTTATGTGATTAGATTGAAAACTAATTGGAGGCAAGAATTGATTTTTTGCCTCTTTTTGTATCTCCAGTGCTTAGCACAATGCCTAACACTCAGGGGCATTTAACGTTGATTTAGTGACTTTGGACAAGACACTTAATCCTGATCTTGTTACTTCCTCTATAAAAATGGGAGATAGGAGGAAAATTGAGCTTAATCTCTAAGTACCTTTCTTCTAGTTTTAAATCTATAGTCCTATGATTCTGAGTTATTGTGAGATCAAAATTACTTTGTATTCACCAAAAATAGTTAGATGGCCCAGTGGATAGAGTGAATAGAATGGGAGGCCTAGAGTCAGGAAGACCTGAGTACAAAGTCAGTCTCAGATGCTTACTAGCTGTGTGACTCTGGGCAACTCACTTAACTCTGTTTGCCTCAGTTTCCTCATTTGTAAAATGCACTGGAAAAGGAAATGACAAACTACTTCAATATGTTTACCGAGAAAACCCCAAATAATGTCAAGCACTCTCTAGATAACCGAATACCATTACCACCAAACTCAATCAAAAAGGTAATAATGTTTAGTTCATTAACAAGTCTGTTGTTATTCTGTACAAAAGTGTTTAATTGGGAGTCCACAAAGTCTGAATAATTTTCTTTACTAGTTATATTTCAGTATAATTGCCTTTCTTGGCAATACTATGTATTTTATGCATATAAAAATATTTTGAGAAGGGATCATAGATTTCACCAACTTGGCTAAGGGGTCCATGGCACTAAAGAATAGGATTGATTTCCAAAAGGTGATTGTACAATAGTAAAAGCCAATATTAAATGAGTAGGTATATAATTCAGTCTACTGAATGACTCCTGGAAGAACAGGAAGGAAAATGTAAATTGAGACGACCAAAAAAAATCAAAACAAAACCCAACAGACAACTTTTTGTTTGTTTGTTTGTTTTGTTTTTTGTTTTTAGTTTGCTGACTTGAAGGTGAATTTTTGGTGATTACTTTTACTTAATATGGGTGGATAGCTAGGTCAGCACTAGGTTTAGTGAGTTTGCATTTGAATTCAGCTCTCATACACATCAGCTGTGCAAGCAAGCCTGTTATTCATCCCTGACTGACTTTCTACCACACCACACATAGTACCTGTTCCAAACTTTCTCTTTTTAAGCCTACAAAATGGTATGCTTTCTATTCACAGTCAGTAGAGAACTTCCCCTGCTTTGTTGAGAAAGAAACAGAATAGCTCATCTCTCTTTCCCTTTTCAAAAATCCTGCTATATGTCTCCTTCTTCATTCCAGTCTCTAAAAAAGAGGTATGTTCTAATCAAATGCAGTCTTACCAAGGATGGGGTAGGGGTGGCCTTCCCTCATTTGAGTGCCTTGCATTCCCCCATCATAGGAAACAATTCCTCACTCTTCACTCACTCAAAGGTAAGAAGCAGAAGGAAAAAGCAGGAAAAGGAAAGTAGAGGTGTGGCTATGATCCAGCAGCAAGATATGATAGTATTGGAATCTCTAGAGTAGATCTCTTCCCTTTTTCATAGACAAGATCCTTAAGAAAGACATCTATTCTCATTACTTCACCCACTACACTTTCTATACTTCTACCTATATTCTCTTTATCTCATTTCCTTCTCATTTCTTTTTTTTTCAGTCTGACTTTCAATCCTATCACTGGATTGAAAAACTTCTTTCCAAAGCAGCTGCTAGCAAAGTAAATAGATTTCTAGGCCTGGAGTCAGGAATAGTTGAGTTTGAATAAAACCTCATAAACTTACTAGCTATATAATCTTAGGCAAATCACTTACCCTCTCTGCCTCAATTTCTTTAACTGTAAAATGGGAATAATAATAGTATCTACCTCACAGGGTTGTTGTGAGGATCAAATGAGTTATTTGCCTAAAATAACAGCAATGAGAAAATACTTCACACAGTTCCTGGCTAATAGCAGTCATTATATAAATGCTTATTCCTTTCTTTTTCCTTCCAAGGTTTTGAATGGACTCCTAAATGCTATAATCCAGTTGCTGTGCTCAGCACTTATCCACTGGGCTTCCTTATATCTTTTGATGCTATTGACCACTTTCTCTTTTCCTTTGGTTTTGGTAATACTGGTTTCTCTTAGTTCTCATCTTCCATGTCTGAGACCTGTTTCTTAAACTAGATCATCATTAATTTCCTGCCCCTTGACTATGGCTATGATCAAGGGTGTATTGTATGCTGTCTTCTTTTTATATATAAGCATTTTTTAGCTCAACTCAAATTCTCTACACAGTAGTGCTATTAAATTCTTCAAAATTGATACCTTATTTTGAAAGGGTATTTTTCATTTATTTCCAATAGTTTTCACCTTTTAAATCTCAAACTCCAGAGATTAGAAAATTACACAGATGACTTAATTGTGCCTAATAAGTTTTTGTGCATTTTGTTTTTAGAAAGAGGTTTTCATTTAAGTAACTTATCCAGGGTCATGTTGCTAATTAGTGTCTGAGGTTGAATTTCAATTCTGGTCATCTTTACTCCAAGTCCAGTACTTTATCTACTATGCCACCAGTTGCCTTGCTTTATTTCTATTGGAATGTCTAATGTCAACTGAAAGCTTTTGAACAAGGAAATGATTTGGACAAAGTGTGCATTAGAAGGAATATTTTGGCAGCTGAGTGATAAGGGAGAAAATGCAGACAAAGATAATAGTTGGAGGGTATTCTGATTGAGGAAGAGGAGCCTAAACTTCCCATGCTGGCTGTGTGAGCATAGACCAAAGGACAGATGGGAATAATAGAAGTAGAATTTAAATAGAACTGACATTTGATTGGATTAGGGGAGGGGACAGTGCTGAGGACAAGGAAAGAAACTCTGAGGCTTAAAGAGTTGGTGAATGAAAAAAATGGTGATGTCAAAAACAGAAACTGGAAGGAATGTAAGATTTAGGAGGAATGGCAATAGCTAGTTCAATTAGATCTGGGAGAGAATTGCAAAGGTGATAATTGAATCCATGGGAATGAATGAGAGACCACTAAAGGAAGAAGAGATGACCTTTGAGAACATAGCTTTGACAGCTATGCTCAGTTAGGAGAAGGAAGAAGTGAAATAACAAAGAAAATGGGTAAAGGGAGAACTGGGAAAGAGAAATATCATGTAAACCAAGAGAGGAGAGAATATAAATAAGGAATGGGGAGTTGATAAACCATCAATCATTTATTTTGTGCCCCTGTGTACTGTGAACTATGTAAAGCACTGTAGATATGAAGATAAAAATGAAATGATCCTTGTCTTTTTCCACATTCTATCATTAAACTTAGATTTTTGTCATGGAAACAACACACACACATACACACACAATAAAGTATTGGGGGGCAGGTGGGGACAGTAGTAGCTGAAGTAATCAGGAAAGGCTTTATCCAGGAGATAGCAATTGAGCAGAGATTTGAAAAAAAAAAAAAAAAAGGCCTTTGTAGAGTAAGAGGTGAGGTAGGAATGAATACATTTCAGGCTTAGGGAACAACCTGTCCAGAGCACAATAAAGGGAGACAGAATGTCACATAACAGGAATTAGTTCATGTTGTTCAATTTTGCCAGATTGTAGAGTATGTGAAGTTAAGTAATATGTGCTGTAATAAGCCTGGAGAGAAAGACTGCAGGCAAATTTTCAGGGACTTTAAATGTCAGAGTTCCTGTTTTATTCCTTAAGACAATTGAGAATCATTGCATTTTATAACATAGGAGTGACACCATGACTTTGACAGCAATGTGGTGGGTGACTTGAAGAAGAAAAAGATTTGAGGCAAGACCAGGAAGGTATTACATTAATTCTAGGTGAGTGTTGATAAAGGTCTGGACAAGAGTGGTAACTGTGAGTGGGGAAAAAAGGTAAATGGATGTAAGAGATCATGCTCACTATGCAATCCATAAGACTTGGATTGGATACAGAAGGTCAGAGTTAAGTATATGTATTTGGATGACTTAGAAAAATGGTGATGTACTATAAGAAAAGATGAACTTGATGACAAAAAAATTTGGATAGACTTGCAGGAAATAATGAAGATCGAAATGAGCAGAATCAAAAAAAAATTATATATAGTAACAACAATATAATTTTAAAAACAACTTCGAGTGAATGTTACTTTGATTATAATAAATACCCAAATAAACTATAAAGGACATATTAGGAAGACACTAATTGCATCCAATGAAATAAAAGTATATATAGAATGATTTTACATACACACACATTTGTCTAATAGTAACTCATCTTTAGGTTGAAGCAGGAGGAGGGGAAGAAACAAAAGGAAAGAAAAAGAAATTTATATGATAATTTTATTAGATATTTAAAAGAAACTGCAAATTATACATAATAGACTTGTAGTTTCATGTAAAATTATGATTTTTATTAGTAAACTATATAATAAAAATGTTTTATTCCATAAATTAAAAATTAAGTAAGTAAAAAATTTTAAAAAGAAAAAGAAACATATGTGTTGGTATCTTTGGCAGAAATAAGGTGGTTAGGCAAAAGGGATGGATTAGGGTAGGGATGATGTTGTATTTTGGACATGTGAAATTTAAGATGCTTGAGAGACAGCCATGAAAGATGTTCAATATGCAGCTGAGCTGGTGCTTTAGGATTAGAGTTTGAGAAGTTAGAGCTGAAGGTCTAATGATATAGAGAGGTTAAAGAAGATAAAGGGGGGAGAAAAGATTTGAGGATTAGGGAGTCATTGGTAAACTTGATGGCAATAGTTTCAGTATTGTTCCCAAATTATCATATAGATGGTTCCTAGTTTTTCTAGATTGGCTCTAGAACTACTGAAGGATAGGGAAATGGCTACATCAATAGAAAGGATAGCTAAATCTTTCAAAAAAAAGTAGAAATTAAAATGTTATATATTTAACCAGTAAATTCAGAACTTCTTTCAGGATTTTTGATTTATAGCTCATCTGTAGAATGATAGTTGCTTCTCAATTTTAAGTTTCAATGGGAACATAGACACTATAAAAAGAATTAAACCCTCAAAACTGAATGATATATTATGCAGTAGAAAAAAAAAGGAAACCCAACAGATTTGGAGTAGTTCAACATTGTCAAAATATCAGCTCTAAAAACTACTAACATGTGATCTTAGCAAAGTTGCTCTCTAAACTCAGTTTACTCAACTTTAAAATAGGAATAATATTACTTACATTCTTTCTTGGAAGGGTGAGGATTAAATGAGTTAACTAATTCATCAATAAGCATTTAAGTACCTGCTATGGACCAGACTTTGTGTCAGGCCCTGCAGATACCAAGATAAATATGAATTGGTCTCTGCCCAAAGGAGTTTACTTTCTGTTTATATTCTATTCTATCAAGAAAATAACATGCACATATAAAAAAATAGGAAGAAATATTTTTGGGTCCAGGGGAAGGGGCATGTAGAAGAGAAAAAACATTAGCAGATAAGGAGATAGGAAAAGAACTCATGTAAGAGGTGGTATTTGACTGGCCTTTGAAAGAAGCAAGGCATTCTAACAGGTGGGGATGTAGAGGAAGGAAATTCTAGGATGAAAGAAAACTTGTTCAAAGGCATAGAGATGAGAGAGAGAATGTTGTATTTGGGGAACAGCAAAATGTAAGTTTAGTTAGAACACAGTGAGCATGAAAGGATGTAATTGTAATAAACCTAAAAAAGTAGTTTGGAGTTAGATTGTGAAGAGCTGCTTGTACCAAATTGAATGACTGTCTTACTCTGGAGGCAATGGGGAGATAGTAGAGCTTTTAGTGCAGGGTTCCTTTAGTAGAATTATTTGGCAAAGGATATTTTGGAAAAGGGGAAAAATGAGAGAGGAGAACCAATGAGAAAGCTATTATAATAGACCAAGCACTTTTCCCTTTTTGTTTTGTTTCTTCTTTCATCATATCACTAATATGGAAATACATTTACATGATTACAACTGTATAACCCCCATCAGATTGCTTGCCATCTTGAAGAGGGGGGTGAGAAGAGGAGAGAAAAAATTTGAAGCTCAAAATCTTTTTAAAAATGAATGTTGAAAATGATCTTTACATAATTGGAAAAAATAAAATACTATTTATCAGAAATGGACCAATCATGTGGTAATAAACACCTATCATAGAAGCCAATTTTAAAATACTCTCATCTATGTGATAATCACCAGAGAAATACAATGATAACTCTTTAGTTGCAAAAAAGAACTTTTGTTGGGTATGTTTTGTCTTTAAAATTGATGCATTTTATATTATTCTCACTTTCCAATGACATTCCTTTCATAGAATTCTTTTGTAACAAAGAAGGATAACTCAGCAAAAGTAATAGTGTAACCATGGAAAGCAATTTATACCTCATTCCACATCCAAAGTCCATCACTTTTCTACCAAGAAGATAGAGAAATGCTTGATAATCATTTCTCTGAACTCAAGATTGGTGATTATAGTTCTGATATCTTTCATTATTGTGTCCCTTATATTGTTGTAGACATTGTATAAATTTGTTTATTATATTTACTTCAAGCTACATTAGTTCAGGTAAGCATTCCCAAGTTTTTTGTGATCTTCATATTTATTGTTTTTATACCATGAAATCATTCCCTTACATTAATCTAATTAATTGTTAGCCATCTCCAATTAATGGGCATCCCTTTTGTTTCTGGTTCTTTGCCACTAAAAAGCTGCTGTTGTAAACTTTTTTTTGGTATATTTGGAGTTTTGTTCTTTATTTTTGACCTGCTTGGGCACAGGCTAAGGAGAGTTATTTCCAGATCAAAGGGCATTTGTTTAGATCTTTTTTAGTCGTGTCTAATCCTGTTTGGGATTTTCTTGGCAAGATTCTGGAATGATTTGTCATTTCCTTCTCCAGGTCATTTTACAAATGAGAAAACTGAGGCAAATAGGGTTAAGTGACTTGCCCAGAGACACAGCTAGTAAATGTCTGAGGCTGGATTTAAAACCAGGTCCTCCTAATCCCTGATTTGATTCTCTATCCATGGTGCCACTTGACTGCCCAGTCTAGTAATTTTTTTTTGGTAATACTTCATTAGTGTACCTCTTTTCCCGTAGTCCCTACAACATTTACAATTTTTATATTTTGCCAACTTTTACTACTCTCAGAGATTTGAGGTAAAACTTCAGATTTGTCTTATGTTACATTTTTCTTATTATTACTAATTTGGGACATCCTTTCATGATTTTTTTTGCTTCACTTTTGATACTTATTCATATTCATTGACTACATATATGTTGTACAAACATATATAAAAAGTGTCTCTATTTTTCTAATATCAATCTTAATCAGAGATATTTGTTCTGAAGATTTTTTTCCTGATCAAAATCATCTTTTTATTTAAGCTATATGGATTTTACTTGCATAAAAGATCTTTAATTTTAGGTAAGTGAAATTGTCTGTTATGTTTCTATGACCCCCTCTATTCCTTATTTGGTAGAAAATTCTTTCCATATTTGTGATAGGTACCTCCTTCTGATAATGAATCTTAAAAAATGGTCCATTTTTTATTTTTGACATATATCTCTTAAGAACATAATGTGTTATATGTTATAAAATGTTTTAACACAAACTTCTGCAAAACTGCTTTCTGTGTCTCCCAGATGTTCTTTTCAAATAATGGGTCTTTTTTAAGATACATTTTTTAAAAAAAGGACCAGGTGGGATACATACATTCTTTAGTCTCAGCTCTTCATTTCATTTAGCCTGAGGTTTGATCTTTGTGTTGAACCTCTGCTATGGTGTGTATTCTCTTTCACTGATGTTGAAGAAGCCACAGTTGCTGAGATGTGAAATTAGGTGACTTAAAGATTCATTTCTGAAGTTCAAGCTATGTTCCAAGGCTTAAAATGATATGCTTTGGGGCATAAAATGATTTCTATCTGGGGTCAGGCAAAAGTGAATCTAAGCAAGGTAGTTGGAGAAGAATTGTGTTTTCCTTAGTCCATACTTATGTTTTTTTTTCTTTGTTTTTCTGAACTTAAAACAAGATTCAACCTAAACAAGAAGCTAGTTACATATTTTCTGTGGACTTATTATGGCATGGAGACTGTCTAAGGTATTCAACATGTTATAAATTGCTTTCATCAATTCAAAGACCAATTCTCTCTCTTTTATTTTTTCTAAAATAGTTTTTGCATGTATGTGTTGTGCTAAAGGTAAGTATAAAACCTCTGGTGGATTTTTGGTCGTCTTGGTTTTCAATTATCCATGGTAATGGGGTAGAAAAGGAAGCAGTCAACCCTTAAACATCCGGTTTCAAAGAAGGGGAGCACTAGAATGTATGATAACTGAAAAGTGTGGATAATTTACCCTCAATAGGGAAGCTTAAGCAGGGATCCATCTTTAGCTTGGATAACCAAGAGTAGTGTTATTTCCTTCAATAGCTTTTATCAGAGCTATCAAATAGAAAAAATGGTGGGAAATGAGGGGAAGAGGGGAATGACTGAACTTTACCTTCTCTGCTGGGTTCTTATCCCGTTTGAGTTTTTAGGCTAGCAATGAAATGGTCAGAAAATGGCAAGAGAATCCAGGAAGCAAAACAGCGGATCTGGGTTAATTTTCTAACTGAATAATCAGTCCCTCAATAAATAGGAAATTGGCAAAGATATCTTGGAGGTGCCATGATTCCTTCAGTTCTTTTGTGGCGGCAGCATTTGAGCTGGCTTGGGGGACTTCCACATACTATGGATAAACACAGTCATTTCCCAGTAGCTCCTATTTAACACTATAATTTAAGATTACACAGCCCTACTTGCCCTGCATACATCCTCCTCTGTGTTGAGTCTACAGCTTTGCTTGAGGCCCTGCCAACATTCTCTCTGAATGGTGTGTTAGTACAGTGTCTTACATTCTGTGACACGTTTGTGAACTTGTAAATTTGCCTCAGGAAAGAGCCTGTCTTCTCTCTTTCAGTCTGCACAACTCTGTCCCCACTCTGATTACCCTCACCCCATGACCCCATCTGTCCCAGCTTTCTTTCCTCACTTCATCCCTGTCCATTAGTGGCACCCCAGGGCAAGAGTGGAGTATAGGATCTAAGGAGCACATAGGTTTGCATAGTAAGCAACCTAATCCCTCCCTGAGAGATCAGAGAAATCCAAATTCTAATGGGGAGTGAGGAGTTCACCAGAGAGCCAGAGCTGTTGAAAGGCACTGTGTCAGTCTTTTCCCTGAGGAGTTAATTAGCAATTTCCATCCCTAGTTGCTATCGAAAGATATGCAATTGCTCTGTGAAGAGGCCAGCATCCAAAGTGAATAGAGAGGCCCTGTAATTCATTTATTGTGGGAGGGCTCTGATTTATGAACCCTTGAAATTCTGGATGAGAAGAATAAGAATCTACTTCATATAAAAGCATCACCCCTGTGAGGGTTAGAAGTCCCCATTCCTACCCCTCCCATCCCCAACTGTAGGGTCCATTGCTGGCAAGCTAGCAGCCTTCTTGGATTCATCTATGACCAGTGAAGATGCCGTACACACAAAACCTGTGCCATGTGAATGCTCTACTGAGTGTCAGGGAAAGTTTTGAATATATGGTATAGAAGGGGGTTGAGCTGGGGAGAGAATCCCCTTTTTCCTGTCAGAGATTTACATCTTGGCTCTGTCACTAATTATCTATAACCTTAGCCAAATGTCCTCACCTCAAAAATTAGGAATTCCCTAATATTCTTTTCAACTCTAATAAGCAGTACTTTTCTTTGGGGGCCCATATTTCCTGTGGGAGTGTGTCCCTGAGTTAAAAGTCAGGGGAAAATGTGATTCACTTTGCAAGAATTCATTTTTACCACTTTTAGGAAGACCTGTGTACACAGAGAGCTTCCTATTTGATTCCCAAACATCAAATGCAGTGTTCTGTCTTGACATATTATGATCAAATGCTTATTTTCACCTAATGTGATTATGGTTTGGATGGAATTTTTGGGTGTTGGGTGGTAATAGCTCCTTTTCTTCCAGCTTAACTTTGATTCAGATTTTTTAAAATCATGTAGTCTATAAATCAAGTAACCTCACCAGCTGGTTGCATGTGTACTGGCTTGTGAACACATGTTATTTGTAATAACACCTTCTATTTAGAGCACCTTTCATCTAAGGCTCAGAAAGTACTTTAAACTCTTCACTTGTTAATCCACACTGCTCTCTTAGGGAGCTGACAAGGATTAATCCCTAGTTTAAAGTGGGGAGACCAAGGCAAAGAGATGGAGATAACTAGGTCAAGGTGATAATGTGTCACAGGGAGTTTGGAGAACAGAATTCACTAAACCCAAGTTAACTCTAGTGAGGATAATAACCATAAAGTACTGTTGTTCAGTAGTTTCAGTCTTGTCTAACTCTTTGTGATCCCATTTGGGGTTTTCTTGGCAGAGATACTAGAGTGATTTGCCATTTCTTCTCCAGCTCATTTTACAGATGAGGAAACTGAGGTAAACAGCATTAAGTGACTTGCCCATGTCACACAGATAGATATCTGAAGCTACATTTGAACTTTAGAAGATGAATCTTCCTGACTTTGGGCCCAGCACTCTGTGCACTATAGTACATTTAATCAAGCCACAATTGAACTTTAAGTGATATTGAAGCATGAAGACATTTTGTGATGTGCCATGACCACCTGAAGAAGTTTTACATTGATATAGGTAGACTATATTCTCCCTTTACTACCATGTCAGGGATAGACAACTCTAAAATGCCAAGATCTTATGTCTTTTGATTGAAATATTCTAATTAATCATGTCATAGCAATTGCAAAACAATTTTCCAGTTTGGGACCTTTACCTTTACAGGTAAAGACAGAAGTGTGTGTTCTGTGGATCCCATCTTTTACCAGCATCTTCTTCTATTGTTCTTTCCCTGGATATATGCTATATTTCCCTGGATATATGCTATGTTTCCCTGGATATATACTATGCTGTCTTTGCAAAAATGTGCTGCACTGGCCACTGGTATTGATGATTTGAGTAATGAAAGGAAGTTGGTATGTTGGGAACACAATGAGTTTTGAGTCAGAGGGCCTAGGCTTGAATCCCAGAACTTCTAATTACTTCTTTTGTGATCATGGACAAAACACTACCTCTCTAGGACTCATTTTTCTCATCTGTAAAAGGAGAAGGTTAGATTCAGTGACCCTTAGGTTTCTTCCCACCAAAAGACTTAGTCTATGATCATTAGTATAAATAATACAATAGAGAGGAACAATATTCTTTGCTTCATTCAATTTAATTCCTAGCAACAAGAGATACTCTACAATATAGTAAACATTTTTTCAGCAAGGACTTTAAGGTCAAGCATTTGAATGCTGCCTTTCCTATTATTTTGTACTCCTTTCATCTTGTATCATAGTAGTCCACAACCATAGATAATTCTCAGAATGCAACTGTAAAGACCAGATACACCACTAATAAATGTTGTCTGATTTCAACTTGCTGCTGCTCACCAAACCTTTTGTTTATTTACATTAATTCAATCACTCATTGAATAATTAGGTAGGAGCTGGGCACAATGTGATAAAAAGCATAGGAATAGAAAGAGTTGACCATTCTGGGCTAGACACACAAAAAAAGATCTATATTAGAAACTAGATAGATCCAAATCTGGCCTTTTGTGGTATACATATATTCCTTCCCATAAGAAATTTTGGAGAGTTTTGCAGAAGTCACAGCAGAAAAAAATATTTAGAAATTCAAAAGTGAACAAAATATGTGTATAATATTGTATAGTATCAACATATTTTATCTTCAAATGCCCTAATAATTCAGGCTGCTCAGTTTTGAAGGTAGGTCCAATTTTTTATGTGGATTTTCCAGATTGAGAAGATGGTGTACCCCTAAACCCTTTGATGTAGAACATATAATTGTACACAAGTATGGGTGGGGGGAGAGAGAATAGGCCAACCTCTTTGGGCAAAGAAAACAGGTTAGGAAATCAATCAATCAATTAGTATTTATTAAGTGCTCAGTACTAAAGATATAAATATAATGAGTGAAATAATTCTTACTAGTAGAGAGCGCTAAAGGCCAGAGTCAAATGAATAGTGACAGGTACATGGAGATCCCTTCTAGTTTCAAACTTCTTGACTTTTTAAAAAGGAAAAATAAATCTAAAATTTTTCATTATAAAAATAACATAATTGAAATGAAGAGTGCTGAAGCTCATTCTTTTTCTTATTGTTGCTAAGGCAATTGGGATTAAGTGATTTGCTCAAGATCATACAGCTAATAAGTGTGTAAGACAACATTTGAATTCAGGCCCTCCTAACTCTAGGGCCTATGGTCTATTTACTTTACCACCTAACTGCCCTATTAAGGTTCATTCTTGAATATATTTCAGGAATTTACTTCCCAGTCTAGCATAGAGATTCCTATATGTCCTTAACACCAATAAAAGCCCTTCAAAAAGTTTGAATTCATTTCTGCTTTAGTACCATAACATATTTAAACATATGGAACATGGATTAAATGCATAATTGATGCAAATGGTAAGCCAAAGTATAATGATTGCTTAGGTCTTCAAATCTTCAACATATAAAGAAACGGTTCTCCAACTTCTTTAGTTGTCGTTGTCAGATTATTTTAATAAGATTCAAATTTATAAGACCTGATAAACTGCCGCCATGAGTCACTATAAAATAGAAACTATCACCATCAAATTTAACAGAAATGGTAGCACTTTTAAAAAAAACTATAAGTAAATATTGAACAAATGATAATTGGCTTATAATTACTTATAATATTTAGTTAAATATCAAATAGTTAGCTCATGTAAGAAACTATAGTTATTAGAGTGTTGCTTATTTCTAGTTGGAGGTCATCAAGTTTAGCACCCTCATTTTATTTTATTTAAAAAAAAATTATTGAGGACTTAAAAAAAAAACAAAAAAAAATTGCATATAATTCTCTCCAACCTAATAGCTTCCCTTTTTTTAAGACCAAGAAATACAATTAAAAAATCAACAAACACTGTGACCATTTCTAATAGTTATAAGTAATGACCATCATCCTCTATCTCTCTAAAGAAAGGAGGGAGGTGTATTTTCTTATTTCTTTTCAGGCATCCAAGATTAGCATTTCGATTATATGGCAGTCAACTTCATTTTAGTATTCTTTCCACTTATCTTATTTCAGCTACATTGTGTATATTTCCCCCAGATTCTACTTAGGTCATCCTGCATTAATATTGACAAGTCTTCCAATGTTACTTTAATTTTCTCCTATTTATCACTTCTTATATTTCAATAATATCCCATTACATTCATATAACAAAACTCAGTCATTAAGTTTATTTTGTTATATGAGTCTGTTTTTGATATCCTTAGCGATATCAACCTACAGGGGTATTTTATATCAAAGGATATGATTAGTGTAGTTGCTTTTCTGTCATAATTCCAATTTTTTTCTCAGCGTTGGACCATTTCACAGTCAGACTAGCAAAGAATTATTGCATGTCTTCTTATGGCTACTCTAAACCTGAGTAGTTTTAAAATTCTTTTTGTTTTGTTTTGCAAGGCAGTTGGAATTAAATGACTTGCCCAGGGTCACACAGCTAATAAGTGTTAAGTGTCTGAGGTCAGGTCTGCCTGACTCTAGGGTTATTGCTCTATGGACCATGCCATCTAGCTGCTCCTAAATAAATTCTTTTGATGTCTTTTGTTTTTTACATTGCCAATTTCCCCCAATATCTTTCCCTTTCCCCTTTTCCAGAGAACCATCTTGTATGATAAATATTTTAAAGATAAAAAAAGAAGAAAAAAAATCACCAAGCTGATTAATACATTGAATAATACACTGAAAATATGTGCAATGAGACTTATGAGCCTCCCACATCTTCAAAGTTATGAGAGTCTTTTCACATTGCTTCTTACAAGCAAATTATACTTTTATTTTATTTTTTGCAATCTTGGAATATTTTATTTTGATTTGAGTGTATCTTTCTGTTTACATTATTGTAGTCATATATATTATTTCTTTGACTGCTTACTTCATTTTGCATCAATTCATTTAGATATTTTCCACGCTTCTCTATATTCATCACACTCAGCGTTTGTTACACCACAATCATATTCCATAATATTCATGTACCACAATTAGTTTAATTATTATTTAAGCAATGAACATCTATTTTACAAACTGAGTATTTTTACCTTTTTCATCTTTACCAATTTGATGTCTTATGAGGTAAACTCTTAGAAGTATTTTATTTTGCAATTTTCTTGCAGATGTATCTTTTCTATAATTTTAGGCCACATGCAACAACTCTTTTGAAAATTTTTTGTTCATTTTCATTGGTCATTTAACTTTTAGGAAATGCTGACTAGCTCTATACATTTGTATTAATTCTGTGGATATATTGGAAAACAAGTTGTCAGATATCTGACATGAAAAAAGTAATTCCCTTATTTTTATTATTTTATTTTATTTTTAATTTAAATTTATTTACTATTTATTATTTTATTATAATTAATCCAGTCTTTGCATGATTTTGTTCATACAAAAGCTTTCAAATTGTATGTAGTCAAAACTATCCATTTCTTCCCTCATTTAACAGCTGAAAAAATTGAGATGTAGCAAGAGTAAGTGATTTGTACAAAGTCACACAAGTCAAGAGTAGCAGATTCTGGATCTCCACAAAACCACCTTGTTATCATTTAAAAAATATTAATGTTAAGAGCACAAGGGACCAGACTAGATATAATCCTTTAGTAGTTCTTTGAGAACCATTCTACCTAGGACAATCCTTCTCATATTCTACTGAGAGGACAGAAAAGCTTTATTAGATATCTGAATACTTGCTATGTACTACAGGAAATCCCAAAGAATATCCCCCTAAGACTTTTGGGATACCCTTTATAAGACTCCATAATCTAATCAGAAGAGGTAAGACTGAAATGAACAAAAAATACCTCTCACAAAACTTTTGTCCTATAGATGCTTCAAAATAATAAATGACTTTAAGCTTCCTTTTCTGAGAACTCCCTTTCCCATAGGATTGTATTCTCTTTCAGTTACTAAGAAACAGAAAGGCTTTTGGAGAGCAAAGACTCACACCTTGGTGTCCTCTACCAGCTGCTAAGTGCTAAGTAACTCAGGGTGTCCTCTTACACTTGTATGAGAAGCAGCTCAAGTCAGACCAAGGCATTGGGACAAGAATTTGTGACATGAGAGCAGAAAAGGTCATTGCATTTTGTTCTGAGTTAAAATGGGAAGTAAGGAGAATTTAACTAAGAGAAAATGTAATTCAGTTTTATGAGAATCAGGTGGTCCTTAATCTAATTGGAGCTGAGAAAAAACCTATAGCATTTATTTTTGATAAGTTGTGGAGGAAATAAGACACTTTTATTGATAATCAACATGGGGTTAACAATATATTCATGGGCAATCCTTCCAGACTGCTTTGACCTTTGAAAATCCCATAGAGCCACAGGGAAGGATTCTGTATTTTCCTCTTCCAGGTACCTGCCTTGGTGAGAATTTTGTGTCTGTGTGTGCCTTGGCAACATCACAATTACCATCTTAACCATTGCAGTGAAGCCTTTTGTCACATGATGTACTGAGAAGAGTAGAAGAAACAGGAGTTGGCTGATTTCAACAAAATGAATCTTAAAATGTTGATCAGAGAATAAAATTGCTGTCAGATTACACCATTGAAATGAAAAGGACCATAGTGAGAACAAATTTGTCACAAGATTAAAATAATTAGGTTTTTTCTTTCTTTCTTTTAAAGCTAGAAGTTGTTGTAACAAGATGTACCAAACCTTTATCAAGTGATATAGTTGAAATCAATGTACTTAATTTCAACAATGGACATTTATTAAGCCTGTGGAGAACTTTCTGGAGTACATGGGATGAAAATTACACAGAATACAAAAGCAGAGATGAGTGAGGCAAGTTTGGATTGTGAGATATGAAATTGTCAAGCAATCAACTCAAGTGGGTGATGGCAAAAAAAATGATCACTGCTGGGTCACTTTCTAGTAAAGGGTATGTATTTTATAGTTGAACTTTAACTCTGATGTGTGGAAATGACATTGCACAGTCTTGTAGAACTTGCTCTGAGTTATTTTTTTCTCCCAATGATAATATTTTTGTTTGTGTTGGTAAATCCATGTCCTCTTTCATGAACAAAGATATATATATTTGTTGACTGATTATTAGGATTGCGATTTTTAAACTATTAAACAGGGTTGAGTTAATTGACCTCATTATTTTTTTTGGCGTAAAGATCAGGATATTCTAAACAATCATCTAACAAGTCACAGACTACATAAGCAAGGATGATGGTCCATTAGGATGAGGATTAGCTGTCTCCAATATCTTACATTGTTAGTGGGGCTGTTATTACCTGGGTTAGTCTGGGGTTGGTCACAGTGGTCAATTTTTAACTGGAAGTAAATGAAAAATGGGCAACTAGGTGGCATATGTGACAGGTGGCTGTCAGGCCTGGAGTTAGGAAGATTCATTTTCTTGAATTCAAATCTGGCCTCAGATGCTAGCTGGGCAAGTCACTTAACATTGTTTGCCTCAGTTTCCTCATCTATAAAATGAGCTGGAGAAGGAAATGACACACAATTCCAGTGCCCTTGCCAAGAAAACCACAAATGGAGTCTTGAAGAGTTGGCTGTGACTGAAACAACTGAGTAACCACAAACTCAGAAAATGGTGGGAAAGTGTTAGAAATGGAAGGGACTTTAAGGTTCATCTAATTTTTTTTTTTACAATTTTGCAAGTTTCACAAATTGAGGAAACTAAGACCCAAAGAAATTAAATGATTGCTCTGTGGTAGTCACAGATAGTAACATCTAGAATCAGAGTCCTCATAAAATTAATTTACCCACGCTCAGGTAATTGAAATAAGGAAGGACTCATGCTTAGTTTCTACCATAGTTGCTGTTTACCTATCTACCATAGGGAAGAAGCACATGAAACTGACTCTAAAAATCCTCATTTTGAAAGAGAAGGAAGCAGTATAGTAAAGGAAAAAAAACAAAACAAAGAATAGACAGAGTTTAGATCCCAGCTCTGATACTAACTACATTGACATCACATTTATCTCCCTGGGCCCTAGTTTCTCTCATTTGTAAAATGATATTGGACTTTGTGACTTCTAAGGCCCCTTTCAGTCGTCTACCTATGATTGTTAGAAACATGTCTTTAAACTGACAAAAACATGTCTCATGATAGATCACGTATAAAGATTTGCTTTCCTTTTGACATGTTTATTGTGCTATTGATATATTGATATCATACAATATTACCAAATCTGAATAAAACCTTTTTAATGAGACTGATTCCACCTCTATAAACTGAAGGCTCTGTATGTAATACTCACTATAGCAATCATGTTGCTCTAGATTACTATGATATTCAGAAAACTTGCTACTGAGTTCTTACAGGTCCAGGTGGATCCAATAACGTTTGACACAGACATATGAGAAGAGTAGAAAAGGACTCAGGAAGTTTTATTTTTAAGGATACTGGTATCACTGATCTTGTGATACAGATATATCATGCCCAAATGAATAAGTACAGGGGAACAAGGTAAATGAATATGGAGAGAACCTCATGGTTTCTGAATAACCTGCACGTTGTGTTGCCAATGTTGGCCCTGGCACAACAGTGCAAGAGGTCCCAATCAATAATATTACCTCTTCCACTGGCATTTATTCCCCATTTGGGACTTTTTTGTTTAGGAGAAAGTGAAAATGATGTTAATTGCAAAGCACATGGAACCATTGCACTTGCATCTTTTACCTCCCTATCTCTTTAATAATGGAAGCTCTAGTTGATGGCTCATGATATAGATATCATGACTTAATTTGACTCCATGTAGTGAAATAGACACTGCCTGCCTCTTCTATATTTAGTCAATAAATAAGCATTTATTGAACAGCTACTATGTATTGGGCTAAGCACTGAACAAAGAAAATTTTTTAAAAATTGTCCCTGCTCTCAAAGGAGCTCACAATGTAATGAAGGAATCAACATGTGCCCTAATGTGTACATTTTATATACACACATAACACATTGTTATAATACAATAACACAATAGACAAAGGTACTAGAATTAAGGGAGGTCTGATAAAGTCTTTCAGAAAGTAGAAGATACATTTTCAGGTGAGACTTGAAGGAAGGAAAGAAAGCTAAAAGAGAGAATAAAGGGACTGCCAATAAAAACACAGAGTTGAGAAACTGGGTGTCCTATTTGAGAATAACAAGAAGTTACTGGATTTGGGTCTCAGAGTATATGGCAAGGGGTAAGGGCATAGAAGCATAAGGTGAAAGAATCCAGGTTATGAAGGACTTTAGAAGCCCTTCAGACCATATCATATTTGAACCTGGAGGTAACAAGGAGCCAATGTGATTCATTGAATGGGGTCAGACTTGCTTTTGAGGCCAATCCCTTTGATCACTGAGGGAGGATGGATTAGGGTAGGGAAAGACTTGAAGCAGAGATACCAACCAGAAAGCTATGACAATAGTCCAGACATGAGTGACAAGGGCCCACATTAGTGTGGCAGCAGTGTCAAAAGAGAAAAAGAGGTGTATACTAAATATGTATTGAAAATAGAAAATGCATCTGCCAATAGGCTTGGCAAAAGATCAAATGAGGGGCAGGTAGAGAGTGAGATGTTGAAGGTGACACCTAAGTTGTAAAATTGCATTATTGGGGGGATGATGACACACTTGTTAGTAATAGGGGAGTTTACAGAGATGGGTGGGAGTGGGGAGAAGATTTTCAATTTTGGGCAGTTGAGTTTAAGATCCTTATGCACCATACAATTCAAAATGTCCAATATGGACTTGGAGATGACAGACTGAAAGTTGAGAGAAGCTAGGATTGGAAAAATAGGTATAAGAGTGATCAGTGTAGAGATGATAATTGAATCAATGAGAGCTGATAAGATTACCAAGTAAAATCATAGAGAGGGAAAAGGGAAAGGGGCCCAGATCAAAGGGAAGCAACTATGGGGAGCATTTATATCTTTTTTGATGTTTCTGAAACTTTTCATCCCTCTAAAAATGTCCCATAGTAAATTGATTAGGAAGCTATAAAAGAATTGCCTTGAAACAATTAGGACATCATTGAAATTGTAAAGCATAAATTTGTAGTAGAATCAGCACAGTTTCCTTGAGCAGTATGTGAGTAGGAATGAAAGCAAATAGTGGTGAGTTGGAAATTACCAGGGCAAGATTGATAATAGGATAAGGGGGCAAAGGAACTCAAAAGAAGAGAACGATGTAGAATTACATTAGTTCACCAAAGGGTCAAAATGGGAAAGGAAGAAGAGTGTAACCAGTACTATAGGTACTGTAGGTAATGGCCTAGGAAAGAACTGAGGTGTCACAGGACTGAAGATCAACATGGAAGATGAACAACAGAGATGGAATTGAAAGGCAGAGAGAGAGAGAGTAGAATGACAACAGATTATGATCAGGCAATGGAAGCCAAGTTCATGAACAAAAAAGTAGCCAGTAGTCTATGGACAAAGGATGTTTGGTACATTGAACTCTACCCAATGTTGCTTGTTTGTGGTACAGTGAGGAGTATTTAAAAAGAATTTTCAACTACATGAAGTATCAGTGAAATTTCTAGTTCAATATTCAACATAAAAAAAAAAACTATGAAAATGCTTCTACAAGTCAATACAAAATCCAAAGCAATAACCCTAATGATCCATTGTGCATATGCCTTTCTGAAAAAAGGATGGGAATGTACTTAAAAATCAATATCTGCCTTAAACCCAAAAATACTTCTCATGGAGTCACGGGGAGGGGGGTGGGGAACAGGAGAATAGAAATGCCTGTGTAGTAAGGAATAAGATATGAGAACTGGAAAAGGGTATATAGGGTGGAGAGATAGTGGGAGAGACTGAGAGCAAGAGACAGACAGAGGCTGAGATTGAGAGACAGAGGCAACAGAGAGAAAGAGATCTGTTGATGGACAGAGACAGACTGAAACAGAGACCAACTGGCCAATTGACAGATACAGACAGACAGACACAAACACTGACAGAGAGAAACACAGATACCAACACTGACAGAGACACACAGATACTGACACCAACAGACATTGACACAACCAGACACCTACACCAACAAATACCAATACAGACAAACAGAAATTCAGACAGATACTAACACAGACAGAGAGAAACACAGACACCAACACTAACAGACACACTTACATGGAGACCAAGATCTATACAAATAGAAAAGGGTAGAAGATCCTGTGAACTGTATCAGGAAAAAGAACTGTTAAACTTATATTAGGCAGTAGCATTCAAGTGAATGTAATTCTACACTTTTAAGACTATCTCGAAAGAAAGCCAAGAATAATTTCAGGCTTAAAAGAAAAAGTGTGAAAATAACAAGTAATTGTGAGCTTAAGCTAATAATAAAAATGTATGACCCACATTCAAGCATCTATTTGTATTACTTGTGTAATCCTTGACTTTTCATTCTCTCATCAAATGTATCCAATGCTTGGCCAAAATTTTCTCTTCTAACTTCACATGTATTATCTTTGTCTCCTCTTCACAAACAGCTAACATTCTAGTTCAGGTCCTCTTCTTTCCTGCATTATTGCAGTAAACTTCTAATTATCTCCTTTAGTTTAATGAGTCTTCCTACATCATTCCATTCCAATTCCCACTTAATTTCCAAAGAGAATTTCTTAAAGTTTAGTTCTGATGATGTCAACCTCCTTGCTCCCAGTTAATAAAGTCCAATGATTCCCCATTATTTTCAGGATCAAATATAAATTTCTTATAAATTTAAAGTTGTTCATGCCTTAAATCCTTCTTACTTTTCAATCCTCTGTCCCTTTCAATACATGTTCCATGTATTCTTATAATCTAGTCACATCAGCCTGTTCACCGTTCCACACCACATTTCATCTTTTTCTTTGCCATGTTCCATCTTGGTTTATTAGATATCCACCAGGTCTGGAATGAACAAACTAGCAATAAGCAAAAAAAAAAAAAAAAAAAAAAAAAAAAAAAAAAAAAAAAAAAAAAAAAAAAAAAAAAAGCAAAACTCTTCGATGCCATTCTTTCTGGGTTAAAGAATATTTAACAGCAAAACCAAAACAAAAATAAACAAGTGAAGAAAGGGCATATCTAAAAGCTGGGATCATCATAAGGCTGATAATGCTAGAATATTAAGAGAAGGTTTAAACTCTCTGGGTCTTAAATTCTCTTCTAGATTTAAATCTATGATTCTATGATCTCCTTATATTCTTTTTTTTTCATTATGAAAAGAAAAAAATTCTAGATTTTTCCATAGAAAGATACATGAGAAGTAAAAGAGATTATTTTTCAAAAAGAAAATTTTATTCAAGTATATAGGAAATAGGAATTGAACATGCAATTTCATGGTATAAGGGGCTTTTGGATAAGAAAACTCCACATACCAATTCAGGCTAGCAACTTCTCCACAATTTAGTCTTGGAGAGTCTGTCTTGGCTGTGATCACACAGTCCATTTGTGTCAGAAGGTAGGGTTTGAATCCACATATTTTACTTTTGAAATACTTTACTAAGGTGATATAGTCATTTACTGGCTATTCTCCATAGTTCCTTGTCAAGCTTCTTTTACCCCTAAAGAATGGTGTGAAATGAGAAATGCCCTAATGTCAAGACTTAGCCCTGTAATAACAAATAATTCAAACTGATGCAGCCTTGTGGTCAAACACTGTAATAAAGGTTTCATTTTTGTTTGAGTTAGTAATGATGACCCAGTGAATCTCTCAGTTTTTCTACATAATCATCATAGTGAATTATATTAAAATTTGGTACCATATACAAGATTGGCAATCCCTGCCTTACTGAGGGTTGTAGCATTAAAAAATATAGAATTCCAGATAAGTGGTAGTGTTAAAAATGACTTCTTCAAACAGCAATAAGTAGGTCTGGTTATTGGCAGTGTGTTGGTAAGCCAAATGCATATGTGCCTCTCTTTACCCACTTTTGGCCATGTTGTTATACTTGTCAGTCAATGAGCATTTATTAAGGGCCTGCTATGTGTCAGATTCTCTATTAAGGGCTTAGAAGCAAAAAATTAAAGAAGGAAATTAAAACATTGGGTGGTGACAACTTTTTCCAAGGAGTTTAGCAGGAGATAGAAGAGGGATGGATTGATATAGCTGTATGGAACAGAATGATCAAAAGAAGCCTTTGTAGGGTTTAAGAGGTTTGGGCATTTTGTAGGCAGATAGAAAAGAACAAGTAGAGAAAGATGTAAGATTCTTAAGAAATAAAAAAAACCCAGCACTTCTGGATCTACTGCCTTTCTATTACACTATTTTGCACATTTTCTTTATTAATTTTTATTTTCATTTTGAATTAAAATATGATTGCTCTTGAATACTTGATTTCTACCTTTACTATGTTAACAATCTGATTTTTGATAATGATAATGCAACATTCAAAATGTATGTTTTATAAGTAAATTAACTTTTTAGTTTTCTTTTTTTTTCTTTTTGGCTTTCAAAGAGCCAGGGGCTACGGCAGAGTGGGGAGGAATATTCTGATGCCCAAACATAGCCCTGTAATCACAAATAATTCAAACTGATGCAGCCTTGTGGTCAAAGACTGTAGTAAAGGTTTCAATTTTCTTTTGAGTTAATAATGGTGACCCACTGAATCTCTCAGTTTGTCTACATAATCATCAGAGTGAGTCATATTAAAATTTGTCAAATGTATACACAGAAATAGCCCAGGCAGTGAGGTATAATGAGTAGAGAGTTAGAGCAAGTGGAAGATATTTCTTAGGGGAGGGGACAGAAGGGAAAGAGAGTCATAGAAGGAAAACCCTTCACTAGAAGTGAAATAGCTAAGACAGTCTTATTAAATTTCACATATTGGAGCAGATAGGAGTAAGAGGTGGGGATGTAAAACTGTGTGTGAAGTTTGAGCTTCAGATCTCTAAAAACAGAGTCCTTAGCTGCAAGCTATGGTTCATTGAATGAAGGGACAAATTAGATTAAATCAAAGAATCAGAAAAGGGAATACGCATTCTTCTAGTGCCTACTAGACAGCTATCATCTGCATTATTTATATATCAGCACTTAATGTTTTTTGTTGATATTTCAAATATACCAGGATACTTCTCAAAGTTCCTCTATTTCTGATTTTTACTCTAACAGGTTTACTTCTTTTTATGTTCATATATTCCCTCAAAAGAGATCTATACTCCACTGATTGTACCAAAGTTGACACTGATAAGATATATATATATCTACACATACCTATTATGGCCTCAATTGGTTATTGGCCATTTTAATTCTGAGATCAATGTGTTCATTAATTTGGAGCAATGTGGTATTACTAAGAACCACAATGTTGTTAAATGCTGGGGTTTGGGTTTTTTTTTTTTTTTTACAGCAATGAATAGTTTAAGATCATTGAGGGACCTCCACACACGAATGCAAGACATCCCAATTCTGTCCTTCAATCCAGTTCTAAGGCCAAGTTCTTCCTCTGCATGCATGGCCAGATGTCACAGAACTCTTCGAGAATGAAGGACAAACAAACAGTATTCAAAGTGCCAGGTACTATTCTACGTGACTTAAAAATATTATGTCACTTAATTCTCACAACAAAACTACAGGGAAGGTGGGGATATTATCCCCATTTTACAGTTGTGAAAACTGAAGCAACAAGGATGAAAATGACTTACTTGGGGGTTAGTAAGTGTCTGAGGCTGGATTTGAAGGGAGGTCTACTTGTTCCAGGCTCAGAATTCCAGGCTCACTTTATTACCTAGCAGCCTTACAAAAAGTAAGTATGCTATTCACATCATGTTTTTATTTGTGTTTAGAGACCCACTTTCCCTTTAATTTAAAATTTTACCTATATGCATGTTCTCTCTTCTGTCAGATTTATAATGCTCTAAAATTTGCAGCCAATCATCTCATTCCCATGTGCTCTAATTGGTAGATATTCACCTCATTTCAGAGGTTATTTCTCTGAAAAGTCCATGCTATTTGAAAATAAGAAACCCCATAAAAGGTCAAGATATCTAAATCTGCATTTATGGCTTATAAACTATTCTGCAATAATAAGATAGAGTATAAATCTGCCAAAGAAAACTGTTGAGCAAGTCCTTAGGAGTGAATTATGTAGAGGATTGTTGCCTAAACACTTGAGGTGGAAGGGGGAGAGAAGGTACAAAAGAAGATGATCCCTATCCTTGAGAAGTTCACAATCCAGATGGAGAATGAAAAGCTTAAATATGAAGCTAAGACAATTGCATCATTACATAATATAATTGTATTTACTGTAATTCTATTTTTGAATGAATTTCTGAATGAAAAAAGCTTTTATCCAGCCTTTACCAAGTGCCAGACAGTGTCATAACTGGAAGTTGCACTATGAGCTTCTTCAAGAACCTTATATTCTAATGCCTTTCTTAATTAAGGTTGGGAAAACCTTTCCCAACTACATCCATGATGATCTTTGTTAAGTGCAGTATGAGCATCAACAATTTCCATCATTCATATTTTCTGTTCCTCAGCTGGCTGTGATATCAAGGACCAGGTCATAATTCTTTTTGTATCTGAGCTCTGTGCTGAAAGTGTAATGTTCCATAAATATTTATTGATTGGTTAACTAAACTAGAAAGTTAGATCGGCAAAAGCCAAATAAAGTGTCAAAAAAATGAAAAGTAAGGGAATCATTATAGTAGAAGTGATTGAAGTCAGAAAAGCTTCTTGGAAGTTATAGATTCATAGAATTAGAGCTAGGTTGAAACCCAGAAACCATCTAATTCATATAGATCTTTTAAAAATCATTTATTTAAAAAATTAAAGCTTTTTAATTTTCAAAATATATGCAAAGATAGTTTTCAACATGTACTGCAAAACTCTGTATTCCAAGTTTTTCTCTCTTCCTTCTCTTTACCCCCTCTCCAAGACAAGAAATCCAATATATGTTAAACTTTGTAATTCTTCTATACGTATTTCCACAATTATCATGCTGCATAAGAAAAATCAGATCAAAAGTACAAAAAATGTGAAAGGGGGAAAAATCAAGCAAACAACAACAAAAAGGTGAAAATACTATGTTGTGTCCCACATTCAGTCCCCATAGTCCTCTTTCTGGATGCAGATGGCTTTCTCTATCACAAGACCATTGGAACTGCCCTGAATCACCTCATTGTTGAAAAGGGCCTTGTCCATCAGAATTGATCATCACATAATTTTGTTGTCACTGTATATAATGTTCCCTTGGTTCTACTCACTTCATTTACCATCAATTCATGTAACTCTCTTCAGGGATTTCTGAAATCATACCAATCATTTCTTATAGAACAGTAATGTTCCATAACATTCATAATACCATAACTTATTCAACTATTGCCCAACTGATGGTCATTCACTCAGTTTCCAGTTCCTTGCCACTATAAAAATGGCTGCTACAAACATTTTTGCACATGTGGGTCTTTTTCCCTTTAAAAATCATTTACTTAAAGACTTGAAGTAGTCTAATTCAAAAGAAAAGTTAGGAGTGGTATTGATTAATCTGTTTGTCTAAACATACTACAGAGATGGAGTGTAGATTTTTCAAGCCCACCATCTATGGAGTGTAAAATTAGTTTTATACATAAATTCTCACTTTCATTAATGGGAATGAAGAATGAAGATCATCTAGGGCCAGACAATGTGAGTGTTTTTTGACCTGAGATTCGGGGCCTTTAAAAAAGACCAGTTTATTACTTTCTTTCCATCTCCATCCATTCCTGGAGTTTTAGTATTACAACCTACAGCAACAGATGACTCCATTAAAAAGATATCATCCTTCTATTTAAAATTCAAGTTTTATTTAGCCCTTTTTCTAATTTCCAGTTTGACTTCCAAGAGATTGTGAAGCCATCTGTCTGTCCCCAGAAGAGGTAACAGTCAGAGCAGTATAATCTGTCTCTGGGCTGTTCGACCTCTGTCTTTCAGACGTGACCTGGATGGAGGACACTGACTTTACCAATTACCTACAGATTCTTGCCCAAAGACACTTTCATATCTTCTTGGGTACTGGCAACAAGGAAATAAATTGTTTTCCTATTTCCTTTAGTGGATGGATCTGACAACACTGAACTAGATTGAAGCAGAGAATTCATTCCACATAAGTCACGAACATAGGTTATTTCAGCTATTTCCTCATATTACCAACTTGAGACATAGCTATGTCACAAGAAAGGCACTGGTACAATTGGGAAAAGAGTGAATTTGTAGTCAAAAGATCCTGGGCTCAAATATCACCACCATGATTTGCTACTTTTGTGACCTTAGACCTATTGATTTACCTAAATTTCCTTAATTGTCAAAATGAGGGGGTTAGACTAAATGGCCTCTAGAGTCCCTTCCAGCTTTAAACCTATAATCTTATGACCTTAGAATTAATCCTGGTCCTAGCAAAATTTGATCTTAAATTGGAGCCTATTGTATTTTTTCTGTGACATTTTAACTTGGTTGGATTAAAAATTCAAACTGTGATTTCATTGGTATGGGAGCTTCTAGGTAATGAAACTATATGGTTTTTTTTGGTGTGTTTTGTTTTGTTTTGTTTTAGGCAATTGGAATTAAATGACTTGCTTAAAATCACACAGCTAGTAAGTGTTAAATATCTGAGGCTGCATTTGAACTCAGGTCCTCTTGATTCTGGGGCCAGTGCTCTATCTCCTGTGTGCTATTTAGTTTGCCCCTAGGATATTTCTCTTAGTTTGGTTGGTTACAACTAATTAGATCGTAGTTATAGATTTTGATTCCTCTTGGATAAAACAATTGCCTTGACTATCTATTGTACTTGTAAGCTTGGTCAATCAAATACATTTTAAATATGGGCCAGCATGTTGTAGTGCAAAAAGTACTGGATTTAGTGTTGAAGGTTATTTAGCCATTTCAGCTGTGCACAACTCTCTGTGACCCCATTTAGGATTTTTTTTTTTTGACAAAGATAGTGAAGTGGCTTGCCATTTCCTCCTGAAGTTCATTTTATAGGTGAGAAAACTGAAGTAAATAGGGTTAAGTGACCCTTCCAGCTATAAATGTCTGAGGCCAGATTTGAACTCGGGAAGATGAGTTTTCTAAATCCTGGTCTGGCACCCTTGTGACTTTGAGCAAGTCATTTAATGTCTAAGTTGCCATCAGTTTCTTTATCTGCAAAATGAAGTCCTTTGTGGTCCTTTCCAACTCTACATCTTTGACCATATGATCCCATATTCTCTTATTTAGTCCCAAGGGCAAACCAGTGAGAAAATGTGGATAGATCCATGAAAATCCTTCAGCACAACTCAAATACAAGCTTATTGGTGGTAATTCAGTAGCATCTTCATTATGTGTGAAAGATAATATAAGAAGTACCCAGGTTGTGAGGAATCAAGATTTTACTCTGAGCATCTGTTATCTTCAAGGTACTGACCAATTCTTTCTGAAAAATAATAGAAGTTCATCATATTGGGCTCCTTTTAATGCTGCACAAAGTTTGGAGAAGGCATTTTGAAAGATGGAAGGGTAATCCCTGTTCCCAGAGCCCTCTAAGTAAAATAATAATAACAATAACAATAATAATAATAATAATTTGTGTAGTAAGCATTTGTTGTTTAACCAGTCTCAGATACCCTCATTCATTTCATTATTCTATGTCTGGGGATTACTGTGCAGCAAGCCTTCTCCTTCATGTTAGGAAACTGACTCTGACACTTGGATGTCTACTCCTGGGTAAGTGGTAAGTTATGAAAGACTATTGGTTATGTGGATTATACCTCTGGAACAAAGCCTGGACTTCTGGGATCTTTTTTAGTTTATTTGTCTTTCCAGGGCAAATTTTCCAATAAGCCAACATAATCAAATTACATTCAGCTTGAAAGATATTCTACCACACAGTTTGACGTTTTAATTAGAACTTTAAAGAGATAATAATCACTGCCCACAAATTCTCTAATGTTACCTAGAAGTGGGTCAGCTAATTAGGATCCCCAAAAGTCACTGCCTGCACTGCTTTTTAATTGTTTTTCCAAACTACCATCACCACATCTTTCAGCCTTCAAGAAGACCAAATCAAACAAACAGTAGGGAAGGTTCCATTCTTTTTAGCCTACAGAAAACCTAAGAGTGCAAGGCAATAAGTCTGTGTAGATAATTTTAAATGTAAGTTTTATCCCAAATAAAGTGTTTTTCTTTCATTTCAAGGTTGTTATTGAAAGGTATACATAAGTTCAGCTCATCTGGGAGAGCCATTAGGATCCAGTTCACCTGGTTCCTTTGATTTTATTTTTCCATCCATATCTTTTGCTTCCTCCCCCTTTTCCTTGATGAGAACTTTGTAAATAGAATTATTAATGGAAAGCCCCACCAAGGAATTTTTAAAAAAATACCCCAAAGGCATTAAATCTTTCTAAATGAATCTTTACAATTGGAAGGAAAAAAAAAAGAATTCCATGTATTATTGAGAAACAAAGGCACTTAGGGTGTGATAGCAATTCAAGAAATGAAGCTTGTTCTATTGGAAGGATTATGTGTAACAGAAAGCTAACTCGCCTCACCATGCCTGGCCCCTCCCTCTCCCTTGGGTCAATATACAAAAGTGAATATGTGGTAAATGTTTGAGTTGTTTGTACAAAATATCTCTGTGTTTTGACACTATGAAGTGGGAGAGGTTATTATTGCAGTTCAGAAGACATTTAGGGAATACAAAATGCCACCCTTTCATTTTGAGAAAGAAATTTCCTTTTTTTTTTTTTTTTTTTTTTTTTTTTTTTTTTTTTGAGTTTTGGACCCCAATGATCCAGAAAAACTGGCATTCTCACTGCTCCTTACACATCACCTTCCATTTCCCATCTTCAAGTCTTTACACTGTCACATGCTTAGAATGCACTCCTTCTTTAACTCCATCTCATAGAGACTTTTTCTTCCTTTTATTCACAACCAAGCACCATCATTTATATGAAGATTTTCTCAATTCTTCCTTAGCATGTGCCCTCTAAAATGGCCAAAAAGTTAGCATTCTCTTTCTCAGTCTACCTCGTATTTAACTACTTTGTATGTGTTTGTACTTATTCAGACCCAGCTCTTTCCTGATGACATGGCATCCCTGGCTATCTCTTCCCGCATGAATTATACTTTCACTAATATTCCCCTCAACTTCTGATTGTTATGGAGAGTTGGGATATTCCTTGCTTCTTATAATTTTCCAGCTCTCTAACATCATCATTTAGTAACCTTTCCTTCTTTAAGTTTCATCCAATCCAAATTTATCAAGTGCGATTATTGTAGCTATCATATTCTAACTTCTAGAACACTCTCCATTAAGGAACTCAATTTTTAGCTCATTCCTGCCCTCATATTAGGAGATGTCAACATACATCCTGATTCTTCTGCAAACACTCTCACTTCCTAGTTCCTCTACTTACTTATTTCCTAGGAACTATTGTTCCATACCATCTCAAGCATACAGAATATATAGTTACATATAGATCATAACATCCATATTTATGAACTCTGAAATCTCTTTCTTTGATCATGCTCTTTTTGTCATTTCACCTTCTCCTTTGCTTCACAACACTTATTTTATTTTCAGTGTGATCCCTAATACTTTGACCCATTAGTTCTTCCTCAGGCCATTACCTCTGTACCGGCTATACTTTCCTTCCTTCCCCATGTTGGCTTTCATAAAACATATGTGACATATGCATGCATATAAATACATACATTTATGTGTATATATACATATGCACACAAATAGAGGTATGTGCATAATATTATAGTAAGGTGATTACTATACTAAAAGAAAGTGTATAGTAGGATGTATAGTAGTATGATTAATATACTAAATGAAAGTTAATTCCTCTAAAATATACCTTTTGAAACTTGTTCTTTGAGAACAAAATATATCAAGATGTATTTCCTACTTTAAAAACAGTAGCACATCCATGACCCTGGAGTAAGTACATGTGTTCATGGTATTCATGAAAGAGAATATGTAACTCTAATGGTTTGTGCCATTGCTAATCTATCAGTGGATCATGAAGGAAGTGAATATTAGATTAAATTTAGAGAAGGAGGAGGAGAAAGATGCTAAGGTGGGAGATTGAATTCTCATTTACCTTCTGACTATACTTCTGCCTCTCTGGACTTGCCCCCATGACTCAACTTCCTTTTCACCATGGCACTTCCTCAGTCTTTGGGTTTTCTCACCCAAGAACATTCTCCCACCATGTTGGTCCTCTTCCAACATTGGTAACTTCCTTCTAGTGCTTCCATTTGAGGGATGGGCCCAGGCCAGTCACTCTTCCTCCCTTCTCCACCCTTTTCAACTCCTTATTATGTGCTGTCTTCTCCCACAATAATGTAAGCTCTTTCCCTCTTTCTCCCCTTTGTTGAATTTGCATTTGCAGTACTAAGTATAGTGCCTAGCACCTGGTAAATGCTTAATAAATGCCTGCTGCCTTGCTAGGTTGGAATTAGGTATGTGTTGCATACAAATATACAAAAAGCTTAAAAAGTGTGGCTAGAGCAAAGACCTTGGAGGAAATGAAAAAAAATAAAAATAAAGAGTAGAGCTGAATTGGGAGGAAAAGAATGGTATCTGTCTTTATAAGCATCCTAAAGGTAGGAACCATGTCACTTTATATTTTTTTATCTTCTGTGTTTAATCAAAATCTGGCAAATAGTAAGTACTTAATAGAGGTTTTTATTTGTCTTTTTAAATAGAACTTATTTAATTTCATGCTTAATTTTAGGTGTTGATTATTTGATTAAGTGATCAATAAAAGTTCTATAGAATAAAAGGAGCATATACCTATACATATATACATATACATCTAGATACATCTACATATAGGCGCATATACATATAGATAGATGGACACGGGAAGTATAGTAGGCAGCTAGGTGTGAAACAGTAGATACATTGTTGGACTTGGATTTAGGAAGTCTTGAATTCAAATCCCACTTCAAACACTATGTGACCTTGAGCAAATAATTTGCATTCTATTTGTCTTGGTTTCCTTACCTATAAATTAAGGATAATAAGCCTCTATCTCAGGGTTATTGTGAAAACAAAAATGAGATATTTGATAAGTGTTTTGTACACCTAAAAGTACTATATAAATGCTAGATGGTAGTGGTAATCATAGTAGTAACTATGTTACTCTTCTGTAGAAGAGGTTTTAATGATTTCAAATCACTTCTAGGATTAAATATAACTCCTTTGACATTTAATAAACTTCATAATCTAACTCCAAGCTTTTTATCGATATTGATTTCATTTTACTTCCCAATTCAATGTTTTGGTGAAACTGGCCCATTTGTGGTTTCCTATATATGACATTATTTCTCCCAACTCTGTTTCTTGGCAAAACTTTTCCCCTCTGCCTAGAATGATCTCCCATCTACCTTTATCTTTTGTAATCCTTAGTTCCATTCAATACATAGTTGGAATGCCACCTTTTATAGGAAGCTTTTTCTGTCCTCAGAGTTATTCCCTCTACTCAAAAATGTTTGGATTTATTTGGTACACATTTGGTATTTACTTATGGTATTGTTTTTCCTCATAGAATATAGGTTTCTCAAAGGAAGATATTTTATATTTGTTTTTGTTTCATCAATACTTAACACACTGACACTTGGGAGGTACTTAACAAATGTTTTTTGTTATTCACTCTGTTGTTGTTCATGCCTGATTCTGTCACTCTGTTTTGTTTTGTTTTCTTTGTTTGTTTGTTTTTTGGTCACAGATACTGGAGTAGTTTGCCATTTCGTTCTCTAGGTCATCTCTCACATAAGAAACGTGAGGCAAACAAGGTTATATGACTTCCTCAGGGTCACACCACCTAGAAAGTGTCTAAAGCTGGATTTGAACTCAGGTCTTCCTGACTCCAGGTCTATTATTCTATCTACCATGCCTTCTAGCTTCCCACGTTATAAATATTATTTAAACTATATAGAATTGAAGGCATTTTGATTAGGGCAAGCTAGATTTTATATAAGAAAGGGCAAGCTTTCATATAATAGGTCTACAAGTTTATTCCTAGGTGAGTAAAGCAAATAACCATCATTTTCTAAGTGTAGAAGTGATTTTTATTTGCTCTAGTCCAGAGGTCGCCTAAATTAAAGTCTGAATGCTGACTGGGAAAGATTAAGAGAAACTAATTCTTAACACAGCCAAACCTCTCCCAAGCTAATGTCACAGACTGAGGATCGCTTGTATTCAGAGTAATACTTAGCACTGTAACATTTCAGGAGGTGATAAGGGTTGAAAAAGCATTTGGAGCATTTGACTTTAGGTATGACAAACCATATTAACTATGGAAAATTTTTAATAGTATATCTTCCCTTTATTGAATTTTTAGCTCCTTCAGCATCCTTCTCATGAGTGAGAAATATTAGGAATTTCCTTAGGCATATAATATAATTAAGAGATACAGGTTTAGTATAGCATAAACGGGCATACCATTTGCATAGGGTTTCCATTTTCTTCCTTAGTATATGACCCAGGAAAATTACATTTTTGTTTTATGAAAAACGGAATGTTATCATAGAAAGACCACTTGACAGAGTTGTATTTTGTACTGAAAGGGGGCCTCAGAAAACCTGGGTTCTTATCTTCATTTTGCTGTTTCTTTTGTTATGTGATTCATTTGGGAGAAATGACTTAAACCTTTCTGGGTCTCAAGTTTCTTCCTCTGGAAAATGAAGTAATATTTATAAAGCTCTTTCTATCTGTAACAGTCTATGCAAGTCAGTTAAAAAAGAATCCCTCTGTTTCATTAGAACTTAGTAAATGAATAATCAGGAAGAATATAAAGATTTGGGTTGGGGGAGGTTAGACTTTAGTTGATTTAAGTATTTTAGAATGAAAACATCATTTTGCTTCCCAATGTACTGTGCTTGGCCCAGTGGATACAGTGTTTGGATCTGCAGTCAGGAAGAAGTATCTGTCTGAGTTCAAACTTGACCTCAGATGCTTGATTATGTGATCCTGGGCAAGTGACTTAACCCTTTTTGACTCAAGTTGAGCTGGAGAAGGAAATGGCAATCCACTCCAGTATCTTTGCCAAGAAAACCTCAAATGGACTCATGAAGAGTTGGATGTGACCAAAATTACCCAATAACAACAAAACCATGCTCATTTAATTGGAGAAACATTGAACAATAAAACTAGTTAAATGATACTTTTTTTCTAAAGTACATCCTTGTTTATAATAAGTATTACCAACCCTGAAATTCTATCGTTGTTAAAACCTCTAAGTTAGCAAGAAAAGCATTACTTCCATTCTTAAGGATATAGAAGGAGATAGTTAAAATACAGGCCTGTCTAAAAGCAGAATGATTTTTCTGGCTTCTCCAGAATTCTTTCATTCATATTCATTTATAGTATCCAGGGCCCTTTCTTAGCCAACTTCAGCTTTTGAAATTACAAATCTATTGTTTCATCTTTGTATGTTCAGGCACCCCATGTCATCTATATATAGTAGGCATATAATAATGTTCATTGAATTTTATTCGACATTAGCAACCATTTATTAAGAATCTATATGTGCAATTCATTGTGCTAAATGCCAGAAGTAGAAAGGAAAATTGTATATACCCTTTACCCTAATTGAATTTATTATATAAAAGGAATAAGGAAACAAGCACACAAATAAATATACAGAAATTAAGATTAGGATTTATTATGTTTAGAAATACCAGAAAAATTACTTCCTGTGTTGACTTTTTGAAATTATCAAGCAACCCCACTCTGGTTCTAAATCATTTCACTTGTTGAAAGACAATGTTTACATTCAACTATTTTCTCTGGTCTCCATTTTTCTCACTGAGACTCATTATCAAACATTTCTTTAGGCTAAATAGACTGGATCCACTCTATAGCATAACTATAGCAACTTATAGCATAAGATATAGCAACTATATCATGGACTTTATTTCAAATTGAGGGTCTGTTTTGGAGTCCATTCTTAGGGGATTATCGCTGGAGGAACTAGAAGCCTTTCAACAAAGTTTTCCCTGTAACACAATCCTGAGGTATGGGATCCTGAGGCCATTATTATATGGAAGCTCTAGCATGTTCTTAAAATAGATACCTTTTCTTTTGGGTTATTCACCTGGGTGAAGAAATGAAAATACTTGACCTGAAGGCAATTCTCCAGCTGTAAATCAAGATTATTTTACCTATAAAATGTACAGAATATAAATGCTCTCTGTTAAGCAGAAAGTTGGAATTCAGAGTGAGATGTAAACTACAGTTGTGTTTTGAGGGGTTCTTCCCTTTGCAAATCAGTATAATTTGCTAAATGGCTTGTCCTTAAGTTGTTAAAGGTGTACCCAATGAAGTCTTGTTCAATGTTGCGATTTTATTATAGTTTTTCTAACATTGCAATTGCATTTTTAAGATTTTTATGTCATGTTTATTTCAAAAATATACTTTTCTCTTCCCTAACAGCAAGCAATCTCTTGTAACAATTTTTTTTAAATAAATTAAAAAGCAGCTTAGCAAAATTAACCAACCAATTTATATGTATGTACAGTATTGTACACCCAAAGTTCCCCACTTTGGGAAATGCATTTTCTTGATTTTTCCTGGATCAAGTTTGGTAATTCAATAAAACTTTTAAAAATTTGTTCTTTCTCTTTACTTTGCATTTATGTGTATATTATTTTCCTGTATACATTATTTTCAAAGGAATTTAAAACTAATTCTATCTTTGGTAATTACTTAAATACTAAGTAAAGAAATTTGCTCATCTAATCTTTTCCAGCCAAGAATTTTAACCTGTAACTTCTGCTATGTATAAAAATAAAGACTAAGGATGCTGTTTCCTTTGTTCTCTCCCTAGCAGGCCACCCAGCAGCTTTACAGCTAAAGATGAGTCCTTAGGGGAATGAAATCTCATGGTCTCTTTGAAAGTTCTGACTACAACCTCACCTGTGAGAAAACCTTTCATGTGATCAGAGATGCAATTATAATGTGACTTGACAAACTGAGATGCATCCTCTGTTGCAATGTTGGGGACTGAGTTCAATGAATTTCCTTCCCCTCTCTAGTTTCTTGTGGCAGCTTTTTTGGTCTCTAAGTATGTCATTTCGCACCAAACTAGCATGCTTGCAATTGCAAAAGCTAAGATCATGCTGAATAGTATGTTTCAGCTTCAGAATTTAGAGGTGCAAGCAGATGTTTTGTTAAGTAGTTCTTTTCCCCTCTTTAGGTGAGAATCTTTGTACTTTCTGAATCTTTATCTTCATTTTCTATTCATCATTACATATTTTTTCTCCACTAGCCAGTGTGTTTGCACACTCTGATGAAATACCACATACTTTGATGTGTTAAAGTAACTTACTGTCACAACACATTAGGGTTCTTATGAAATTTTATAGAAACATAGATCCTCTACTCCAGTCTTTTCAGGAAGACTTAGCCACCTTAAGAGAAGAGAAATATTCCAGTTATTTCATCAAATATAGCAGAGTTTTAGAGTTGCCTAGACTGAGAAGTTCAATGGCTTTCCTAAGATTCCATAGCCAGTATATTTCAAATTAGGGCTTGAATTCAGACCAGTTCTTTATTGTGAAGATCGAGTTAGAAACCTGGATACTTTAGAATCAGCCAGAGTCAGGATAAGCAAAAGTCCTTGGTCTTTATTCTTGGTCTTTAGGGTAGAAGGGAAGGGAATGGACACAGGATCTCCACGACCTTCCTTCTCCTCCTCTACCATCAAAGTGACTTTGGCTTGTCTTACTCCACCCCTAATCCCTCCCACAATTCTCTGTATACACCAAAAGATGCAACCAGCATAGAATAATGTGAAGGGCCATTTTCGAAGCATATGCTAATAGAGTATTGTCCAATCAATAATTAGCCTTAAGTGCTCAGTTGTCCCACCTCAGTGGATCAACTCAGAATTTTAGCCCTTTACACTCTATCTACTATACCATACTGTTTCTAAGTAGAAGAATTCATAAAGTTTTGTTAGATTTGGGGAAATTGCTTTTATTGAGTTAATTTTTGTTGTTAACTATATCAATCAAATGAAGTTAGCTATAGCAATCAGATGAAAATTGGCTCACCTTATGTTGCCGGAATCAATTTCCTTCCCTCCCCACCAACCTTACCATAAAGTAAGCAGGATACAACTGCCCTTTCCCGATGTGAGTGGCAGAGTCAGAACTCTCTCTCTTGGTTATCAGCTGAAGATTCATAAATCAGAACTGTCTAGGCAGGAGAGCTAGCCAGTAGTACTTGGCCACTACTCAGCATCTTTCTCATACCGCCCATTCTGAGTGATAGAAGTATGATGAAAAATCCCTCATTATAATGTAGCATGGAGAAATGGTTTCAGCAAAGGGTACAGTGGGCAAGAGCACACTCTTCTCATTACTGTAGTGTGTCCTGGGAAGAACATATCTCCATATCTAGAGTGAACACTTATGTGACAATAAAAGAGAAGGTAATTTCTCTGGCAGTACTTAGGATTGGCCTGCTAGGATTCAATAATCAATTTAACAGGACTATTGATCATAACTGATAACAAACTTCCTATGTAAAGAGAAAACAAAATTGATGAAATAGTAGAAGCCATCAGATAAAAATATGTTACCTCACTATAGTAAAAGGGCAAGGTGGCGTTTGTCCTTTGGTTGTGTCCATGTGAAAGACAATATTTAATCTCATCTCTGGCTCGTTATCAAGAGCATGTATTACATCACCCTTGTAATATCCTGATATGTAAAAAAGTAACTGGCTTTCTGGCTCAGATGATAGCATTTCCCTCATCATAAAATTTAACAAGAGTAAATTAATCCTGTTCACATGACCTGTGTCTTGGAATGTTGTTCAGTCATTTCAGTCATGTCTGACTCTTTGTGATACTGCTGGAATTTTTTGGGCACTGGAGTGGATTGCCATTTCTTTCTTAATTCATTTTACAGATGAAGAAACTGAGGCAAATAGAGTAAAATGACTTCTCCAGGGTCACAATCTAGTAAATGTCTGAGACTGGATTTGAATTCAGGTCATCCTGATTCCAGGCCTGGAATTCTGTCCACTGTGTTACCTAGTTTCCCATCTGTCATGTCAATGTCAATGATTTTATGAAACTAAGCAATACAGTCAATAGAGTGCTAGCCCTGGAAGGAGGAAGAACTTGAGACAGAATCTTATCTAAAACATATACTTGAGTGACCTTAGGCAGGTCACATTACTTCTATCTGCCTCAGTTTTCCCATCTGTAAAATGGAGATAGAAATAACTCTTCAGCATTACTTGGGTAAAATTGTTAATGTTTTTTCTCCTGCTTGACACATGACCGGCCCACCTCTTTTTCCAGGCACACCCATTCTCAATACTATTTCCTACTTTGCTTCCAAGCACAAGTCTTTTCTTGTTAACAAGATAAAACCTGCTTAGATCCACCATGTCTTTCTGTTGTCCAGTTGATTACTTGTAAATTAAAATTATATCATATGTTATGATTTGTAGCCATAAAGTAACAACAGAAGAATTATTTATAAGTGTAATAAGCAACATGTGTTATAAGAAGAATTTATATATTTATATATATATATGCAATAAAACACACACACACACACGCATTTTTGTCCTAACTTAGTAATTAGTGTATGATCAAAATGTTTATCACAATCAACACAATCATCCACTTTGTTTCTTTTGTGTGAATAGAAAACACTTTATCCCTCCCACACTCAGGCTTCTTAACAAATAGACAGACAATGCAAATTTTTTTCTAGGATATAAGTTTGTTAAAAAAAAAAAAAAAGACATCATCACCAAGGAATATAATACAAGTTTTATGAACAGTATTGCCTCTCAACACAGAAAAGCAGGTGGGGAGAAAGCAAGACTGCAGAGAATTTTATGTGAGATATAGCTATGCCAATCCTTCTCAAAAGGTTTCATTCATAGATGAAACTGCATGGGGAACAAGAAATGTAAAATGGAACAGGCCTGCTAGCATTTTAATGGTGATTAATTCTCATCAACAGCAATAGTAGAACCACCACACTTGGACTCTATAACCTTAGTACCCAATATGAGGAGATGCACTTCAGAAGATTAATGTACCTGAATATTTAGACAAAAGTCTGTATTAGAGATGATACTAATTTAAAGGTACTTAGGAATGTATTGGGGTGGACCTCTAGGTGGTCCAGTGGATAGAGTGGAAGGCCTGAGGTCAAGAAGATTCCTCTTTCTCAGTTTGAACCTGGCTTCAGATACATGCTATCTTATCTGTATGACCCTGGGCAAGTCACTTAATTCTATTTGTCTCAGTTTCTTCATCTGTAAAATGAGCTGGAGAAGGAAATGGCAAACCACTCCAGTATCTCTGGCAAGAAAACCACTATTTGGGTCACAAAGAGTCAGACATGATTAAACAACAAAGGAATATATTTCAAAAATTACTGTCAAAACAAAGAAATGAAGAAATGGTAGATAGCAACAAATTCTGACCCACATGTATGCATTCTCATTTCCCAAAAAATTCATAGGTGATGGGTCTAAGAACACATAAGAAAGGAAGAGGAAGAGGAGTTAATTTTCCATAGAAGACTCCATAATCACTCTATTGACTGAAGTTTATAGAATATAAATTTTTTTAGGGCTTGTTTTCCTTTGTCTAAAAGATTGTTCTCTGTTCGAACCCTATTTGCTTCTTCCTTGGTGCACTATTCTTTTTGCTCTGTTCTTTTTCTGAAATGTCCTATATCTTAGATCTTTTATGCCCTCAACCTGTTCTCCTCACTCTTTGAACATTTCTTTCCATTGATAATCCTTTTTAGTGATCCACCGAATATTGATGTCAAGTGAAGTGTTGAAAAGGAAAATAAATGTTCATCAGAAACATTTTTCATTGTTACAAAATATAGCTTGTGTGAGGTCAAACAAAAGGATTACCATTGATGGTGAAGTTTTCCAGATATTTCCAAATATTCCATATTTGCAGATGATATTGTACTAATTAAATTAAGCCTTGGAACTCTGATCTTAAAATGCTGCCTTAAGGATGCTACAGTGGCATCCACAGTGATACCAAAGAGAACAGTCTAAAAATATATCTTTCCCCTTGTGTCAAGTTTAAATTTCTTCTGTCATCTCAAACATGGCATAATGGATAGAGCACTGGCCCTGGAAGACAGAAACAGGACTTGAATCTCTGTCATCTGCTAAAACATACTAGTAGGAGTACCATGAACCCATGGTTATTTCAGGCAACTTTTTTTGGCTATTACATAGGAGGTGCCATTCTGCATCAGTTAAAGGAGTTGCTACACACTGATTGAATGTGTGTGTGTGTGTGTGTGTGTGTGTATAAACACACACATTTATATAATGTAATCCTTTAGATTTTAAAAATTGTATCTTTCCTTTTTATAGCAAGTTCAGATGTCATAAAGTGTACTTTAAAAATTACTTTAAGCAAACAACAGTAACAACTAAGTTAGCAATTGAATATTGCAGAGATAGCTCTCTCATTTTGTTACTTGATTATATGGAATTACATTGATAATGATTCTGGAAGTCCAGAAAATTGAAAGTAAAGGTAAGGAACTTATTTGGAAGAATCCTTCTCCACTCCCCCAATTTTCAGAATCTAGTTCTTGAAGAAATTAGAATAAACTTTGTGACAAGCTCAGTATTCCCTAAGGAATATGGACCCCCAAATCATAATCCCATAGAAGCTCATGTTTCAGGTTATACTCAGAATCCAAATTAGTAGCTGATGATGATTAGAAACCAGAATCAATATGTTACCTAATATTACACAGGCAGTGTGTGGTCTATCCATTTACTCTACTAATGTGGCATGCTGATGCCTTGCTCTCTCTTTCTTTTGAGGGAATGGATTGATAATGAATTCAGAACCTCTCAGCAACTTTCCACTGATCCTGAGTCTCTCACTTTACATGTGATCAGTCATAGAATACCAGGCATAATCAGAATTTCACATTGCTTCATAGTCTGAAACTAAAAAAGGGCAGGAACAGTGTTGATGGAACTTCTGGGTGTGGTTCTTACCTCTGAAGCAGCTAGTTCACTGCAAGTCTGTACAATTTCATTGACAATGTACACAGAAAATTCAAGAAAAATAATTTAGCTAAGTTTTTGGGAGCGCCTACAATCCAAGTGTTTTACAGCAATAGCAATAGTAGTAGCAGCAACAATGTTTTATTGAACATTGTAAATAGGCTCTGTGGGGAAATAAAGAGATAGGAACTAGACCTTTGATTTCATTGGTACAGGGAACTCTCAGGTGAAGAAATCTTTCTACCAATGTAAGTTAGCTCCTTCTCTACAACAATCTTACAGCAGGGGTCAGCAAATTCTTGCCAAAAGTCAAATCCTACCTTTATCTTATTTTTGCACTGTTTAGATTTTTTCAAATACAATAAAAATTATTTAAAAATGCAAAAGTTATCCTTATCTTGAAAGCCATATTAAAACGGGCTGTGAGCTGGATTTAACTTTGGAGCTGGCTTCCAGGTCTTAAAAAGAGTCATTCACAATACTGAGAGATTAAGTGATTTGTTCTGGGTTTCAGCCAGTGTGTCAGAAAAATGGTAAGGTAGTCTTAGATCTGAGTCCCTATTTCTCTATTTCACCAGATGCAGCAAGGTGATACAGTGAATTGAGAACTGGACCTATGGTCATTGAATTCAAATGTCCCTCAGACATTTATAAGTTTTATGATTCTGGGAAAATCACTTGATTTCTGTTTCTGTATCTACTTTATAAAATGGGGTTGATACACTGATCTCCCAGGTTTGTTGTAAAGACAAAATGAGATAATATTTGTAAGGTTATTTGCAAACCTTAAACCATTAGTTATTGTTATTACTACATCACCTATGCTAATATTTGTAAAGCCCATTGCAAACCTTATTTATTATTATTATACCACCTATGCTCCTGAGACCATTTTGTTCCATAATTCACAGCTAAAAGGAATCAATGGGTGAATCTTGTTGTTAAGTACATTGACACATCACAGAAGACCTTGAGAATATGGAAAAGAAATATGTAACTTCTCAAATGCCATCCAGCCCGCTCTCTTAGTGCTGTTCTGTCTTGGCCCAGTTCATCAACCCTTTGGAAGATAGGTGTACTGGAGAACTAATTCGATGAGCTCTATTAAATACCATAATCCAGGCAGTAAACATTTGCCACTTAATCTATCTCTGTGGGCAAGTCATTTACTTTCTTTGTGTTTTGGTTTCCTCATCTATAAAATTAGGGAGATAAACTAGAATCTTTCTCAGGCCTTTTCCATAGGATCAGTACTCTTACCTTTATGATTCTGCAATTTGGAAAATTGTTGGATCAATCTCTTTTGAATAGCCATAGAACTTACTGACTAGAATCTTCAAAATTCAAAATTAGAATCTTCTAAAAATGGGAGCATCTGAAAATCTTTATCTATCTTTAGAAAATCCTTTATTTGGACTCGTGTTAAGTATACCCCATGGGAATGACAGTGACAAATCCCATTGGATGGTGTCCCTGTTTTGTTCATTTATTGTGAGTCAAGAGACACTTGGAGGGCTAGCTTGATTTTGGGAATCAAGATAGCAGTGGTAAATAGTTTTGATTGTTAACTACTGACTTCTTAGCTAGCTTTTAATTGTTGATTGGTCCAGAGCTGTGATTTTATGGGTGAAGAAAATTTTCAATGAGGATATCTTTTCTATTAAAACAGATATACAGCTGGATTTTACAACAAATACTCTTAGATTATTGCTTCTTAACTGGGGATCCATGAACTTAAAGAATAAGGGTCGCTATTTCAGTATAATTAGTTTTCTTTGTAATCCAATATATTTAACTTCAAGCATTTGAAAAAGTATTATTCTGAAAAGGACTTGAATAATCTTGGTGTGTTTCAATACTTGACTATAGAGCTTAAAGTCAGAGGCTATCTATTCATTATGCTCTCCTTCTTTTTGGTCGGCTAGTTTATGAAAACTAAACCTGCAAAATTATGTGTCATCCTTCTTAGCCTCATGATGATGAGTTTCTGTTTTAAAGATGCTAGTTCCCATTTCTTATTATCATTTTGCTTGTTATGTGTTCTTCTTTCACATTGTTTCCTGCTATCCACCCCCTCCCCCAGCTCTCTTTTTCTTTTCAAGATAATTCTATTATATCTATGTGCTAGTGAGGTCAAGGTTATGGCTTCAATCCCATACAAGCTTGCTACTTTCTTTGTGTTCCAAGAGCACAGTTGCAACCTTAGTAGAGTGTTGCCCAGTACAAATCCATCAACACTACTAGGGAAAAAAAAAACACCTCAAAGAGCATGCCCTCATGACAGGTACGTCAGTAGTAGTTTTCTTTATATACAAAGGACAACATAACCTTAGGATTTACTAGAGGCATACCGACGAAAGATGATTTATATGGGAAATTGGCAGAGTTGAAGACTTTACCTCATGGCTTTCATAAGCACTAGGTTCACTTTGAAAATTCCCAAGCTGTAGATGTAGAAGGATATGTTTTTTAAAAAAAAGTTACCTAACAGTTCTTGGCAAAAAATAACATT
This sequence comes from Sarcophilus harrisii, assembly GCF_902635505.1. NCBI lineage: Eukaryota > Metazoa > Chordata > Mammalia > Dasyuromorphia > Dasyuridae > Sarcophilus > Sarcophilus harrisii. Next base: position 298,347,089 of record NC_045427.1, read on the forward strand.
CGTTGGTCACACCCATCCTATTCTATATTTATTCTTAGTGCACAGGGCTAATGAGATAATCACACCCCAGGGCATTACTGGTTGAGATCTGCTAATCTCCTAAATGTATAATTACCTCACAATAACTCTTCTGTCCAATATTACGTAAACATCATTAGAACATATTTTTTATTGTTCATGTTATACCAAAAATATGCATTTTTCTATTGAAAGCAAAGTTGGCAAGAAGAAAACCAGACATTCTGTTTTAACTATATGTTCAAATTGGGTGATCAAATATGGACCTCAGTGCTTGTGAGCTCACATCATCTGTCTTTCTCCTTTTCATTTCCATGCCTTAGAAAAAGGACCACCTCTGAGGACCTGTCAGTGTAAAATGATGGAAATAGTTTACTTCAGCGCTAGGACTTTGCTAATGCTAATTTTTGCATGTGGGAAATCCTAGAAAAATATGCCTGCATTATACACCATGTGGAGGGAATGTCATGTATACAATGTCTTTGAGTACCTGTGATTTCATTAATACAGGCTCTCTATTCAATAATGCAAATCACAATCCCTCTGTGCTGTACCCAACAGCACAACAATCAAACATTTTTCTTAGTATTACCTTAAGTTTTGGATACAGATTTGTATCTCCTGGCTCTCAAATACTTTCCATTCTAACAGGGGAGATAACATGAACATATATAAGTATGTAAAAAATGATACAAGGTAACTAGGAAAATAAAGGTGAGAAGACTCTAGGAGCTGGACCAGGAAAGGTTAATATAAAAGATGGTGCTTGATCTGAATCTTGCAGGAAACTAGAAAATTTTCTTTCTCTCTCTTTCTCTCTCTCTCTCTCTTCCTCTCTCTCTCTGTCTCTCTCCTCTCTCTCTGTCTCTCTCTGTGTCTCTCTCTTTCTGTGTCTCTGACTCTGTGTGTGTGTGTGTTCATTTCTTTTTAAAAAAATTTTATTAAGGCTTTTTATTTTCAAAATATATACATAGTTTTCAACATTCACTTTTGCAAAACCTTGTGATCCAAATTTTTTTTTCTCCCTCCCTTCCCTCTACCCCATCTCTGCAAGAGGCAAGTAATTCAATATATGTTACACATGTGCTCTTCTACTATACATATTTCAAAGGATATGCACAGAAAACAGCAATTTCAAGAGGCAGAGATTAAAAAAAAAAAAGGGGAGGATTACATGATAGGTATGGGGACTAGCCAGGGTAAAAGTATATAAACCAGAAAGGGAATATTATGCATTAGGTACAACAATAAGAAATCTAGTTTGATAGTAATGTCTTTCTCTATTCTAAATTTGCCCTCTCACATGTACTACTTTCTACATTCTAAGTACTCAATAAATATTAATTAAATTTCTTAAATCACTAGATGGTCAGTGATTTTAGCTTACCTACTCCTCAGAGACAAAATATATAAGTCGTCCTTAGGCCTGCCCTTGAAACTTATTTTGCTTGGTAAAGATCTGTTAGAATTTGGTTTTGTTGGCATAGGGTCATTACTATGAAAACAATGAAATGTGGGAAATTTACTTCAGTAGAGGATAATTAAATACATGTATTGCCTTTGGCCATTGTAACCCTTAAATATCCTCTCATATGTGTATATATAAACATATGTATATTTATGTATACCTGTATATGCATATAACTATAAATGTGTGTATGTATACAATTATATGCATATGGCATATATACAAATATAGTCTGAGTATATTTATTTACAATTACCTTAGATAGAAAGCTCATGGGTCTCTGTGTTTAAATAGAATCTATATCTAGATATATGCAGATGAACATTGCAGATATGGAAGATAAAGATTAATTAAAATACCTTAATCTTTAAAATACTGGATTTTTTTTTCATCCTTGCATCCTTACATCAGCTAAGGTAATTTTATTAAGAATGTCTTCTGTACATTAGACTAAGTAGTGCTATATTCCAAAATTATTTCATTCTTTCTCTGTTTCTGTTCTGGATTCTGATTCTCTCAGTATCTGATATCTGCATGAGCAGGATCTCTGAATGATAGAATAATTAAAATCTTTTTAATTTAATGTAACCAAAATTATTCATTTTACATTTTATAATGTTCACTGTCTCCTGTTTGGTTGTAAATTCTTTCCTTTTCCATAGATCTGACAGGCAAACTATTCCTTCCTCTCCTGATTTGCTTGTGAAATTACCTTTTCATGTCTAAATCATGTACCCATTTTGATCTTAGCTTGGTATGAGGTTGAGATGTTGGTCTAGGTCCAGTTTCTGCCTTACTGTTTTCCATTTTTTCCAGCAGTTTTTGTCAAATAGAAAGTTCTTATTCTAGAAGATAGTCTTTCGGTTTATTAAACAGTCATTTTCACTATTACTATAGTCACTGACTATTGTGCTTGTGTATCTAACCTATTCCACTGATCCACTATTTTATTTCTTAGCTAGTACCAAATGATTTTGATGACTGCTGCTTAAGAACAACGTTTTAGGTTTGGTACAGCTAGTCTGCCCCTTTGTATTTTTTTTCCTCAATAATACTCTTGATAGTCTTGACTTTTGATTCATCCAGATGAATTATGTATCATTTTTTCTAGCTCAATAAAATATTTTTGTTTTCTTTTGTTTGATTGGTATGACACTGAATCTACTTGTAAGCAATCGAAGTTTTCCCAGTTATTTAGATCTGACTTTATTTGTGTGAAAGGATATTTTGTAATTGTATTCATATAGTTCCTTGGGTTTGTGTTGGCAAATAGCCTCCCAAGTATTTTATATTGTCTAGAGATATTTTAAATGGAATTTCTCTCTCTTTTGCTGCTGGACTTTGTTGACAATATGTAGAAATGCTGATGATTAATGTGAGTTTATTTTATTTCCTGTAACTTTGCTAAAGTTGTTAATTAATTTCAAATTTTTTTTAGTTGATTCTCTAGGATACCATTCTCCAAATACACTATTATATCATTGGCAAAGAGTCACAGTTTTGTTTCCTCATTGCTCATTTCAATTTTTTTATCATTGATCTTATTGAAAAAAGCTGCTAGTTTATCCCCATTAGAAGCTTTCTCAGGTGAAACAAGAATGCCCATTATCACCTTTATTACTCAATACAGTAGTACTGTATTGTACTGTATTGTAGTACTAGAAATGTTACTTATAGCAATAAGAGAAGGAAAAGATGGTTTCACATAGAAACTATTTATTATTTTAGGGAAAATTCCATTTATTCCCATGCTCTCTTAGTGTTTTTAGTAGGAATGAATGCTGTGCTTTGTCAAAAACTTTTTCTGCATCTATTGAGATAATCCTTTGATTTTTGTTAATTTTGTTATTGATATGGTCCATTATGCTGATAGTTTTACTAATAATGAACCAATCTTCTATTCCTGTGTATAAATGCCACCAGTCATAGTGTGTATTATTCTCATGATGAATTGCTGTAATCTCTTTTCTAATATTTTATTTTAAATTTTTTGAATCAATATTAATTGGGGAAATTGGTCTATAATTTTCTTTCTCTGTTTTGACTCTTCCTGGTTTAGTTATCAATCATTTTTGTGTCATAAAGGGAATTAGGTAGTACTTCTTCATCTATTTAGAAAAATATTGTATATAGTATTGGAATTAACTGTTCTTTAAATGTTTGGTAAAATTTACTTGTAAATCTCTCTGGACCTATAGTTTTTTCTTGGGGAGTTCATTGATGGCTTGGTTAATTTCTTTTTCTAAAATAGGATTAAATATTTTATTTCTTCTGTTAATCTAGGCAATTTATATTTTTGTAAATATTTATATAGTTCACTTAGGTTGTCAAATTTATTGGCATATAGTTAAGCAAAATAGCTCCTAATTATTGTTTTAATTTCCTCTTCATTGGTGGTGAATATACCGGTTTATTTTTGATGCTGATAATTTGTTTTTTTCCTCTTTTTTATTGATTTCTTCTTTGCTTTTCAGAATTTCTAATTTTGTATTTAATTGGGGATTCTTTGATCTGCTATTTTATTCAGGTAAGCATAATGTTTGCCCTAAGTACTGCTTTTCCTGTATCCCAATATGTTGGTATATTATCTCATTATTGTTATTCTCTTAGATGAAATTATTGGTTATTTCTATGATTTGCTGTTTGATTCACTCATTCTTTAGGATTAGGTTATTTAGTTTTCAATCAATTTTTAATTTATCTTTTCATGGCCTTTTATTACATGTAAGTTTTGTAAGTATCTGAAAAGGATGTATTTAATATTTCTTTCTGTTTTTGATTACAATGTTTTGTGATCAGGTACCATATGCCACTGAGAAAAAGGTATATTCATTCTTTTCTATCTCCATTCAGTTTTCTCCAGAGATTGATCATACTAACTTTTCTAAAATTCTAAGTTGATATGAATAACTATCCTTTCTTTGCCTCTCTTCTTTAATGCTTGCTCAGAGAAATGGAACTGGGGGTGTTTGTTTCTGTTCTGTGTTGTTTGTCATTAGTTTTTAGTGCCAGTCTCCACAAATAATGGGAATTTCAAGCCATGGTGATTTTGTTACCAGAATTGCAGGCACGGTGGCCCAGGTAGCCAGGATTGTGACCTGGACTTTTCTTTCATGGCAGCTGAGCTAAACTGTGAATCTAATGCCTTTCCCCAATCCCAGGAACTAAAATGTAAGATGGGTGGAGGTGGGAAGGTGGAATTATATTTCCCATGTGTTGGGGGTAAGTTTATATATTTTAAATTATGCTTTGAAATAAATATGCCTTTTATGAAATCTCCCCTGTGTTCAAGGAAATTTTAGGAACTAATTTTTTTCAAAAGAGAGATACTATTCTACACTAAAAGAAAAGCTACAGTTAATGGTAGATAAGAAAGCCCTGCAAACATAACAATCTTTTAGAGATTTATGCCAGCAGTTGTGCTAGAAATCTTAAAAAGGACAAAATTCACCAAAAATAATAATGGAAAGTTTTTTTTAAGCATTGTTTTATATGTTTTTATTTTTCTATCCCTCCAAATTATCAAGTACTTTCACAAGCATCTATCCCTTCTCTTTCACACCAGGTTCTGTGGCATCCTTGTTCATTTCAGAATGGAATGTTCCAAACACTAAAACAAGCAGAACACTTTTTGGGGAGGAAAAAAGAAACAGGCTTAATACTATGAACTTTGGGGAATTACTTTTGCTCTACTGAATTGATTACCATCACTTTAAAAGAATGACAGTCATCTCTTATAAGTACAAATTATCCAGAACATAGCCCTCAAAATTTAATTTGAAACAGCAAAAGAAAATCAACCATCCTATAACCCATTTTACGTCAGAGAAAGAGATGTGATGTGAAAAGAGGTACAACAGGACAACCTGACCCTAGGAGACTTCACCCCTCCCCACTTCCTCTTGCTTGGGTGACAGACTGTGTACTAGGGATGCTCCAACTGCACAAATAAAGGGAGATCAGGCCAACATCCTGGAAGGGAAGGGGGAGGGCATCACCCTATTCCGATAGCTGTTTGCCAAGTTCTAGTTAACCCAGTTACAGTAAAGCCATTGTTGCCTGCTTAGTGGGGCAAACCTCAAATCTACATGGCATTCAGGATGGTGAGATGGCTGTCTCCACTGCCTATAACTTCAATTCAATGGTTTAAACCCTACTGTGGAGCAGAAGAAAAAACAAAACAAGGGAAGTGGATTTTATAGCAATGGGGAACAGAAGAAAATTTCACTTCCCATTTTGAGGATTAAATTGCCATTGGATCAAAGTGATAAAGTGGTTTAGATATTCATGCCCTTCAAGACAGAAGACATTCTTTGCCAAAGGAAATCCTTCTATTAATTATTAGAAGTTTAACAACAGTACTTAAATGGAAAACAGAATGCCACTTGAGAGTTTTGAACAATACAAAAAGGCTAGTGAATCTACTATCCTAATGCAGTTATTTGGGCTGCAATTTGAAGTTGGTAAATATAAAACAAACATTATTATTGTTATTTAACACTTCTTACCCACAAAGCTAGGCCTCTAAATGAAAGTCATGTCTTAAAACAACTTGAACCAGTTAACTAAAGAAATACTGTTGGTCTGATCAGCATCAAAGTACTGAAATGAAATGGAGAAAATATTAAATCACATAGACATTTAGATGATTTCAAAGATCTGGATATTGTTAACCTATTAGAAATACACAAAGCTTTGAGTGTTCTCTTCATTTTTCATCTAAATATATGACATTGTATAAATAGTCTAAGATATATAACCAGACTTTAAAAATCATTTGAGGCCTACTGAACTGTATGAGAATGTATGTATAAGAACATAAATGTAATGTTTGGGCTACCTTTCTGGAGGTCCTTCAGATGGGCCTTAGTCTCAATAGGATAAACACCACAAGAATGATTGGGAATAGAGTTTAGAGTCTTTATTCTGGCCCAGTCTTGATCTTAGTGGAGGAGTGCAGCAGGCATGAGAACCACCAAGAGGATGGTCAAAAATAGAATGTCTCCTTTCCAGTCCATCTCAGTCCTTAAATACCTTGATATGATCATATCATTACAGCACACTATGTATGTGTGAAGTAGAGAACTATTACATCACCATACTAAGTACTAAGTATATATGTGAACTTCAGAACCATCATTTATCAATTCCACTGAGTTAACACCTTATTTCAAATTATCATCTTTTCACTTTCTTATTTCTTACTCCCTGCCATTCTTGTATTCAATGACAGTGGTCATTTTTCTGTTCTACAAACAAGGCATTCTATTTTTCAGTTCTAGCATTTTTTTTTCCTTTTTGGCTCTCACTCATGCCTGGAATTATCTCTCTCTCCTCATATCTATCTATTTGCTTCCTTCAATCCCCAACTAAAATCTCCCTTCTACTTTCCCAATCCCACTTAATTTTAGTGCCTTTTATCTCTTAGTTACTTCCTGTTTATATAGAGCTTCTTTGTACATCTATGTTTGCTTATTTTCTCCCTCATCATTAGATTGTGAGATGGTAAAGGCAAGGACTATCTTTTTCTTCTTTTTGCATCCCCAATGCTTAGCACAGGGCCTGGTACAAGAAGTGCTTACTGTTTGTCTGATCAATTTCCTCTGACCTCATTCCCTTCCATCTTTTCTAGCAGACTGCATCCCTGGTCATCCCATTCATTCTCTAATCATGGACCTCTCCCTATCTACTTCTTCCTTCTTTTTTGCCCTCAGACATGCTTTTCTCCCTCTTCCTTAAAAAAATTTCTTTAGTATTATTATTGGAAAACTTTAATTTTTTTAATTGATTTTTACCTCTTCCTGGAGTCTCTCTCTTCGCTGAGTTTTCATTATAGCATTCTTTTTTTTAATTCTATTTTTATTTGTCTACTAATTTTCCCTCAGTCTCCTTTGTTAGTTGTTCCCCAAGGTACTTTCATGGTTTGCATTTCTTTTCTTTTTTGACTACTTTATTTGCTTCTATGGGTTTAATTGTTATTTCTATGCATATTTCTCATAGATGTATATATTCAATCCCAGACTCTCCTGGGCTTCAGTCTCATATCACTAATTCCTAAACAGAGACACCTCAACTCAAGACATCATTATATCATCACATTTCCCTCCAAAACTACTTCTCTTTTCAGCTTCCTCTTCCAAAGAGAATATTGTAGTAGTAGCAACATTTTGTGATGATCAACTGTGATAGACTTGGCTACTGTCAGCGATACAATGATTCAAGATAATTCCAAAAGAATCATGATGGAAAATGCTATAAACAAGTAGAGATAGAACAATGGAGTCTGAATGCAGATCAAGTTGTACTCTTCACTTTTTTTTTTCCACGATTTTCTCCTTTTGTTCGTATTTATCTTTTACAATATGACTAATGTGGTAATATGTTTAATGTGATTGTACATATATAACCTGTATCAGATTATTTGCTGTCTTGGGAAGGGAGAGGAAGAAATGTTTGTGACTCAAAATCTTATAAAAAAGAATGTTGAAAACTAACTTTACATGTAGCTGGAAAAAATAAAATACTATCAAGTGTAAAAAAAAAAAAAAGTACAGATGGAGGGGGAGGGTAACTGTTCATTCCATTTGAAAGACAGAGGCAGCCAATTAAAGGTTACCCCAGCCATGTGGAAGGGGACATAGCAGGCTCCATATCTGACAAAGTAGACATTCTCAAAAGGTCCCTTCATATTGCCCCTCTGCCAGAAATGAGAATGCCCAGAAGCCCTTGCTACAATTTATTTTTTACTTGTATGATACCCTATATTTTCATTGATTATGGAATTTTGTGGTCACTGCAAAATCTCCATCCCATGGGGAGATATTTTAGTAAATAGTTAAATTTATTTTGGAAATCCATTTTATCCATGCTTTTTAAAATGAAACTCCATTTTTAGTCTTGCACAACAGAGAAACTTTCTTTTCTTGAACATAAACTTCATCAAACCTGAAAAAGATCCCATTTTCTCACTATTACATTTATATAGAAATATAGAACTGCCAAACTTCAGATTTCAGTGTCAAGAAAGCACCATCAGTTATTTTAATAATTTGACATGGAGTAGCTATGCTCTGATTAGACACTAATCCTGCCTAATGAAACTAATGAGTAGGTTAATTATTAATGCACATTAAAATTTAACTTTCCCATATCACCTTGTCCATAAGATTTGCATGATAAGCATTACAGGAAAGATTGCTTTTCTTCAGTATCTTCTCTGCTTTAAGAAAAAAACTAAGAAGCTTCCATCAATTTTCAGTTATATAGTCATTCTTTATTTCTTGTAAATAGTGATTCTTCAAAGAAGAGAATTTTCCTTTTATTCATTGTTCCTGTTGTATAATTTATTTTTAAAAATGTTTTTTAGGTCTCTATTCTGTCTTTCTCACTTCCCTCTCCCACCAGCCATTGAAAAAAACAAAACAAAGCAAAACCATTGTTGCAAACATGTATGGTCAAGCAAAACAAATCTTTTCATTGGCCATGTCCAAAACAAAAGCAAAAACATAAACAAAAAACAAACAAAAGTCCCTCAAATAACATTTGGAGTCCATTACCTTTCAGTCTGGAGATTGGTAGTATATCGTATCATGAATCCTCTGGAATCGTGTTGGATTATTGTGTTGTTCAGAGTTGCTAAGTCTTTCAAAATTATTTTACAATATTTTTTATTGTTTAAAATATTCTAGTTCTGTTCACTTTACTGTACATTAGTTTGTAGAAGCTTTCTCAAGTTTTTCTGAAACTGTATCCATTTTTTCTTAAAGGGCAAGCATATTTTGTCACATTCATATACTATGCTTTGTTTAGCCATTTCCCAGTTGAGAGATACTCTGTTTCCAATTCTTTACCACCCTAAGAAAAGCTGCTATCAATATTTTTATATTCTTTTCCTTTTTTGATCTTTTGGGCATAGAACACTTGTTATAGTAGGGCTAGTCTAATCATAAAGCAGCAATACTTCTGTAAATATTGTAATGCTTTATGTGATGAAAAGATATGTATTTTATTTTCTTACCCCAACCCCTCAGGCCCAAACCCAATTGCATATCTTTTTGATGATGCTGATAATTTTTGCTCTGGAGTTTTCCCCTCCTCCCATATTATCCCTAACACAATTTTAGTAGTTAAGGTTTTATAACATGTATGGAAAGTCCTTTTGAAAAATGTTAAATTCCAAGCTTTACTATTTTATATTTTACTATTTCTTTCTTGGCTTTTTTTTTCTTGTCACAATTGTGTTTCCATCTTAAGGATCCTTGAACTACAGGACAGTGTCTAATTCACAAGGTATCTTCTTTTCATACTTCATATTGAACCAACATGTTGCTTATTACCTCAGTCTGGTTCAAGGACAGCTGGTTAATTTCTCTTGGCACTATTTCAACAAAAGGTGGGGCAGCTAATAAACAAATATATTTTCTAACAAATCATTTAGAGTATGGAAAAGGTTTCATGGTTTTTCTTTGAAAAAACTCCCAAATGTTTCTTTTAATAAAAAATTTTAATATAATAAGCATGAAAATATGAGGCTCATTCTACGTTCTATCCAAAAGTATTTTCCCCTCCTCCATCCAGAATGAGTATGTCACAGGCAGAGGAAAATGTCAACTTTGGACTTGTGTGTACATTTCTTGCCAATATATCTCAACCCTGACCTAAAGGGACCTCATCTTTGGTAGATAGGGCAGTCTATTATCAAATGAATACTCTGCAGTTTTTTTTAGCATCCTGAATATAATAAATAATCCTTTAAAGTCTCTATCCTATACAATATATTGAATTCATTCTTGAAAGATTTTTGAATATCTGAATGGCCTAATCCATTCCTATGAAACATTTAAAATTATGTTTTCTCCTTTTACATAATCCATTATTCTAGTTAAAATTAGAAGGTTTTTTTTAAGACAATGCAAAATTTTCAAAATAGTATTAAATGCTTAAAAAAAAACTTGGCAAAAATTCTGTGGGTCTAGACTAAGATGGGTTCAGGAACTCTCAAGCTCTGAACAAGTTCTTCCAGTTTGTAACTCAATACTTATTTACTGTGGTTGGTTTAAATTCTCTGCATCTTAGTGTTATCATCTGTAAAGAAGACCTGATCCAGTTGACACCTTGTAAACCCTCATTGAGAATTAAAGAGGGAAAGGAATTAGACCTGTGATTTCCTTGCTATAGACAATTCTCAGAGGGGAAACTTCACCTACTAGTATGTTAACACATTTTCTGCAAACTACAATCTTGAGGAGTGGCCTAAATTGTGGAAAGGTTAACTAAGGAAAGAGGTTGAGGGTCATCAATCTAATACTGTTAGAAGTGGAATTTGAACTCAAGTCTTGCTGACTTTAGGGACTAGCTTTTTACTCACTTTGCCAGTTATTGATTTAAAGTGGTAATCTGTTGCTATATGATCAATGATTAAAATGGGGGAAATGATTCAGAGAATGATTGAAATGGACAGAAGTCAGTAAATTGACAAGGCAGTCAGTGTTCTTGACATTTAGAAACCTTACAATAAATTCCAAAATGCATCATTTTTTAAAAGTTACATGTTGAATTTACCATATAGTAAAAAAAAAAAATACAAGCTAGCCATACAACAAAGAGATCCATAGTTTCTTGTACAATTCCCCTTTTGTTCTGTTGTGTATCTGGAAGTGACTTATATATTTATGTAATCATATTTTTTAACTAATAATGCTTAAGGAAGAAAAAAGGAGAAATTTCATCTATACTTTGAAATATCTCTTGTCTCACCACAAAACTGATGGCTGTTGAGATTTGGGGTCACTTTTTAATAGATAGCACACCTTATTAGATCCAGATACAGGGGAAGAAGACCTAGGAATTGAAACTAAAATCTGACTTTGTCCTATGCCCTAGCAACTATTATGTTTCTTTTGCCTTTTCCCACTAAATTCATGGTATCAGTATAGCTATGGAGATCTCTAACTGAAGTAGAACCAACATTTGTACTGATTCACAGAGATGATTGATCTCTACTGTTGGGTTTTCTCTTTGAAACTTAGTAAGGTCAGGGCAGCTAGGTGGTGCAGTGGATAGAGCACCAGCCCTGAAGTCAGGAGGACCTGAGTTCAAATGTGGCTTCAGATACTTAACATTTCCTAGCTGTGTGACCCTGGGCAAGTCATTTAACCCCAAATGCCTCAAGGGAAAAAAAATGGAAAGTTAGTAAGATCCTAGCAATATGGAAAATAACACATGAAGTTTGAAATCATTATGTTGCCAACCCCAGCTGGAGAGAAAGTCAATTGTTAAATTTCATTGTGAACATCTACACCTTAGAGATGAGCAATGCTACAAATCAATGCCTGATTTATTGTCTTTTTTAAATTGTTTAGGCTTAAAGTAATTGAAAAAATGTTAATAATGCAAATTAAAACTAAAAGTATAACCTGCATGCATTTTCCTTCTCCCAGAGAGCCGATTGTTAAACATTTGCTAGTATATACATGAATGTAACTGAGTTTTGGTTTAAGAAAGCTGAGAGAGAAACTTGACAAAAATATTACTTTTCTCATTTTTATTTATATTGATTTCTATGGATTTGATGCTCATGAATATATGCAGAGTTGGTCAATTTGTTGCCTCCAATGTAGTGGAAGAATGAATTCAGTTTTTATGATTCTATTTAAAAAGAGTATAGTTCCCAACAACCCATATTATTTTTTCTTTTGTTTTATTTCTCAAGAAGTGCATTGAACTCTATTTAAACTAGAAGCCTACATAGAATTTTTCATCTGTTAACTTTGTAAGTCAAATAAGAAAAACAGTATAGAAAGGATATAAAAGAAAATATAAAATGAGTAAATGTGTCTCCAAAAAGGGATGTTGCTATTTCCATTTTATTTTTTCCTTCTTCTCTTTTGTAATTCTGAGTCCAGGACTGGTATTCTATCTATTGAGCCATCTAGCTGTCCCCAATCCTCCTCTTTCTCAAAGGAAAATCTGTAATACAGTTGTGGATCTAAATTCTTAGATGAATTAACAATAAACTCTTATTTCTATAGTACTTTGAGATTTAGTAGCATCGAGATGATTGTCCTTATCTTACCTATGGGGAAAATGAAGCCCCCAAGTCTTGTGTTTTATTCATGGTCACAAAACTCTGGTGCATCAAATTATGGATTGAAATCTTGGTTTTCTTAGAAGTCCAAGTCTTTCCATTCTACCATGCCACCTCTTTCTTGAAAATGAGGTACTGTGTCCATTTTAAAGTAGAGTTTTTAGTAGTACATACAGATATTTGGGTAGATATTTGTATTAAAATTAAAAATATTAAAAAGCCATTTGAGGGCAGTTGTAGTTTTCTTCTTTGTCTTTGAATCCTCAGCATCTAGCATGCTTCTTGGCGAATAATATTTAATGAATCCTTATTGAATTTAATTGAGGTCATAAGTATTCATTTCTTCTCTTATTTTTTGAACTGGATTGAAATTTTATTAGTTTCAGTAGTCAATTTGAATAAAAAAGAAGTAATCGTTCTCTTGGAATTAAAAAGCAGAGAGGTCTGTCCTTTGTGCTTAAAACTTGTATCTTTCCCACTACCTACTATAATACTTTGTACATTAAGTGTTCCTTAAATATTTGTTTTCTTGAGAACAAAGGGAAAGAATTGCTTAGAATATGACTACTCCAAATGAAAGAAACCAACTGGGGAGACAAAAAGTACCATTTTTTTTGGGGGGAGGGGAGTAAACTGGACAGGAAGTGGGTTTGGGTTAGTCAAAAGAATCTTGGACTTGGTTCTATTACCAGCCCTGACTTACTTGCTGAATGACATTGAGAAAAAGTGATTTTTCTGGTCTGGTCCTCAGGCCCTTTATTTATAATGAAGGAACTTACATTAGGCTCTCAAATTCCCCTCAGCGCTAATGTTTTATGATTCTGAAAACCAAGTCCTTAATAGTCCATAGAAATATATGTGAACCTTTAACACAAACATTTTAGGTTAACTTTAAAACTTTCAAAGACAAATTAGAAAAAATAAAGCAAACTACATATTGAATGGAATATAGCTTGACTTCTGATGCAGAGCAAGAATTCAGCCTTCAGAATTCAGAATTCAAAATTCAAATGAGCATTCATTTTTATTCCCTGCTAGACTCAACATGGATGATGATACTGCTGTATTTCCACAGTGTCTATCTGTATGTCTGCTTGTCTTTCTCTCTCTCTCTCAACTACACTTAGAGACTTAAAATATAAATGGAGGTAGCATTGATAATAAGTGAAGACTATTGTTTGAGATTCTGAAGCTAGTGGTGGTGTATTGTTATTTTTTTGTCCACGGTAGAGAGAGAGAGAGAGAGAGAGAGAGAGAGAGAGAGAGAGATAACAGGCTGTGGTAGAGAGATTGGAAGGAGAGAGCAATGAATGTTAAGTCATGGTACTGCAGGCAGGGAAGGCACTACAATAATGTTCTCTCCAAACCTGAAGTGCCGAGGCTTGCTATTTAAGAGATTGTAAAAGGAAATCTGCTTAATATGAGAGCAACGAGGTGGACAGTTTTAGCCATACTTTTATTAACATATGTGCACCTCAAAAAATGCATTTTTGAAAATGCTGGCAGATAGATTTTTTTTTAATATAAAGAGAATAAAAACTGTAGAGAGCAGTTTTTGGCAGCAGCAGATTTTAAATTGTACTACAGATTAGCTCCAAGTTACAAAGAACCCTTCCTGAGTCAGCTAAATAGTGGAATGAAGTTCAGCAGAGTTGGTTTAGTCCTAGTGGGTAACATAATAACTCAGGGAAAGTTGATTTAATCCATTTGGGCGATAGGACAAATGTTTTGATTTCACCTTCCTATTTTAATAGGGTAGCTGTGTGAGGGCCTGCTGTGATTAACAGTGCTTTTGTTGTGCTTGTAGGAAGCCCTTTTCCTGGCAAAAATCCAATGTCCTTGGGAAAAATGATCTTCTCATAATTCCCCTTAAACAAAAGTAAGTGGGGTCTTTGGTTTGAATGGATGCTGCTTTTCTAGGTTTGCCTCACCCCTACTCCCAGGGGCAGCATGATTAAGCAGGACTAGCTAGATCTTATCCTAATTCTGCCATTAACGTGATGTGGGGCCTTGGGTTAGTTAGACCATTAAGTAATTGGACCTCCCAGAATTTAATAAATACAATTCTGCTAGAGTTCTCCAAGCAGAGATACTTGTGATAAATATATATATTTTTTTATTTGGGGGGGGGGAGGGGAGATAGGATAACTATCAGACCTGTGATTTCATTGATTTGGATAATTACTGCAAATGTTAATGGTACTTACTCTACAATATATCATGTTGGAGAGTTGGTTTGAAGGTGCCAAAAAATTAAGTGACTTGTCCAGGATCTCTAGCCAGAATGTGATTAAAAAAAAAAAAAAACATGTTCTTCTAGGCTTTTTATACATATTATGTCTCAATCTAGGCTTTTTAAACATTATATTTGTCACATTCTAAGGTATTGAAAAAATAAAATCTTTTCCTTTTGGAAATTTTAGGAGTAATATTGTCTTGATCAGTATTTTCTTGACCTTGAATTGAATAACCTGGACATTTAAAAATCAAGTATTTTGAAAATAATTGAAGTCAACTTTCAAAAAGGCACCATTTTAAGTTTTATAAAATGTTATAGGATCATAGGTTTAAGAACTGGAAGGAACCTTAGATAAATAGTAGTTGAAGTCTTTTTTTTTAAAGATGGGGAAATTAAAACCAAGAGAGATTGAGAAGCATAGATTCTTGGAATGAGGAGGTGATGGTCTTGTTACATTTTGTTCTAGTCGGGTCATATTTGGAGAATTGTGTTCACTTCTGGTTTCCATGTTTTAGACAGGATATTGTTAACATAGAGAGTTAGTAGAATGGTCAAGAGTCCTGATATCTTGCCATATGAGAATTTGTTGATGGAACTGGATATATTTGTCCTGAACAGGAGAAGACTTCCTAGGGATAGATAGCTTTCCTTCAAGTATTTTAAGAAGTACTTTAAAGAAGAAGGATTAGACTGGTTTTGATTCAGTCAGGAAGGCAGAACTAAGAATATGAGTAGAAGTAGCAAAGAAGCAAATTTATTTTTGATGTACAGAAAAAGAAAAATAATAATAATTAGAGTTACATAAAAGCAGAATGTCTCCCTCAGGAGAGAATGGATTTCACTTCATTAAAGACCTTCAACAAAAGACTGGATGACTACCATTTGGATATGTTATATAGAGGTATTTTTGTGGTTGAATTAGATAACCTCTGTGGTTTCATCCAATTCTAAAGTTTTATAGTTCTGTCATTCCTTGATTCTATGAAGTAATTTACCTAATATTTGAACATAGATCAATGAATTAGGTAGTATAAGTTTATTAATGCCATTTTACAGATGAAAAAATTGAGACTTGGGCATTAAATGACTTGCTTATGGCTACATAGCCATTAGTGTCTACATAGAAAATGGATTCTTTAACTCTAAATAAAACTTTTTTCAACAAGACTGAGCTTTAAGTGTACCTTGACAATAGTCACTGCTCACAGAAAGAAATTTTTTGAATAGTCCATCTGTGATCTGTACTCAGTAAATCCAGAAATATTCTAAAGTGTATACAGTCACTCACAGGATGACAAAGAGCCCTCTTAACAATGCATGAGATCTTTTGGAAGTCCGCTAGATGGTGCTAGCGCCTATTTCTGTATTCTGGTACATCAAGGTGACTGGATCAAAATCCAGTTCCTTTTGAGACATTTTTGGAATTAAAATATCAAGTGTTATGGTTGGAGTGATTTGGATTTGCTCTATTTTTAATACAAAATATCATTTTTGAAGTGGATATATTCCCTAATTTGCATTCCTTTTAATTGTGTAGACACTACCTAGAGGGAAGAAAATTAGGGAGGTACTCACCAGGTTGGCATAGAAGCAAATCTCCACCTTCATCATAGCATGAGTAATGCAATTTTCAATGGGCATAGGATCATTTTTATTTGTGGAAAGCTCTTTAATTCACTAAATGTGGTTTAAAGCACAGAGGACAGGAGACTTGGTTCTTTCTATCTTTAGTTCCACTACTGATTGATTCACTATGGGGAGAGGCACGTAACTGCTCTGTGCTCTAGTTTTTCCATTTAAAAAATAGAAATAAAATGTGGGCCACTTTACTTCAAAAAGGCACTCATAAGATGAATAAGTTAGTTTCTTTAAAAGCACCATGTGATTGTTGGGGGAAATAGGGCTATATTAGTTTCACCAACTAGGTTTAAAAAGTTATGAGGCCCAAAGATTCTTCATGGTCCACAAAATTGGCATCAATGACCATTTCGTGCTTACCATACTTACCTTTTAGTTCTTACTCTTTGCCAATTCTTGCTCAGCTTCTACAGATCTCTATCTCAATAAGTTAAGGTTGAAAAATAACATTGTAGAAAAGAACTAATAGATATTTATGGGCATAGTCATAAGTTTCTTTAAATAGAAATTGGTCCTATCTTCTAAGTTGTTTCATTTAAATTGTTGTTCAAACTGAATATGTGTTCTATCATGATGAGGGAATATTTCTAAGCAAAAGACTTGTAGTCAGAAAGCATTAAGGGGTTTGGATTAGATGATCTTTAAATCCCCTTGACCTCTAAATATTGTGACCCTAAAGTGAAGTTCTCAACCTTCTTTTTTCTTCAGTTACATTTACTTAATTCTATTTATAATTCTTCCATTGGTTCAGTTTGTATCCCATCTAAACTTTTTCATTGTGTATAAATCTTGTCTGTGTCCTCTGATAAATCCTTCTTTAAGAATCTAGACATCTACCTGTTATGCTTCCTCTAGGTAGTTCACAACATAAATTGCTGGAGGATCTGAGTTCAAAACAGCTTCACATACTATGTAACTCTAGTCACGTCATTTAACCTCTATCTGCCTCAGTTTCCTCAGCTATAAAATGAGGATCATAAGAGCACCTAGCTCTCAGGTTTATCATGAAGAACAAATGAGATATCTTTAAAACACTTAGCATAGTGCCTTACACATGTTATTGCTTAGTAATGTTCATATGACACAATGGACCATAACATGCCAGGCCCTTCTAGCTTTCCTTGTCTCTCAAAGATTTGGCACATACTAGGCACTTAATAAATGAAGAATAAATGCAAAATAAATAAAAGATAATTTTGAGACAGAGGGCACTTAAGATCTGGGTGGTTAAGAAACTGAGATATACATGCATTTATATGCAATATATTATATGTAACAGTATATCAGTATGTAGTTTGAGATCATACAGAGTGATAGGTCTTAGTATATAACTATATATAGTAACATAGGCATATATAGTATATAGGAAATATGAACACTGTATATACATATACATATATATATGATATGTTTCCTAACCACATTGTATCTTAATACTTTGTATTTTATATTGTATTTTTTCATATTGATGTGTATAGGTATATATTTGTTGTCTTTTATAATTAGAAAATAAGCTTGTAAATATCAGGAATTATCTTTGTATCCCCAGCCCCTAATGGAGTGCTTGGTATATAATAGGTGCTTAATAAATGTTTGTTTGATCCCATTATCTAATTCTCATTTAGCAATATATATTTTTTCTTTTCAAAGGGGAGTACACAGAATAATTTTATTTTCATGGTTAAGCTATTCATCTAGAGAAGCTATTTTGTTATCTCAGTAAATTAAAAGTATCTTTTCTTTGGGTAAAATATTTGAGAAAATATAATTAAATTTCAAAATAAAATGTAATTTACTCTTGCTTTCTTTGATCTTCATAACTAGTTTGTTACCAAAGCCTTCTGCTTTTAATTTCTATTGTATTTTTAAAATCCAGTTTTCTTTCTTTATCGACATATTAAAACTCAGATTACCAGTAGGTTTTCTTCTCCGTGTCTCCAGCTAGAATGCTGGATTTCAAGTACTGAAGATCCATGTTCAAACTTTGCTTCTCTTAATTATTAATGATATAATCTTGGACTGATCTTTTACCCTCTTTAAGTCTCAGTTTCACCAAAAAATTGATACTATCTGTAGAACCTACCTACCTGAGGAGATTGATATAAAGCTCAAATGAGATGGTTCACATAACACATTTTGAAGACTTCAAATTTCTATAAATCTGCTATTATTATCATTATGATTATTAATTATTCAAAAACTTTTCCCTTTATTCATCTTCTTGCATCTAACAGAGCTGGTATAGTTACTGTTCTTGCTTTTTCAATCAGTTTTAAACCTTCTGTAATATTCTGCCTCTCTTTTCACCACTCTCTTAATTCAAATGCATATGAGTTCAAGTCAATAAATATTTGTTAAGAAGCTTATCTGTGCAAGACACAAAGGAAACAGAGATGAAAAATGATGCATTGCTTACTCTTGAAGTATTTGTAGTTTAAGGGTAATATAGACTAGTATATAAGATAAATATGAAAGGGACAAAGGAGAGAGAAAAATTATTCTTTAGGATAATCTTAGGAGGGAGACAATACTTTGGGTTAGAAGAGATCAGGGAAAGCTTTCTAGAGGTGGTCATATCTAAATTAAATAAGGAAAAGAATTATTTAACAGATGGAGATGAGGAGGGAGTATATTTCAATAATAAGGGATGGGTTATGTAAAATCAAGGAAGCAGAACAGGCTAGGTCAGGATTGAGGTACATTTAATTGTCTAGTTTGACTGGCATATAAAATGAGTACAAGTAAAATAAGAATGGAAAACAGGCTAGACCAAGATTATAGAGGACCATAAAGCCAAATTAAAGCACTTTAAATGTTTCTTGAATTATATTCTTGCCATGATTTTGTTTTTTGCCTTTCGTATCATCAAACATTTCTATGAATATGAGAAAAAACACGCAAAATATTTAGCTAGTTATTTGATTATTTTGTCCATATGAATACCAAATATATTTGGAAAATGATTGCTTTTTTAACAAGTCATTTTTAATGGATATTTGGAGTTGTATTCTTATAAATTTAGGGTGTAGCTCAGCTACACATGATTATCTTATTTGTGTAGGTATAGATGTGTAACTTAAGAGTGTCAATCATTCAGTAAGTATTAAGTACCTGTATAATAGGGCAGCTAGGTGGCACAATGGATAGAATGCTGAGCCTGAAGTCAGGAAAACTAATCTTCCTCAGTTCAATTCTGGTCTCAGGCACTGGTTATGTGATTCTGGACAAGTCCCTTAATTCTATTTACCTCAGTTTCTTAATCTGTAAAATGAGCTGGAGAAGGAAATGACCAACTAGTATCTATGCTAAGAAAACCCCAAATGGGGTCACATGACTGAGAACTACTGAACAACAACTATATGCTAGGCACTGTACTAAGTTATGTAAAATATAAATAAAAATAAACAATTTCAATTTAAGGAGCTCATATCCTATTAGAATAATTCTTTCTATCTACATATACATATATACACACATGTGTTTATGTATAGAATAAATGAAAAGAAAATAAATACACATAAATACAAAATAGTTAAATGTAAGGTCACAAGGAAAGGTATAACAGCACCTGAAGGGATGGGGGGAAAAGATAAGGGAACAAACATTTATTAAGTACATACTCTGTGCCAGATAATGTGCTAAGACACTTTATAAATACCTCTTTTGGTCCTCACTTTAAACCTAGGAGAAAGGTGCTATTGTTCTCACTTTATTGAGGAAGTTGACAAAAGTTAAGTGACTTGCCAGGGTCATATCAATATTAAGAATCTGAATTTAGATTTGAATTCATTTCTTCCTAACATTAGACCAAGAATTCTATCAAATTCCCATGAAGAAAGACCATATAGAAACATGCTGTGAGGTGGAGATGAAAGGGGCATTCCAAGAAGGGGATCAGTCACTGAGATGGGTGACCAAATGTCCCTTTTGAAGACCATAAAGAAGGCCAATTTTTCTGAACAGCAAAGTG
Organism: Sarcophilus harrisii; assembly: GCF_902635505.1. Taxonomy (NCBI): domain Eukaryota; kingdom Metazoa; phylum Chordata; class Mammalia; order Dasyuromorphia; family Dasyuridae; genus Sarcophilus; species Sarcophilus harrisii. The sequence continues at coordinate 298,367,508 of NC_045427.1, forward strand.
CAGGAGGGGAAGTGACAATAGATTCATAAAGATAGATTGAAGCCAGGTTGTAAAGAGTTTTAAAACTTAAAACAGAAGAGTTTATGTTTGATTTTAGAAGCAATAGGAAGCCAATTTGTATTTAGTTCCTGACAGCACCTGGCACATGTGGGAGTCATTAGTATTTGAGGAGGAGGAAGAGTATAATAATGATGAACATTGAGAGCCTGGACTTCAGAAGGGAAATAGGTTCATCTTTACCAGATTTTAATATTCTCTTGCCACAAGAGATTTAAGTTTTAAAGCAGCCATGGGTCTCTCAGAAGTTGACCTTTGGTGTGAGTTAAAGCAAAATAAAACAAACAAAAAATTTATATCCATAATAAAAGAAAAAGTTACGTAATTTCTTAAGATGACAGCAAGTTTGCTCAGAACAGCATGCTGATAGAATGAATAAAAGCAAGACACATGGATTAAATTTATCTTTGAAATACGCAATTTAACTTTTAAATGAAGGGGAAAAATGCTTGGGGCAGAATGTGTTTTTGGTTTGGTTAAAGCCTAAACACCATGAGGTTCTCTCACTCTTTCGAAGACCCATATGCACTTGGTATATCCATGAATTGCAAAATGAAAACTGACAGAACAGGACATGATTGTGTAACTTAACAGGATTGTTCAAAATTACTCTCTTGGTGGGTCAGCAGCTTTGGTCACCAGCAGCTGCTAAGTTCCTGGCAACTTAGTGGGAGGAGATGAGGTATGTTAAGGAGTGGTCACTGCATAGTCTAGAATATTTATTCTTCTTAAACCTTTACTAAAATGATCTTCAAAAGTTATGGCAAAATAGGCAAAAGAGAATTTGGATATTGGTTATATGTGACCAAGAGAGCCACATGAAAGAATGGAAAAAATTGGAAGGTGAGATTATGGCCAATGTGTTCTTAGAAGTTAGAAGTTAAGAGAGAGTATTGAATGAAAGCTGGACCAGCCATCAATAGGCAAGAATCTTCTCTCACAGAAGTCTGAAGGTCAAAGAGAAAGGATGTATGAAGATAGAGAAGAACTTAGGAAAAGTGCGCTTTAACAAGCAAGCCTCAAAACATTTTTCTTAATATTATCAGGAACCAATGACTGGCTTTCTTGGATATAACCCTACCCAGAGCTTAAAGACACCAGCTGCTACACAATATAACATTTTACCCCCAATTTCTTTTTCTTGATATATTAAAAGAAGAATTAACTAGGTAGGTGGAAAAAAACAAAAATGCAGGAAGACATTGTAAAAAGCTCCTACATGAAGAATTTGGAAATATTATGGGTATTATTTCATACTTAAACACACAGAGAGAACATTTCCATATACTTGAAACATAAAAAACAGATTCTATGCCAAACTATCAATTTTCATTTAATTCCACTTGCTTTTTTACAAAAGTATACATATATTTTCAAAATTGTCCAATTTATCTGTGCTTCCTTCTAAACTTCTCTTTTGTGCATGTAAAACAAATGTAGTGACCCTCTCTTACTATTACTTACACTGCTTCCAACAACTCTCCGTTAAAAACAGTAAATTGAGAGAAGAAAAATTCTTATGATGAACATAGCTAACTAAAATGAATCCATAAGGCTATGTCCAAAAAAGTATAGTATCTGTACCTTGTGCCTATTCTCCATTCTGTTAACAGGCCCATAACATGTTTTATAATAGGTTCTCTAGAGAAAGAATTGTTCTGGGTTGATTTCCCTCTCTCCTTTAAAAAAAGTCAGATTAGCCAATAGTTTAATGAATTTTAAAAATCTATGTTAATTTATTAAATGGTTTTTCTGATTTCAACTTTATTTCTGTTTCATAATTTCCTTTTTGTATTATTATTATTATTATTTTGGCTTTTCTAGTTTTTTTTGGTTGCATGTCAAATTCATTGATGTTTTTCTTTTTTGTTAATTTAAGGGTTTAGAGCTATAAAATTTCTCCTAAGGACTGTTTTGGCTACATCCCAAAAAATTTGGTATGTTGTCTCATTATCATTTTCTTTGATGAGATTATTTATTGTTCTATTTTATTTTTTTCCTTTGACACCAATTTGTTAGGATGAAATTATTTACCTTCTAGTTCCTTTAAGTATTAAGTAAATATGTAAAGAATGTCCTTACATATTATAGTTATATTGCTTTCTCATGTATAAATGTTTTGTTTAATATTTCTGCATTTTTTTTTTGAGAATTCTGTTCTCTCTCACGTGTTCCATTTTTGTGAAAGTGTAATGTATGGCTTAGAAATATGTATTTTTTTTCTATAGTAGGTGGGAAGAAAAGAAACTGTCTTTGGAATTTGGTTGCCCCAAGGGCTTTGGTTGACTTCAGTTATTTTCATTCCCTTTCCTTTGAGGCAAAGAAGACCTAGACTAAGAGAGCTGGTAGAACCTTTATTGCCCTGAAGAGTGACATTTTGACCTCATGCTGTTGATTACCATTATGAATGTACTTGCAAAGGAGAATAACATTTTATTTAAATCATTTTTAAAAATTTAAATCACTGTGATTTAAATGGTGATATCTTTTTATCCTTTGTTATTGATAATGGCATTTTCATTGCATTTTCATTGCATTTTATTGCATTCCCTCTGAGATTCTCTGTTATTTTTGCTATGATGTACATAGCGCTTTCTGTTTTGTCTTCTCCATTTGAATATAAACTCTTTGAGGCTAGTACCATGTCATTGCCTTTATTTTTTCCCCCAGGACTTTTAGCATAGTTCTTGGGTTGAAGTAAATGCTTAAAAAATACTTGTTTACAAGTATTTTGTCCACAAAAATACTTTGTGTATCAGTTAAGTGATCCACAAGTCTTTCAAACCTGAATAATGGGTAGAACTGATATAGCATATTTCATTTGAATCTCAGTCATCAATTACCAGAGATCGATCCTGTCTAACTTTTCTAAAATTTTCTTTAGGTTCTTAACTGGTTTTTGTTTCAATTGTCATTAACTTTTTATTAGACTTATTTAGATCTTAAAAGAATACAATAAGCCTGTCATACATTTAGGTACAATGTGATTTTCATGTTATCTCCATTATTCATCTTAATTTTTATTGTTTCTTATCTGAGACCATTATTGCTTTTTTTTTTTCTTTTTAGCTTGCTTAAGGCATAATAAATACTCTTCTTACTCCTTAGTCTTAACTCTGTGTGACTCTATACAAAAGAATTCATTTTAAATGTTATATTTTGTTGGATTCTACATTCTAATCCATCCTACTACACCCTTCTCTATCATGGGGGAGATCATCTCTTTCTTGTTCATATTTATAAGTGTTAATTTCTTTGCATTGCCTATTATTTTTCTTTTTACAATAAAAATAAGGGTAGTGAAAGAGAACACATGTGAACAACATTAGTAAAACTGTGGTAGAAGTAGAAGAGAAGTGATCCTCCTCTGTTTACTGTGTCTAGACTCTGGTGATGAATTCTTACATTTTCTTTGGCTTTAATCTAACCTTTATTTGTTTTGCTTGGATATGTTCTTTCCTGGACTCTATTTTTTCTCTTTAATTTCCTTTTCCCTTCTTATTTTCAGGCCCTTTTCCTTGTTGACTTGAATATATTTTTACAATAAAGTGTACTGCAAGACTGTACACAAAATGTTTGTATGTTTGAGTATGTTCAACTTTTGTTCAGTTCAGAAAAGAGTGATGTTCACATTGTTGTGTACACAGTTCTCTTTATTGTCCTGCCTCAGTTTCCCTAATTGTCCTGCCTCAGTTTCTCTGAATTGTTGTGCCTCAGTTCCTAATTGTTCTGTAACAGCACCCCTCCCTCCTAATCATGATGATCCAGATAAGGAGAAAGACCTTCTTTCCTAGACATCATGACCTTAGCCCTTCCTTACTTATTAGAATGCCTCCCCCAACCCTGTCAGAACCGGATTGATGATAGTCACATTCTGCTCTCAGCACTCTGACTTCACCCCTGCCTTGGTCTAGGTCTACCTGGTAGCTGAGCCGTGTGTATGTGTATATATATATATATATATATATATATGTCATTGAGAACTCACATTGTTTGCTGGATTCTTGGAGACGATAGTCTCATTCAGCCCTGAGACCAAAATGGATCTATTTGGTCCCAGTAAATCTCTCCCTTTCAAATAAAATATTAAAAATTCTCTAATCTCTATCCTGCCTCAGTTTCTCCGGCATTACGAGACCTGTTCTCCTCCTCCCCAGTGTTTGTATCATCTTTCTTGAATACTTCAATTATAAGAGACAGCTTCTTTTCCTTCTTATTCTTTTCTTCCTTAGTGTATTTTTTATCTCCCTTTTCTTTTCTCTCTTAAAATTGTAAATACAAAACTAATTCAAGTTCCTTTGCTTTTCATGGGTTTCAAGATTTTACCGAGATCTGGTTTCTCATCAGGAATGCTTGGTAATTCTCTCTTCTATTAAATTACCTCTATAAGATTATACTCTATCTTGTAGAGTTGGGTTTTTGTTGTTGTTATTGTTTGTTTTGTAGGTTTTGTTTTGTTACTAGCCTTTTTCTTTTTGCATTGTGGAAAGTGATTTTCCAAGACTTTTAAAGCTTTTCTTATTTGTTGTATCATAGGTATGTAATTCTGACAATGATTCCTAGACACTTGAATGATTCCTGTCTCACTGTTTCAGTATTTTTTCTTTGATCTGGCAGCTTTGGAATTTGACTATGAGATTCTTTTCTTTTCTTTTTTTTTTAAAAAAACTTTTTATTTTCAAAACATATGCATAGATAATTCATTCTTGCATTCATCCTTACAAAACTTTGTCATCCAAATTTTTTTTCCCTCCCTTCCCTCCACCATCTAATATATGTTCAACATCTGCAATTCTTTTATACATTTTTCCACAATTGTAATAATAAGATAATAATAAAAGACAATAAATTTTTTTCTCTACATTTCATGCTCACTTATTATTAGCAAATAAAGCATTTGATTTTGGAATACAAAGTCTTTTAAGACAGTTTTTAATGAATTTTATGTTGCATTCTTACATAGTAAGATTTTTCTTGAAAGATATGACAAATAAATCTTGTTTAATGACCATCTCACCATAAATCTCAGCTAGGGACACAAAATGGGGAGATCACAAAAATAGATGATATTGTCATGGAGCAGATACAGAGTTCTGGCTGAAAGCATATTCTCTTTGAAAAGCAAGGTTCTCTGATTTTTTTTTGTTGTTGTTGTTCAGAACATCATGCCGATTTCACTGACTTCCAGAGCACTGCAAAGTCTTGAAGAGTTACAGAGTCATTTGAAAGAGCTTGACCTAATCATATATATATGAGTTACACAATAACAAAATTTTAGAGTTATGAGGAATGTCATGGTTTATCAGGTCCATTTTGTAACTGAAAGGAATTCCTAAGACATTTACAACTTCTCTTTCAAGATTGTGAATGAGGGAGTATCTGTTAACTTTGAATGCAGCTCACTTCTTTTTTGAATAGTTCTTATTATTCTGGTATTTCTTGACATTAAAGGCCAAAATTTGCCTCTTTGCACTGTACCAATTACTTTGGTTCTGCCATTGAGAGCTAAACAGAGCAAGTATAATTTCTTTTATGTGACAGTTCTTCTGAAATTTAAATATGATTTTCAAATTTTTCTTAAGTCATCTATTTTCCATGATGAACATTATTTGTTCCTTCAACCAAATCTTCAGATATCATGAACTCATACCCCTTTACCATCTTGGCTGCCTGTCTTTGCATGCTTTCCAATTTGTCAATGTTCCTTCTGAACATTGTACTCTGAGCTGATTATAGTGTTCCAAATGTGATCTGCCCAAGTCAGAGTACAATACTATTATCTTCCTTACTCCTGAAAAATATCCTCTTAATGCAGTCAAGATCACCTTAATTTTTTTGCCTGCCACATTCTCTTATTCACTTATATTGAAATTTCAGTGCACTAAAACTTTGATCTTTTTCAGAATACTTAAAACATACTCCCCCATCTTCTGTTTATTGTGGTGAGTTGTTTTTTTTTTTTTTTTTTTTTTTTAAACATAAGGCTCTTCTGTTATTTATGTGATTCCTGTTTTGAACATGCTAAATTTGAAATTCTTACAGAAAGCACAATTTTGATATAGATAATAGGCAGTTGAAGGTGTGAAGGTAGACTTGGGAGACTGACTATTGCTAGATGAATAGATTTGAAAATCCTGAACATAAAGGTGATAATTAAGCTCATGGGACATTAAATGAGAGAGTAAGTAGAGGGGAGAGAAGAAGGCCCAAGACTGAAAGAGCCTTGGGATTAATGGTATGAATGATGTTCCAGATGTTGAAAACTTTGCATTTTAAACAGAAGTCCAAAAGAAATAATTTTGTTAATTTAATATTCTAAACCCAAGCATTTTGGTTCAAATGGCATTTTGCTAAATGGCCATTTCTCTCTATTGTAAGACAATTTGAAATAACATTTATAAGAATCTTGAAGAGAAATATCATAGTACTCTTAAAAATACTTTGGATTTAACATTTTACAGTATAAAATAAGGCACTTCTCAATAACTTTTCAATTGCTTTCTTGACCACTCCTTTCAAAGGTCCTGGAGTAATCAGAAGAAATCAAACCCTTTATCTTTTCTGAATGGGAAAAAGGGCACTGCTTCTAGGTAGATCATAGATCCATTCCTTCAGAAAAAGGTAAAAAAGTACATTTAACTAGACTGAGTTATGTTGTTTTAAATTTGGTTTCTACAATTAGGTCCTCATGCTTGGTCTTTGTACTTAACCTTTTACAACATCTTCCTAAAGAGTAAAGTCTGGAAAGTCTTTTAGTCTAGAGAAAACATGTAATATTTTAAGTTGAACTAAGAAGGATGTCTTTAATATGTTTCCATACAGCAAAGGAAACTTGTTAGGAACTGATAGACATGTAGGAAAACTAAGAGAAAGCAATGTCATGAAAACTTAAAAGAGAGTATATTCAAGAGGTGAGGATGCTCAACAGTGATTGTCAGGTCCTACAGAGGGTTCAAGAAAAATGATGATTGAGAAAAGGCCATTAAATGGGGCAAGTAAAAGATTTCCAATTTTGAAGAGAACAATTTCTGTTGAGAGATGGGGTCAGAAGTTAGATTATAGAATGTAAGGAAAAGAGTGAGACGAAGAAATGGAGGCAATGTGTGTTGGCAATTTTCTGTAGGCACTTAGCTGAGAAAGGAAGGCGAGATCTAGGATGCCATCTAACAGGGATGGGGCTTAATGGGGATTTCTTGTTTTACATTGTGGGGAAGACATAAGTATGTTTCTAGGAAGTAGAAAACAAACCAGATTTTCTTTCTACTAGATTATAAAGGAAAGGTATAAAATAAAAGGAAAGGGAATGTCTCCTGGAGAATATGGTAAGAGATTTTTTTCTTACAGAGGGGTTGGCAAGGAGAGGGCCTATTTCCTCATCAGAAACAGGAGCAAAGGACAAGTTAGAAGATTATCAGGGGTAATGAGATAAGGAGAAGGAAAAAGAAGGAGTTTATGGTGAATGACCTTAATTTTCTTGGTAAAATATGAGACAGTGTCCTAATCTGAAAGGATAAGAGAAAGGGATAATGTGAAACTCTTGAGGAAAGAATAAAAGTTTTGAAATAATCTCTGTGGTGAGTGGGATAAAAAAATCAATTAGGTAGCAGGATTGCATTGCTGCTCTGAGAATCCTACTGAGATTAGATAACACATCTGCAGTATACCCAATTTACTTCAGTTCTCCTCAGCAGCATGTGTGAAGGATGCAGATGGTGAAATTAATTCAGGAATTGGCTTTGGTAAAATGTGTAGAATAAAAGGAAAATGGAAAAAGGGATTTAGCATAGAAAAGAGTGTATTTTAGTTGAGTTCAGGGTTTGAGACTGGGGAGGGAAGAGAAAGTAGCCTATCTTTCCAGTTTTATACTTTACTGCCCTCCATGAACTCTACAATCCAGCTACATGAGACTGTTTGCTGTTCCACACCAATAAGTACTAAGTTTTCTTACTGCCTTATCACTGGCTGTATACCCTTTCTGAAATTTTTTTTCCTCTTTATCTCTGTCTTTTTATTGTTGTTTGTCCTTCTTTCTTGAAGAGGACCAATGACATCAGAAGGATGATGTCTTGACTTGCTAGTGAATTGGATTTAAATGAGGCAGTTTTATGCAGAGCCATCAGCCTCACTCTTGTCTTCCAGAGTCACTAGTGTGCAGTGAGGAGATATAGGTCAAGAGAATTGGAGATGGCCCTGGATAAGGTGACAGACTTTGGCCTTTCTAAGCTAACATTTTTCCCACATCTCAGTTTGTCTGAGGAAATATTCAGTGGTTAAAGGCTAGGAAAGAATTGAGATCTCTTTCTAGGATTCCTTTCAAAAGCAGGAGGTCTTTCCTCTAATGTTAACTCCTTATGTAACTTTTAAGTACGTAGTTGCTTACAAATTTCTCCCTTTTTAGAAGCAGTTAAGTGGTACAGAGAATAAATTCCAAACTCATCTTCCTAAATTCAAATTTGACCTCAACATTAACTATATGACCCTGGACAAATCACTTAACTCTTTTTGCCTCGGTTCCCTCATCTGTAAAATGAGCTAATAAGAAATGGCAAACCATTTCAGTATACTTGCCAACAAAATACCAAATATTATCATGAGAAGTTTGACTCACAGAGAACCAGACATCACTAAAAATTAATAAACATCAACAACTCTATTTAGAATGTTAAATCCTTTAGAGAAAGGACTGTATTTTTTCTTTTTCTTTTTCTTTTTTTTTGATCTCAAGTATTTACCAAAGTTCCTTTACAGAGTGTTTAATAAATGCATATTTATGAGCTGACTTATAGTACTTATTGACATTTCCATCTCAAAATTGATGTTCAATTGCCTACTCAATTAAAACACACAGAGACACAGACACAGACACACACAGACGTTAGTAAGACAAGCAGAAGCCTACAAGAAAACTCAAATATAGGCAAGTTTTTCTGTATTACTTGGACATGATCACTATGAGGGGATAGAGGAAAAACCTGCCTTTTTTGTACTGTTCATTAGAAAGCTACATGATGCTACCTGGAAGATCAAAGGTAAAAAGCCCAAATTGAAAACTGTCTCTTCTTTTAATTATGAAACACCTTTATCCCCTACCAGCTCCTTGTTATTCATAAAGAAGGGGAAAGATCATAGGATCACTTGGAGGTTGCCACATCATACTGAAATATCAAGTCTTCTCAATTCTAGGCCAACTAATAACTAGAAGCAGGCCCCAAAGTTCCCAGATTATCCATTGGAACCTAGAAGGGCAATGCAGATATGTGGCAAACTGCATATATTCTTGTATTTGTCTGACGTGCTGGTTGGTTTTGCTGAACTGTTTTCATATTATTTATTATCTAAATGTCTTTCTGGATAGGGCATTGCCCTTCTAGGTTCCAATGGATAATCTGGGAACTTAAGAATTCCTAAATAAACCTTTATCTTCTTCCACAACTTTATAATTCCAATACTTGGGAAGGGATAAATTGATAAATGGAAAAGATATAAAAACAAAAGATATGAACAAAAATTTTAAAGAGGAATCTATCAAAACTTTTAAATTACACATTATATATATATATATATATATATATATATAAAACAATCTGATAAAACAATAAAACTAATAAATAGTAAGCTAGAATTGTCTTATTTTATATAGTTGTTATCAATTTATTCAGTGGGATTTGGAATATAATGCTTTTTGGGAACCAGGTATTGGAATTATAAAGTTGTGGAAGAAGATAAAGATTTATTTAGGAATTCTTAAGTTCATATCTATTCCATCATTTTATATAGTCTATCTGCTTTGAAAATGCTTCCTTTTTCCCTCCCATAATGTGTAATAAGTAATGAGAAGTTGTTCTGACAGCCATAGTATATAAGTATATATAGTTAGTAAAGTATTATGAGATTTAATTAAATATTTATTAAGGGCCTACTAAGACACTTTATCTTCTGACTCCTGAATGATTTTCATTCTTTTCCATGTCTGGAATGTTCCCCTACCCTATTTTATCTTTGCCTCCTGACTTCCTTGGCTTCCTTCAAGTACCAGCTAACATTTTACCCTCAACTTTTCTTGATTCTCCTTTAAAGCTAGTGCTTACCCTCTAAAATGATTTGTTTGTACATATTTCTTTGCATTTTGCCTTCATCTAACTCCCTCCCAAAATGTATAAGATCCTTGTGAGCAAGTTCTATGTTTTGTCTTTCTTTATTGCCTAAACCTTAAGATAATGCTTAGGATATTTGTTGTTCTTATTGTTTAGTAATGTCCTACTCTTTCTGACCCTATAGGACATAGCACTCCAGGCCCTTCTATCCTCCATTTCTCTCAGAGTCTGTCCAAATTCATGTTTGTTTTTTCCATGATATTATCTATCTCATCCTCTGTTAGCCCCTTGTCCTTTTGTCTTCATTTTTTCCCCAATATCAGGTCTTTTCCAGTGAGTCCTATTTTTCTCATCATGTAGCTAAAGTATTTAAGTTTCAACATCAGTATTTGATCTTTTATTGAATAGCCTGAATTGATTTGAGTATCAATTGATTTGATCTTCCTGCTAAGGGATTCTCAAAAGTTTTCTCCAGAACCATAGTTAAAAAGCATTGATTTTATAGTGCTCAGCTTTCCTCAGAGACCAGTTTTCAGTCATACATTGCTAAAGGAAAAAACCTGGCTTTGACTATACAGACCTTTGTTAGCAAGGTCTCTTGCTTGTCTCTTCATTATGTTGTTCAGATTTGCCATAGCTCCCCCCACCCCCAAGGAATAAGCATCTTTTACTCTTATGACCCCAATCACATCCAATCAAAATCTGACAAACCTTCCATTTCTTCTCTCTTTATTTGCCAGTGAATGATGGGACCAGTTGCCAAGATCTTAAATGTTAAACTTCACACTAGCTTTTACCCTCTTTCACTTTCATTACAAGGTTTCTTAATTCTTATTTACTTTCTGCCATCAAAGTGATATCATTTCCACATTTGAGATTATTGATATCTCTCCTGCCAATCTTAATTCCATCTCTTCATTCATCTAGCCTAGCATTTTGCATGATATAGTCTGTATATAAGTTAGATACATAAAATGACAATATACAGTCTTGTTGTACTCCTTAAACCAATGTTTTCCATATTTGGTTTTAACTGTTTCTTGACCTTCATGTTGGTTCCTCAGGAGATGATCTGGTACTCCCATCTCTTTGAGGGCTTGAATTTTGTTGCAATTCACATAAAGGCTTTATTGTGGTCAAGGAATCAGAAGTTTTTTTTTTTTTTTTTTTTTTTTGGGTTTGTTTTTTGTTTTTAATAGCCTTTTATTTACAGGTTATATGTATGGGTAACTTTACAGCATTGACAATTGCCAAACGTCTTGTTCCAATTTTTCCCCTCCTTCCCCCCACCCCCTCCTAGATGGCAGGATGACTAGTAGATGTTAAATATATTAAAATATAAATTAGATACACAATAAGTATACATGACCAAACCATTATTTTGCTGTACAAAAAGAATTGGACTCTGAAATATTATACAATTAGCTTGTGAAGGAAATCAAAAATGCAGGTGGGCAAAAATATAGGGATTGAGAATTCAATGTAATGGTTCTTAGTCATCTCCCAGAGTTCTTTCACTGGGCGTAGCTGGTTCAGTTCATTACTGCTCCATTGGAACTGATTTGGTTCATCTCATTGCTGAGGATGGCCAGGTCCATCAGAACTGGTCATCATATAGTATTGTTGTTGAAGTGTATAATGATCTCCTGGCCCTGCTCTTTTCACTCAGCATCAGTTCATGTAAGTCTCTCCAAGCCTTTCTGAAATCATCCTGTTGGTCATTTCTTACCGAACAATAATATTCCATAACATTCATATACCACAATTCATTCAGCCATTCTCCAATTGATCGGCATCCACTCAGTTTCCAGTTTCTGGCCACTACAAAGAGGGCTGCCACAAACATTCGTGCACATACAGGTCCCTTTCCCTTCTTTATGATCTCTTTGGGATATAAGCCCAGTAATAACACTGCTGGATCAAAGGGTATGTACAGTTTGATAACTTTTTGAGCATAGTTCCAAATTGCTCTCCAGAATGGTTGGATGTATTCACAATTCCACCAACAATGTATTAGTATCCCTGTTTTCCCACATCCCCTTCAACATTCCTCATTATGTTTCCCTGTCATTCTAGCCAATCTGACAGGTGTGTGGTGGTATCTCAGAGTTGTCTTAACTTGCATTTCTCTGATTAATAATGACTTGGAGCATCTTTTCATATGGCTAGAAATAGTTTCAATTTCTTCATTTGAGAATTGTCTGTTCATATCCTTTGATCATTTATCAATTGGTGAATGGCTTGATTTCTTATAAATTAGAGTCAATTCTCTATATATTTTGGAAATGAGTCCTTTATCAGAACCTTTGATTGTAAAAATATTTTCCCAGTTTATTGCTAAGGAAGCAGAAGTACATGTTTTTTCTGGAGCTCCTTTACTTTCTCTCTAATCCAACACATATTGGCAATTTGGTCTCTAGTTCCTCTGTCTACTAGAAAACCAGCTTGCTCTTTTTTGTAATTATTGGTTCACATGTTGCTGAAGCCTAAAAGAGTATATTAAGTATTATATTGCTGGCATGTGAAATGAACGCAATTGTTTAGTAATTTGAATATTCCTTATAAAGGAAAATTGATCAGATTTAGTGACTAATTGCTTATGTGGTGATTAGGGAGTAAGATAAGGTGAAGAAGAGAAATAAGAATTGTTGATGGTGCCTTCAACAGAAATGAGAAGGGTTTAGAGAAAGGAGTGCTATAAAGGAAGGAACTCAAGACTTCTATGTGAAATGTGTTTTACATAGAAATGTGTAGTAGGTAGAAATAGGGCTCTTGAGATATTTGGAAATCATCAGCATAGAAATGCTAGTCAGAGCCATGGGAACTGGTAACATGAGTGAAAAAGAGTGTAAAAAGAAAACAGAATAAAGGTCAAAATAGAACCTTGGGTTCCACCATGATTGGGGGGAGGAGATGGATGATTAAAAGATAATTTACATAGGTTGGAAAATCAAGAAAGAGAAGTGTCATGGCAATAAATTAAGGAGAGAATGGTTAGGAGATTGTGTCAAAAGTCTCAGAGAAGTGAGATAAAATGAAAATGATTGTTTAGAAAGGGGAGAGATGGAACATCAGTGGAGACATAGCATAAAGATGGTAGTAGAGTGGGTCTGGATTGGCCTAATTATGGAGGACCCTCATCAATTAGAAGTGCAAGGGTACAGCACTAGAAATGACATACATGAGATGCCAAACAAATGGCTGAATGCATATTAATCAAAATGGCATGTATAATCATTATGCAGGGCCCGGTCATGGCCTCCTGAAATTATAGCCATATCATTCTTATTGATTGATGAAGATTATTCAAAGAAATGTTTGAATCTGTGCAATTTACTATAGGTTGTTAAACTTTAGTGCCTACCCAACAAGATAGGACCTGTTGATTAGAAGTTTACTATATTTCAGAAACTAAGAGATGACAAATTTCCATTGTATTTATTTCATATGTATTTTTTTGTATTTATATTCTATATTTTCTTACCCCCCAAATTGAAGCTATTTGAGATCAGGGGTTTTGGATATTTGACAACTAGCATGAGGCCTAGGCCATAGTAGGTGCATTGTTGATTAATAATTTGATGCATCTTGGGAATATAAATGCGAAAGCAAAATAGATCCTGCCCCATGACCTTACATGCTAATGGTGTGTTAAGAAGCCCTTAATTGTGAAGATCGTGTATTTTAAGATCAGCACGAGACAGGAATTCAGGTTAGGGGAAAATCGTTAGTCTTTATTCTCAGTGAAGAAGGATCGGAGGTGGAAGAGAATCGGCGATAGCAATGTATGCAGCTGAGTCAAGAAGCTAGCTCGACCAGCAGCCACACAACCAGCAGCTTGGAGTCTCGAACCCAGCCCAATCTCCCCCAGCTTCTCTTCCTGTCTCTGTCTCTGCCTCCACCCACCAAAATCGTCATTTCCTATACAACACATCAGGACTTGCACAGAGAGTGGGCAGGGACCATTCTTTATCCAATCATGTATATTAATAGAGTATAGCCCAATTACTATCTAGCCTCATGTACTTGGGACCTCAGTGCATCAGCTCAAACCTCAGCCCATTACACTTAATAGGCTTTAATAATTAGGGGTGATTAGAGCTCCATAATATTAATTTTGATTGACTGATCTTAACTTTTCCATAGTTTCTCAAATGCTTTGCCATCAGTCTAAAAGGATTGATTTTTGCCAAGCAAGTAAGTTTATTTTCCCTCCAGAAGATGATTATTTGAGAAATGATGCAATCAAAATATCAGTTAGGCATTATTTTCAAGGGCAAACTATTTAGCATATGGATACATAGGTCATATATATTTACTGATTTTTGCTAGAGAAAGACTTTTTTTTTTTTGGCACTATGAGAATAAGAAGTAATGTAGCCTTAGCAAATAAATCTAAGAGTTGTGCTTTCCTCTGATTATGAGCTACAAGTATGAAATCTTTGTCATTTAAATGTTTTTGAATAATTTCTATCAACATTTTGCTTATTATCAATATGTTGCAGATTGAACATACTTATCAGATGAACTCAGTGCTATTTTCTAAATCAGAATCTTTGAAGGTATTAGGAAACATTGTTGAAAAATAATAACAAATAGTAATAGAGCAAAAATTTTGCAGTGTTTAACGTTACTGTTACAGTGAATGCCTTGGACATTTCTCTCTAACTTTTGCTATCTTTTTCTTGTGCAATAAGTAAATGATGTTTATAAAACTCCGCTGGATGAACTATCTATTGGGTTTTCCTCATATCTGCTCAGTTAATAGTATTAAATGCTTATCTTAAATACTCAAACACAATAGTTGTGATTTGGTTCTTGTTACTTTTCTCATTTAAAAAGACAAAATATCATGATTACTTTTCTACAACTGACAACAAAGCCCCACTGAATTTAGGTTAACACATCTGCTTATGAAGATTATTGAGTTTTGCAGATGAAATAAGTAGAAGGAGACAAAATTAGTATCCAAAAAGTTATCTACAGTCTAGAACAAGGTTTATTAATTTAGATTATATTAACTTAAACCACAGATAACTATATTTCATTATAATTGATTTCCTTTTAAATGTTATACATTTAAAAACATTTTTCTGAGAAGTTATTTCTAGGCTTTAGTTTGCCACAGGGATACAAGACACTAAAAAGTTAAGAACTCTTAGCCTAGTACAGTGTCTTAAATCTAATAAGATGAAGTATGATAAAAGTATGTAGAAAAGCAGATTTGATTAAAAAAAAAAATAACATGCAAAATGGAGAAGATATAATTCATCAGTTTGCATGGGAATGATCTCATTATTTTAGTGGATTTTAAATGTTAGATAAATCAAGCAGCCAAAAAAAGGTAATGCAATCTCAGTTTGGATTTAGAAAGGCAAAAAAAAAAAAAAAAAAAAATAACACAGGAAAAGATCATTCCATTTTGCTCTTTAGGAAAGAACACTTTCTAGAATAGTGTGTTAGAATCACTGTCAGTTCATTTTAAAAAGCATAGTGGCTATGTGGAAAGTATTCAAAGCAAAGTTATTAGATTGGTGAGGTCATGACCTTTATAGTTTAATTTAAGGTACTGAGATTGTTTAAACAAACTAGAGCTTAGAGCACACAAGGTAGCTTAAAGATCTGTAATATGAAAGAATTATTAGACACATTTACTTGGCCTTAGAAAGATAAAGTAGTGTTGATTGGTAGAATAGGCTGATTTCGGTCCAAGTAAGGAAAATATTCCTAATAACTAGAAATATTTCAAAGAAAATGGTTTGACTTGAGTTATGATGAATTTATCTTCACTAGATACCTTCAAGCAAACTCTTGTTGGCAGCTTGATGGGGATACTGCTAAGGGTTTTCTTATTGAGGTGTAGATTAGACTGAATGGTTTCTTTTACCTTTTAACTCTGTGATTTTATTTTTTGAGTATGATTTGTTCTATCTTATGATCTGTTCAGTATAATTTTACTAAGTATATACTGTATCATAATTCTTCAAAAATTGTCATTTCACATGAGATATATTTATAGTAACTCAACTAAATAAATGTTCCATTTATAATTCTACAACCTTGCTGTAACCAAAATACTCTGCTCTTTAATGTAATTTAAAAAAATGATATTAGAGACAGGTGGTGTAACAAAAAAAATAATAAGCTTGTATTTACATAGAGTTCACAAATTACTTTACAAATATCTTATTTAATCTTCTCAGCACTGTAGGGAGATGGAAATTGTTATTATCCCCATATTATAGATTTGTACCCCAAGATAAAGACAGATTTTATGATTGCCTAAGGCAATCATAAGTAAGTGAGTAAGTGTCTGAGACTAATTTTGAACTTCCTGTTTTTTTTTAAACTCTACATCCAATGATCTCTCTACTGCCCACACACATACACACACACACACACACACACACACACACACACACACACATATATATATATATATATTTATTTTATTTTATTTTATTTTTTTTGGCATTTCCTTCTCCAACTCATTTTATAGATGAGGAAAGTAAGGCAAACAGGATTAAGTGATTTATCTGGGTTCACCCAGCTAGTAAGTATCTGAGGCCAGATTTACACTAAGGAAGATGAATTTTGCATACTTTAGACTTGATAACACTATCTACTTTGCCATGTGATTGCTGGAGACCAGAAAACTTGAGTTCAAATTTTGCCCATGTTACTTACTAATGTTATTCAAATAACTTAAAGCAGCCAAGCCTTTGTTTCTTCATCTTTAATGGGTTTAACGATAACACTTACTTTCTACTGTTGTTTAGATGATCAAATGAGATATTTGAAGTGCTTTCTAAACACTAAGTTGCTATAGAAGTGCTAGCTATCAGAATCACCACAACCACCTTTATAATACAATAGGATAATTATATTATATCATATTCTTGCTGTACTTGAAAGTATCCAGAGAGAAAGCATGGTTTAAGATAGAAAGCTATACCAGGAGTTAGTTAGACTTGACCTCAGATCTTGCCTCTAACTTTTATGAGCCTATTTTCTTGTCTACAAAAAGAGGGTAATAAGTATTAAGTATACATATTACTTCACAGAGGTACAAGAAAGAGATGTAAAGTATTTTTGTAAATCTTAAAATGACATAAAATTCACTGATTAGTATTAATATTACTGTTTTAGGGAACACAGTTTGATCTGCAGTATATCGTAATCCATGAAGTAAGCATCTTAGAAGAATAGCAGATTTCTAGGCTGTGGGAGAGAGATAAAGTAAGTATTCATCAAACATTTACCAAGCAATTACCTGATATTATGATAATGCAATGAAAAAAATAACAGTTGCTGCCCTCAGAGAGCTTAAAGCCTAGGTGAGAGAGTGGAGTATGTAAATAAATAATGTAATGATAATGAAGATTTTTTTTAATATCTAAGAGAACATTTTGTTAGGAGATTTAAAGTGAAAGGGATGGCTCTGCTAAGCTAACAAGGGAGGATTTTATATAATAGTGTCTGAGTTGGGTTTTGAAGGAAGAGGAGCATTTCAACAATTGGAAGCATTAGAAGAATCTGTTCTAAGCATAGAGATAAATAGAACACATTTTCCTTGAAATTTATAACAGGTCAGACAATATATTCACAAAAAATATCTACATTTAAATAGCAATACTAGAGAGCATCTGACTAAGTACTATGATGAATGATACAATCTGTTGGTAGACTTAAATGAATGTTATGTGGGGTCCCCAAAAATCTTAGTGTATTTTTACCTCTAATTACTTAAGCTTAGCTAAACTTAAAAAACAAAAAAAACAAAATACAGAAACTTAATCCAAAGAGCAAATGTGGAAAGTGATAGAAGCAGCTTAGGTGTTTACTATAAAGTATAGATTAATAACTATGGATAGTTAGAAACTGATGTAATATTCATGAGGTACCTTAACATAGATAAGAAATAATGGGTCCTTGGATTATATTGATATCAGTAAGATTGGAAATAAAAGCATATATGAAACTACTTTAATAGAAGGTATGATAGATATATTTTACTGTTTGACTTTTTCCTACTCTTTATCCCCATATCCAAAGAGGATACAAACTTAGAAGCTTAGATGAATGGAAGAACTTAGTGACATAGACAGACATACAGTTTGGAAAAAAGAGTCATTTAGTATGGGAAGATAGTTTTGTTGAGCACATAGGTTAATGAGAAGTTCTCTAAAAAGAGCAATCCAATAAGTACTCTTTGGATATTCAAGACTGGAACTCTAGCAACATGCCATAACTGGTTAAGTAGAGCGACCATATTTGTATTAAAGTCATAATTGAAGGTAAGAGAATGCAAGACTTTTCACTTTTGTTTAGAAAGAGAAGAACTAGAGAATCAAAGGTTGAGACTTTAGAGATTCTTCACAGTAGAGGTGAAATGGTGGGGAAGAGAAGGAAAGAAGTCAGAGAGAGAGGAAAGAAGTCGAATCATAGAGGCCAGACAGACAGAATAGTATTTTGGAAACTAAAGGAGAATTTGAATTGGGAAGTGATTAATGTCAAATATGAAAAAGCATTTTAACAAAAAAAACTGCATAAAAATTTGTTAGGTTTTTCAAAATGAAGGCTATCTATACATTTAATTGTGCTTCAGTAGAAAACACATACCAGTAAGCAGGTTATAATATGCTTAAGGGGAAACAGGTACCACGTACGGACATTTTAAAAGTTTGGAAATAAAAGTGATAAAGAGGGGGGAAGCATGGGTAAAGAATGTTTGGACAAAGCCTTTTCTCCCCCAAAGATCAGAAAAGTTTCTGAATAAAAGTAAAGAAGAAATGAATGAAAAGGAAAATACTGGAAATTTTGGGGAGACATACACACACACACACACACACACATCACACACACACACCACAGACATTAACACACACACACACACACACAGAGTGTGTGTGGAAAGGGCCATTGGGCCAATGAATCTATTGAATATTGAATTATAGTAAAATGCTATATGTATGAAATATTTGTATATGGTAGATTTACAGCCTCATATAATGTTCTTTCATATTCTTTATTTATGTAAATGTTCATATTTGTTGATGTGTAAGTTCATAATACAAAAAGAAAAGTAAGAAAATAGAAATATTATTAACTAAATGAAGAAATATATAGGCATACAACTTAAATAATTTGCATACAAGTACAAATAACATTATAATGGCATAACTTAAGGTGTTCTAAACTGTGAGAAATATTGTATATTGGATTACATATGAAATTATGCAGAAATTTCCTCAAACTTGGGTCTCAATGCATAGTTTCAGTAGTACAAGCCTGATTCTCGAGTTTTTTCCAGTTAATGTTAATACCTATTTTGTAAGCATTTGCATCAAACAAATAAGGGATGGATGCTGACCACATGTAATTACATGTGACACTATAGCTGAATTACTATCTGGTTCTGTTGCTACTTATGCTGTTACATATTCAAAAAGATATAATGTGGAAAAAGCCATATTTTTTTCCAATGCAAAGGAGTTTATTTGAT
Source organism: Sarcophilus harrisii (assembly GCF_902635505.1). Lineage (NCBI taxonomy): Eukaryota > Metazoa > Chordata > Mammalia > Dasyuromorphia > Dasyuridae > Sarcophilus > Sarcophilus harrisii. The sequence continues at coordinate 298,387,164 of NC_045427.1, forward strand.
TAAGATAATATTCTTATCCAGTAATTCCCTATTATCAATGAATTTACAGTTCTAGGCCCCATCCCTATCCTATCTCCTTAATGAACAAAGATATAGGTTTAGTCTGAGATTTCAAGCAATAAATTAATAAATTGTCTAGCCACTGAGAAATTTGTAACATTGGTTACATAAAGGAATTGAGTAATGGTTATCTAGTGTCCATCATATATATGTACTTAAAAACTTTATGTGAAATCTAGCTCTAAAAATGCCCACTATATGTTATTATATTCATATATATATATATATATATATATATATATATATATAAATACACATATTTAAAATATTTATTTTTTAACTGTATGTAGTAGATTTCTTCTAAAATATGCTTTAAACATTGTTTTTGGTTACTTTATATAATCTTGGATGCTGACTAATCCAATACACTGATGATAACCAAAAGATAATTAGCTGGAGAAGAATTACAGGCCCAGTCACCTATGTAGGCAATAATGGAAATAATCTCATATAATTTCTTTAGTGCAGAGAGAAAAGATACTGCAAATGCTTGTTTTGAAGATGGAGATCTAATTCAACTAAGTCAATTGTATGTTTTACTAATACTGTTTCCTGTTTTAGACAAAGATAATGAAGAACTAGTTATATTTTCTTACAATTTAACTCAAATGCAAAGAACAAAATAAATTTTCACTTTTGCTTATTCCATAAATGTTAATCTGTACACTGAACTTAGTATTATAAACAAATTGTGACATATGGATTCGATGGGATATTATTGTGCCATAAAAAGTGAGAAAATAAATGAATTCAAAAAGACTTGGAAAGGCATATATGAACAGATGCAGAGTGAAATAAGTAGAGCCAGAAGAATAATTTATTAATATAAAAATTATAAAAAGAACAATTTTGATTTTTATAAACTGATGAAAAAAAGAACAGAAGTAGGAGAACAATTTATACAGTAACAACAGCATTGCTTAAAAAAAAATTACAAAACTTTAAATGCTGAATTTTTTTTTTTTTAATTTTCTGATCAATGTAATGATCAGCCATGATTTCAGAGGTTTCCCTTCCCTTTTCTTTCTGCTAATGGGTTGGAGGAAGAAGGGAAAGAGAATATATTTCTATTAGTTTAAAAAAAATAGACAACTGTACAAAACACTAGGTATTAAAACATTGTTTTTCAGTATTTTTGTAACTCCTTTAAAATGGTGTTTAAAAGTTGCACTCAAAGATTCTTCAATTGGGAAGTTGACTTGTCTATACTCTCTCTCTCCCTTATCTTGATGATGTTTTTCAATCTTCCCCTTATCCTGAGTTGATATTTGAATTTTTTTTTTTTTTGAAGTGTTGGTGATATAGTGGATTGTAGAGGACAAAAGACAGAGTGGAATGTCCTTGAGTTCTGCATAGGAGCAAGGAAACCATTAAGACGGTTGGGAGAAATAAATAAACAGAAAAAACATGAGCCAGCTTTATCATGTCAGAATAATTTTCTAGTGTCACTGAGTGAAAAATCTAGAAATGATGTTTTCCTTATAAAAGTCATTTTCAATTACTGAATTTTATTGGAGAAATATAACATGGCAATTAGCATCCTTGTTTCCTTTAAACAGATGTGATTGTGTGTTTTCATAATTGTTGGCAGAAGTACCTCCATGAGGTACAGGCATTAAAAAAAAAGATTTGTGTATAAGGTTTTCCCTTCCCTTGAAGGCAGCAAAAATTAGTAAACTGAGCAACTACTTCTTAGGTTGAAGAAGCAAAAAATGATAAAATCTTCATTGTTTCTAAGCATCTGGAGAAGTGTGATGATTCCTTGGTAATTCTTGTCTAGTTTGAGATTGGATGTTCCGTTGAAATCTTTCTAGATTAGTAAAACCTATAAGAGCTTGTACCTCATTGGTACAGACTTTGCAAATCCAGCATCACTTCTGTACCATGATGAGGCATTAGGAAACGACCTTTTTTTTTTTTTTTTTTTTTTTTACTTTTATGAATGCTTAATTGGAACTACTACTAATTCAAGCAACTAATTCCAAAGGCACCAAGAAATCATGGCTACATTTCAGGCCAGAAAATGTAGAGGAGTCTTAAATTATGGAAAACCTTGTGTGTGTGTGTGTGTGTGTGTGTGTGTATACACGTGAATGTATGTGTATATATGCACATATGCATACTATACACATATGTAGACATATATTTCCTTTCCTTATTCTTTTTCTTTTCCCTTCTTCCTTTCCACAGACTTCTATACTCTATTTCATTTTTGTCCCTCATCTATCCATGCTGGACCAGCTATTTCCCTTTTTTTGTTCAGAAGAGGTAAAAGTAGTGATTACAGAGTATCCCATTTATCCTTTCAAACTACAACCCCAATAATTAGAGGATGAAAGCAGTGATTAAGAACTGATTAGAAAAAGGGAATGTGGCAGAATAGCTGTTTAATCATGACCTTTTAAAGATTCCTTTAGAATCTTATGTATATTGAAAAAGCTTACCCTGATATACAGAATATGCAATATATTTGCATAGGTTATTGATGAATAGTTTGGCAAAATTCATGTCAGAAGTGGGAGGCATTTAACTTTCAGTTACTTTTGAAAATGATTTCTGCCACATTTTTGTTCATGATGGTCTTTTCCTTAATAATATAGTTGTAAGCATATTTTTAGGTAGAATAAAAAGAAATTTTCAAAACAGCAATTAAGGTATAGATCTTTTTTGGAGAAATTCCAAGTTAATGTTGTTCTATTTATATATATATATATATATATATATATATATATATATATATATATGTCTTGTATTCTGAAAAAAAAAGTCTTAGATTGTATTTACATAGTTAAGGTCTAATGTTCAAAGAGACAAAAATGCCTTATGTTTGTACACATATTTATTTATTTTTAAAAAAGCTTTTTATTTTCAAAACATATGCATAGATTACTTTAAACATTCACCCTTGCAAAATCTTGTGTTCCAAATTGTTTTTCTCCTCTTCTCCCTCCCCTAGATGTCAAGTAATCCAATATATGTAAAGATATGCAATTCTTCTATACACATTTCCACAATTATCATGCTCCACAAGAAAAATAACATCAAAAAAGAAAAAAAGAGAGAGAAAGAAAACAAAATGCAAGCAAATAACAACAAAAAAGTGAAAATACTATTTTGTGATTCACAATCAGTTTTCTCCCTGAATGCAGATGGTTCTCTTCATCACAAGACCATTGGAACTGGCCTGAATTACCTCATTGTTGAAAAGAGCCACGTCCATCATAATTGACCTTCATATAATCTTGCTGTTGTTGCGTACAGTGTTCTTCTGGTTCTACTCACTTCATTAGCATTAGTTCATGTAAGTCTCTTTGGGCCTCTCTGAAATCATGCTGCTAATCATTTCTTACAGAACAACAACATTCCATAACATTCATATATTATAGCTTATTCAGCCATTCCCCAACTGATAGGCATCCAATCAGTTTCCAGTTCCTTGCCAACACATAATTATTTCCATATGGCAGGCAGTTAGGTGGTGCTGTGGATAGAACACTAAGCTTTGAGCCAGAAAGACCTGAGTTCAAATGTAGCTTCAGATGCTCGTTAACTTTGTGTTTCCGGGCAAGTCACTTAATACCTTTAATCTTACTTTCCTTATCTGTGAAATGAGGATAATAATATAATTTACTTCTCAGAGTTGTTCTGAGCACCAAATATAAATGTTAATTATTATTTTATAGATAGAAATGTAAACGAATTCTTTTGTTTGAAGTTTTCATGGTACAGTGGAGAAAATTTGAATAATAAGAACCAAATGCATGCAGTTGACTATAAACCATTTTTCTTGGTTCTGTATGCAGGTGGCTGACTCATGTATATAACACTCTTGGTATTTTGTTGTAAGTCTAGAATTTCAACTTTTGGGACATGTGATGTTATTAATAGGATGTCAAGGATGAAGTTAATTTAAATTTGGAAATTTGCTTTCATTGTTTATGTTTCTGCAGACCAATAGCAATGGCGTGTTTCTGTGAATATCAAGGACTGATTCTTGGTACACTGTGAGCCTGAACAAAACATATGTGAGGTTCATTTTTAATCATCTTAGAAATGGGACACTCATGTTTTCCAGGTATCACATTACTAAGATAGCTCAGAGGATTGTGGTTAGGGTTAATGAGTCAGTATAGGGAAGTACTTCAGATGAAAGTCATTCTGTATAACACAGTACAGTGTATTTTAGGGACTATTTAACATCTTTTTGCCAGATCTTTCAAAGAATACCTTCCTTCCTCCCTCTTTTCTGTCTTTCTTCCTTTCCTTCTACTTCTCTTTTTTCTCTCATACTTTTTCTTCCTTTTTCACTCTAGTTTTCTTTTTCTTAGCCATTTTCTCTTTTTTCTCTCTTATTCTCTCCTCTTTCTCTTCTCCTCTTCTTCTTTCCCCCGTCTATCAGCTCTCCTTGCTTTCTTCCTAATAATCCTATTATAATCCTAATAATCCACTCTATATTCAAATCATATAAGTGGTAAACACAGGAGCAGTAGCACCAAGGAAAGGAAACATGGCATGTCAAAGATCACATACTTTTCAATAGGTGAAAAATTCTGTCCATGCTTTACAAAAATGCTTTTCAATTTTATTTTTGCAATGCATATTTTGCTTTTGACAACCATTCTAAAAAGGTACATGGAGCAAGAATTAATGTTCTATTTTTCCTTGATAGTTCCTTTGTGGCAAGTTCAGTTTCCTTTTATGAAATTGGATTATTTAAAATTTCTATCTAGTCTTCTGATGTTTTGGATATTTTATATTTTTGAAAGTATTCCTCTTTCTCCTTTGCTTTCACTTCTGTTAGCATATAATTGGGCATAATAGGTTCTAATTATTCTTTATTTATCTGGTTTTGTTGTGATTTTACTTTGTTCACTTGTGATTTTACTAATTTGATTTTTGTCTCCCTTTTTAATTTATTTTTAGTTTTAAATGATAGCTTTTTATTTTTGAAATATAAATACATTCATTCCTACATAATCCTGTTTTATAATTTTTTTCTCCCTTCCCCTCCCCACTTTAGCAAGTGACCCAACATAAGCAATTCCTCTTTTCATATTTCCACAAATATCATGCTGCCCAAGAAAAATCAGATCAAAAAAGAAAAAAATAAGAAAACAAAATTCAAGCAAATAACAATAAAAAAAAAAAGTGAAAATATTAGGTTGTGGTCCACATTCAGTTCCCACTGTCCTCTCTCTGGGTGCAGATGACTTTCTTCATCACAAGACCATTAATCCCCTTTCTTTGTAATCAGATTAGTTAAGAATGTATTGGTTTCACTGAATTTAGGTGGCATATTGGATAAAGTGCCACCTGGACCCAAAAAGCTCTGAGTTCAACAGTCTCATATACTTCTTGGCTGTGTGATCCTCAACAAGTCTCTTAATCTCTACCTGCCCTAGTTTCTACAGATAAAAAAAAAAATAGGAATAATCATAGTGTACCTTACTGTGAGTTTGTTTCACTAATAAATATAATAAGAAATACCAGTTAGTTGTTTACTATTTGGTGGCCAGAGAAGAATTAGTTATTTTCAATTTGGATCCTTGGCAGGTTCTTTAACTTATTAGGAGAAAATAGAAATGCTTTGAGAGTATCAATATAGTGATGCCATAATAGTAGTATCTACACTATAAATTCTATATGTAGTTCAGTGACTTCATTCATAATGGTAAGAATCTTGTAGGTGTAACTCCTCAATATGAAAATTGTCAAAGTATCTAGGCATCCCAAATAGCAGAGTCTCTATGAAGTACTAGAAAATTATAGGAGGAATTCCAAACTAAAGCTACTCAATTAGGAATACTCCTCAATGGGTCATAACTATTTGAGTATCCATAGTAGAACTACTGATGATTAATAACTTATCATGACAGGCACAGTTAAATTTTGCTGAGTCTTTATTTTAAATCTTTTGATGATATGAATAGTAAAAATCTGACTGACTTTTAGCCCGTCTATGAGACCTGAGTCAGTCTTTATTAACAATATGCTTTGTACTATTCATGAACTTCCATTTTTAATGAGAGTTGGTTGATACATTGCATTACACTACTTGTTCAAAGATACATTGTTTAAGGTGGAGCCAAGATGGCAGAGATGACACACATTTCTCTCTGATCTTCTTTACAAATCTTACACTAATTATAAAATCCAGCCTCTGAATTAGTTCTGGAGCAGCAGAACCCACAAATATTGGGAGTGAAACAAATTATCAGCAGAAGACAATTTCAAAGATCACTAGAAAAGGTCTGTTTCCATTGAAAACAAGAGGGAGGCAGCCAGCACAACCAGCTGAGTACAAATTCCAGTGCAGAAAGCTATCTCAGAATCCTGGGGTGTCACAGTCTCCGTGTGTCCATGAATACACCACATAACAGAGAATTTATGGGAGCAAACAGACCAGAAAAGATCTGTTTCAATTGGAAACAGGAGGGAGGCAGCAAAGCACAAGCAGCTGACCACAAATGCCAGTGCAGATAGAACAGAGTCCCAGGGTGTTGCTGATTCCTCCTGTGTTGCTGACTCCATGGGGATGGAGACTCCTTGTGGCAGAGAATCTATGGGGAAAAATCTACAGGAATGTTGGCCACTCTGCCCTGGTTGCAAGCCAGTATATCAGCAGGGAAGTTATAAAACATCCAACACAAACACAAAAGATCAATAGTGAACTCCAAAATACCAGAATCTCACAGGACCTGGCCATGCCCACCCAGCACTTGGAGTGAATCAGCACTGACTCAGTGCAAATGTGGCTGTTTGGAAAACCTCCCCCACACTAAATGCAGACCTTAACTTTAAAAAAATGAGTAAAAAAGTAAAGAGGTCTCTAATAATAGACAGCTTTTATGGCAAAAGAGAACAGATTTCAAACCCTGAGGAAGCTAAAGGAAGATTGTCTTCAGATGAAGGCTCAAAAGACAATATAATCTGGTCCCCATCACACAAGGTTCTCCTAGAAGAAATTTAAAAGTATTTTAAAAGAGAATTAGAAGAAAAATGAGGACAGAAAAAGAAAAACTTGCAATAGGGTTTGGAAAAGGAAACACAGAAAAAATCTGAAGAAAATCACTACAAAATAGACTTAGTGAAATGTAAAAAGCATATAAAAATATTAAATTTTATTATTTGTTATTTATTTTTCAATGCATTTTTATTATTTACTTATTGTTTATTAATATTTTCATTATATTTATAATTATATTATATAAAATATAATATATAATTATATTAATATTAAATGTATTATTGTTATTTAAATTAAATGATAATAAAACTATTAAAAGATAGATTTGATCAAATGGGAAAAAAAGCAACTCCCAGAAAAACAGAATATGTGAAACAGAAAAAGAAAATATCTCCTTAAAAAACAGAATGTGTGAAATGTAAAAAAATTCCATAGAACAAAACAACTCATTTAAAAATTCAATTGGACAATACAAAAAGAAGTAAAAAAAAAAGTAAATGAAGAAAATAATTCACAAAAATTCAGAATTGAACAAATGGAAATGAATGACTCAATGAGACAACAAGAATCAGTCAAACAAACTCCCCAAAATGAAAAAAAATAGAAAAAAATAGAAAATAATAATTGGGAAAACAACAGACTTGGAAAATAGATCTAGGAGAGACAATCTAAGGATTATTGGACTCCCTGAAATACATGATGAAAAAAATTAAAACTCCAAGGAATATTGTGGCTAAATTTGAGAACTATTGGACCAAGGAAAAAAATATTACAAGCAGCCAGATAGAAACAATTCAAATACAGAGGAGCTACAATGAGGATTACTCAGGATCTAGCAGCTTCCACTTTAAAGGATCAAAAGGCCTGGAATCTGATATTCCAAAAGGCAAAGGAACTCGGAATGCAGCCAAGAATAAATTACCCTGCTAAACTGAGCATTTTCTTTCAAGGAAGAAGATGGACATTGAATGAAACTGATAAATTCCATTCATTTTTGATGAAAAGACAAGAGCTAATCAAAAAAACTGACCTCCAAATACAGAACTCAAGAGAAGCACAAAAAGATAAAAAAGAAAAAAAAAAAACTCTTAAGAACTGTATTTCTGTTATGGGTATACATTGCAAGTACATGTATAATCTGATTTTATTATTATAATATAAAAATGAAACTAGAGATGGAAAGGATATTATAACAGAAAAAAAGGGGAAAGTGGAGGTAAAATGAGGAAAATTACATCTCAGGAAGAGGCAAAGAAAGCATTATAATTGAGGGAAAGAAGGAAGGGTGATGAATATTGTATGAATCACACTCTTATCAGATTTGACTGAAAGAAAAAATATTAGATATATTTGTTTTCACTGAAAAACATCTCTCATCTTATAGGAAAGTGGGAAGGGAAGGGGAAAAGAGAACGGGTAGGCTAAATAGAAGGGAAAAGAGAAATAGGGAAAAAGGTATAAGAAAGGAGGAGGGTCCCTAAAGGGGGAGGACAGCTTGAGGCAAATTGTGCTCATAAGTAAAATATTGGGAAGGAGAGAAAGGGGAAAAGGAAAGAAAAAATATAATTTGGGGTTAATAAGATGGCAGGAAATACAGAATTAGTAGTTTTAACTGTAAATGTGAATGGGGTGAACTCTCCCATTAAAACATAAGCAGATAGTAGATTGGATTAAAAGCCAGAATCCTACAACATGTTGTTTACAAGAAACACATTTAAAGCTGAGCAGTACATATGAATAAAGGTAAAAAGCTGGTGCAAAATCTATTATGCTTCAAGTGTAGCATCTAAATTCTTAAAGGAGAAGTTAAGAGAGCTAGAAGAAGAAATAGACAGCAAAACTATAATAGTGGGAAATCTCAACCTTGCACTCTCAGAACTAGATAAATCAATGCACAAAATAAATGAAAAAGAAGTTAAAGAGGTAAATAGAATACTAGAAAAACTAGATATGATAGATCTTTGGAGAAAATTGAATGAAGACATTTCTTTCTTCTTGGCAGTTCATGGAACCTATACAAAAATTGGTCATATATTAAGATACAAAGACCTCAAACTCAAATGCAGAAAAGTAGATATAGTATATGCATTTTTTTCAGATCATGATGCAATAAAAATTACATTCAATAAAGGATCGGGGGAAAATAGATGAAAAAGAAATTAGAAAATAATCTCATCCTAAAGAATGAATGGGTAAACAGCAAATCATAGACACAATCAATAATTTCATCCAAGAGAATGACAATAATGAGACAACGTACCAAAATTTGTGGGATACAGCCAAAGTGGTAATAAGGGGAAATTTTATACCTTTTAGATGCTTACGTGCATAAAATAGAGAAAGAGAAGATCAATAAATTGGAATGCATCTAAAAAAAGCTAGAAAAAGAACAAATTAACCCCTCCCAATCAAATACCAAACTTGAAAATTTAAAAATAAAAGGAGAGATCAATCAAATTGAAACAAACAAAAAAAACTATTGAATTAATAAATAAAACTAAGAATTGGTTTTATGAAAAAACCAACAAATTACTTTGCCCAACTTTATGCCAATAAATTTGACAACTAAATGAAATGGAGGAATACCTTTAAAAATATAGCTTATCCAGATTAACAGAAGAGGAAGTATATTACTTAAATAGGCCCATTTTAGAAAAAGAAATAGAACAATCTATTAATCAACTCCCTAAGAAAAAAATCCCCAGGACCAGATAGATTTACATGTGAATTCTACCAAGCCTTTAAAGAACAATTAACTTCAATGTTATATAAACTATTTACAAAAAGGGGGAATGAAGGAGTCCTACCATTTCCTTTTATGACACAGACATGGTACTGATACCCAAACTAAGTAGGATGAAAACAGAGAAAGAAAATTATAGACCAATCTACCTAATGAATGGTGATGTAAAAATCTTAAATAAAATATTAGCAAAGAGATTACAGATAATTATGGCCAGGATAATACACCATGACCAGTAGGAATTATACCAGGAATTTAGGGCTAGTTCAATACAAGGAAAACTATTAGCATAATTGACTATATAAATAGCCAAATTAAAAAAAAAAGAATATGATTATCTCAATAGATTCAGAAAAAGCATTTGATAAATTCTAACACCCATTCCTATTAAAAACACTAGAGAGTATAGGAATAAATAGATTTTTCCTTAAAATAGTCAGTAGCATCTATTTGAAACCATCAGCAAACATCATATGTAATGGGGATAAACCAGAACCATTTCCCATAAGATCAGAAGTGAAACAAGGTTACCCACTATCACCATTGCTATGCAACAATGTATTAGAAATGCTAGCCTTGGAAATAAGAGAAGAAAAAGAGATTAAAGGAATTAGAGTAGGTAATGAGGAAAACAAATTATCACTCTTTGCAGATGATATGATGGTATACTTAGAGAACCCCAGAGAATCAACTAAAAAGCTATTAAGAATAATCCACAACTTTAGCAAAGTTGCAGGACACAAAATAAATCCACATAAATCATCAGCATTCTTATATACCATCAACAAGATCCAACAGCAAGAGATACAAAGAGAAATTCCATTTAAATTAACTGTTGATAATATAAAATATTTTGAGAATTTATCTGCCAAGGGAAAGTCAGGAACTATATAAGTAAAACTACAAAAGACTTTCCACACAAAGTTAGATCCAAGCAACTGGAAAAATATCAAGTGCTTGTGGATAGGTTGAGCAAATATAAGATGATAATACTCCCTAAATTAATTTATTTATTAGTGCTATACCAATCAAACTCCCCAAAATTATTTTACTGACTTAGAAAAAATAATAACAAAATTCATCTGGAAAAAACAAAAGATCAAGAATTTCAAAGGAATTAATGAAGAGAAAAGCAAATGAAGGTGGCCTAGCTATACCAGATCTAAAACTATATTATAAAGCAGTGGTTTTCAAAAGCATTTGGGACTGGCTAAGAAAAAGAGAAGTTGATCAGTGGAATAGGTTATGTTCACAGAACAAAATAGCCAATGACTATAACAATCTAATAATATTTGACAAACCCAAAGGCCCCACTTTTTGGGATAAGAATTCACTATTTGACAATTGCTGGGAAAACTGGAAACTAGTATGGCAGAAAGTAGGCATAGACCTACACCTAACACAGAATACCAAGATGAGTTCAAAATTGTTTCATGTTCTAGACATAAAGAATGATACTATAAACAAATTAGAAGAACATGGGATAGTTTACCTCTCAGATTTGTGGAAGAGGAAGGAGTTTATGACCAAAGAAGAACTAGAGATCATTAATGATCATAAAATAGTTTTGATTATATTAATATAATCATATAATATATATATAACAATATATAATATAATATATAACATTTATATTATAACATATAATATAACGTGATAATAATTAATATAATATAAAAAGTTTTTATACAAACAAAACTAATTCAGAGAAGATTAGAAGGGAAGCAATAAACTGGGAAAACATTTTTACATCCAAAGGATCTGACAAAGGCCTCATTTCTAAAATATATAGAGAATTGGCTCAAATTTATAATAGTTCAAGCCATTCTCCAATTGATAAATGATCAAAGAATATGAACAATTTTCATATGAAGAAATTGAAACTATTTGTAGTCACATGAAAAAGTGCTCCAAATGCAAATTAAGACAGCTCTGAGATACCATTAAGATGGTCAGGATTGGCTAAGATGACAGGAAAAGATAATGATGAATTTTGGAAGGGATGTGGGAAAACTGGGATTCTGATACAATGCTGGTGGAACTGTGAATGGGTCCAACCATTCTGGAGAGCAATTTGGAATTATGCTCACAAAGTTATCAAACTGCACTTACCCTTTGATCCAGTAGTGTTTCTACTGAGACTATATCCCAAAGAGATCCTAAAGGCGGGAGAGGGACCCATATTTACAAAAATGTTTGTAGTAGCCCTCTTTGTAGTTGCCAGAAACTGGAAACTGAGTGGATACCCATCAATTGGAGAATGGCTGAATAAATTGTGGTGTGGTAATGCTATGGAATTCTATTGTTCTGTAAGAAATGACCAGCAGGATGATTTCAGAGAGGCTTGGAGAGACCTATATTAACTGATGCTAAGTGAAATGAGCAGAACCAGGAGATCATTATACATGGCAACAACAAGACTATGTGACGATCAACTCTGATGGACGTGGCTGTCTTCAACATTGACATGATTCAAACCAGTTCCACTTGTGCAGTGATGAAGAGAGCCATCTACACCCAGAGAGAGAATCATGGGAATAGAGTGTGGAAAGCAACATAGCATTCTTATTCTCTTTGTTGGTATTTGCTTACATTTTGTTTTCTTTCTTAGTTTTTCTTTTTCTTCCTTCTTTATGTGATTTTTCTTGTGCAATAAGATAACTATAAATATGCATACATAAAAAAAGAAAGAAAAAAAGACACATTGTGTGTGCGAAGGAATACTAGTTAAGGCACCTTTGATCAGCTGAGACTCCCACTTTATGATATTTGAGAATATCAAGGGCAAGTAACAGACATAATGCAGTGATAACGTTTTTACCACATTTAGAATATGAGGGGACCATTTGCCCTGAGTGACCTATTTGAAAATTATAAAGGGTGAGACTAACTTGTAACTGGGGAAGCAATGGGCAACAGCAACTTGGCCAGGGCTTACTCCCCAGTCTTGCTGAGTTAAGAGTCTTTTAATAATAATAGGAATATGTATTATATCTTGTCAAAACTTTGTCTACATCTATTGATATGATAGTGATTTATGTTCTTAATTGATATAGTCTATTTTATAATTTCTTAATATTGAAGAAACCCTGGAATTCCTAATATAAATCCAATTACTTATGTTGTATAATCTTCATGATGTGTTGTTGCTGTCACTAAAACCAGTGTAATCTCTGGCATCTGGTCAGAACTTGTTAGGGCTGCAGTAGAAGGAGCTGAAACCTAGTAGGTGATTGTGGAAGAAGACAGAAGCAGAAGCCAGGGATTGTGGTGGAGAATAGGACCTGTTATTAGTCATTCCACCTAGAAATGGGATAAGAAAAGAGGAATAGTAGTAGCCTCTAGATTGCAATAGGGATAGAATTAGACAAGGATTGATTGCTCGCCAGATCCATGATTATAGGAGAGTTTAGAAAATCACCCTGATATAAAGTTCCAATTCAAGAAGTAAAGATATGAAGGAATAGACTATTCAAATACGTCACACTAATATGAATTAAAGGGAACCCCCAGAAGTAAACCTAGAGGAAGATAACATAATAATAAATGCATGTAGAGGTTGGGTTGGTGGGGGTGGGCATAGACTATGATTCGCCCTCAAGGACTACAAGAGTATCAAGAAATAAACCCTGTATTTAACAGTGCCTGCAACATAATTGTTACTTAATAAATGTTTATTATTATTTCAAGAATTCAAGAGTTTAGAAATGAAATGGTTACCATTCTTGGGGTCCCAAAGGGTGATGAAATGATGCCTATATGGAGAAGAGTGATATATCCTATTTCCACTGGGGAGAGGAGAAGGACATAAGAATTTATTAAGTGCCCATTATTGCTAGGCACTGTGTTAAACATTTTATAAATATCTTCTTTGATCCTTCTGACAATCCTGAGAGATGGATACTATTTTTATTATTATTATCATCCCTTTTTTACACCTGAAGAAACTGAGGCAGAGTTTAAATGACAAGCTCACACAGCTAGTAAATATTTAAAATAGAATTTGAGCACAGGTCTTCTAAATTCAGTACTTTATCCACTGCATCACCTAGCTACTAAGGGTGACTTGCAATACAAGAAGTGGTATGAAAGACATCACTAAAGACATTCGTGACCAAAAAGTAACAAATCACATCATGAGGAGGTAGTAAATGTAGCCTATACTTTGAGATCATCAAGATAGTAAATGAATCAGAGGGTGATCTTCCACTAATCTTTTGGATCTGTGAATGATTTGTAGTAGAAATGCATAAAAATGGCTAAAAACTTCTTGATCATGTATGTGATAAGATAGAGGACCAGATATTTTCTCTGATTCCTAAGGTTTCTCAAACATTTTCAAAATAGAAATCATTCCTCAAGATAAATCAACTTCTGTTATCTGGGACATCAAGATTCCAAAAAAAAAAAAAAAAAAGTTAAAAACAACAAAACAAAACATAAACTGACACCCTGAGTACATTCAAAATTCCTCCAGCCTTCTCCTCTCTCTACAGTGAACTGGCAGTGAGGCTATACTTGTTGAATTCATGGACTTGCAAAAAAAAAAATTAAAACCAAAACCAAACTGAACCAAAAAAAACACAAACAAACAAAAGACGTGACAAATTGGCTTGCAACAAAACTCATCTACACACTCTGATCGTACTCCCTTTTTCCAAGGTTATGGAAATTCTGGCTCCAGCTTGTGAAAGTTTTATTCAAGCCACAGGAGATGGCCAGTGCCATGTTAGTGCTCCATTGGCTGAAGGGTGGGGTTGTAAGAGGTAGCTAGTGTCACAATGGTCAGCAGTCTGTCCTGCAAAAAAAAAAAGAAGAAAAAAAATATCTACAGAGGAAAGGGCAGAGCATAAGTCTGGGCTTGAAATAGATCTTAACACCCTCCCTCTCTTTAAGACATGGAATCCCAAACTACAGAAATTAATCCTGTATGTAGCACCAACATACCAATACTCTAATTTCCAATGCCCAGGCAGAAAACTATGGAACAAAAAGGACAGGAGAATGTGTATTTCCTCTGCTACTCTGAGGAAAATTTCTCAGGTTAGAGGTAGGTCCAGTTGTGTCCTTTCAAAAGTTGCTTAGGGAACAGACCTAAGCTGATGAATTATGAATTGCTGGAAAAGGGAGGACATTGAAATGTTTTAAGATTCAGCTACCAAGGAAACTATTATTGGATGGTAAAGATTCAGAAGGTGAGTAATAGGGGAGGAAATAAAGTGAAAAAGTCTGAAATTATCAGAGATCTCAGGAAGGCAAAAACTCAAAGATCTTGAACATAAGCAAATAAATCAACAGGCCAAATATCATCCATAGAAAGAAATATGGCCTCCAGATCTAGTAAATAAGTTTGGTCATTTATGAATTGAAAAAGGAAAGGAAAATGATCTAACACTTAATAAGACAGAATATCCTGTGGAATGTAAGGTGAACTTCCTGTTCCTGAGTGGTCCAAAAAAGAAACAAGAATTATGTAAGCAGAGTTTGTGGTATGCATAGTAAAAATGGTAAAATTAAAAAAAAAATGACATCTACAATGACAAATCCCATCAAAGAAACAAAAGAGAGAACAATAGCTTGGAAATGCAAATAGACAGAAATGAAGGACAATTTAAAAGAGGAGATAAAATCTCAATAGCAAAATAAAAGGTTCTCACTATCCAAGCAAAAACTGATCTCAAAGACAGAAAGTGAAGAAACAACCTAAGGATAATAGGTTTCCTAGAAGAAGATGATAAGATAAAAAAAAAAAAAAAAAAAAAAAAAAAAAAAAAAAACAAACCCGGAAGATCATACTGTGTGAAATAATACAAGAGAACTGCCTAGAACTTTTGATCATAGAAAATATAATACCAATGGAAAGAATTCATAGATTGCCTCCAGAAAAAAATACAAAACTCCATATTCCAGGACTCTTAATGGTTAAATTTAGCAATTCAATTGAAAAACAAGTTCTGCAAATAATCTGGAGAAAGACTTTCAAATACAAAGGAAAAGAACTTCTAAGTAAAAAAATGATTCTACATCCATCTGAAAATACTGGTGGGAATGTAATGATGTGTTGTGAAGAGCAATAGAGCCCAGGATGACCTATCCTGCAACTGTCATTAACCATACATGAAAAGAAATGTTTATTTAATAATAATAATGTAGTGTTTGAATCATTCTTAGAAAAGAGATTGTTTGCTTCTTTCAATACCCCAGACAACAGAAATGAAGGAAAGGTAAATATATGGATATTACACGATTGAAATGGATACATGTGCTGTTAGAAATATTGCATCTGATAAATACACAGAAATTTATAAAATTCTGCAGGAACTGATAAAGAAAACCTACACACACACACACACACACACACACACACAGGCACGCACTGTACATAATAACCACAACAATGGAAGTGGAAAGAACAACCATATCTCCAAATAAAAAGTGGATATAACAAAATCAGTAATATTAAAGAGGACTCAAAAAAAGAGATAGTTAAAGTCACCCCTACATTTGCAATGTGTTATACCTTCATGAAGGTAAGAAGTCCAAAGGCATTATACATTGCAAATGTTTTCTTTTTTATTTAATTAATTTCTTTTCAATTTATGGAATAAAACAAGCAGTTCTATAGCATAGTGCAATTTAAACAAAAAGATGTTTACACACAAAATTGCAAATCTGTTATGTACAACTTGCTATTCCTTTTAATACATGATAAAATTATGTAAATTTCTTTTTTCCTCTTTATTTCCTTCCCTCCCCCACCCTGTTCCACCTTAGTGATGTCTACAATTAGACACACACATCTACAAAAGTGTGTGTGTGTATGTAAAATTATTCTATACATGTTATCAAACTTTTTCAATGTATCAATTAGATGTGTTGATTTTTCCCCCTCTTTCAGTATTGGATGGTTCTCTGTGAGGGGTAGGCAAAAATACTTAGGATAACTATAATAATTTAAGAAAAAGAAGATATTAACAAAAACTTAGTTAAAAAATAAAATGGTATAGGATAGCAATATATGGGGAGAGGGGAGTGAGAATGGCAGTCTGAAACAATCAGGAGATTGTGGAGATCAATGATCAGTCATTTCTTCATATATTCTCATGTGACCTACATTCTTAATCTAAGGCATATTTCTTAATCCAATCCTCTTCTTAATCCAAGTTTCTAAAATTTAGCCAGCTATATAATATATTAGATATAATATATAGAATAACCAGATTCAAATCTTCATAGATATTTATGATTACTGTTATAATTCCTGCAGGATTCTAACATGTCATTTCACCAATTAGTTGTGAAGCATTAGCATCATCTTTATAAATGATGCCATTTTCAGACATGTTATGAGAACTTCTTTTATTTATGGGCATATTATGAATGGTTTTCAATAGTATATTCTTTTAAAGAAAAGGTATAATGGAGAGTGTTTGGTTTAGAGTCAAATTCTGTTTCTCATATTAGCAGCATATATACTGCAGCTTACTTAACCTTTTATCTTGTAAGTTGTAGACAAATTTCAATCTGCATTAATGAAAAGAACTTGCTATACCAGGAGATTCTCAGTGTGATGAAATCATATATCATTCATATCTTTACATATGTAGTAGTCCTTTTTAAAAAAAAATGCATGCTGTATTATTAAATTTACAAACCAAACTTTGATGGTCCTTGAACAGATACGCCTGATATAATTTGTATGTATCATGACATGATATTTTCTATATTATGCTGATGTTGCTGGTTATTGAGTAGCTATTGATTCATTGGGTCATAGCATCATAGATTTGGAGCTAGAAGAGAGCTTAGAAATCATCCAATACAATCTTCTCATTTTACAGATGAGAAAAATGAAATGGAGAGAAGTTGTCAGCTACATAGGATCATACAAGTAGTTAATATTAGACATGGGATTATGGGTAGAATTACATTACAAACAGTTTTTTTTTTAATTGTCGCACTTTACATAAGCCTGGAAGCAGCCAATTTAATGATAATTCCTAAATTAGAGGTACCTACTAAATTACTTAATAGTGGTACAAGATAGTAGACTTATACTTCTTGAATTTTTTAATCTTAGCAGCATCCCAGTCTTATCAGCAGAAAGTAATGGTGTGTCAAGTACTGATGAAAGTCAACTGGAGCTGTTTAACTTGGATATGGTTTAGTAGATAGATGTTTCTGACACTGAGGTCAAGTGCTCTAAGTTCAAATTTAGTCTCAGATATTTGCAAGGCTGGTGACATTGGACAAGTCACCTAGTTTTCTGTCTCAATTTTCTTGTCTGTAAAATGAAGATGATAATAGCACTGGCCTTTGAGAGTTGTTATGAGGATAAAATGAGATATTTGCAAAGTGCTTTGCAAATTTTAAAGCACTCTATAAATGCTGTTATTTTTATTTCTGCTTGGTCCCAGAGGGCAAGAGGAACAAAGTGTAGAAATTGAAGAGGGAGATGTAGGCTTAATGTAGAAAAACAACAGCTCCTTAATTAGAATTTTTTAAAAAAGAATTTCCTTTTAAGAAAAGGGAATAATAAAAAAGGAATATTTAGGTATAGATTGAATTGGGTGACCTTGGAAGTCCTACATAACACTGGGATTTTATGATTTTGTAATTAAAAAAATCAATTAAACAGGCTAGCAACAAACAGATATTCAGCAAGACAGATCCTTATTCTTACAAAAAAAAAATTCCTGGATAAACCTTCACCCCCAAACTATGGAATGTAAACTAGAGTAAAAATGAATTAAAAACACTAACATTTCATCATAGCACCCCCTGGTGTGCATAGATGGTTTGATTGAGAGGAAAAAAAAAATCTCAAGGCATTAACTTGATCTACCATAGCATTAAAAAAAAAAAATAAGTGGACTACACAGGTGTACTAGTTGTAGTTTAAAACATAAATAAAAAAAGATAGTGTACCCTGTACCACTTGGTTTGTCTTAGAATTATTACTGTGCCCCTTTTCAGTGACTGATCCCCATCTTTTAGACTAAGCAAAGCAGTTCATGATGTTTGTGAGGAATTAGGAACTCGCCTCAGAATAGACCAGTTGTCTCTTCTACTTCTTGCCCTCTACCCCATAACACTGACAAGAAGAAAATTGTAGAGCTATATTTTCCTCCAGGAAACACAGTGAAACCAAGGACCATAAACAGATAATTTTAGTCAGGGTATTAAAATCTCAGTGAAACCTGCTTCTTCCTTGTCTTATGATATGCTTTTTTAGTGAGAGGTTTGGTTGAGGACTTGAAAGATTATCATAACATTTTTAGGGCTAGAAAGATCCTTAAAACCAGTTAAAATGTTTTATTAATGGGGAAAAAAAAACCAACTAACCCCAAGAGTATTGACTGAATCACAGAATGAAAGATCTGAGAGGGACCTTACTGGCCATGTAGCCTGACCCATAGGTGAAATGAAATTATAATATTCCCCCAAAGTGATCATCCAACTTCTTTTTTGGAGGATTTCCAAAGGGAAAATTTACTAATTCTTGAAGCCACTACTCAATAATACCAGTTGTTAGCAGTTTTTTCCCCCCAGATATTAAGCTTTAATTTGTTTCTTTTCAGTTTCTACCCATTGTCCTTGAATTTGCCTTTTGAGGTCAAGCAAAAGAAGCCTTATTCATCCTCCATAAAACAACTCTTTCTTTACAGAAGACAGCTATTATAATCCTCCTTAAGACTTTTCTTTTTTAAGCTAAATAACCGCATTTCCTTCCACAGATAATTATGACATGGATTAAAGGCCCTGTGAACACACTTGAGTTTATCAATGTCTTCTTTAAATTATGTCTGCCAGAACTGCTCATACTGCTCCAGATGTGGCCCCAGGAGGGCACAGTAAAGTCAGACTATCACTTTACCATTCCTGGAATCTATTCATCTCCTACCTGACCAGGGTCATATAGTTATCTGATAGTAAAACTGGGATTAGACTTTAGAGTTATTGATTTTTAATCTAGAGTTCCTTTCATACATTAAAGGCCATATAGAAAGCCAAGGCCAGTAGCCTTACTGAAAGTTATGAATTAAACATATTCTATTCTTCTTTCCCAAATGGGTTTCCTTGTCCATTTAAACATTTCCATTTGCTGAAACATTCAGAGTCCTTATGTGACCCTAAATTGTGATGCTTAACTTCACTTTTCTCACTTCTTATTAAAACCTATTTTCCTTTGTTTCATTCCTTTGGGTCTTGTCTTCTCAGAGCACTGATAAAGGAATTAATGTTAATGTGATCACTGATAACGATGGAGTCATGTGTTATACCTCCAAGCTAACCATGAATTTTAATGGGGATTTTGGAGAGATGTCCATTAATTTAAAGGCATTATAAGGGTGGAGACCTTCTTTCACCCTTCAGATATATGTAGTGATTGTTACCCCTGCTTTCATGTAGAGAGATCTCTAAATGGAGGTCTTCTATCTTTATACTCAGCACCTATGCTTTAATACTGTGGTACATCTGTATCTGTGATTTTTTTTTTTTTTTTTTTTTTTTTTTACAATTTCCTGCTCTAATCGATTACAAAGAAAAGGGAATTCTGGAAGGCTTTAAATGCCAAGGAGAAGAACTAAAGAGTTTGTCCAGTGGGCAATGAGGAATCAATCGAAGTTGGATTGAAGTCATCTAGTTCAACCTGTACTCAAAATGGTAACTTCTCTATAGTAAATGGTAATCCCAACTCCCATAATGGGGTATTAGTTATTAAGGCAAACTGTAATTATTATGCTTTATTTTTACATCAAACTTTCTACAGCTTTCACCCATTATTACTAGATATTCTATAGTAGAATAAACCCTTCAAATTTTTTAAGAGCACCACAAAACAAAGAATCTAAGAGTCGCAGGGAACCTGAGGATGCTTAGTCAATATAGTTTAGGTTCTCTGAAATTATTGAACCTAAACTACATCTGACTAAGCATCCTCAGTTAATAGGTAAAGACTTCCAATGATCAGGAATCCAGGAACAACTGAGGCAATTCATATCATTTTGTTATTTTTGATGGTTTGGATGCTTTACTTTGCATCAAGCCTAAACCTACCTATCTAATTTCTATTCATCACTCCTTCTACTGCCTTCTGGTGCCACTAGAAAAAAGTCCTCAGAACAGTCTTTGAAATATTTGGAGACAACTATTATGTGTGTTCTAAATCTTCCTTTCTCTAGGCAAAACATCTCCAATTCCATCTAACAATAATTATTTTCCATATTCTCCAGCTTCATTAACATCTGAGTTGCCCTATTATGAATATACATTAGATTTCAATATCTTTCTGAAATATGGTGCCCAGAACTAAATAAGCTCCAGATGTACCTTGACCTGGGCAAAATGTAGCTGAGCAATTGCAACCCTAATTTTAAAAACCATAGTTTAATTTAATTTTAATAATTTATTATAAACAATATGGAATATCAATATAACTAATTAAAATTGTTGCGAAACTGTTTATATGTAAATTAATTATAGTGCATAAAATGACATAACTTTTTAGTCACCATTAGAATTTTTTATTTATGCCTTCTGTCTCATATATTTTTTATAATTTTAAAATTTTAGTTATTCTGAACTTAAAAAGCAGCAACTTTCATATAACATAAAAAGGTTATGTGAACATAAAAAGGTTATGTGAAATTGTAAATCTTATTATATGTAGCTTGTTTTTTTTAAAAAAAATATATATAATAAACTTATACACCCAATTTCTTATATTATTTCCTTAAATTTCTCACTTAATCTGTCTCATCCTCTTAACCCCCTTTATATCTCTTAAACTGGGCTCTGCTCCACCAAAAAAACATTATAGCAAGTTAACATTATCAAGTAAAATAATTCTATACATTGTTGATTGCTATCAAAAATATATCTTCTATTTGGCACCTCTACTTCATTATTTGTCTGGAGATAGAAATCATATTTCATCATCAGACTTCTGAGTCACAGCTGGCTAATACATTGGTCAGAGTACTTTAAGTCTTTAAAATTTTTTGATCTTTATAATTTTGGTATAATGTATAAGTTGTTCCTCTAATTATGTTCATTTCACCTTGCATTAGTGAATAAAAGTATCTCCAAATTTCTTTGAATCTGTCATTTTATAAAGTCTTACAATGAAATAATATTCCATAACATTTATATTCATTTGTTCAGCCTTTTCCCAATTGATGCTCATTCTTATGATTACAGTTCTTCCTTATAATTAAAAGTGTAACTAGGGATATTTTTGTACATATGAGTTCTTTCCTTCTTTCTCTGATCCCTTAGAGTTAACTTGCTAATAATGTTATTGCTGAGTCAAAAGGCACTCACAAATTAGTGATTTGGGACTACAATTCAAAATTGATTTCCTGAATAATTGGACCAATTCACACCACCAATAGTGTGTTGACTGTGCCTTTTCTCCCGTATGCTCTCCATCAAATTTAATTTTCTTTTTTGTCATCTTCATTGATATGATAGGTGTGAGTTGTAACCTTAGAGCTTCTCTTAGTAATTTGGAGCACTTTTTATATGGTTGTTGATAGTTTGCTTTTCATTTTTGAGAATTGCCTGATCATATCCTTGAATTGTTTAGCTATTTAGAATGGCATTTCATTTTATATAATGGAGTGTCTCTCCCTCCCTCTCTCCTTCTCTCTCTCTCTCTCTCTCTCTCTCTCTCTCACACACACACACACACACTCCTCAGATTTTTAGCCTATATGTCTTAGATATCAGATCTCTTATAGAAGTGATAAAAACTTTTCTTATTTACCTATTTCTTTGATAATTTTAGCTCCATTGATGATGTTTTATAAAATCCTTGAGATTTTCTGTAATCAAAACTGTCCATTTTATCTCTGGTTTTCCTCTGTACTTTAAGAACTCTTCTTCCCCCATTTATAGCTGTCTCTCCTTATTCTTTTGATTTGCTTATAATGTGATTTTTTTATATCTAGTTTATTTATCCATTTAGAGCTTATTTTGCCATATGTTGTGATATATTTTTCTAAGCCTGATTTCTGCCAGATTGCTTTCCATTGTTTCCAGCAATTTTAACAGAATTGTGAATTTTTACTGTAGTAGTTGTTGTCTTTGGGTTTATTGAACCCTCTGCTTGTCCTTACAAGAATACTCTCAAGATTTCTCTGAAAAACTTTGATATCAATTGTGAGATATGGGAAACATTGGCACAAGATTGTCCAGCGTGGCATGCTTGTATCAAAAGAAGGTATGCTCTATGAGCAATCAAGATAGCTCAAAAGAAATGTGAGGTGCAGAAATTTAGTGACATCTCTCTCCCAAATAGTCATATGGGTAATCTGTGCCTGACTTGTAGTAGAGCTTTCTGAGTTGTATAGGTGTAATCAGCAATAGCTGGACATACTGTACATTTACTTCAACATTGTGATGCCATTTGAGTCCTCTTCAAGCATGAAGGACAAACAATAATTACATATTCTTTAATATATTCTTTTCTCAATTGCTTTTTCTGAAATTTTCTGTGATAGTAGCTATGATTCTTGGTAGTTTACATCCTTTCTTACTATTTGTAATATTTCTTTGAGAATATCTAGATCTTAATTATGACATTCCTAGAAGTTTTTGTTTTGTTGTTTTTTTCCCTCTGGGTGATCAGTGTGGCCAGTGAATACTTTATGTCTTTACTTTTTCTTCTGATTCTAATAAGTCTGGGCTGTTTTGATTTGTGATTTTCTGAAATATCATATCCAGTCTTTCTTTAAAAAATTTTTAAGTTTCAGAACGCTGTGAATTATTTTCTTTGTCCTGTTTGTTATTCATTGATTCTTGTTCTAATCCTTTCCTCCAGAACTCTTATTTTATTTGCAATTTTTATAACTTTATTAATTCCATGATTTTGAAGTTCTTATGACCAAAACAATATTTTTCTCATGTTCTCATTGTAATTGTGGAGTTTGAATCTCTTGACTGATTATATTTTTTTACTAGTTTGTTTTTCTTTATTAAATTTCCAAGCTTCAACTAATTCAGAATATTTTTTAAGCTACACCTACTCTCTGAATCTTCTTATCCTAAATGAGATGTTTATCCTTATTTGTTCCTGACTGAAATTTCTGAGGTACTTATTGCTATCTTTTACCTCTGCTTATGTTTATTTTCAGAGAAATACAAAGTTTCAATGCCAACCTTTCTGTGACTTCAGTGGTCTCAGTTTTGCTTCAGACATATCCCAAATGGCCTTCCTTGATCCATGTGTTTGGGAGCTTCTGTCTTTTCCCCACCTCCCACCAACCTCCTGTTCACCTCAGTTCAAATCATCTTTCTTGGAAAGATGCCTACTTCACAGCTTATCTTTTGGCTATATTTTTATTTAGTTGTGGCCTAAATGAAAAGGATTACTTCTGTTTCTCTTTGGATTTCTTGATCATTACTTGATCTGGTACTTATTTTCTTTTAGATCATTTCTAGTGTTTATGTGGAAGAATTGAGCCACTTTGTGACCCTTCATATTGCCATCTTAGCTGCTTATTCAGTTTTTCCACTTGTATGGTATACTGGCCTACTCCTTTGCCTTATGTTATTTAATAAAGGCTTTTAGGAAACATATTTATATTTCTTGTTTTTATCATCTTAATTGCATTATGTGCATGCATCACAATTTATTTAGATGTTTCTTGTTTGTTAGAATTGAGGTTGTTTCCAGGGTTTTGTAATCATAAATAATGTTGCTATGAAAATCCTTCAACAAATAGTTGGGGTTTTTTCTGTTTGTTTGAACAAATAGCTTATTTTTGACAATGCTTCCAGGAATATTCCCCAGAATGGAATTCTTGAGTCAAAGGGTATAATTATTTTTTGTCACACACTGCCAGATTGCTCTCCAAAAAATTTTTGCAAGTTTTCAATTCCACCAGCAATGACTAAGTGTTCCTGTTTATCTAGAATCTTAACAAGCCTTTCATTTCATTACTTTTACTTTTTTTTACCAATTGAAGGATTTGAGATGCTATCTCAGGATTTTTTTTAGAATTGTTCCTCTTTGATAGTGAAATTGATAATTTCTTCCAGTGATTATTGACATTTTCCATTGCTTTTTTTTTTTTTTTTTTTTTGAAATTCCCTCTTCATTTGCTTTACATATTTATCCCTTGTGGAATGAGAATTACATTAGTGAAATTTAAGCAGTTATTTATATACAATTAGATTTTTAAGATTTTTATCTATCCCCTTCTTCATAAGATTTCCCAGAAGCTATTATTTTATTTTCCCTTCAATTTTATATATATGCTTATATATACAAATGTATATATAAGCATATATATGTGGGAGCAGAGAGTGAGTGAAAGTGAATTCATACCTTTTAAGTTTTTAATTTGTTTCCTAGCATTTCCTCCTTCTAACTGCAAGTTCTATGTTGTGTACCTACAGCAAAATTATTTCTGTTTCTTCCTTTATTTATGGAAGAAAAAGAAATGATGTTCTCTACCCAAATTTTCCCTACCATGATTTTCCTTTTGAGGTTATGGATTTATTCCCATAAGTATATCTTCTTTTTTTGTGCCACAAATAAGGTGCACATGGTCCCATTTCTATCATAAAACATATCTCACCAAGACATAGGAGGCTTCTTGGGAAAAACTTTTTTTCCTCTTTTTAGCTATTTTCTGCACATTCATTCATAGACATCTGAGGCCATGCATTTGACTACTTACTCTCATATTAGATATTGTCACATGTCTATTACTATCCCTCTCCACTAAACATCATATTTCCTATATCATACATAATCTTTTTGTGACATCTGTCTCTGGATATACATGGGAAAGGAAGAGAAAGATGAGAAAAATGTTGTGAAAGTAAGGAGTATGATGGACAGGAGAGAATTGAAGATAATTCTGATGGAAGACAGAGAGATTATAGTGATATTGATATCACTGACAGAAATAAAGACGTTAGTGAAAGGGGAAAGTTTTGAGGGAAAGAATGAACTGTGAAACCAATAAGTCCCTTTGCTTTTCTAGCTGTTTCATTATTTGTAAATTGAGTGAATTAGTTTAGATCAGCATCTCTCAGATCTTTTGGTCACAGAACTCTTGTTCAATTTTAAAAATTGAGGATCCCGCCACCAAAGAACTTCTGTTAATTAGAATTTAAAATTCTAATTAAAATGGGTGAATTAAAAAGTTCGTTTCAAATAAATAATAATTCATTACATAGCAATATAGCATTTTCAAATGAAAGAGAGAGGGGGAAAGAAAGAGACATATACATGCAGAGAGAGAGAGAGTACGAATATGAATTTGAGCCTTCATTAAGCCATATTGGTGAAGATATTCATATAACAGTTGGAAATATAGTTCCAGTGATTTGCAGCAAATCGAGATGGTGAAATAAATTGAAATCACAAGAGTAAATGAATTTGCATGGAGAATAAAAAAAAAGAGAAAGGGGACCAAAGTAGCATCTTAAATGTCATTTAAGAGATTGAAGCTGGAAAAGGAACCAGAAGAGAAACCAGAGAAAGAGTATCCATAAAGGTAGTAGAACTATGAGAGTATAGTGTCTAAGCCAAGGGAGGTAAGAGTATCAAGAAGTAAGGGATGTGGTTTCGTCATCTGCCAGAAGAATCCATGACATATAGGAAGGTAAAGGACCCATTCTCTAGGTTCAAGGATTGCCTTCTCTACATTCTAAACCCTTCCAAAATACATTTTGCATGATTTTCCATGTGTAATTGGTACCATTGCTTGTCTTTTCAATGGGTGGGGGAAGGATGGAGTGAGGGAATTTCAAATTAAAAAAAAATGTTAAAGTTAATAATAAATTGACTTTAAAAAAAAGAAGTAAAGGATGACCTATTATGTCAATTAATGTAGAAAATTCAAGGAGAACAAAGATAAGACTAAGAACTTGACCCAAGGTTTCTTTGTTACAATGAATGCTCAAATGAGGAAATTTCCTCTTCTAAGTCCTTTCTCTATGATGTGTGTGTGTGTGTGTGTGTGTGTGTGTGTGTTCTTAATGAGTTGTTAAGCACTGAGAAGATAAGCAATTTGTTTTCACAATGATTATATGCCTGAGCTAGTATGTTAACCATAGTCTTCTCAGCTTGAAGACCAACCCTTTATCTATGATACCATCTTTTCTCTCAAGTGATTTTTTTGATAAGACAGATGTTTGGGACCTTAGCACAAACTCAACAGAATGGTAGAAATGAAAGCCCTGATTGCAAAGGATTTAGTAGTAAATTTTGCTGAAGATGTAGAAGTGTTCCATGTAGACTTCTTTTTAAAGAGATTTAACAATAAGTGATTGGGGAAAAAAGAGATAGGATAATAGTTTAATATATCAAGAGTAGGCAATTTTGGGATATAATCTCTCTTTACTCTTCCCCTCCTTGGGACTTCTGAGGCATGTTCATTTGACATTGCTGGAAAGGCTTGGAGTAAGCTTGCTTGAGGATGTATAACTGAGAATTGAGCATGTTTGTAGAGAGGAGGGAAGGAGTTAGTGAGAACATACTGAAATTTCAGAGAGAAATTATGAAATGACTAAAGGAGAGGTAGATCAAGAGGTGAAAATATGGGATGGAGCAAAAGACAAAAATGAAAGAATTAGCTTTGATATATAAGAGGGCCACTTCTCTCTAATACAGGAGGAAAAAAAAATGGAAATGGTTAGTAAAGTTGTGTAAAAGTTTCAGTAAAGTCATCTACTTGATCATGCTAGAGGTAAGGAGACAAGTATAGCTATGAGGGCCCAGTTAGGGTTAGATAACAGATATTTACAATTCATGCCATCAGCTTTATGATTTCTTCCAGTCATATTTAGTTATCCAGAGACAGGTGCAAGGAAAGTAGGCTGTAAGATTTGCCCATTAGAAACCATGAAAGTTCTTAAGGGGTTTTTGACTTTTTCCTCCCTTTATATGTATTTTATTATTTTTTTCTAGTTTTGTAAAGTAATCTTTTGGTAATTGCAATGGCATTGAATAAATAAATTAATTTAGATAGTATTGCCATTTTTATTATATTGGCTCATCTAATACTTGAATAATAGTAGTACAAAATTTCAAACCATACTTTAAAACAATAATTATTAAAAGAATTTAGTGCTAGTTAAGTAATAGAGGGAAAGATTAGTGGAATTAATTAGCTATGCAATAGACAAAAGCAAATGTATTTAATGAGATAGTATTTGATAAACAAAAAAATATAGCTAGTGGGATAAGAACTTATTATTTGACAAAAACTGATGGAAAATTAGATTAAAGCCTTATACTTTGTATATAGATTTCCTCCAAATGAATAAGTGAGCTAGATACAAAAAGTTACTACATAAACAACTTAGAGAAATGTAGAAAAAAATCTTATCAGATCTGTAAATAGGAAAAAAGTCTTTGACCAAACAAAGAATAGAGAGGATCAAAGAAGATAAAATGGATAACTTTGATTATATAAAGTAAAGAAGATTTTTTTTGCCCAATAAATCTAATCAATCTAAGATCAAAAGGGATATATAATTAATTGGGAAAATCTTGGCAGCAAGTTTCTCTAATAAAGATCTAATTTCTAAGATATATAAGTATCTGATTCAAGTTCATAACAAAAGGAGCCATTCCACAGTTGATAATAATCTTAGGACATGAATAGATAGTTCCAAAGGAAATAAGCCTATGGTATTTATAGCAATATGAAAAAAATCTCTAAATCATTACAACTTAGAAAGATGAAAATTAAATCAAATTTGAGATTCCTCCCCTGACACTCAGAGTGGCAGAAATGAGAAAAAGGGAAAATGATAAATTTTGGAGGCATTCTGGGAAAATCAGACTCATTGACACATGTTGAATGGAACTGTGAATGGGAATAATCATTCAGAAATGTAACAAAATGTTACTAGACAATACATGTCCTCTGATGCAGTTATTACCATTCACTTCTAAGATCATACAAAAAAGACATCAATGAAACAGGAGCAAGTCCTGTGTATAAAGATATTTATGCACTTCTCTTTGTGGTAGCAAAAACTAGAAACTAATTGAAAGTCCTCATCATTTGTGGCATATTAATGTGCTGAAGCACTATTGTGGTAAAAGTAATTGAAAAAATAGATTTTTTATAAAGACATGAAAAGACTTCTATGACCTGACATAGAATGAAGTTAATGAAATCCAAAATGTAATTTATACTCTAATGTCAGTATTATACCAATGAAGAATTTTGAGGACTTTCATAAAAACAAACAAACAAACCTGATAGAAAGTGAATGAGCAGAACAAGAAGAATTATATGTCTACATTTATATGTATATCCATAGGTAAAGATACATAATTTTCCTGGTGTGTTTGTGTGAATAGATGACATATACACAGACATATAAAAATATAAATGTCACAACACTGTTAAAAGAAACAACTTTGAAAACCATGAGAACCATTATCTATATAATGACCATTCACAAATCTAGAAAATGCTTGTTTCAAATAAAATAATTAATTTAGGATGCTGAATTAGACATATACATTACATATGCATATATATGTACATACATATATATGCACACACATATGTTCATATTTGTACATACAGATATATAGTCTGTATATATATATTCATATGGATATCTATATTCTACATAGAAATTATGAAAATGTTTCATTTAACTATAATTGTTGCAATAAATTGGTTTTTTTTAATAGGCTGTATGATGGGAGGAGAAAGAATTTATTTCTGCTAATAAAAAAATAAAAGGGTAGATAAGTGCTCTAGAAGTAAAACATTCTATGCCACTTTTTGATGAAATCACTTTTAGTAGTTTTACTTAACTGTTTTACTTGATTTACAGAAAATCTTATAAAATGGGAGTAATTTGTAAGTGTTTATTAATTAAAAACAGAACTTGAGTGAAATTAAATCAAGGTTCCTGGAGGAGGAGCATTCAAATGTGGCAGAAGAGAACCTTGCTGAAACAGTTGACTATATTGGGTTAAGGCTAACTAGAGAAGGAAGTGAAGTAACAACAGAGTCAAGGAGCTGAAAAATATAAAGGAATAAAGGTACTAAAGGATATAATGATAAAATGATGAAAAAGTACCCATTAAATTCTTGTTATATGCCATGGAATTTACGGGAGGGAAAGAGGAAGGGAAAAAAGGAGGGAGGAAGAAAAAGAGGGAGCAGGGAGAACACACACACACACACACACACACACACACACACACAGTCTTTACCGTTTGACCTCAAAGAGCTTATATTTGATTAGCAGAATACTACACAAAATGAGAAACTAAAGGAGGAAATTGGGATGGGGTTGGGGCAGGATGAGAAATATGCAATATGCTGGAGGCTGAGCTTGATAAAGTGAAAACTTACCAATCAAAGCCCAGAGTATCAAGGGCCGAATTCTTAGTTCTAGTGGGAATAGAAGAAAATCATAGTTTGGTAGTAAAGATAGCTAAGAACTGCAAATAAGAGAAAACAAAAGTTTTGAAAGGAATAAAGGACAAGACAGAAAAGTGATATAGGAATGTAGTAAAAGATTAGGAAATTATAGTAAGAAAACTGGTTAATCTAAAGATCTCTTCTGATTCTATAATTCAAGAAATTTCTTTCAAAATCTTAGACTGGTTTGGTGGTCATGTGAGCTTAGTTGAAATAGAAAAGAAACAAATGTTAAAATAGTTGAAGAGTCTTAAAGTCCAGGATATTTTGAGTCATCATTGTAGATCTTTAAATATCTGATCCTGAAGGCAAAGAAAGAATTGGAGAGACAGACCAAATCAGGTTTTGAAGTAATTGAGAAAGGTCAGATAAACTTTGTGATTAACCTCAAATGTCCTCAAAGTTAGTAGATGTCAAGGACCAAAGTTCAGGAAAGGATGGCATAGTCATATGACATTAATTTCAAAGGAAACGATGTTGAGTGATTCTGGCTGAACAAGAATCAGTAATTGGTGAGTGGAAGTGGGGAGAAAGCAATATTCTAATTCCTTTATCATTTATGAATGGGGAAAGAAATGGCTGGCATTGAAAAAGAATATGAGAAATATGGACTCCTTGGGGAAAAAGCTGGGTGGTTTAAGTTAAATCAAGGTAGTAGAAAAAGGGATAAAAAAATGAAAGAAGGTTGTATGTTTAATAATGGATGGAGTTACAAAGTAAAAAGGGTGGCTAAAAGGACTGAGAAGGATTTGGACTGGGGTGAATGTAGATGAGATATGGGGGAGTTGCAGCTGGAAGAGCTTTGTGCTGAGGGTGGTGGGTCTCTCCAGTCTGCCAAACTGATTTGGGAATCTTTTTAAATCAAGTTTCTGGTATTTCCTGCTTTTATTCAGATGATGAATTCATTAAGTATGATCTTCCTTCCTTTCTCCCCCAGTTGGAAAACATTTTCCTCTTCAGTTTTTTAATTCAAATTTGTATGAAAAGTTCAGGAGTAAAACTTCAACATTTGAAAATGGTTTTAAAAGAAAGAAAAAGTAAAAACCTATTTTGCACCTAGCAGATGTAATTTTAAAATTCCTAAAGCAGGATTTAGGTCAGTGGTTTGGGTCATTTCTTATTTCACCCAAATTGGGTCACTCTGCTCTAACTGTGCAATCCAGAGGAATCAAAAATATGCCAGGTAATAAAAATTCTATAGAAATAGAAAGCTGGACCAAAATGTGTCCAAAGTTTTGTGCCCTTAAGTTCTGCTGATTTCGGCAGAAGTTAGTATATTAGTACTGAGGACAGAGTTGGGTACACTGACTTTATTATCTTTGAAGGAAAAATGATATTTGGGGACTATAAAATGGAAGCAGTGTTTATGGTTCTGGCTCAGTCTAACAAAGCTACACAAGAGATGGATCTTTCATATCTTATGGAAGCTTTATATATGCATAAACTGAAAGAGATGAGTATTCAAACAAAACAATGCCACAGTCTTCAAAGAATGACCTTTAAATTCCTAGAGCAGTTGGGGTATAAGATAGAAGTGCTTTGGATTGAATATGGGACAGAAGTTTATTATAAAGTAGCAGGGAGAAGAGATATTGCAGATTGATAGGGGAAATGACTTTGATATATTGGTAAGATAAAAATACAAATGTATATTTGAGCAAGAACCAGGAGTACAGATTCCTAAATAAAGGTTTCCCTACAGTACAAACCTTACCTTTTGTTTGGGATGACATGGAGCTTGCACTCAATTGTTTTTGATGAACAGTGAAAATATTTATGAGGTAAATAAATGGTGTATTGATGTATATGCCATTTATTCAACATGCCCTGAATTAATAGTTGAGCTTATTATTCATTTTAGTCATTTAGTTGACCTTATAATTGCAAAGGATAGAAGCAGTATGACCCAGTGAACATAACACTTGATTTAGTCCAAAGGCTGGAATTCAAATTCTGATACTGTTACTTAGCACTTCTGTAACTTTCAAGAAGTCACAGATCGTCTAGGAGTCAGTTCTCTCATCTGTGAAATAAGAAGACTGGCTTTAGATAGATTAAGCACGAATCACAATAGCCACATCTAAAGAGTAGTCATTAATGGTTTAATTTTAAAAGAAGTCGCTTTGGGATCCAGATCTAGGAACCTGTTATTTATCCTGTACTTTTTAACATTTTCATCAGTGATTTGAATAAAGGTATATGCCATCAAAGTTTAAAACTGCAACAAAGCTTTTGGAACAATCTGTTTGAAGCACAGAAGAGATTTGTAGATGAAACAAAGGTAGGAAAAATTTTTAGCATGTTAGATGATAGTAAAGATCTAATAAGATCTTGAAAGGCTAGAATGTTGATTCAGAGCTAATAAGATGCAATATAAAGGTCATAAAATCATATGTTAAATGCTTAGATTTAGAAGAGGTACCAGACATCATCTAGTCCAAACCATACCTAAACAAGGATTTAGCTCCTCTTTGATATTCCTCACAAATGGTAACTCAAACTTCAGCTGAAGACCTCTAGTGAATGGAAACTCACTATTACCCAAGACCTTCAATTACACTTTTAAATAGCTCAAGGTCAGTAGTTTCAGACTCAAACTAGCTATTATGAACAAGTTATTTAATTTTACAATATCCCAGGCAGAACTCTAAAACTGTTATAGTCAAGTTACTGATTTGTAATACCTCATACTGATGCAATTGCAGGTTCATCTTGCCCTTCCCCCCAAAAGAAATCCTCAATGGAGTTGAAGGGTGACTTCTTAGACTTACAGTAGGCAGAGCAGGAACTAGTATTAAAAAAGAATTCTCGTTCCAGTACTTTTTATAACTCCCTTCAGGCTATGTGCAGACAGAGAGACAGCACATACACATGTACTTATGCACATTTGCAAAAGTGTCTTAGTATTTCCCCACCCCCCATCTATAGTCATCATAGTAAGATTCTTTATTCACGATTCATATAAAAGTGTCTAGAGGTATAATGAGGTATTTCCTTGAAATATATATTTATGGATATACATTTATTCATATATTTAAATAGTATATATTTTTTTTAATCAAACATATAAATTAGCAATGGCAATAGGTCTAAGGCCAACAAATTCAGCCTATATTTATAGATAAATTACCATTTTCACAAAAAATGGAAACTGTGACCCACAGTATGAATATGGCTTATTTTTAGACTGCTAACATTCATTGCCATCATTTCCATCCTCAACTTGTTCCTGGCAAGTATAAAATAGGCTAGTGAATATTTTGTGGGACAGGCAATGGCTTTGGGATTCTTGGATGGTTTTATTTCTGATTTACTTAAATTTTTATTATTTTTATGTTGCCTTCACTTTCAAATATATCTTTTATCCTTCCTCTGACCAGGGTAACAAAAAAGAAGGAAGAGGAACAAAGTAGTTCAGTAAAACCAAACAAATGTTAATTGAATCTGGAAGTATGTAGAATTTCTCTTGTTGGAGTTTTCATTTATTGTTGAAACTTTTAAAAAATTTGTTATATATTATTCCCAGAGGGTTGAGAGGTGGAATCTTTAGAAATTCATTGAAGAAACCCCCTTTGGTGGCACATGGTAGTAGAGAGAATCTGTATCCCGACAACTTCATTTGAAAGAACTGGCAGCTGACTGATCTTCTTCTGCAGAGGAAAAAGTCATAGATATCCCTGTGATTCTGAAGAGTGAGGGGAAAGCAATGATTTTTTATTTGCTATTTTATCTCTTTTTTATACATCTGTTAGAGAAAAAATATCTACGAGTCTCAATGATATAGCAATTAGTTCTTAAAGCTCTACCTGATGTTGATATCTACTTTCATATCATGTATCATCCTCTCTTCTTTCTGCCTTTCTGCAGTACTTAGGGAGTCCTGGCATAGAATAGATTGTGGCTAGTGGTCCATTCCTATCTACTCAGCAACTAATATATCTGGAGTTATTACTTGTAAACATATTGTTACTACTGCCCAAGGGAAAAGCAAACAACAAAACTCAACAGAAATGTGGCCACTCTGAGTTCACTGAAATGATGAAATTGATGTCTTCAGGACAGCAACTCTCTATTGATTACACAAGAATATTTGCTTTTATGCTGAAAGACCAATATCTTTTTTTAATCACTAAAATTTCTCTCAATATCCCTCTCCTCCCCCTTTCCAGAGAATCATTCCATATAACAAATAATATTTTTATTTTTTTATTTTAAATATTTTTAGTTTAAAGTTTTTTTTATTTTCAAAACATATGCATAGATAGTTGTCAACATTCATCCTTGCAAAACCTTGTGTTCTCCCTCCCTTCTACCTACCCCCTTCCCTAGATAGCAAGAATATATGTTAAACATGTGCAATTCTTCTATACATATTTCTACAATTATCATGCTGCACAAGAAAAATCAGATCAAAAAAGAAAAAAAAAATAGAGATAAAACAAAATGCAAGCAAACAACAACAAAAGTGAGAATTCTACATTGTGGTCATACTCAAGTCCCCACAGTTCTCTCTCTGGGTGCAGATGGCTCTCTTCATCACAAGACCATTGGAACCAGCCTGAATCATCTTGCTATTGGAAAGAGCCATCAGAACTGCTCATCATATAAACTTCTAGTTGCTGTGTACAATGTTTTCTTGGTTCCACTCTCTTCACTTAGCATCAATTCATGTTTCTCCTGTTTCTGAAATCATTCTGCTGATCATTTCTTATAGAACAATAATATTCCATAACATTCATGTATTATAACTTATTCAGCCATTCTCCAACTAATGGGCATCTACTCAGTTTCTAGTTCCTTGTTACTACAAAAAGGGCTGCTATAAACACAGGTCCTTTCCCCTCTTTTATGATTTCTTGGGATATAGGCCCAGTAGAGACGTTGCTGGATTGAAAGGTTATAAAAAGGTTGATAGCCTTTTGGGCATAGTTCCACCTTGCTCTCCAGAATAGTTGGATTCACAGTTCTACCAACAATGTATTAGTGTCACAGTTTTCCCACATCTAATCCAACATTTATCATTATATTTTTTTGTCATCTTATTCAATTTAAGAGGTGTGTAGTGGAACCTCAGAATTGTCTTAATTTGCATTTCTCTGATCAATAGTGACTTAGAACATTTTTCATATGAATAGAATTTGTTTTAATTTTTTCATCTGAAAATTGTTCATATTTGAAATATCTGAAAATAGTTCATATTTATAGATAAATTACCATTTTCACAAAAAATGGAAACTGTGACCCACAGTATGAACATGGCTTATTTTTAGACTGCTAACATTCATTGCCATCATTTCCATCCTCAACTTGTTCCTGGCAAGTATAAAATAGGCTAGTGAATATTTTGTGGGACAGGCAATGGCTTTGGGATTCTTGGATGGTTTTATTTCTGATTTACTTAAATTTTTATTAATTTTATGTTGCCTTCACTTTCAAATATATCTTTTATCCTTCCCCTGACCAGGGTAACAAAAAAGAAGGAAGGGAAACAAAGTAGTTCAGTAAAACCAAACAACGTGTTAATTGAATCTGGAAGTATGTAGAATTTCTATTTATCAATTGGAGAATGGCTTGTATTCTTATAAATTTGAGTCAATTGTCAAACTGATTTTTTTTCCCCACTTTACTGCTTCCCTTCCAATCTTGTCTGCATTGGTTTTGCTTATACAAAACCTTTTTAATTTAATATAATCAAAATTATCTTTTTTGCATTCCATAATGTTATTCCACTTCTTTGGTCACAAGTTCCTTTCTTCTTTTTATTTTTTATTTTTTTAAATAACTTTTTATTGACAGAACCCATGCCAGGATAATTTTTTACAATATTATCCCTTGCACTCACTTCTGTTCCGATTTTTCCTCTCCCTCCCTCGACCCCCCTCCCCCAGATGGCAAGCAGTCTTATACACGTTAAATAGATTACAGTAGATCTTAGATACAATATATGTATACAGAACTGAACAGTTCTCTTGTTGCTCAGGGAGAAGGTTCCTTTCTTTTTTACAGATCTAAAGGTACAATATTTGTGATCTTCTAATTTGCTTAAAGTATAAATCTTGATGTCTAAAACATGAACCGGTTTTGACCCTTTCTTGGTATAGGGTATTAGATGTGAGTCATTGTCTAATTTCTGTCATACTAATTTCAAATTTTCCCTGAAAATTTTGTCAAATAGTCAATTCTTTTTCCAGAAGTTGGAGTTTTTGAATTTATCAAACACTAGATTACTATAGACATTGAGTATTGTGTCTTGTGAACCTAACCTATTGCACTGATTGACTATTCTGTTTCTTAGCCAGTAGCAAATGGTTTTGATGACCACTGCTTTATGATATATTGTTTTAGGTTCGGTACAGCTAGACCACTTTCATTTGCATTTAATAAAAATTAATTCCCTTGAAATTCTTGACCTTTTCTTCTTCTGGATGAACTTTGTTGTTATTTTTTCTAGCTCTATAAAATAACACAAATAATATTTTTAGAGGAAAAAGAAGAGGGAAAAAAATCAGTACAACCAATCCATACATTGAGATTGTCTGAAAACATATGCCATGGTCCACATCTATATATCTGCCATGACAGCAAAAAAGAGTGGGGAAGGGTTTTTTATCCATATCTCTTCTTTGGGGTCATGCTTATTCTTATGATTTTGCAACATTAATTTTTGAGTATTTTGTTGCTGTTCTTTCTTTCCATTAATATTGTTGTAATTATTGTGTATGTTTTTTTTTACATATTGTGTGTATTTTCTTGGTTCTGTTTATTTCGTTTAGCATCAGATCATTACTTTTCCCATACTTCCCTGGATCCATCATATTTGTTATTCTTTATGGCACAGTAATATTATTATATATTCCTGTACCACAAATTTTTAAAATTTATTCTCTAATTGTTTTCATTTTCAGCAATTCAACCAATGTTTGCAGAGCACTGCCGGAAATACAAGGCTTAGATAAGACATAGTACTTGTCATCGAGGAACCTGCATTCTAGTAGTGGAGAAAACATGTGCAAGTAATTATAAAGTATATAGTGAAGCATAATAAAGTACTTTAGTGCATTAGTGAAGAGCAAAACAGACCAATTGCTTTATAATTTTTGAAAGTATGAGAGAATGAATGAGTGGACTATTTTTCATGGGGTGGAAATACTTTTTATAAAACATGGGAGGGAAATAGTACATAATGTGATTGCTTTGGTTGTAAATCAATATGGAAGATATTACAAGGAACCAAGGTAAAAGGGAGATGTTTTTTAAACACTTTGTGATTTGTGAATTGGAATATCATTCATTTGTATGCCAGCATTGTCCCCTGATTTCTATTAGCAATTTTTTTTTTTTTTTTACAATACTAAACAATCAGGACAAATGGGCTCATTGCAGTGAATTTGCTGCTTTAAAAACAAAATAGTTGTGTGAATTATTTAATCTGTAAATATAACCTAAAGTTAGTCCTTAAAAGACCATATTTGTTATAAGAATTTTACAGGTAACTGACTAATCTGCATTGTTCAACTCTTTAGGTCTAACATAAAATTAAACAATTCCCTTGCTTCCCCTGTATGTATGTATGTATGTATGTATTCTCAACTGCCCCCTGCCCCCCGCCCCAGTATGTATTCTCAATTCTAATAACAAGGTCAGTCACCATCTCAGTTATCTGCTCAATTAAAGAGATCAGTGCATTTCAGTGAATAGATGGACGAAGGCATGAACAAATTTCAAATGAATAGCTGCAAACCATTAAATGGCATATGAAAGACTGCTGTGTATCACTAATAACAACAAAAAAATCAAATCAAAATAATTTGGTTTTTCATGTCACAGATGGAAAAATGGCAAAGATGTGAAAAGACATTGATAAGTTGACATTGGAAAGATTATACCAATCAATATTCAATGGAATTATAACTTGGTCTAACCATTCTGGAAAACAATTTGAAATTGCGCTAAAAAAAGTGACTAAAATTTCTTTTACCCCAAGATCTCATTGCTAGGCATATACCTCAATGAAATCACAAGACAAAAAAATGTTCCATACAAACTCAAATGTTTATAGTAGCATTTCTTGTGGTTGCAAAAACTTGGAAACAAAAACAAATTGTGGTACATGAGTATAGGATATTCTAAAAGTATTAGTGAAATGTTATGCTATTAAAGCTTACGGAGTGTCCCAGAATAGTAAATGAATACATATTATGTGGTGTAATAAATTAAAAATATATCAGATTCAGAGAAACATATCAAGAAAGACATAAACTGCTACAGAATTAAACAGAAAAAGGAAATAAAATATTCAGTTTTGTTCAGTCATTTCAGTAGTAGCTGACTCTTCATGACCCCATCTAGAGTCTTCTTGACAAAGATATTGGAGTGGTTTTTCCAACTTTTTTCTTCTCCAACTCTTTTTACAGACAAGGAACGGAAACAAATAGGATTAAGTGACTTGCCCAAGGTCACACAGGGAATACATGGTTGAAGCTGGATTTAAATTCAGGATTTCCTAATTCCAGGGTGCATTATTCATATATAGTTACTACCATAACAAACAAAACAATACATGAATCTCAATACTTTGTTCAATTATAATAATAAAATTTAGTCTTTGAATAAAAGTACCTTCTTATCTTTACTGAAGAATTAGAGGACTATGTATGACATACTACATATATTGTCAAATATTGTTCTATTGCTGAACATTTTTCTTTTGATTTTTGTTTTTTACTCTTTATTTCAGTCTCTTTGTTTAAGGACTTACTGAGTATAGAATGGAGAAGGGAATGGAAGAATTCAGAAATGAATGTAATGTAATGTAGAATGTAATGAAGAAACAAAATACATGAATAAAATACATTTAATTAAAATTATTGGTTTTACTTGGCAATTCATAACAAAGCCTGAAACAGCTAGATATATAACATTTAATGTCTAAGATTATGAATGTCTAGGAAATATAATGGAGATCTTAAAACTTGGAGATTCAAGTTTGTCCCTTTGAGAGTTAAAAAATATATACCTCTGAAAATGTTCACTTTTGACTAAATATATTTTAAAAGGTAGAAAATAACTTTTTAACATTACACATTATTTAATAAAAATTAGTACTTCTGGCTTTAAGAATTGGACAAATCTATAAGACCTTCAGTATGTTTACTGGAATTAATTGAATCATTGAAAGTGGTTTAGTTAGTATACTACACTGTCCTTCATGTCTTTTATAGTATAGAAACATGAATATGTTTGGCTTATGTTTGTCTGAATTTGTAAATAGTAACTAGTAAAATCCTTTTGCAGAGGAGTTTAAGGTGTTTCTGATTTGTACAGGATTTTATGGTAGCTTTTTATTCTATCATTTTTCTGTATCTAATGTTGAAATAGATATAACAAGTTATTTTAGAGAAAGACTTGCAACTCATAATGACAGTAAAGTCTTCTCATTGGGCTTTTTTGGGGAAAAAAGAATAAATACAAATATTTGAATATGCAAAGAATAGAGGATTGAGAATTAAATTGTGAAATTGTTATGTACAATTTAATTTTTAAATTTATATTAACAAAACAGCTCTGATTGTTTCCTATTCTGAACTTTCTTCTGCTTTCTTTTGAGTGTTTTAAATGCTTGATATTTTTATGCTTTTCTCTTTTGTTTTTCATCACTTCTCCTCAGTTCTCCTTAGCCCTTCTCCTTATTACCACCCAATTTCTCCCCACCCAACCTTTCTTATAAATAGAGTTAAGCAAAGTAAACCTAAACATTGGCTATACCTATCTAGGTCCCCATTAGTGTAAATAGTGAATCCCGTGAAGTGGTCACAAAATATGGAAATTCATTTCAGCCCAATGGAAATGTATACGTTAAGTTCAAATAATGCCATAATTTCAAGGGACTCATTATTTTCCACTAATCAGGACCTATCTGCATGTATTTCATTCTGTGACTCTAGTTCAATATCTCTACTAAAGGGGATTCATCATCAGGTTCCTGAAGTCATAATTGGTTACTGCAGTGATTTGAGTTCTGAAGTCTTTCAATATTCTTTTGCCCCATATTATTTTGTTCTTTGAGCAAATTATACTCCTGGTTCTGGTTACCTAGTAAGCTTTTAATAAGGGTTCTCATTTATAAGAAGAAAAAACGCAATCCGTGACATTTGTAATTACAAAGATTTCCTAATGTAAATGGAAGGATGCTTTCACGAGCATGATAGCTGTTGAGAATGACTTTCTCATGCATCCATCCAAATTTTGAGTCTTACAATAATTTGGTTCACCAAAACTCCCTTATTGAAATAGTAGAGACTGCTTGTCAATATAAATTAATAATCTAGCGACTGAAGCAAAATGTAAACACTATTCTTTGAATTAAAAGCTAAATCTTTGAATTTAGGATAGGAAAGAATGTCCACAAAGAAACTAAAGGTATTTGAGAGAAAGATACCTGAGATAATGGTATAATAAACTTTACTCTGATGCATATCTCAACTATTTACATCTCTGTCTAAGTAACCAAGATCCAGGGCATAAAGGGTTTAATCATTTACATCATAGTAGAATTTTGTTAGGTTATAGGAATTTTAAAAGAGTGTACTTTGTATCAGACCTATGAGCATTTGAGGTAAATACATTTGTATCTCTGATCAATAAATTCTGAAGAGTCCATAAACAGGACTTCTCTGCCTGGCCCTGGTATGTCACATCCTTCATCTCACTATAGAAGTTGGACTCCAACAATGCATACTCAGAAAAGGAACTCCATGGTTCACTTCCTCAAATGAAAAGCCTATAGTCAAGTGTTGTACCATTATTATCTTAGAGTAGTCATCCTGTAGTTTATAATTCTTGTTTAATTGCAATATGCATTAGTATCTTAACCTAAATTTATGCTATGGTTGTATTCATGAAAATTGATCTTTAAAGTGAATTTTGCACAGAATAAAAAAAAAAAGTCACAAATGTCATTTGACTGGTTAGAGCACAGTTAGACTATGTCCTTCTTTATTCTTGGCACTTTTATTGTTCAGTAGTCTTCTGCTATGTCCAACTGTTCGTGACACCCTTCCCCAATTTGGGGCTTTTACTTGGCAAAGATATTGAAGTGGTTTGCCATTTCCTTCCCTAGTTCATTTTGCAGGTTAAAAAAAAAACAAAAAACCTGATACAAACAGGAATTATTTTCCTCCCACCTTTTTGACTATCATATCATACTGTTGATCACTCTGAAGTCCCCTAAAATGCCCTGTTGTTGCATATCTTTCATTCTCAAAGAGAACCATGAAATCAGGGAGGTAATGCCATGATATGGTAGTGAACTGGATTTGAGTGAGGGAGGATTGTGCAAGGTCTGGGTTCAGTGACAAGGTATACATCAGGATAATGGCTAGAAGAACAAAAGTTCAAGAATATCAAAAGAATTAATGAAAAAAAAAAGATACAAAGGATGGTCGAAATTAAAAAGGAAAACTGCCCATTTATCTTGGAACCAGGGAATAAAAAAGAAAATGAAAGATTCCACTGATGACCACCTGTCAGATATTGCTAATAAAAACTCCCAGGAATATCATACCGTTGATCCATGTTGAAATCCCCTAAAATGCCCTCATCATTATCATGAAATGCCTATTGTTATGCTTCCCCTCACTTTTCTGCATGAAGTTGATTTTTTGGAGCCAAAAGTAAATGTGCATATAAGTATAAGTTTTCCTTCTTGGCTTTGTGCTTACTAGAAATTTGATTAACTTGTCTTTGATACTTTTATCTGTCAGTGATTTTTTAAAAATTACTAGTCAGAATAGAACCAAGCAGAGAACCCTGGATTGTCCTGATAAGGACTGCCTTCAAATTAACATTGAATTAATAATATCTACTGTTTGGATTTGGTCATTGAATCAGTTTGCAATCTACTTAAGTATGCATCTTTCCATTATTTCTACAAGAAATAGTGAGGACTTTGTCTCAAGACGAAAAAGAAGGAACAAAAGAGTACCAAAAAGAGAAACCTCATAAAAAAGAAAATTATCTTATTAACTCAGAGTAGTTATAGGAAACAGAAAATATACAGTGTCTCAAATGTGAATTTAAAATGATTTATTTGGTAATTATTTTAGTAAATTCACTTTTAAGACATCATATGCAATCACCTCATCTAATTAATAGATTTTTTTTTTTTTTTGGAAAAGCAATTGGAATTAAGTAATTTGTCTGGAATCATACAACTGGTAAGTATTAAATGTCTGAGACTGGATTTGAACTCAGCTTCTTCTGCCTTTAGGGCCAGTGATCTATCCACTGTATCATCTAATATCTCCTATTTAATAGATTTTTATTGATTTTGTAACATCATCCAGAACTGTTCCTTTTGTTCCTCTCCTTACCCTGACTGAGAATGATTCCTAAAAACAAACAAACAAAACTTAAAAAGAAAGAGAGGAAGGGGAAAGTCAGTGAAAGTCAGCAAAGCTTTGAAAAGAGCTGCAGTAATGTTTTACACCTATAAGGCCTTCCTGCCCTTTATCTCTGCAAAGGAACAGAAGCAGATGTCTTTTCATATCTTTTCTTTAAAGCCAAGCTTGTTCTTTATAATTTAGCAATATTCATTTATTAATTATTTTGTTTTTTTTAAAATATACATTGCTGTAAACCTTATGTGTGATGTTTAAATGTGTTGCACACCAAGATGACTAGACAGAAACATTGAAAAAATTGACTTGTACTAACAAAATGAATTTAATGTGAATCAAATAAATAGTGCTAACTCATTTTGGCCATCATTCTGGGGTGGGGGGGAATGTTTTCAGTAATATTTGAGGGTCAAAATGCTATCTATCTTTCTTTAGTCCTTCACCTATATTAAAATCTGCCAATGTTGGAAATTACAAATGATCATTCTGTTTCTTGTCATAATTTCTGTATATGAAAATTTTTTATTCAGTTTTGATTTCTTTTCCAGTGAACTTTTTAAAAAAAATCCAGGCTATTTTTTCTTATAACTAGTGTCATTTCAGGCCATTAAGTCTTTGGTTGAGATTGTGGTTTGTTTCCTTTGTTTTTTTTTTTTCGCTCTGTTTCTTAAATTTTTCTCATTTCTTATGTGTGCCATGATTGTATTTGAAAGGAATTCATGTCACTTTAATTATAAGAGTCACCAGGAGGCTTCACAACTTGCTTTCTCAAGAGAGGTGGAGTAGCAGCTGGTGCTTACATGAAGTTCAGAGGCACTGAGATGCTCTCATT
Source organism: Sarcophilus harrisii (assembly GCF_902635505.1). Taxonomy (NCBI): domain Eukaryota; kingdom Metazoa; phylum Chordata; class Mammalia; order Dasyuromorphia; family Dasyuridae; genus Sarcophilus; species Sarcophilus harrisii. Next base: position 298,430,587 of record NC_045427.1, read on the forward strand.
CTCCTATGATGGGCTGTCCTGTTAGGAATTGTTTGTTTACCCTGAAATTGAATGCCTAGTCTTAGTTAAGTGAAACCTGATGAAAAAAGATGGGATGGTTCAGACTGATGCATCTATCTCTTTTGTTTTCATAGCCCAGTATGTGATTTCCCCCAGTTTTTAGACTTCTACTTGGGAGTGGTAACGTGTGCCTTTCCTTTTATATATCTAAAGCAATTTTTAAAAATAAATATATTTTGCAAACAAATCAGGCTGCTGTGTAGCTTAAAAGAAAAAGTATTTTTTAAAGAGGAATTTTTTTTTTTTTTTTTTTAATGATAAACCCTGGGTTTTCAGTGAACAGCCATTCTACAAAATGCCTTTAGAATCTGAATCTTTTTTTTTTTTTTTTTTTTTTTTTTGGAGAGGCGTCCCCCTTTTGGACTGCTTATCCTCATATTTAAGAAAATATTCTATCTGGACAGTTCTAATTTCTTGGCGACTTATCCAGACCTGGGGAATCTCATTCTTCAAACATCAATCAGTAATCAGAGACTGATGTAGACTAGGAACCCAAAACAAAATGTAAAGTTACATAATGCTTCCACCGTTAACTCTGAGAATATTACAAATTATAGTCAATAGACCATTCCCAGGAATGTTCTTTTCCCCCTTATGTATAACATTTGAGATAGTAGTTCTCAAATTATAAATATTATTCCATAAAACATATGAATCTTAGTTATAATTTAGAGGAAATAATATATGTGAAGTTTGTTTTGTATTTGTTGTGTGTCTACCAGTATTTGGGTATAGACATTTGCTCCTTCCCCCTTACCTCCTCAATAAAAGGGAAATTGGGAGCAGTGATCAGAAATGCTTATAATTCCTAATCTTGTTAAATAATAAAATAGTGGACTACTCAATAAACAAATCAGACACTACCATTAATTTAATGGAGGTAAAATAATGCTATTAAAAAGAATGCTCCATTGAGTCACAAGATTTGGGCTCTGGTCTTTAACTCTGCCAATCAGTAGCTGTATAAATTTGAATAAGTTACTTAATCTTTCCATAACTTTTCATTGCTCTGTAAATATAAAGTAGTAATAACTACCTTACCTACTGTACAGGGCTGTTTTGAGGATTAAATGAGAAAGCTTTAAATAATGTAAAACAAAAATATTTTAAAGTTTGCAAAACATGTTATGCATAGTATTTTATTCCAATGTCATAATGACCCTATGGGATATTATTAGTCTTATTCTATAAATAAGAAAACCATGGTTTATAGTGTTAAGGGCATGTGATTTCTTCCTGCCCTCCAAACCCGAATTGCCATTCCTTCAAATCCCTAGTTTATGTAGCAATTACATTCTAGAATAAAAATCTATTTTATTTTGAATGCCCTAAACTTGGAGTCTATGTTGAAAGGGATTAGAAGCTATCCACTCCAACTCCTACCTGACTGAAAATAGCTTTTATAATGTCCTCAACAGGTAGTCATTCTAGACTTTCAAGAAACCTATATCTCATCAGAGTAGACATAACATGTATGTGAAAATGTATTTAAAAGCAAATAGAAAAGATACAAAATAAATGTGAAAATGTATTTAGAGGCAAATAGAAATGATACAAAATAAATACAAAGTTGTTTAGTAAAAGAGATACTAGTAATTATGAGAATTCTTCCTCCTTCCTTCCCTTCCTTTTTCCTCTTAATTCGTTCTTTTCAAATCCTTTTCAGATTTTAACCATTCTGGTGGGAAAATGTTTCACCAAAGTGCTGAATAAAAAATGATTGTCTCATTTTTCTTGTAAATGTTTCCACTTGGGGAAGTTCTCACTGTTTTTGAAAAGACAAATCTTGGTGTCTTTTGACTAATGGAAATATTTGTGACTTTTGGCTGTTTCATTCTGAAGAATGTTCTGGGATATGGTAGAGAATATAAAAACCTGCTGTCTTTGTTTCCATTTCTTGATTAAGACATGACCCCAGTGCTATGAACCATCTGCTTAACATTTGAGGCACCAAGTAACCTTTATCTTAAAGGGCATCTATCTGTACTTTGAAATACAAGTAAAAACAACAACTATACAAGCCTGAATGAGGTCAAATTAATGAGGGTAAGAACTCTGAGGTGTAGTAATAAAAGTACTAGAAATTAAAGAAATGTTACCCTCCAGGATACTGAAGTGATGTGCCAATGGAATATGTTATTATGTTGAATTTCTTGGTTTTGTTGCTAATCTTTTTGCTAATTTCTTTGTATCTAGCCACTCAATCTTTAGAGGTTTATATGTGCCACTCAAGAATTCCTGTCCTCCTTCCTCTGTTTTCCCTCTTTTCATTTCTTTCCCCTTTCCTATTCTTGACATTTGAAGTAGAAAAACCAGGGCTGAAAACAAAATGACTAGAAAATTAAGAGAGGGATAAATAAGCAAAACATTGACAAATGCCTTTAAGGATTTCTCTTATCAAGGTTTATTGGAGAAGACTGAAGAGATGATTGTTGGAATGTAGGTATATGAATGAATTGGGAGAAAAAAATAATCCTAGACTTATGGAACATTGATTGAATGTCTTCCACATTGGAACTGAAAGCCAACTAAGAAGAGGAAAAAGAGTGGATGATTCTTTTTTTCCAGCACAGTGCCTTGCATGTAAGAGGCATGGGATAATTTTTATTAGTGAATTTGTGAATCATCAAAGAGAATGAAAAAAAGATAATTTCATTTTGGGGGACACATGATTTCATTGGTTTAGTGACCTCCAATTATGCAAACAATTCCTTTGTCACGTACTGTATTAAAGAGTTGTCTGGGCCACTAAGAAGTTGAATGATTTGTCCATGGTCACACAATTAGTATGTGTGAGGGATAGGATATGAACCTTGGTCTTCCTGACTCCACTATGCCTCACTGCCTCCAAACTGACATGATAAATTGGAGTAAATAGGAGGATCTTGGAGGCCAAATGAGGGATGTAAATTGAATTCAAAGGTGATAGCTCCAGAAGGCTTTTAACATAAAAGTGGTTATTTGGGCAAGTGTCTTTTGGAATTCTGGTTTAAATTTAAAAATAATAGGGCACATTAATATGAAAATTACTTTGGGATCCTATATTTTAAGTATAACATTGAGATCACATTCATGTCTAAATATGGAAAAAGTGATGGCAAGTTTTGAAGTATTCCTGGGTAAATACAAATCCATTATTTAAAGAAAACGAAAAATGATTTTTAACTAATCATTTTGGTGAGACATTCAACATTTTATCTTATTTTCTAGGCAGACAGATGATGGCATGAAATGCTACTGAGAGAACAAGGGTTGTTCTGTTGTGATTCCGAGCCACATTTCTGAATGGGGATTACAGTCAGCCAATGAGACCAAGCCAACTGCTGAATGATTGTTAAAGCAGAAAAAAAGGCACATCAGCCAATTTTCTTGGTAGCTACAGAATGAGCACTGGGACTGCTGGCTAGGAATGGGAACCAATACTCTTGTTAGGCAATGGGGGTGGGAAGAAGGCTCTCCTTTGTGGGAGAGGCAGCGTCTTGAAGAGTTAGGTACACTTGTGAATGCAGTCCTTACTTTAAAAAAAGTTTCAAAGAACAGTTGAACTGGTCAGAATTTCAAAGGCACCAATTTGGCATACCTCAAGTTTTGTGTGCTTCTTTGATTGGCCAGAGCCTTCATGCACTTATATCTTGCCCATTAACTTTTTGTACCCTGAAAAAATTGTGATTGTGGACAAGCATGAAAACTTTTAATTTATTTAACCAAGTTGACATTTGGTTGTTTAAACTTGGTTTGAAATTTGCAAGATTCTTATATATAAGTCTTTCTTACAGTGTGAACACTCAGAGCCTAGGAAGACAAACCTGTAACTATGAAGAGAAGAGTGGATTATGTGGCATTGCTTCCATTGGGAAACTGTCTTGTGATATATGTATGGATGTGTATAGGTGTGTGGGTGTATCTGGGTCTAAAACTTAACTATGATAAATAGATGTAGTAAAGGAAGATATAAGAAAACAGAACTACTACAGTTATGTCCAATGTCCTGAACTTAGATAAGACAGGATACAGCACACTGTAATCCAAAGGGAAAGAAGTTATATAAAAAACATTATCCTTTTCCCAAAGACCCAAATTATTGTCAGGTGACAATAGATAAAGAAATCAAGTTAACAAATCTATAATCCAAATCAATTGCTAAATCATTGAGGAGTATAAAACCAGTTGTCTTTTCATATTCTTTCAAAGATCTTTTGGACTATCGGGGAGAGGCAGAGAATAGTTTCTTGTAATGTTAGAGATGGGATGGATTTTAAAAAATCTCATAATGGGTAGAATCTCTGAAAAGTGAAAAATGCCTATTCTATTAAAAATCTTTCTGGGAATGTGCTTGTTCTAGATTGTGGCAAGAAGTAGGAAATTCTCTCAGGTCACTTATGCTTTGGGAGATTAGGGGAGAGAAAGAATTGCTTTACAGATAGGTTCAGATCCAAACTGGGATCTGAATATCTTGTATCCATTTACCCAAAGTCTCCATGGAACATTATTAGAGATACTCATGTCATCAAAAGAATGACTCATAGGATCATGGGATAATAGATTTTGAGCTCTAAGAGACTTCAGCGATTATTACATTTACTCCCTCACTTTAAAAATTAAAAACAAGTACAAAAATGTGAGGTCTTGAGAGAGTTTAGACTGCCCTGGAGTCTTCTTCTATCACTCCCATATATAAGGAAGCTTCACCTTTTCAACTTCCATTTCCCTTATTATAATGTAAAATTCTGGACTGCAAAAAGTCTCTTTCTACTAGTATCTGTTATTTGTATTTCCCGTGCTTAGCATAGTATCTGACTTAAAATATGTAGTTAGTTAGAGCTAGTTAATTGATTCATTCAAGGATATAGAGTGGTAGATTGCAGGTGGCAAAATCAGAACTTGAATCTAATTCTTATTCTGATCAATTGGTCTTTCCCCTGTATCGTGATTCCCAGAGTAGGGGAATCTAAAAATTATTAAAGATAATTTATAGATTTTTGAATTGTTCAGAGTTTGCCTTAATTTGTAGCTTTAGCTTAAGGAATGAACAGATGGTCATTTGATTTGAACCTACTTAAAATGGTTCAAATCCATATAGATTTGAGCCATAGGACTCTGTTATCTTATTGAAATTAATTTTTGTCATCATAATACAAGTTCAAGGTTAGTCAGGGGTGGAAAAAAAATTGGATCTTTATCATAATGATGGGTCCTACTGGAACAGGACTTGACCTGTGTCAGTAAAAATACCCTTTTCCTAGTAAAACAAATGAGATGAACTTGTGCAAGACACCTCATAATTCTCATCATTTGATGGTGTCAGGCATGTCTGAAAGTCCTCCACCCTCCCTATAAACACTAGCTCCAGAGAAGGAGAGAGTCTTGACTTTTACAATCATGATGTGGTCATGCTTTGAGATCATGTAAGAAATGCTGCAGAAGCATAAAACATTATTACTATCATTACAGCAGTAATGAATATGATTATAATGTGGTTTGGGGGAGCTGAGGTGGAATGACTGTTGAGGCAAACTAAGCTTTACAACCTCTACGATTGAGTGAAAGTTTCATTATCAAGAAGCCAAGTGTGTTTGTGTGTGTGAATGGAGAGAAATGAATATTGCAATGTAACTCTTGAAAAATACAAATCCATTTTCAGTGAAAGTATATTTCTGTTCTATTTAAAACTCAGGCACATTTTTTGTATTGTTCCAATAATAATGTGTTGGTATGTGATATGCTTTCCTTGCACAGCCTCTGAGCAAGGCTAGTTCTAGGGAAACTCATTATTAAATTAGTAACTGTGGGTCAAGCAATGGGGTGGGGTAAAGCTATTTCAGTAACAATAACAACAACTATTATTTTTGTAACATTTTGAAGTTTGCAAAGCAGTTTACATATAGTATGGGTTCCCAAAGTCTTTGTGAAGATTTAGGCTATTAAAGTTCAAAACTGGTATTTTCATTGATCTTTAAGAACAACTTTTTGGAAGAAGGTACTAGGAGTAGTTATTACCCTCAGTTTACATGTAAGGAAACTTATGCTCAAAGATGTTAAATGATTTCAGTTCCAGCACCATACACTATTATAATCTGTCTCTCAGCTTGGAGTAGACAAAGAGGTGTTACAGATATAGAAGAGTGTCACCAGTTTCACTTGGTGACTCTCACCTCCTCCTTTCTATCTTTCACCCTGTAAATCCCTGGCCATTACTTCTAAGTTTCTGAGGCAATACTCCCCTTGAAATAATTTTAAAAAGAGGGAAGGAGGGATTGTCCTAAGGTCAAGAGTTTTTTTTTTTTGTTTTTTTTTGTAGATTGAAGTGATGTCTGTTTCTCACCATTTAATAGTAAATGCTCTAAAAATGGAGAGTTAGTCTATTAATTTCCCAATATAGTAGAGGAGCAAAAAAACTTCTATATGCTAATAAAATTTACTGAAGTTTATAAATACTTTGGTCTTAGAAGAAGAGCAAGAGCTAGAGCATTGCTTTAGAGCAGTCGTTTTCCTAATTTCTTTTGTATGGAAGATATATTTTTTATTTGCCATTTTGTAAAGAATATTTCATCACCCACATATCTACTTGCTTGTGGGGTGATTATAGCAAATATAATGGCCTAGCTTCTTTTGAAAAAAAAGTTTAAAATATATTTTAAAAAAATTTTGAGTTTCAAATTTTCTCCTTTCCTTCAGCCCTTTCCCCACCCACTGAGAAGCCAAAAAATGTGATATCCAATACATACATGTTGTTGGCCCTGGATAGCAGTCCATATCTTCCTTCCTATGCTGGGCCCTGGATAGTGTGCCCTACCTCCACCTTCCCTTTTTTATTTGTGTAATTAGCCTTGGGAAAAATTGAGTTTAAAAAAAGAAAACTTTAAACCTTGAGGTTCTGACCCCCCTTCACAAATCAATATGACACAATGAAGGATAGAAAAAAAAAAAAAAAAAAAAAACAACAATATCCAGGTGCCCACCTTTCTGTCTCCATTCTTGTCCAAAACTACCCTGGGAATAGAGGTATAGTCAAAAACAAAGACATCAAGTTATGTTATCTTGCCTCCTGCCCTGACTCAAAACCTAAGTTATGCCTTTGTAAAAGCCCTTATCTATCCAAGAATGGTCCTCCTCCCCTGTCTGACAGGGTCTGAGCCACAATCCCCAAGCTGTAAATGCCAAGTTAACACCTCTCTCCCTGCTCTCTCTTTGAAGTAAAGATAACAGCTGCAAATTATTAGACTAATTGCATTCTCTGCTTTTGTATCCTGCTTGCAAACTCTAGTTAGCTAAAAGCCTATATAAACTCTGTGCCTCAATTCCTCTGAACCAAATACTTTGGAAACATCTTCCCATTCGGTCAGCTAGCTTATTAAATTTACCATTTAAAATTAAATTTGTCTCTATTCTCCTCAATTTCTCTAGTATTACAATATAGTCATATAAAACATTTCTATATTAATCATGTTGCCCCCCCCACCCCAAAGTTAAGAAAAATAAAGAAAAAATAAACTTCAATCTACCCAGAGTTCATTGGTAGTCACTCTTTTGAAGTGGATAGCATTTTTCATCATGAGTCCTTTGGAATTGCCCTGAATGATTATATTAATCAGAGTAACTTAGTTTTTCCACAGTTGATAATCACTGCAATATTCTTGTTGCTGTGTACAATATTCTTCTGGTTCTGATCATTTTATTTTGCATCAGTTCATGTAGCTTCCAAAATTTTCCTAAAAGTATCTCTCTTATCATTTCTTATAGCATATTAGTCTTCCATCACAATAATATGTTATAATCTGTTTAGCCATTCTCCAACTGATTGGCATCCCCTCAATTTCAGTTCTTTGTCACAACAACAATAAAAATGTGATTACAAATATTTTTATGTGTGGCACAGTGGATAGAGAAGTAGGCCTGGAGTCAAGAAGACTCATATTCCTGAGTTCCAATTCTGCTTCACATCTTACTAATTGTGTGATCCTGAGAAAGATATTTAACCCTGTTTGCCTTAGTTCCTTTTCTGTAAATAAGTAGGAGAAGAAAATGGCAAACTATTCCAATATCTCTGACAAAAAAAAAAAAAAAACAAACCCAAATGAAGTTGTGAAAAGTTGAACACAACTGAAAAACAACTTAACATGAGTGTGGGACCGTTCCCTTTTTCTTTCATCTCTTTGGGATACAAACCTTGTAGTGGCATAGTTTTACAGCTTTTTGGATATAATTCCAAGTTAATTTTCCAAAATATTTAGAGTAGTTCACAATTTCACCAAAAGTGCCACAGTGTCCTAATTTTTTCACATCATCTCCAGCATTTGTCATTTTCATTTTCTGTCAATGTATAGGTATGAGGTAATATCCTCAGAGCTGTTTTAATTTTCATTTTGCTAATTATTAGTGATATGAAATATTTTAAAAAATAAGATTATCAATGACCTTGATTTCTTCTGAAAATTCCCTTCCCCCCCATCCTTTAACCATTTATCAGCTGAGGAATGGTCTTATTTTTATGGTTGGGTTGATTCTTTAATGTTTGAGAAATGAGATTTTTATCAGAGAAGCTTGCTATGAAGTTTTTTTTCCTCAATTTCCTGTTTTCCTTCTAATTTTGGCTGCATTTTGCTTTATGTGAAAACTTTTAAATTTCATGTAAGCAAAATTGGGCAGCTAGTTGTGTTGGGCCTGAAGTCAGAAAGACTCATCTTCCTGATTTCAAAACTGGCCTCAGATGCTTACTAGTTATATTACCCTGTTCAATTTACTTAACCCTATGTACCTCTCACAGTTCCTTATCTGTAAAAGGAGCTAGAGAAGAAAATGGCAACCTACTCTGGTATCTTTGCCAAGAAAACCCCAAAAAAAGTTCATGAAGAGTGAGACACAAATTGAAAAACAACTGAATAGCAACAATCAAATTTATACATGATCTTCTGGTTTGGTCAAGTCTTCCCTAATTTATTGATTTCATAATTTATTTTCCCCATACTTTCCTCACTTCTTTATGATATAAATCATATACCCATTTTGATTTTATTTTTGTGATGCAAGCTGCTGTCTAGCTGCTTAACTTTATGTTAGGAATTTTACTCTTTGAAATTGTTTTTATTTCCTTGCCTCTTGGTTTCGCTTTGGACTTTCTAGCATTTTAACTGGTAAGGATATGTTCCCTTTATCCCCAAATCTATCTTTTGGGATATTTGAATATAATAATTGAGGAGGAAGGGGAAGAAAGGATAGTCTGATGTATTGCATGACTGATATTGCAAATGGAGGCTGTGTTTTCTTGACCTTGAATGATGATCTGTGAGACCTCATTATCTTACTATAGGCCAGGCACTATGGAACTACATATAAGTAAGCATTGTACTACCTAGTGTGTGGCTCAGAATAGTGAGTGGTCACTATTTAATAAAAAAACTGGAGAGATCTCTCTCTAGGAGCAAAGCAAAAGTTTCCATTCCCTCTCATGGAGCAAGCAATCAAAAGAAGGAGGCACATTTTGGGACAGGTTTTACATTTCAAATACTCCCTAACACAAACATCCCTCCCACCGCTGACCTTCATCCTCATTGGCTGAGGATCTTACATTCTAAATGCAGGAACTACCCAAGAAATTGAACTTGGCCAATAAGTACATAGTTGCCCATATTTGATCGAAGTAGGGAGAAAAACGATGTCATGGGAGGATAGCAGAAAGGGGGACTTAGGTATGCCCTTGAGTCAGTGCTCAAGGACCTTCAGACCTATCCCAACTCTGAAGTAGATGAAGCCTTATTCAATTTTCACAACTGTCTTGAGAGATCTCACCTCATCTCATTCACTAGGATAAGGTATTTACAATCTTTTAGCAAACAGACTTCCAACTAATCAAAACCTCCCCACAAAAGACCAGAAACCAAAATGTCACAAATTGAGAGCTAGAAAGTGAGAAGAAGAATATGAAAAAAGTATCTATTGGGGATGGGGGGTGAGAAGTATAGTAAGGAAAGGAAAATGAAAAGTCTGGAGAAAAATCCAGCAAGGCTAAGGTATTTCCTAAAATGATGATTCTAAGTAGACCATCATCTGTCAAGAAAGGAAAGACTTTGGTTTGAAGATTCTACAGAAGGTCAACATAACAGGAAAGTAGAAGGAAGCTGAGGCCAAAAAGTTCAGGACTTATCCCTCTGCACAGATAATTATCATTGTAGAGTTCTAACTCCTTGGGGGTATTACAGCTTATAAAGTCCTTTTAAAACATTTAATAATGAGACTATTGGTTTTTTTTTAATTTTTGTTTATTTTATTCTAAACTTAAGAAATAAAATTTCCATAACACAATAGAATAAAAATTAAAATGATTGCACATGAAATTGAAAACATTATGTATGACTTATTCCTTTTAAATGTAAAATTGTCATGTAACTTTATTTTCCCCAATTTTTTTCTTCCTCCCCACCATCCCACCCTGGAGGTGGCTACCATTAGACACAAATATGTACATATATGTACACAAAATCCCATTCTGTACATATGTCTATTTATCACTTCCTTCTCTGGATGACGATAATGCCTCCTTTCATATGTCCTTCATAGGTAGTTTATTTGGGTGTTTATAGTAGTCAAAATGATGTATTCACTCAAAGTTGTTGTAAAAATAAAACTACTATTACTGTATACAATATTCTCTTGGTTCTACTCTTTTCCTTCTTCATTATTTCATGCAAGTCTATTCATGTTTTTTCTAAGATCCTCAAGCTCATTATTTTTTATGACAGCAGTATTTCACTATGGTCACAAACCACAATTATTTAGCCATTCCTCAGTGCATGGGCATTCCTGCAATTTCTTCTTTGCCATCACAAAGAGAACTGCAATAAATATTTTAGATCAGTTAGGTTCCTTTCCTTTTGTTCTAATTCTCTTGGGAGACAGAGATAATAGTGGTACCATTGAGTCAAAGTGTATAAGCAATTTAATAAATTTTTTTGCCCTAAATTCCAGATTGCTTTTCTTGTTTTATTGTAGTAGGTTTATTTATTTTTAATACACATTGCTTTATGAATCATGTTGGGAGAGAAAAATCAAAGCAAAAGGGGAAAACCATGGGAGAGATTAAAAAAACAATGAAAAAAGAAGTGAACATAGCATGTGCTGGTTTATATTCAGTCTCCTTAGATCTTTTTTCTGGATGCAGATGGCATTTTCTGTCCCAAAGTCTATTGGGATTGTTTTGGATAACTGAATGGCTGAGAAGAATCAAGCTTTTCAAAGTTGATTAACACACATTCTTGCTGTTATTGTATACAATGTATTTCTGGTTCTGCTTGTTTTGCTCAGCATCAGTTTATGTAAATCTTTCCAGGCCTTTCTAAAATCATCTTGTTCATCATTTTTTATAAAACAAATAATATCCCATTACTATCATGTACCATAGCTTGTTCAGCCATTTCCCAGCTGATGGGGATCCACTTCTTTTTCAGTTCTTTGCTACCACAAAAAGAGCTGCTACAAACATTTTTGCACATGTGGATCCTTTTCCCTCTTTTATGATTCCCTTAGGATACAGACCCCAGATAGCTTTTCAAAATAGTTGTCAATTCAGTTTCACCAGTAGTGTAATATTATCCCCACTTTTTCCAAATTCTCTTTAATTTTATTGCTTTGCTCTTTTACAATTTTAGCTAAAATGATAGATGCAAAATAACATTTCAAGTTTGTTTTAATTCACATTTCTCTGATCAAAAATAATCAATAATAGAACATTTTATATGATTATAAATTATTTTGACTTCTTCATTGGAAAACTGCCTGTTCATATTCTTTTACCATTCATCAATTGAGGAATGACTTATATTCTTATATATTTAACAAAGTTTTTTACATATTTGAAATATGATACCTTTATCTGAAAATCAATCTTTAAATTTCACCCTAATTTTCTGTTTTCCTTCTGATCTTGGTTCTAATTAGTTTATTTGTATAAAACATTTTTGTTTTTACTATACTGAAATTTTATATATACTGTACTATACTTTACTATACTATAATATACTATACTATTACTATACTGAAATTTACTATAACTGAAATTTTCCATTTTACACCTAACTCTGCTACCTCTTGTTTATAAATTGTTCACCTGTCTATGAGTCTGATAGGTGATATGTTACAGATTTTCAAATTTTCTTGTAATCTCTCTTTATATCTAGGTCATATACCCATTTTGATCTTATCTTGGTAAATGCTGTAAGATATTATTCTGTGCCAGTTTCTGCTGGACTGTTTTCCAGTTTTCCCAATAATTTTTTACCAGATAATGAATTCTTATCACACAAACTATTCTTGTCAAATACAAGGCTGTTATAATTTGCTGTTATAAATTTAGGGTAAAAGAACATATCTGCTCTATTGCACTGATTTAACTTCTATTTCTTAGCCAGTACTGGATAGTTTTCATAACTAGTACATTATAATATGGTTTAAGATCTGATATTGACAAATCTCCTTCCTTTATATTTTTTTCATTAGTCCCTTTGATATTCTTATCTTTTTGTTCTTCCAAGTGAATTTTGTTATTATTTTTTTCTAATTCAGTAAAATATTTTTTGATAATTTAATTGGGGTGGCATTGAATATATAAATTAGTTTAGGTAAAATCTTCATCTATATTATATGACCCTGCCCAACCACAAACAATATTTTTTCCAATTATTTAAATATTATTTTATTTGTATAAAGAATCCCCCTCCCTCATAATTTTGTTTATATAGTTCCTAGGTTTGTCTTTGTAGGCATTTTTATACTGTCTAGAGTTATTTCTTACTATCTTTTCTCACAGAATTTTATTTCTAATATATAAGAATGCTAATGATTATGGATTTTCTTTGAATCTTTAGGCTTTTCCTATTATATCATCATATTGCATGCAAAAATAAATAACAATTATCTAATTTTATATTTTGATTCTTTCTATGTCTTTTTCTTCTCTTATTGCTATTGTTAAGATTCCCAACACAATATTGAGTAATATTGGTGACAGTAGGCATTCCTGTTTCACTGCTGATCTTATTGGGATTTTAGCTTATTGCCATTATGAATAATGCTAGCTGATGTTTTTAGGTACTTTTAAAATAAATCTTTTAATTGTTTTAGGTACTTTTAAAATAAATTTAAGAAAAAAAAATCCATTTATTCTTATACTTTCAAATGTTTAAAAAAAGTTATACTTCATCAAAAGCTTTTTCTGTATCAATATAATCATATGATTTTAAAAAACTTTTAATATCAATTATCTCTGCATTCCTGTATGAATTCCAAGTAGAAATAAATCTAACTTGGTCACGCTGTATAATCTTTGCAATATATGTTATAATCTTTAGCTAGCATTTAATATTTTTGCATCCATATTCATTAATGAAATTGATCTACAATTTTCTTTCTCTGTTTTCATTCTTCCTGGTTTAGGTATCAGTATCATATCTATTTAATGAAAGAAGTTTTGCCTATTATTGCAAATAATTTATTTAATAGGAAAATTAGTTGATCTTTAAATGTTTGATAGAATTCACTTGTAAATCTATCTGGTCCGGGTGTTTCTTCCTTAGGATGCTCATTTATGGCCTGTTCATTGTCTTTTTCTAAACTAGGCCTATCTAGATACTCTCTTTCTTCTTTTGCTAATCTAGGCAATTTATGTTTTTGTAAATATTCTTCCATTTCACTTAAATACTTAAAAGCATTGGCATATAATTTGGCAAAATAACTTCTTGTAATTGCATTAATTTCATCTTTGTTAGTGGTGTATTTCATTTTCAATACTAATAATTTCAATTTCTTGTCTCTTTTTTTTAAAAGACAAATTAACCAAAGGTTTATTTTTTTTTTCACAAAATTACCTCCTAGTTTTATTTATTAATTCAGTGATTTTTTAACACTTAATTTTATTAATTTTCACTTCAATTTTAAGGATTTTCAATTTAGTGTATAACTGAGAATTTTTAGTTCTTTTTCTAATTTTTAAAATTACACTTTTTCTCTATTTTATTGATGTAAGCATTAAGAGATAGAAATTTTCTTCTGATTACTGCTTTTGTTGTATTTTATTGGTTTTGATGTGTTGTCTCATTCTTGTCATTCTCTTTAATGAAATTATTGATTGTTTCTAAGATTTGTTCTTTAGCCACTCATTCTTTAGTGAAGAGAGTATTATTGTTTTGAATAAAGAAATTCCTTGAGGACTTGAAAAATAATACTTAAAGCAGATCTACTTAAAATGGGGACAAATATTTTACAATGCACACTGAAAAAAGTTTGATTAGGACTTTTTCTTGAAAACAAAACCAAAAGTCTTAAAAATAAGCTTATTTTGTATTAATTTAGTTTCAAGTCTTCCTGCTGATAGTGATTGTGTGAGTCAGTTTCTCAGAAACTCCAAAGAACTCTCTTAAACTTTAAAGGTATAGAACAGATGCTGATTTGTCTTGGCAAAGCAAATTTCCTTATTGCTAGTTTTTGCACCAAGAAATTAAATCATAGATCTAGATGAAAATAAAAAAGGCAATCTTGTAACTTTGATACTTGCACAATAAATATTTGAATAATTCAGACTCTATGTATGTAAAAACCTTGTAGATAAAACAAAGCTGGTAGGTACAGCTGAAATACTAGATAAAAAAGGCATGATTATTTTAAAAGATCTTTAAAGGCTAAACTACTGGTATGAATCTAAAAATATAAAACTATATAAATTCATGTAAAGTCTTATATTTTGATTAAAGAACAACTTTTTAAACATAAAAAATGATAGGAGTGGAGAGATAATAATTAACCTGAAAAAAATGAGAGTTTTACTAAAATTCCCAATCTATAATCCTAGAAAAGAATTATTCCAATTCATTTATAAGTAAAGCCTCAAGGAGAATCTGAATGGACAAAAGTAAGAGTTTCAAAATGGAAATATAAATTAAGTGAAAGCTCTAGAGGAATGAATGAGAAAGCAAATGAGAGACTTAGAGAAATAGGAAGAAGTAAAAAAAAAAAAACTTTCTTCATTAACAGACTTTTTAAAAAATTACTTTGAACAGAGATAAATTACTCCTTGAGATTATAAGAAATATTAGAACAAAAAAAAAAAAACCTAGAACAAAAAAAAAAAACAGCTATCCAAATGAATAAGAGATTATGTAAAAATCATGGTACTACATGAAACGTCAGTAATTAAAAAGCCTAGATTACATATTTCAAGAAATAGGGAAGAGCCATGTGGAGCCACACTTACACCTGCAGTGCAGACCAGATGGAGTCTATGTTGCTACTACTGCTCTTCACAACTGTTTCAGGGAAATCGCATGTGCATCAGAGGGAACTCTTGGAGCTGGCAGAAGCTCTCAATTGTGTTACAAGCTACTCAGCATTTGTTTATGTGAGCTATGGCTGCTACTGTAGCATTGGAGGAACTGGTTGGCCACAAGACCAAATTGACTGACGTTGCCAAAAACATGACTGCTGTTATAGCAAGGTTGAGAAAGCTGGTTGTGGCCCCAAAACAGAACTTTATAACCAGAAATGCACAGACCAGAGGATATAATGTGATGCCAACCTGAACAAATGCCAAGAAATGATGTGCAAATGTGACAAGGAAATTGCTCACAGTTTGGTCACAGCAAAATATAATACAAAGTAAATTTTCTTTCTCCATTTCCTTTGTGGAGATAGGAAGCCTAAGTGTGACTGATATAACTTGGAAATTTTCTTTTTGACTGTAGGTATATAAAAATAATTTTACCCTAAGCAAAAAACAGTATCAATGATCCAGTAAGGGCAAAATAAAGATTCTCCCTTGCTTCTCCCTCAGAAACCTAAAACATGAACTCTAATTCTGCATCACCATGCTTCATCTGCATTGAAACCTACTTTGAGGTTATTTCTTTACTTTGAACTCAACAGGCTCATCCAGGAAGCAAAATTGTTCTACTGTGAAAATGGCAAACTTTTGCAGTCTAGTGGTCTTTTAGGGAAAGCCAAACCATCTAGGACTCTAAAGATGGGGATTTTTAAATGAAAAGAAACTAGCAAAAGTGAAATGCAAACATCAAAGTAAGAGAAACATTGAAATCTAAATACATTTGAACAACTGGAAGGGAATATATGATGAAGTATTTACATTCTAATAGGGAGAAAAAAACCAAATGTTCCCACAGAACCCAAAATCTATAGCCTAGGAGCAGTTTTGTTATATTTTGATGATTTTTAAGAGAGGAAAAAAACCCAAAAAGAACAAGGAAAAATATAGGGAAGAAAGAGAGAACTTATTATATCACATAATTGGCTTATCCACAAAGTGGATATATGGACATAGAAGAGATGAAAGAGGAGGGTACATATGAATCCCAGTTTTATAAGAAACCAAATAAAGAAGGGTCCACTGGATAAACTCACACATGCATACACACTTGTTTTGATGCAGAAATATGTTATACTTAGTAGTGAATCAAGTGGGAAAAGGTAGAGGGAGTAAGTAGATAGAAGGGAGAGTATATTCAGGGAGAGATGAGTCATTAGCAAAACAAATTCTAAATTCAGAATATAGTTGCTAAAGTAGGAAATAAAGATAACAAACTGTTGACTGAGTGAGAGGAATAGATTTCACTAAATATAGCTAATTTAGAATGTAAGCTCCTTGACAACAGGAACTTTGTTTGTTTTTCAATTACTAGAATTTAGTACAATGCTTTATTTTGCTTTCAGGGCCAAAAGTAAGCCCTTAATACGTTCTTTTTTATTCATTCATTCACTAAATTTGTATTATTGCTGAAAACAGGGGCATTTATGTATAGTAATATAAACAAGAAGAGGATTTATCCTACTTACACATTCATTTAGTCATAGATTCAGAGCTGGGAGGAACTTTAAAGGGTGTTTAGCATAACCCCCTCATTTTATAGATGGGAAAACTGAAGGTTAGAGAAATTAAAAGACCTGCCCAAGTTCATAAAAATGCTGTCAGAGGCAGTGTATTAACACAATTTATTTGACTCCAGAATGAGTGCTCTTTCCATTATACCATGCTACCTACTATTTTGTCAGAAATTTTGATATTAGTGGTAGCAATAATATATAACACATATCCTCCTAAATGTGGAAGTTATCTTACACTTTGGAATATGATTTTTTTTTTAACCTTTTCTTTAAACAAAAAAGTCTACAGCTTAAAGAGAGCAGTGGGCAGGAGTTCTACTCTTTTGAGTGATGTCCCCACCCAAAGATACCAAGGCTACACACAGCTGTGACCTAGATGGCAAAGCTCCAACTTCCAGCTGATGAAACTAGGATTATAGCCTTCTCTTTAGACAGGCCCTGGCTTGTTGGAAACATGCACTATCATCATCTCATCAACCACTATCTCTACTCACAGTAGTGATAAGAAGATCAGAACTGTCCCAATCCCTTCTAATCCCAAAATAACTTTATTCCCTGAGGATTTATTTATAGAGTATGTTGATTTATGCAACTGATTATTTAGAGCATAAAATGCCTTTGGTCCATGGTAATTTATATGTTCCTTCTCAAGGATTTCAAATAAGCTATAATTGTCATTATCATTATTATTAGTTATTTGGTATTTTGATTGAAGTAGATTCAATTGGCTATATTCCTAACCATCATCAATTACTAGCTCTCCCTGTCATGGATAATAGTGATTGTCACTTTTAAAGTATCTGACAAAAAACAGGCCCCTCCTGAAAGGCCGCCAGGAAGGTTTGCTCATTAAGTTTTGTTTTGGTTCCTGAGTTAGTGCAAGGCATTTTCATGTGATCAAAGACCTTGGATTAGGGATGGGCTACTTTTTCTTTTTTAAATGAGTGGATGCAATAAGAGTTGAGGGAATATGCATACCAGCTGGGATAATATTTCAAGGATTTTTTTTTAAAATGTTGAACATTTAGGGCGTTAACTGTTCATCAACTGGGGTTAGGATAAAAAAAAAAATGCCCTATGAATGTCATTGCACAACTGTATTATGTAGGTTTATTCTAGGAGCTCAGTGCTTTCTCTGAGGGACTTGGCATTATTTAGTATGGAAAGCAAGTGACTAAATTGAATAGACCACTTTCCTATTCTAGACTGAGTGTGTATATATATATATATATATATATATATATATATATATATGTTACATATAATTTTTTTTGGCTTCCTTAAGACTAAACATCATAATGATCAAAAAGATAATAGAGAAAAAGATTACCCAAGAAAGAATGTGAACAAGGTAGTTCCTTTCTGTAGTGCTGAATCAAACTGGAATGATGAGATTCTGGATTTGAGGGTAACTAGTAACTTTCTGAGTGACAGCATCTGGTACTCCAAATACAATGAGGGTGTACCTGTTGAAACAGGTTGAATAAAAAATTTCAAGGAGCTTTTTTCAGAACTAAATTTTGTCTTTTAGTAGCTCAAGTATTTGTTCAGTTCTTGGCCAACTACAGATGATATAAAAGTTTACTGCATTGGTCCCTTTCTTTGTATGCCTTGTTTTCTCTTAATCAAATAACTGAATAAATATAACAGAAGATTGAAATCTCAGCCAAGAGCAAGCCCTATCTGAAGGCAAGTTGATCTGAAGAAGGAATACCTATTTAAGAAAGCATACTGAGGAATTGCTTTTTTTTTTTTTTTTTTTCTATTATAGTTCCTCTTCCCCTTCCCTGAACAACACTGATTTTCATTCATCATGACATAGAGAATAGAAATGAAATACCAAAGTAACTTGACTTTTTTCTTCCCTTTAATCCTAACAACTAAACTAGGTTGAATTATACCAGCATAATACTTGAAGCACCCAAAGAACCTCCAAATTTGGTTCTGAACTTTTGTAAAAGTAAAATATATTTTATAAAATATTTCTAAACACTCAAGTTTAAAATAAAGATGGGTTTTTTTGGGAGGTTGGGGGAACCTTCTGGACGACATTGTTAAGATCAAAGTAACAACATATTTCAGAGTACCCACAAGTAGATGCTAGTGTCCATATGGTATGGAACTTTTACATGAAGAAATATTAAGTAGACTTATTCAAATGATATACTCCCTTTACCGATTCAGAATTTGGAAAGTAGTAACTAGTGATATAATAAAGTTATCCATTGGTTTTTCAGCAGGTGCACCCTACAATTTTGTTTCTGTTTTTTATGGGGCATAGAATTTTTAGCGAGTCTCAGTTTCTCATAATGAAGTATTATTGATAAAAATGTATTGCCCAGAATCTGCTGCAACTGGCCTACCCCAGTAGTCCTGTCACTAATGAGTTCTTTCAATGCCTTCACTTTCTCCAGATTAAGTACTACTTTTATCAATGACTTGGATAAAATTTGAGATGTGCCTTTAATATTTATACATGGTTGAAAACTGAGGAAGATAGTTGATAAAATGGATGACAAAGTAAGGATTTTATAAGTTTTTGACAGGCTGTCATGGAGTAAACTTTAATAAGAAATTTGATAGAGATCAATGCAAATCTAATGTTTGGGCTCACAAAATCAACTTCTCAAGAACAAGATGTGAGAGATATGGCTATATAGGAGCTTATTTAAAAATGCCTTCAGAGTTTTTGCTATCTCAAAAAATCAAAAAGGTGACATTATTAACTGCTAAGAGAACTAGTGAGATAAATATTTGGCTGAACTGAGGAGGCTTAACTTCCAAGGGGGAAAAAAGGAGGCAATAGTCCTGCTCATGCCATGCCTTCCAATTTAAGGCAATTAGATAGTAAAGGGCTTGGAGTTCTCATTCATATCAGAACAGTTAGAAGAAATCTGGAATAGATTGCCGAAATAAACAAACAAACTACTCCTCTGGAGACACAAGATAAGTTTTGTTTTGTTTTTTTCCCTTTGGGTTGGGGAGACAGTTCAGTTTAAGCAACTTGCTAAAAAGTGTTTAGTGCCTGAAGCCATATTTAAAGTTAGGTGGTTCTGATTCCAGGGCTAGTGTTCTATCCACTGTACTACTTGACAGCCCCATGAAAACTTTCTTCAGTTATTTGAAGGGTTGTAACATGGAGCAGAGTGAGCTTGTTCAGTGTGTTAAAGAGTAGAGTCAGAAGCAGGGAAAAGTTGAAAAGAGCTTAGTTTAAGCTTGAGATATTAAAATTTTCTTCTATTAAAAATTGGAGCTATCCAGAAGTCGAATGAACTGCCTTCAAAAGCAGTAGTTTGCTTCTCCTTGGAAGTCTTCAAGCAGAGGCTGGATGATCACTTGTCCCACATATAACAATAGGGAATCCATTAATGTATGGACTATACTGTTATGGGCCAAAACTCTAAACTTGAAACAAAGGATTCTTACAAGGTACTAAGTCAGTGGAATCTTAACAGTTCAGTACATGTACTTAGTACTTCCTATAGTTCTACAAGATTCACACCTAAGAGACCATATAAGCTCAACAAGCTCAGCCAGAATCAGAACTAGGGAAGAGAGAGACCATGGAGGAGCTTAAGCTCTCAGAACCAAGGAGAGAGGTAGGCCTCTAAGAAAGCTAACTGGGCCACAGTAAGGAGACAAGACTTGGAAAGAGACAATAAGGGAATTGGACTTTAATCCCTGGCTGCACTTGTGGTGATTACAGAACTGAAAGGAATGCTGCCTCCAGAGAGCCCAAAAAAACCCCAGCAAGAGAACATTATATTTTAAAGAGAATATTACAGTATACCAAATAGCTATTGAGACCACTTCCTACTATAAAATATGGAATTCTGTGAGGGTCACCTGCCTGATATTGCTTGCTATCTACTAGTTTCATTGCTCCCTACAAATATGTTTTAAGTCTCCCCTATCCTTTAAAAATTTTCACTTGTTCCATTCATCTATATTGGCTGTTATTTTGCATCTTTCTATAATCTCTGGGCTAGTTCTCTGGAGTATCTCTGAACGGGTCATGGTCATTAGATGGAGAAGTGATGAAGGCAGGAGAGCCACCACAAGGTTGGTCAAAGATGGAGTCCCAAATCTTCTCTGTGTCCCTGTCTCCCAGTCTGCACTAGCTCTTAAATACCTCAGTACAATTACATCACTACAGCACACTGAGCATGCACCAGTTGTTAGGAGAGCCATTATATCACCATATCACACTAAGTATGTGCTTAACTAGAGAAGCATTATCTCATCAATCACACTGAATAGAAGCTTAACTATAAGCACCCTGATGTCAGTATGTTAAGTATACCTTTTCAGATTTCCAGCCCTCTACATCTTTCCTCCTCTACTGGCAAAACTATGTTAAGTTCCAGGAAAGTAAAGGAAATTAATACTTATTCCAGAGATAGTGAAGTAAAGGAATGGTTTAATCTATGCTGAGAAAGGCTACAAAGGTTGTAGTATATTATAACCAAAGATATGAGTGTAACTTTCCCCTATAGAGCTTCAGACATAAGAACTGAAGTTCATTTAGAATGAATTAGATATAGTTCTTTTTGGGAAGTAGAATAAAAAAAAAAGACACCTCCTACTTTCTCAGTCAAAAGATTCTGTGAAAGATTTTGCTCTGGCCTATAATGGAAGTCTCTTGGCAATTGTTTGTCCTTCATTATAAAAGTCTGACCTTTCTAAACATTCCTTGAATATTAAGTCTATTTAAAACTTTTTTTTATTAAAGCTTTTTATTTACAAAGCATATGCATGGGTAATTTTTCCAACATTGACCCTTGCATAATCTTTTGTTTCAAATTTTCTCCTCCTCCCCACCCCCTCTTTTGTCCCATCCACTCCCTTAGCTGGCAGATAGTCCAATACATATTAAATATGTTGAAATACATGTTAGATCCAATATATGTATTCATATTTATACAGTTATCTTGTTGTGCAAGAAAAATCAGATCAAAAAGGAAGAAAAAGAAAAACTGAGAAAGAAAACAAAATGCAAGCAAATAACAACAGAGAGGGTGAGAATGCTATGATATGTTCCACACTCTGTTCCCATGGTTCTCTCTCTGGATATAGATAACTTTCTTCATCACTGCACAAGTGGAACTAGTTTGAATCATCTCAATGCTAAAGAGAGCCACATCTATCAGAATTGATTGTCATATAGTTTTGTTGTTGCCCTATATAATGATGTCCCAGTTCTGCTCATTTCATTTTGCATCGGGTTCATGTAGATTTCTCCAAGCCTCTCTGAAATCATCCTGCTGGTCATTTCTTACAGTATTAATACATTAGTATTACATAGCATTCATATATAATAAATTATTCAGCCATTCTTTAATTAATAGGCATCCACTCAGTTTCCAATTTCTTGCCACTACAAAGAGGGCTGCCACAAACATTTCTGCACATGTGGGTCTCTTTCTCTCCTTTAAGATCTCTTTGGAATATACTCCCAGTAGAAACACTGCTGGATCAAAGGGTATGCACAGTTTGATAACTTTTTGAGCATAATTCCAAATTGTTCTCCAGAATGGTTGGATCCATTCACAGTTCCACCAACAATGTATCAGTGTCCCATGTTTCCCTCATGCCCTCCAACATTAGTCATTATCTTTTCCTGTCATCTTAGCCAATCTGACAGTTGAATGGTATCTCAGAGTTGTCTTAATTAATTTGCATTTTCTCTGATCAATAGTGATTTGGAGCACCTTTCCATGTGGCTACAAATAGTTTCAATTTCTTCATCTGAAAATTGTCTGTTCATATCCTTTGACCATTTATCAATTGGAGAATTGCTTGAACTATTATAAATCTGAGTCAATTATATATTTTAGAAATGAGGCTTTTATCAGATCCTTTGAATGTAAAAATGTTTTCCCAATTTATTGCTTCCCTTCTAATCTTGTCTGCATTAGTTTTGTTTGTACAAAAATTTTTTAAACTTAATATGATCAAAATTATCTATTTTATGATCAATAATGATCTCTAGTTCTTCTTTGGTCACAAATTCTTTCCTCCTCTACAAATCTGAGAGGTAAACTATCACTATGTTCTTCTAATTTGTTTATAGTATCATTCTTTATGTCTAGAGCATGAAACAATTTTGACCTTATCTTGGTAATACAGTGTTAGGTATAGGTCTATGCTTACTTTCTGACATACTAGTTTCCAATTTTCCCAACAGTTTTTGTCGAATAGTGAATTCTTGTCCCAAAAGGTGAGGCTTTGGGTTTATCAAATACTAGATTGTTATAGTCATTAGCTATTTTGTTCTATAAACCTAACCTATTCCACTGATCAACTTCTCTATTTCTTAGCCAATACCAAATAGTTTTGATAATCGCTGCTTTATAATATAGTTTTAGATCTGGTACAGCTAGGCCACCTTCATTTGCTTTCTCTTCATTAATTTCTTTGAAATTCTTGACTTTTTGTTCTTACAGATAAATTTTATTTTTATTTTTTCTAGGTCAGTAAAAATAGTTTTTTGGGAGTTTGATTGATATAGCAGTAAATAAATAAATTAGTTTAGGGAGTATTGTCATCTTCATTATATTTGCTCTACCTATACACAAGCACTTAATATTTTCCCAGTTGCTTAGATTTGATTTTATTTGTGTGGAAAGTGTTTTGTAGTTTTGCTTAAAGAGTTCCTGACTTTTGCTTGGCAGATAAATTCTCAAATATTTTATATTATCAGCAGTTATTTTTAAATGGAATTTCTCTTTATATCTCTTGCTGTTGGATTTTGTTAGTGATGTATAAGAATGCTAATGATTTATGTGGATTTATTTTGTATTCTGCAACTTTGTTAAAGTTGTGGATTATTTCTAATAGCTTTTTAGTTGAGTCTCTGGGGTTCTCTGAGTATACCATCATATCATCTGCAAAGAGTGATAATTTGGTTTCCTCATTACCTGCTCTAATTCTTTTAAGCTCTTTTTCTTCTCTTATTACCAAGACTGGCATTTCTAATACAATGTTAAATAGCAATGGTGATAGTGGACAACCTTGTTTCATCCCTGATCTTATTGGGAATGGTTTATCCCCATTACATATGATGCTTGTTGGATGGGAATATTAAGTTTAAATACACACACACACACACACACACACAGAGAGAGAGAGAGAGAGAGAGAGAGAGAAAGAGAGAGAGAGAGATGCTCATATGATATATGAAAAGTTCAAGAGGCATAGTTTTCTGAGAAATTGATCAATTTATCAATACTTAAATAAAAAAGGATCAGAGCTACTCTTGAATGCCAAAGCTCCTTCATAGAACCCCCTGAACATTTATATGACTTTGAAAGAATGGGTATGCCTGAGGATAGCAATGGATTCTGATTGATGAATAAGTAATGAGAGAGAATGAATAGTATAATAATAAGTAGACCTATTCTAATGAGGGGCTGGGGGAACATCACCTTGATCATATTATTTACTTCCAAACCACTCCCAGACTCTAGCAATCAAAGAATTCTAATCAAAGTAATTATCCCCACCCAAACCAGAGTAAAACACAATGAGCTTCCTCACCTGGGTGGGGTCTGAACTAGATTAAGGAGAAAGTTAAACCAATATCATTATCAGCAGTGTCTTTCAGGTACTGGCTTAGACTACTAGAGAATGAAGTTTCAGAGAGGACCTATATCTCCCCAATATTAATAATTAGTTGTTTACTAATCACTTTTCTCTGTATATCATTAATTTTATGTTGTCTCCCTCACTAAATTATGATCTTGAGAGTAAGGATTTTATTTTTGTCATTCTTTTTATCTCTAATTCTTAATTTAGTTGCAGACACATAGTAAGCACCTCATAAATGTTTATCATCTGCCTGAAAGAATGATGTATGAGGCCAGTGAGTGGCATGGTGGTCAAAGCCCTGGGCTTGGACTCAGGAAAATCTGAGCTCAAATCTGTCCTAACCATCTTTGGGTTTCAGTTTTCTGATCTGTGAAATGGGGATAATAATTTTTTCAGTTATTTTGTGAGGATAAATTGATATGAGGATAATATTGTGAGGATAAAATGAGATAAAGTTTTAAAGCACTTAGCACAGTGCCTGACAAATAGTAGACTAGCACATATACTAGCAAGCAAGTCAACATTTCAGTTGTTATCTGTAAAATCTATATACTTCGTTTAGCTATTTCAGTCATGTCTTACTCTTCTTGACCCTATTTGGGGTATTCTAGACAAAGATATTGGAGTGATTTGCCATTTCCTTCTCCACCATGTTTTACCTTCTCTCCATTGATGCACATTGAGTTCCTCATGGCAGTAAAAAGTTGTTTTCCTTGTTCACACATGTGAACAACTCATAGAATTGTATTTCCATATAGGGACAAAGATTTAGAGAAGGTAATGTCAGTTGATTTTCTTGTGTGTACTAAACAAGATGTTAAGCCACTGAATTTATAAACTGATTAAAAAAAAAAAAACCCAAAAACAAGAAGCGGCTGAAAGGTAATGTAAGTACTGAGTGTTCATGCTTAATGAATTAAGCGATGTTAACTTCTCTCCAAAGGGAGAACTAGTAAGTCTGTTAACTTCCTCAGCCCCAGCCAATTGGGGCAACACTGGAGGAACCTTGTGCATCAGGAGAGGAAATAAAAGACTCTGAGTCTAGGTTAAAGAATATGTGGGGGCACAGGCAACAAAATGACTGGATTATGAAGGGCTTTGAATGCCTTTAGACTTGGCCAGGTTGCCCAAGACAAGGCCATTTCTGCATACAAACATCTAATTAAATTCCATTGTTGCTCAGACAGATGCTATTGGAACAACAGTTGTGACTATAACTCCCAATTAGCTCCCTGATCAAAAATTTCCTTGTCCAGGCAATGAGATTCTCCTTGAGAAACAGAAGCCAACTTTGGATTCAATTCAGTTACAGTCCTATTGCAAATTTAAGCTTTAATAACTTTAAATAGCTTAAAACAATACAAGACATTGGGAACATCCTCTATTCCTATTACTCTTGCATTATCTTTCAGAACCAGGCTTTGAATTTTGCCTTTATATGTCTGGATTAGGGCATTTACTTTCCAGCACAGGACTACTTTCCATGAATAATTTGCCAAACAACTAACAACTCTGCTCTTTTTCATGATCTCCCCTTCTTTCCCTTTGGATAGACATGTACAGCATCATCTGGAGAGTGACCTGACTTCCATCCCTCTTTAGGCTTGTCCTGGGGAGTCTTTAAGTCAATCAACGCATGCTTCTCTTGTACATATAATGTTTGAGTTATATGAGCATTTGAGATAATAAGTATGTGGACCAGAGTGCTCAGAGGCAAGTCTTTGCTTAGCTCTTTGTTCTTTCTCTTGTATTCCAAAAGACTAAGATTACCAGATGAGATAAAGGTGTGAACAGAGACAGGTAAATAGTGTGATATAGTGCCTAGGTCAACATTGAAGCAAGGCAGTCACCCTAGCTCCATACACAATATAATGTGAATAGATTAGTGAAATAAAAAAAGAAAATTCCTTTGTCTATTGGGAATTTCTCATATTAAAAAAATATACACCCCAAACTAGACATTGTCATTACACTCAAGAACTTTTCCCTTTGTTACCTCATTATGCAGTGGAGTGAATCTTGAATTGCCTCTTTGGGAGTAATGCATGTAATCATCTGATGAGTTGAAATAAAACTGGACTTGCATGATGCAACTATCACTCAGTAAATCAGACAGAAAATTCTGAGTAAGGGAAAAACCCACTGAAGTAAACTTACCGCCTATTAATGATTGCTCTGCTCTTAGTTTCAACCCTCAGGCTAAGAGAAACACCCTTTGACTTTTTCATTTGAAAATAGTGGTATGAATAACAAGAATTAAGGTGAGGCTCCTAGTAATTGTAGAAACTAGGACCTTGAAGGGAAGTTTCTCTTCAGGAGATCTTTATTATTAAAAGCTGTGGCCCATCTGAGATGGAATTCAGTAAGAATCAGTTCTGGGAATTTTAAATGTTTAAAATATATTCAAATACATTTTAATTGGTAATTAATATAATCAATTAATGAATAATTAATTAAATTAGAAGGGGCCTCTGAGATCATAGTTTTGGAAATTCAAAGAGGCCACCTAATTCAACTCTCTCATTGTAGTTGAGGAAATGGAAGACCAGAGCAGTTAAGGGAATTTCCCAAAGTCACACAGAGAGGAAAGAAGAAAGGTGAAATCTGATCAAGATCTTAAATTCCAAATCCAGGACTTTTTGCAGTATGCTTCAAACTATTTCTAGACTTCAGTTGCCTCTAAGAACATACAGCCTTTGAAGACAAGGCAATTATCCATAAATAATTTGCTTTTTGACAGTTCTCAGCTTTTTCCCCCTTTCCTTTCTTTTTTCTTGAAAGTTCTTTGATTCTCCTAAAAGAAAATAAATTGTCCCTTTTAAGCCACTTCCCTCTCTTATGTTCTATTGGTGAGGTCAAGATAGCAAAACCTAGTTCAAAATAAACAAGTGACAAATTCACAATGGCTTTGCCAAAAGGTTTATTTTAAGAAGAAAGAAAGATTTATTTAGGAGAAAGCTTTACAAACAAAAATAAGAGATAAAATAGGCATGATGAGATTAGATTCAGGGAACCAAATGATGAGATTAGGGTCTCTGGTGGTCAGGGAGTTAAATGATGAGGTTAGTGGCAGGTTCGGGGTTCAGGGAACCAAATGAAGGAGTTTGGCTCCCCTAAATCCCCTTAGGATTCGACACAAGGTAGGGAGTGGTGGGAACCCCCTTCTGGCAGGGCAGAGATCCTTTGTAAAGGAATTTACAAAGCTGAAAAGCTGGACTGGTAAAAAGAGATTTATTATTGTCATTGGGAAGTCAGCCTTTGCCATGCATGAATAGAAAGACTGAATTCCTTAGTGGCAAGGTCTGACAGAGAAGTAAAGTTTCTAGTAGAGAAATCTGGACAGAGCCATATAAAGTCTTGTTAGGGAAATAGGTGAAGGAGATAAAGAGAGGGTAGCGCTGAAAGATAATATCATTTCAGTGGGTGGAGAGTTTCTTGGCATGGCATGGCCTGTTAGGTCCTCTGCAAGGATTGAGTCCCAGGTTGCCCTTTTTTATAAGGAAATCTGAGACAGAAGTTTCAATTGAATGAGATTCCCTAAATACTGTCATTGTCTCCAGGCCTAGATGAGACCACTTACTGGGAATGGTTTTGAGCCAACAATAGGGGCCATAGAAATTTAAATCCCCAGATAAATGAGATTACTTCAACTAATCCCACCAAGATAAACCATTTTTTTATCTTGATTCCCTTGGGCGGGTCTCACAGAGGCAGGGTTCAAGGTGAATCTCTCCTTTAAGGAGATTTAGAGTTTTGGGCCTCCCCTCGGCAGGCACACCAGGAGAGGCAAGAAAAAAGACAAGTTCCCCTGGGGAAACTCATAATTAACCAGGAGAGAGGAGGAGAGAATACTTCAAAGTGGGCTTAGTCCTGAAGAGAGCTTAGCAAAGTTCTTCATCATAAATTGATCTTTTATAGGAGAAAAGTAGCCTTGGGAGTTCCTCACTTGATAATAAGTGAGAAGTAGGCCCTCCTATAGTTAAAGAATGATTTGTAGCAAGGTGGGCCATATGGAGGGGAATTGACAGAAGAGAATTCAAATTGTTGAATTTAAGTGGGACTTTGTTAAATATACAATTACTGTTTAACATCAGAGGCCAAATTACAGATGTTATTAGTCCCTGAGGGAAGCAGGGAAGGCAATTGACAGGATTATATTGTTCTCAAGTTGGCCTTTGTTGCAGTGGGCCCTTGTTGAATTCCCTGCATTGAGTGTATTATCTTGACCTGACAGTTGCTGTATCCAATCAAGAGGTCAAGTTATAGATACCAAGCCCCCATGTCATTCTTTAGCTTTACAAGGGCCTACTTCTCACTTGTGGTCAGTCTTCAAGCCTGTACTACTTGTGTGCCAGGAGGAATGATGCCCAATGTTGTTATCAGAACTACTACAAATGAGATTATATTCAGATTTTCAATATAAGCAGTAATGTATTTGTAAAGGAAGTACATTGTAATAGAAAGACCAATGGACTTGAATTTGGAAGCTTCTGGGTTGGAATCCCAACTCTGTTTATCATTTGTTAGCTTTTTAGCTGTAGACATGCCACCTAATTTCTTTTAAGACTTGGTTTCAAGATTCAAGAAATGAGAATGACTTATTTTATTTATGTTATTTACTTCATTGTGTTATTGTGTAAATAGCATGAAAAAGTGAGCTTTTATTTGAGAATAATAACTCATTTATAAACCTTAAGATTTATAAAGCACTATACCAAAAAAAAAAATCACCTTTTTAACATGAATATTCTCCCTGTGATGCAATATGCCTGTGAATCATGGAATGTCATGATGTCAGAAAAATAAAAATTGCTGGGGACCTAAAAGGAAATAAAAATATACATGGTGAGTATAAGTAGATTGCTGCATATTACCCAGAAAGACTTGAGTGTAAGAAATGTCATAAGGCAAGTATGATCAGAAAAGTAACCGATTTAGCCAAGAAATGAGAATAGGGTAATCTAAGGGTAGATTGATAAATTAAGGTTACAATGGTAACCTTAATATTAAGAGTGGCTGGGCTTTAAAGGGTTAATAGGAGGACGTTATCCAAGTTCACAAGTCTAGTAAATGTAATTTGTCTTGTAAATAAAGCATGATTGAGTCCAGGTCTTCCTGACTCTGTGTCATGCTATTCTACTCACTGTTATACTTTGAGGCTAACCATAGTGAAGTTCCTAATCTTCTAGGAATCTTCTATTTTTCATATTTCAAATCTTCTCTTATCTTTTTGATTTTGGTCTAATAGTGGCAGAACTTGGGTCAAAGATGGTCAAACTGTTTAGTAAACTAATAGTTTAGTAAACTATTAGTATTTTTGGATAAAATTTCAAATTGCTTTTCAGAAGGGTTATGCCATTCACAGATCCATCAACAGACTTGCTTTTTTTTTTTTTAACCTTTTTAAATCATTTTCTTTTTATACTTATTACATTAATAAGGTTTCTCTCCAGTATCCCAAAGCTTGTTTGTTAAGAAAGGAGGGAGAGACTAAAATTAAGCATGAACAGAATTGGTGGAACAAGTTATCTGTTGAAAGGGAAAGGAAGCATATGATTAAAGACATTAATGCTTAGGTTTTAGTCCTTCGGAGACTTGGAGAAAAAAAGGAAGACAAAAAAGACTACAGTTGGAATACAAGCTAACAAATGCCAAAGCAACTCATTTTGGAGAAAAACTTTTATGAATGTAAGGAAATTAGGTTTTCCAAGAGAACTCACTGCTTATAGTACATCAGAGTATTCATATTGGTGACAAACACTATATATGTAATGAATATGGGAAGGCCTACTCCAAGGAAACTAAATTTATCCAATAGAAGAGAGTTCATACTGAAGTAAAGGCTTTAACTGAAATGGCCTTTTGAAGGTAATGAATATGAAGAATAATTTCATCCAGAGCACATTCTGAAATTCAGAGAATTCAAACTAACGGGAAATTGTGAAGCAAGTCCCTGTTCAGTTTCCCACAGAGATTGTTCCAAACATCTCTCCTTGAGTTCCCAGGCAACTTCCCTCCCCCTTGTCCTCACATTGACACTTAAAACTATTCACTGACAAAATTGTGGCAATCTGAGCAGTTTGTTCTCTTTATCCCAATCCTCAAATATTCTTGGAATCATCACTGATTTTCTTCGCCATCCCTCCAGTTAGAGGAAGAAATCATCTTATTCCTTTTAAGTGATAAATTCTCTTCCCCCATATTTGAGGCAACCCCTCACCTGCTCTCTGCTCAGATCTTGATACTGAGGGTTGAGGTGCAAGCCATGAGAAATCTTACCACAGCTCACCTCTTCTTTGGATTGTATTTGTAATCTCTCTCCCACCATTATTTCTCAACCATATTCTCTTCTTCATCCTCTTCAGAGAACTCAGAACATATGTTCCAATTTGACCTTTAGTTTACCTTTTTTCGAGTGGATATAGGCCTGGAACACTAGTCCATCAACTGGGAGAGAATAGGACAGATACTCCCACTGATTCAATAAACAAGGACTTAGTGGTTATAACTCTGGTCATAAGATAAAAGATAACTATATATTATCATCTGCACTTCAGTACTTTACAGAGACCTGGATATTGCCATTTGCCATGTTTATTCAGCTGAAGGATTTCTGAACTCTGCTATACAATCTATGGCATGTGTTTTCTTTCTTAATTAAAATTGGAACTTAGTGAGAACAGGGATGGTCATATGTTTCAGTTTTTACTCCAAGGACTTAACATAGTTTTAGAATATTAAGTGATTAATAATTACTTTTTCATTCATTCAAAAACCAAACTAAACAAAACACAATTACCTTCTCTTTAGCCTGTATCCTCTCAAGTATCATCTTATATCTCTCTTCTCTGCTAAATTTACTTTTTAAAGTGTAGCTTACCTCCCTCATTCCCCAACTCTGTTTGATCTGGTTTTTGTCACCACTATTGTTTCTAAGATCACAAATGATTTTTTAAGTACCAAATCAAATATCAGCCCTTATCCCCTTTACTTTCTCTTAATAACTTGACACTATTGAGCATCATCTACATTTATGCTCTCTCTTCTAGAAGTTATGTAAAACTATGGTGTCTTGGTACTCTATCTATAGACAGCAAGCCAGGCTGAGTATTGAATTAGACAAGGCAATTAGGCTTGATTGCCATTGGGAAACCATGTACTGTTTTCACTGAGCTCATACCTCTCCTTGTGAGGTCTAGCTTTTTGAATATCAGTCCTCTTCAGGTAGTGCTATATGTAGATAAGTCATGAAATACCATAATGTCTGAAGAACTAAAAGTATAGATTATCTGTATAGCATTTTAGAAACCCATGTTGGTTGTGACTATGCTATTACATAATACCAATCAGTACTGTATTCGTTAAGGAGCATAAAGACTGTCATCAGAGAAATGTATAGCTGGAACAGATTGTGGGCCAGTCATATAATGTAAGTAAGAAATAAGGGAAAGGCAGTCTGAATGTTCCATTGATCTATACAGCATCAAGAAATCTAGAGGCCCTCCAGAGTAACCTGTCCTTGGTGAAGGATTTATCAGAAAAAATGGAAAATAATTGTACAAAACAAGAATGTGTGGAGGAGTTGTGGTCTGTTTCTCTGGAGGGATTATTTACATCACTGGGATGAGGACAATGTTGATAACTGACATTTATATAAAGTTTCAAAGTTTAAAAAGTATTTTATAAATACTATTTCATTTTATCCTTACAACAACTCTGGATAGTAGGTGCTGTCATTATCACTTTTTATAGATGAGTAAGTTGAGGTAGACAGAAGTTAAATGACTTACCCAGGATCATACAGCTAATAAATTCTGAAGTCTATTTGAATTTGTGGCCTTCTCAACTCCAACTTCAACATTCTATCCACTCTATGACTTAACTGACTCTAAAATCAAAGACATGGCAAAGCACCAATCACCATGTATATCTATCTAAGATGCAGTTCAAGAACTGAAGAATTTTAGTACCATAAGACCATTTCTTGGATAAGCATCCAGAAATTACTCACTGCCCCTGAGTCCAGTTCAAAATTCCAGTACATCTGGAGTTGGGAACTGCCAACTAATTTAGAGGAAAGGAAATAATCAGAATGTTCTTGCCAATATTTCCTACTTTATAAACCATGTATTATGCCCAAAGCATTTTGCTAAACTTTTGCTGGGCAGGCAAGTCTTTCATAAAACTTGCTTGCTTAGCAAACATGGTAGTATTTAACAAATATTAATGTTTATGATTATTAATAACCCTTTCCTGGAAATGGACAAAATTATTGTTTTCATATCGTTATAACTTTGAGCATTTATGGAAATGTAAAAACAATCTGGTCACAATAGTTAATGTTTATGTAGCACTCGAGTAGTTATAAAGCACTTTATAATTAATTCCTTAATATGTTATCTTTTTCAGGAGTGGAATGACTAAGGAGAGAAGTATTTATGGTAAAAAGCTATATATGGGGGACAAAAAAGATGAGGGGGAATCTCCTACTTTGTGATTAGTTTTTTTTTTTTCAGTTTATACTGTTATGCTGTTAAGAAATAGCATTTCCGTCTCTTTAAGAAATGAACAAAAGAATCTCTCCCTTTCCTTAATCCATCGATTGCCTCTTTAACCATACACATTTATCTACCTATTTTGTTGTCCAGAAATTTCTGTCATATCAAACTCTTTGTGACTGCAATTTAGGGTTTTCTTGGCAAAAAAAAAATATTGTAGTCGTTTCATATTTCCTTCTCTAGCTCATTTTATAGATGAAGAAACTGAGGCAAGGAGGGTTTTATCCAAGATCACACAACTCATAAATGTCCAAGGTCATATTTGAACTCAGGACTTTCTGACTAAGCTGCAGCACTCTATCCACTATGCTATCAAGCTGTGTGTGTGTGTGTGTGTGTGTGTGAGAGAGAGAGAGAGAGAGACAGACAGAGAGAGAGAGAGAGAGACAGACAGAGACAAAGAAGGAGAGGGAAAAAGGAAGAGAGGGAGGAAAGAGAGGGAGACATGGGGTCTAGAAGGGGAGAGAGGAGGAGACACGGTTAAAGAAGCAAAAGGGAGGAAAGAAAGGGAAACAGGGAGGGAATGGGAAAGGAGGAGAAGGGGTGGGAAAAGGGAGAAGAAGAAGGGGGAGAAAAAAAAGGCAAAGGAGAGGAGAGAAGGGGAGAGAGAGGGAGATTGAAGAAGAAAATGCTAGTCTCTCCCCTTTCTTTTTCCCTCTGCCTCTTTTTCTCTTCCCCAGGAAGAGTGGGATTCAGAAGCAATTCCCCATCTTTTAGCTGGGAGTTAGGGTCTTGAAGACATAAGAATAAAATAATCTTTCCTTTCTGCTAAGTAACAGTTTCATCCAGCATTTCCATCCATTCTTGACCAAGGGATTGCTTCTCAACTTCTCATAACTATCCTCCCCAGTAGCAAATGGCAGTTGTTTTGAAGAAAAGAATAGGGATTTCTAGAATCAAACACACATTCTCTTCCTTACCTTTTACCTCCTTTGCCTGGCTCACCAATATTAATTCTCTTTCTCTTTTCCCCCTTCTAGATTTCTCAAGTTCATGTTTAAGTGAAATTATTCATGTGTCTTTTGGGAAAATGTCTATTTGGCTACTATTTGGTTCTTGGTCCCTCCTGCAGTGCGTAATGACTGACAAGTCAGGAGGCAAAGAATTATTTTTATATTAATTTCAGGTGTGAAAATTTACTAAATATTTAGTGGAGATTTTGTGGCAGGAATCTTTTCTAGTGTCTCACATAATATTGCAGAGGTGACTTCATGCCCCACTTGCACATTTAACTGCCCCAGTTAACTATAAAGTATGTTCATAGTACTCTGCAGCTTCTCGGTCAGCTGTGTGTTCTGCCTGACAGCTGTGGTAATTTGCATCATCATTAGAATACTGATTCCCATCATCTACATTGCTATAACTTTCCCTGGTTACCATTAGGCTAATTTTCTGAAAGAGATTTCTTTTTTTCATCTTTCCATATGCTTAAGTTCTTCTGACTTCATTTGATTTATTTGCCAGCCAAATAGTGGGAATTCAGACATGTTTAACATCTGTTTGTCTGGCAAACAATTCAAAAGTCCTGAACTTTCATTGTCTGAACTGGTAGCACAAGATTCCTGTGTCCTAATAAGAGCCAGTTAGCAGTTACCTCTAAGGAAATAAAAGCATAGCTTACCGATTTTGAAACATCTAGACAAGATGTCACTTTCAACAAGACAGTCACTTTCCCAAATTAAAAATTTGAGAGAGGCAGTTATGTGGTATGTGTATGTTGTATGTGTGTGTGTGTGTGTGTGTACATATGTTAAGTCAACAAATACTAAGCAACTACTATGACCCAGACACTGTGCTACATATTACATACTAAAGATACAAAAAAGGGCAGTTTCTGCCCTCCAGAATTTACAGTCTAATGGAGGAAATAATTTGAAAACATCAATGTATAAACAAGTTACATTAGGATAAATTGGACATAATCTGAGAAGGAAAGCATTATCATTAAAAGGGATTGGGGAAGGCTTCTTGAAGAGGGTAGGATTTTATCTAAGATGTTAGGGAAGCCAGGGAAATCAGAAGGTAGAGATAGGTAGGGATTGGGCACTGTCCGGGCATAGGGTATAATTAGTGAAACTGTACTGGAATCAGTAGATAGAATACCTATTGAAAGGAATAATAAGGATGCTAGTATGAAGGACATGGAGGGGAGTAGGTATAAGAATACTAGAAAGGTAGGAGGGGGGTAGGTTTTGGAGGAATTTAAAAATCAAGCAAAAATTTTATATTTGATCCTGGATGCAATAATGGACTACTAAAGCTTATTGAATAGAGGTGGTAGTGGTGGATGGACATGGTCACATCTGTATTTTAGAAAGAAGAAATTGATAGCTGAGGTTAAGATGACCTGGAATAAAGAGAAATATGAGAGAAGTAAATTAACCAGAAGTCTGTTGCCATATCCTGTTCGGGCGCCAAAATTTTTTTTTTTCTTTTTTTCTTTAAAATATAACATGATATAATGGTTTTCTCTGGGGGAGAGAGTTTTCTCGGGGAGGTTTTCTGGAGGCAGCTTTAGTTTCAGTTACAAGTAAATAATCACCCAAAATCACAGCCAGCTGATAAAAGTTCAGATCTTTTATTGTGTCCTTCAATATAGCCCGGTTAGCTCAGAGGCCTATCTCTCTGCTTGGTTCCAAGAGCTCTTGCAGCTTTGTCCTTTGCCTCTGCTTTCTTCAGCCTCCACCCAGCACCAAGGTGGAAGATGCAATATCCCAAGTTGGAGATGAAGATAGCTTACACTACTGTGGTGGAAGCATCAGAGAAGAGAAGGGACCTTATAGAAGAGATGTTGCAAAGGAAGAATTGATCATAGGTTGGACATAGGAGGTGTGTATGTAAAAAAGAGAGACAAGATTATATATA
Source organism: Sarcophilus harrisii (assembly GCF_902635505.1). Taxonomy (NCBI): domain Eukaryota; kingdom Metazoa; phylum Chordata; class Mammalia; order Dasyuromorphia; family Dasyuridae; genus Sarcophilus; species Sarcophilus harrisii. The sequence goes on from NC_045427.1 coordinate 298,466,538, forward strand.
CAGAGAGAAAGAGAGAGAGAGAGAGAGAGAGAGAGAGAGAGAGAGAGAGAGAGAGAGAGAGAGGAGTTGAGGATAACACCTAACTGCTAAACCTGAGTGAGTGGCAAAATGATAGTGCCTTTGACAGTAAAAGGAAAATTAGAAAGAAATGAAGGATTGGGGAAAAAAGATAATGAAGGAATGAAAATAATGCTTATTGTTTATAAAGTACTGTGCTTATAAGTGCTGGCAATGCAATTAAAAAAGTAAGTCAATCCCAGCTTTCAAGGAGCTTCCATTCATGTGGGAAGACACCATCTATCAAATCATATGGGAAAAATCTCATAATCTTTAGGAAAATAGATGTGAATATCTTTCATATATAGATATAGAAATCTCTCTCTATATATATATTTACATATACACATTCCCCCCCCCCCCTTTTTTTTGTCTCCTTGGAATATAGAACTAATAGTTCTATCGTTTTTCTGGGTCAAAGGATAGTTAAAGCTTTAGAGAACTTTCTAATTTTCTTTATTCCTGTGCTATGTGTGTGTGTGTGTGTATGTGTGTGTGTGTGTGTGTGTGTTATAGGAATGGATGTTATATTTTTTCAAAAGCTTTTTTGCATCTATTAAGATAATCATATAATTTTTGTCATTTTTGTTATTGATAGGGTCAATTATGTTGATAATGTTTTTAATATTAAACTAGTTCTGCATTCCTTACATAAATCCTACCTGGTAATAGCTTTGGGATCTTTGGGAAATATTGATAAAATCTCCTTGTTAGCATTTTATTTAAAATTTTTGCATCACCATTAGGACAATTGGTTTATAGATTTTTTTATTTTTTTGCTTCCTTTGGTTTAGATATCAAAACTATATTTGTGTCACAAAAGGCATTTGGTAGGACTCCTTCTTTATCTTATTTTCAGATAGTATTGGGATTAATTATTCCCTAAATTTTGGTATAATTTGTAATGGGCTGAGGCTTGAGTTGATGCACTGAGGTCCCAAGCATGTAAGGCTAAATAGTAATTGGACTATACTCTATTAATATACATGCTTGGATAAAGAATGGCCCCTGCCCACTCTCTGTGCAAGTCCTGATGTATTGTATAGGAAATGACAATTTTGGTGGGTGGAGGTGGAGAGACAGGAAGGGAGGCGAGGAGAGATTGCTAGCTGGGTTCCATTCTGGTGGCTGCTGGTCTCGTGGCTTCTGGTCTAGCTAGCTTCTTGACTCAGCTGCACACATTGCTATTGCCGATTCTCTTCCACCTCTGATCTTTCTTCATCTCCACTGAGAATAAAGATTGACAATTTTTCTCTAACCTGAATTCCTGACTCCGGCTGATTTTAAAATACACGGTCATCACAATAATTCACTTGTAAATTCATTTAGTCCCAAAGATTTTTTCCTTAGGCAACCATTTATATCTGATTCAATTTCAACTTGCCCCTCTCAGAACTAGAAAAATCTAACCATGAAATTAATAAGAAAGAAGGCACAGAGATAAATAGAATCTTAGAAGAATTAAATATGATAGGCTTCTAGAGAAAACTGAATGAGAATAGAATGAATGTCTTTTTCTGAGCTGTATACAGCACCTTTACAAAAATTGACTATATTTTAGGGCTTTAAAAACCTTACTAATGAATCTCCAAAAGGCAAAAGTATAAACTGCATCCTCTTCAGATTATAATGCAATAAAAATTACACTCAAAGGGCTGTTGAAGCATAGATTAAAAATTAATTGGAAACTAATTAATACTAAAGAATGGGTCAAAGAATAAGTCATAGAAACATTTTAGAAGATTTAATTTAGAAGAATGATAACAATGCAACAACATGTAAAGCAGCATTTAAAGTGCCTAGGTCAATGAAAGAGAGAAAGATCAGAATAATGGATAGGCTGTACAACCAGAAAAAAAAAAAATTCAAATCTCCAATTAAACAACAAAATTGAAAGCCTGAAAATTAAAGCAGAGACTAATAAAATTGAAAGAAAAAAAATATTAAACTCATAAATAAAACTAGGATTTGGTTTTATGAAGAAAGCAATAAAACAGATAAGCCATTGATTAATTTGATTTTAGCAACAACAATAACAAAAAAAAAAATTACCAGTATCGAAAACAAAAAAAGAGTATACACCAATGAGGATGAAATTGATGCATTTATTAGTCTGTTTTGCCCAATTATTGGCCAGTAAGACTGAGAATCTAAGTGAATTGGATGAATATTTTACAAAACTGCAAACTACCCAGATTAAGAGAAAAGGAAATAGAAAACTTAAATAACCTTATCTTAGAAAAAGAAATTGAAAAAATATAACATCCATTCCTATAAAACACACACACACACACACACACAGAGCACAGGAATAAAGAAAAATGAATAGTATTTCCATGTAAAAACCATAAACAATTTGTCCATGTTAAATTCTTTGAAATTAATCTTTGATATTCATTCTTATATATTAAATTTTCTATTAAGTTCGAGTTGTGTTGAGAGAAAGTCTTGAAAATCTGCAAGTTCCTTGAATGTCCATTTTTTTCATTTAATTTTATGGATTTTTTTTTTCTGGATATGATATTTTTGGCTACAGTCCTAATTCTTTTGATGGCTGGTATATATGACTCCAAAACCAACAGTCTTTTATTGTGGCTGTTAATAAGTCATATATAATTCTAATTGTAGCTCCAGAATATTTGAATTGTTTTTTCTGTTCTTTTGCAAAATTTTTTCTTTGCTCTGGGGGTTTTGAAATTTGGCAACAATTATATCTATAGACAAGTAAAAGAACTAGGCTTGCGACAAAAAATACTATATCCAGCAAAATTATCTAAAGTTTTCAATGAGAAAAAAAAGGACATTCAATGAACTTTCAGATTTTCAAGATTTTCTATCAACCAAACCCAAACTTAACAGAAAATTTAACATATAAGAGCCAATATCAAAGAGCAACTTTAAGAAACTTAGCATGGACAAACTGTTTAAACATGGACATATTGTTTATGTTTTTCTACATGAGAAATGTATATTTTATGTTTAAGATTTATATCAACAATAGGATAAGCTCAAAAGAAAGACTGGCTGAGTAAAGGAAAAATAGTAATCATACAAATGAGGTACAGAGGAAGGATAGACATAGAGGCATTAGAGGTGGGATAAGGACTCATAGTTCTGACAACCTATTTATATCAGGAATATAAAAATATAAGGAGGGAGGAATAGGTATATGGGGAAGCAAAGGATGAGGGAAAAAGAAAAGGGAGAGATCCCTGTGTGTATGTATGTATATATCTACATATGTATACATAAATATATTTTTTCTTAATTGTAATTTGCTTGGGGTGGTGGGGGTGATGAAAAGGAAATATGTGTGTGTTTATGTATGTGTGTATATATCTACATTTATATATATAAATATATAATTTCTTCACTATAGCCTGCTGGGGTGGGGGGAGGGGTGAAAGGGAAGAAAAAGAATAAAGTAAATAAGATATGCAGCAGAGAACAAATGTACAATTTATAAGGAAATAAAGATGGACACTCATGAAAAGAATTTCTTCTACACACACACACACACACACACACACACGCTTTCTTAAATTTTCATTTATTGTTATATATTTTGAATCCTCCCTGATATTCTGCTGGGCACATGATAATGTTCTCTTTTGTTTTATTTCATTTTGTTTTGAATTGCTTTTCTGTTTTTCTTTTTGCTTATTCTGTTTCTTCAAATAAAATAAATTTGGGGAAAAAAAAGAAATTTGGCAATAATATTCCTATGTTCACTCCAGGACATTTTTCTTTGATTATTTCTTGCATTATTGTGTCTGGGTTCTTTATTTTTGGTCACAGCTTTCAGATAGTCCAATTATTCTTATATTTTTTCTTGATTTCTTCTTCACGTCTGTTGTTTTTCTTATATAAGATGTTTCACATTCTATTCTATTTTTTCATTCTTTATATTTTGTTTGGTTATTTCTTGGTCTTTTGTTGCTTCACTGGCTTCCCTTTGCCCAATTCTAATTTTCAAAGAATTAGTTTCTTTAAGATTCTGTATCTCCCTTTCTAATTGGTTAACTTTTCCCCCATAATCTTCTTGGTTTTTTGGATGGTTTTTATTTTTATTTTTTTTCCTCAGTCTCTCTCATTTGATTTTTAAAGTCTTTTTTTGCATTCATGTATAAATTATTTCTGGGCAGGGAGCCATTTAACATTAGTCTTTGGGGTAGAAAGAGCTTTTTTCACTTCACTGTCCTCCTCTGAAATGAACCCCGGCTTTCCCTTTTCTTATAGTAAATTTAAATGGCTGATTTCTTTCTTCTTTGCCAATTCATTTTTTAAAAATGAAAACAATTAGTGTAAGCACTTCTAACCATGGGATGGAAGGAATAGTGTCTTTAGTTTCACTTCAGCTCTCTCCTTTGATCTGGAAACCCAAGCCAAAAGCTCTACCCTCTTGCAACTGCCCATAACTAGCAGCATCCCTGTCCCACTATTTCCTTTTTTCTTCTTTTTTATTAAAGCTTTTAATTTTCAAAACATATGGATGGATATTTTTTCAACACAACTCTTGCATAGCCTTGTGTTCTAAATTTTCCCCTCCTTCCCCCAACCCCTTCCCCTAGATGGCAAGCAATCCAATATATGTTGTACATGTTAAAATATATGTCAAATCCAATATATATAAACATATTTATACAATTATCTTATTGCATAAGACAAATCAGATCAAAAAGGAAAGAAAATGAGTAAGAAAACAAAATGCAAGTTAACAACAACAAAAAAGTGAGAATGTTATGTTGTGATACCCACTCAGTTCCCACAGTCCTCCCTATAGGAGTAGATGGCTCTCTTCATCACAAAATCATTGGAACTGGCCTCAGTCATCTTATTTTTGGAAAGAGTCATGTCCGTAAGAATTTATCATTGTATAATATTGCTGTTGCTATGTACAGTGATCTGGTTCTGCTCATTTCACTTAGCATCAGTTCATATAAGTCTCTTAAGGTCTCTCTAAAATCATCCTGTTGATTGTTTCTTATAGAACAATAATATTCCATAACATCCACATACCAATAACTTATTTAGCCATTCTCCAAATGATGGGTATCCAATCAGTTTCCAGTTTCTTGCCACTACAAAAATTGTCCCACTACTTCTGCACTCATCAGGTGTGTTAGTTCCTTCTTGCCCAGGGTTGCATCTCTGCAGAAATCTGAATCTGGTGTTCCTAATCAGCAGAGAGGTTCCTTCTGTCTTCTAGAATTCATACCTCTGACTCTTCATGCTGTCTGGGAAGTGAGTTTCTGTGATTCTTGCTCAGGCTCTAGTCAAACTGACTAGCCCCAGGGTTTTCCACTTGGTGTTTCTGTGGAGCTAGCCTAGAGGAGTTTGCATATCATATTAATTAATTCCCAGGCTGGCATCTTTTGGGTTCTTCTTGGATTGTTCCAGGAGGACCCCTATTTCTGCCTCAAGTTTTCTTGATTTTTCATCAGTCTTTGTTTGTCCTGAAGTATAAATTTGTTTTGCTTGTGGGCAAAATCTGAAGAGACTGGAATTCACTGATCTATTTCACTATCTTCCCATAACCCTTCTGCTATTTTTGCTTTTTGAGGAGTTATTTTCATCAGTGTAGTCTTAAACCTGTTTTCCATTTAGCCAATTCTGTTTTTTAAGATAGCTCATTTACCAAACTGTTAATTGTTTTTTCATAATTTAATAATTTCTTCCCACTTTTATCTACTTCGTTTCTCTACCAGGCTTATTTATTTTTGAAAATCAATTTTTAAATCTTTCATGAATTCTTTTTGATCTTGTGTAAAATTCACATTTTTTTCTTTGAGGCTTTGCTTGTAATTGTTTTGACTTCATTGCCTTCTGATTTTGTGTCTTTATTTTCCCTCTCCTTATAGTACTTTTTATGGTTAGGTTCTTTTTTGTGTATATTTTTTGTTGCATGATCATATTTCCATTCTGTTTCTTGATTTTGAACCTTATGTTAAAAGCAGACTGATTTTAGCATGGGGTAAGGAAGAGGGCATGGTTCCCAGCTTTAGGCTTTTTCATGCTTGTTTTTAGAGTTAGTTCTGGAGGTTTGGAAGTTTTTGGTGCTTCCAACATGGTGTGATATAAAAAGAGATGTGGTCACTCTCTTTGTCCATGCTTTGGTCCTTACTCAGTAAGGATCCTTGATTCCTTGAGATTATAATTTTTAATATTGGTTCTTAGGGTACTTAGTTCTTTGGGCCCGAAAAAAATTTCTGTTCCTTAGGATTCCCTGATTCCATGGGGCCAGGGATAATACTGCTCCTCAGGGACCCTACTCTCTCTTGTCCATAAGTGTTCTTTCCCTGCTTTTGAGCTATGCCAGAACTAAGCTGGTGGTTGGGGACAATAAAGTTGATAGGTCCCCTTACCATTTCTGGCTTTAAAGTATTCAAATCTGTTGCTGCTTTTATCATTACCAACTAGTTCCACCACTGGTATTTCATCCACATGGTCTCTGGGTTAAGTATCACACATTTCTTCTTATTATTCTAAAGTTTTCATAACCTGGAATAATGTACCATACTGACCTTTTGTTGGCTCCGCCACTTTAGGATTCAATTTTGAAGTGTTTGAAGTTGTCTAGGGGAAAATGTTGGAACATCTCAGCTGAGTGCTTCTTCTGTTCTCTCATTGTGTATCCCTCCCTCCCCAATATCTTCTTTAATGTCATTTCAATTAATAAAATTATATCAGTTTCTAATATTGAAATATTTGACAGTTCAGTGGCCTTTCTTTTGGAAATCTTTAGTAGTTTTGACTGTAGGATCTGCAGAAACAGTTGCCAGGCTATATCTCCATAAAGATTGCTTTTCAGGTTAAAGTCTAGGGCCACTAGGATGGAAGCATTGTTATTCCCAAGGTTCTTGAGTTGAGAAGAATCCTTCCTTATATTGCCTCCTACCAATAAAAAGACATTTACATTATTTTATACTTTCTTTTTTATTTGTTTTTAACAATTTGGTTTGGTAGTTTTCTTGTTTTTTTTTTTTTTTTGTAAATAATACTAGGATCTGTACCATCTGATATTTGATGAGTGTAGAGAATTTTAGAGTCAAAACATAGTTTTAGTAAAAAAAAAAAAAAAAGTAATAGTCAAAGCTTTTATATCCACAGCCACCAAGAAAAATATGAATTAGTGTCATTTTGAAAATGAAGTTAAAGAGGTAGAAGAAAAATTGGGAAAAAATGATAGTGGCACAAAAAAAAATCATGAAAAATGAAAAATGAGTCAATTTTGGTAAATAATCACACATCTCTTCTTCTGACCTCCAAAATCAGATTTGACCAAATGGAAAATGATGTGAAGATCGTGTATTTTTAAATCAGCAGGAGTCAGGAATTCAGGTTAGGGGAAAACCGTCAGTCTTTATTCTCAGTGAAGAAGGATAGGAGGTGGAAGAGAATCGGCTATAGCAATGTGTGCAGCTGAGTCAAGAAGCTAGCTCGACCAGCAGCCACACAACCAGCAGCTCGGAGTCTCGAACCCAGGCCCAATCTCTCCCAGCTTCTCTTCCTCTCCCTCTCTCTGCCTCCACCCACCAAAATCGTCATTTCCTATACAACACATCAGGACTTGCATGGAGAGTGGGCAGGGACCATTCTTTATCCAATCATGTATATTAATAGAGTATAGCCCAATTACTATCTAGCCTCACGTACTTGGGACCTCAGTGCATCAGCTCAAACCTCAGCCCATTACAAAATGAGATGTAAAAATTCATTGAAGGAAAAAGAAAAACTCCTTAAGAAGTAGAATTCACCAAATGGGAAACAGAGGTACAAAAGCTAACTGAGGAAAATAAGTCCTTAAAAATTGAACTCATGATTTTATGGAGAAGCTCATGATTTTATGAGAAATCAAGAAGAAAATGAAACCAAAAGAATGAAAAAAAATGAAGACAATGTGAAACATCTTACTGAAAAAAAACCAATTGATTTGTAAAATAAGTTCAAGAGAGTTAAGTTTTAAAACTATTGGACTGCCTGAAAGACATACTCCAAAAAAGAGCCTAGCATATCATCGTTCAAGGAATTATCAAAGAAAACTCCCTGATATTCTAGAATCAGAAGGTAAAATAGAAACTGAAAGAAATTGAAAGAATCTACCAATCATCTTTGAAAGATATCCCCAAATGAAAACTTCCAGGAATATTATAGCCAAATTCCAGGTTAAGGAGAAAATATTGCAAGCAGCTAGAAAGAAACAATTTCTATATTCTGGAGCCACAGTTAGGGTAACACAGATTTAGTAGCTACTATATTAAAGAATTAGAGAGCTTGGAATGTGACATTCTGGAGAGCAATGGAGCAAGGATTATAACCAAGAATACCTACCCAGTAAAACTGATTATAATGCTTTAAGAGAAAAAATGGACATTCAATGAAATCAAGGACTTTCAAGTACTGTCGATGGAAAGACCAGAGCTGAATAGAAAAACCTGTCTTTCAAATACAGGACTCAAGAGAAGTATAAAAAAGTAACTAGGAAAGGGAAATCATAAGGGACTTTATAAGGTTATACCATTTATGTTCCTGCATGGGAAAATGATGTTTACAACTCATAAGAATTTTCTTATTATTAGGGCAGTTAGAGGGCACAAGTCTGAGTTGTATATGAAAGGATGCTATCTTAAAAAAAATTAAATGGTGAGAAGAGAATTCACTGTAAGAAAGGGAAAGGAGGGATATAATGGGGTAAATTATTTCCCATCAAAAAGGCAAGAAAAAGCTATTGCTGGGAGGGAGGGGAAGGTGATAGAAGGAACAACAAATTGAGAAAGCTAGTGGTCAGAAGCAAAATGCTTTTGAGGAGGGTCAGGGTAAAAGGAATGAGAGAAAAGAATAAACAAACATTCCCTAATTGATAAATGATCAAAAGATACAAATAGTTTTCAAAGCTATCTTCAGCCTAATAAATGATCAAATCATTATTGATTGAAGAAATGCAACTTAAAACAATTCTCAAGTACTACTTCATACCTACTAGATAGGCTAATAGTACAAAAAGAAAAATGACAAATGGTGGAGATGGTGTGGGGAAATAAAATAGTAATATATTATTGATAGAGCTGTGAACTAATTTAACCATTCTGTAGGGCATTTTGGAACTATGTCCAAAGAGCTATAAAACCATGCATATCCTTTGACCTAGCAATACACTACTTCTAAGTCTGTATCCTAAAACAGATAAAAAACCAAAAAGTAAAATTGCCTATAAACACAAAAATATTTATAGCAGCTCTTTTCTGGGGGCAAAGAATTAGAAATTAAGGGGATTCCCATCATTTGAGGAATGGCTAAACAAATTGCAGTATGTGATTGTGATAGAATTGTGCTAAAAGAAATGATAAGCAGAATGCCCTCAGAAAAAGTTGAGAAGACTTTCACAAGCTTATACAAAGCAAAATGTGCTGCATCCAAAGTAATGGTAATATGTGAGACAATCAATTATCAATGACAGCAATTTTCAACAATACATTGATCCAAGATAACACTTAACAAGTCACGATTAAAAAGGCCATCCAGTTCCAGAGAAAAAAACTGATAGTATCTGATTAGAGATGAAAGTATATATTTTAAATTTTTTCTTAATTTTTTTTGAGGTTTTAAAAATCTTTGGTCTACTTTCTTTCATAATATGACTAATATGGAAATAGGTTTTGCATGGGTACACATGCATAACCTATATTGAATTTTTTGCCTTCTCACTGAGGATGGTGGGGAGCAAATGAAGGAAATGAATGGAAAGAAATTAATTTAGAACTCAAAGTTTTAAAAATGAATGCTAAAATTTGTTTTTACATGTGAATTGGGGATAACTAAAATACCAAGAAAAAACCCAACAACTCATTTTGTGTTGCAATTATGTCCCCAAAGCATAGTGTAATCCTTTGGGCTCTAAGCCTAAACATGCAAAGTTAGTGATGTGGCTTAGTGAGAAAAAAAGGTTGTTAGATAAATTTTGTGTCAGAATGTCTGCCTCTGTTGCAGGCCTAATCGACCTTTGGCTAGAGACATTGAGGTTGCTGATCCCATCATGAATCACAGCCTCAAGTTTGAACGACTCATCTCTGCTTTGCTCCCACTCTTAAGACCTTTAAGGATCACAAACAATTCATAAAGCAAATATTGTTGATGGATTATTTCAAACTGGTTCTTCTTTCCCCATCTCTAGTGTCATCCACCATGAATGAGAGACAGAGTGGTAGAAGTGATGTTGAGACTTCGACAGTCTAGGTATCTTCTGATAACAGCAACCAAAGTTCCATCAACCTCTTCTTTGGTTTTCAGAGGGTTACCAAGGTATAAAGATTTACAGCAGTAGCATATACAGTACAATATCCTTATACTGCCATTTGACAAAATGGAAGGTAAGATATAGGTTTAAAAATGTTTAACTTTAAAAATTTTATTTGTTATGTAGTAATTATAATACCATAAACTTCATGTGTTACAAAAAGTGAAAATTGTCTGAAATGAATGGTGGTTTTTCTTTTTTGAGAAATTGGCATAAACGTTCACATAATTTAGAGAATTAGTAACAAAAACATTTTGCATGTTTCCAATTTTATTTTTTATTGTATTTTATGAATTATTTCATGGTGACTGTGTTAGGAGAAGTATGTATTATCAGAATCATTTTGTTATAAAGGATCAGATGCAAAAAGTATATTTTTAGCAATCTCTAGTAAAGGATTACAGTTTTTGGTAATCATGGCAACCTAACCCCCTATTTCCCATAAGTTCAATGTATCAGCATTTGTGCTTTTTATTTTCACACCTAGAAATTTTACCCCTACAAAAATTGAGTATTGACTAGATACTATTAACAAATTTATATTAAATTTTTTTGATGTCTCTCATTAATGTGAATACTTCTTCTACCAATTGATTACAACCAATCCATATTTCTTCTTACTGTTCAAATTTTTATAATACCCTTCTAGAAATTCTCCATAAATGATATGCCTAATGTACAAGAGACCTTTCTATATACATACACGCATGTGTTCACATGCGTGTATGTGTATTATTTTGTGGATACTCATGTAGTATAAAGATGTTGTTGTTTCTCATAATTATTTATTATGACTACATATATGTATATAATATATATATCTTTATATGATTTTTAAATAAGAAATTTAGTAATTCAGTCTTAGATAATAAATTTAACTTGCATATATAACTGAACTTCAAAAGACCTCCAAATATAAGTATGCATATGTATACACACATGTATAAGCAGGTATATATATATGTGCACATACAATACATATCTGTGTCTGTAATACACATATGTGTGTTGAAGCTCTTTTAAAGATAAATTATATCCAAATTTAATTAGTTGTTATACAATATTATATTAATACTATGTTACTTTAAAAATTTTATAGGGAAGAGTTATCTACTCTGAAATGTGGATACATAGTAGACTTGAACCTCGACAAAAAGAGTCCCTACTTCAGTTGAGCTCTGCAAACTCAGCTCAGATTTTTCAAATTCCCAACATTTGGAAGGTAGGACAAAATAAGGGTCACAACTTTGTTATTAGGAAAAGTTAATAACTAAGTGAAATTCATTCTTATCTTCAAAATGCTTCATTTCAGAAACATGAACAAAAATCTCATCAATTTCAAGTTGTAAAAACTTTTGAGTGTTAAATATAATAAATATGTAGCAAAGGGTGTACATTATAGGTAAATAATGTTTATAAAAATTAAAATTCATTGTGGCCATATATTTAGAGCTAGAAGTTGGAATTTCAGAATTCAAAGAGAAAACATCAGATACTCTGTGGTTGGATTGATCTGAGCATGTTTTTTTTTTTTCCCCCTAGAACACAGCTGAACCTATAATCACTCACTTTTTCCTCAAAGACCTTCGGAGTGAGAAAACCCACTAACTTATCAGTAAACCCATTTTCCTTTTATATAGCTCAGGTTGCCAGAATGTTTTCTTTACATTAAACTTCAGTCTGACCTTTTGTGCCTTCTATCCACTATTCATAGCTCTGCCTCTGCAGTTAAACAGGACACATATAATCCTTGTTTCATCCTCTTAAATATTTGAAAACAATTATCATGAGCTATCCCATTCAAGAAGACTATTGTGTATGCTAAGCATCTTCACTTACTTCAAAATATCCTCTTAAAATTTGCTAGATTAATTTAGCTAAATAAAATGTTTTGGCCTTAAAATATATTCAAAGAATAAAATATAAAAAATATACTCAAAGAAGTTATAGAATATATGAATATAGACTATAGAATACTCCCAGGGGATTAAAGGGGAAATTTTATAACAAAGTACAAGAAATTAGTTCTATTTTCTGATGCATCTAGTATTTTTGATGGTTTTATAATTTTATATTTCCTATTTTAAAGGAAAATGTTTAGCATTTACATTTTGCTTTAGAACTGATAATTGCATTACACAGAACAGTATATTCTAGAATCACCACATTTATGAAGCACATACTATTTGTCATTACACTATGCTACATATTAAGCTAAAAACAAGGTAAAAGGCATGCCTTGCCCTTTAGAAGCTCACAATCCAATAATCACAAGATATAGTTTGGAAAAAACTCATATATAAGTAAATTATGTATTCTGAAACTCAATGCAGAGCCAAACATGATTCTGGTAAAGAAATGAATGCAAATGTGAAGGAAGGGGGAAATAACCATTCCATTCTAGAGCCAATGTGAGATAAAGTCCTGGATAACCTGTTCCCAAACTGCTTCTCCAGCCTCATTGGACATTAATCCTCCTTTCATACTGACATCCAGTCAAATTTTCCCTTTCTTGGTTTCTCACATTCAACATTCAGTCATTTATCTATGTTATACCTTTGCAATGGGCTTCCCACCTGCCTGAAAAGTAGTTTTTCCTTGCCCCTACTTCATTGGTTCCTGTTTTCCTTTGAGCTCACATACCATCATCTACATGAAGCATCTCCTTATTTCCTCAACTACCAATGCCATTCCTCTCAAACCACTTATTATTTAACTAATATATATATATATATATATATATATATATATATATATATACACACATACACACACACACATATATATAGATTGAATTGATAAATATCAATACTATATGTATTTTCAAAGATAACTTGTGACATTTTCTAATAGAACATAAGCTTGGAAATTAGGATTTTCTTATTATTTCAAGTACCATCCCAGTGCTTAACAAAATGTTTAAGATGATAGTAGGAAATTATATGTGTTGATTGATTAAAGAGAATAAAATAGGCAATGGGGTAATATGTACCCTAGATTTTGTTTCAGTGGGATCATAAGAAAAATAGAAGTATCCCATGGACTAAAATTCTTTAGGGAAAGTCAACCTAGCAAGGATGGGAAATATTCAAGAATGAGATTCTGAAGACACAGAAGTCAATAATAATTTTGATGAAGAAGAAAATAGATAATTTGGCTGAAGAGACATATATAGTTGTACAGGAAACTTATTAACCAACATATATTTCAAAGCAAATGTACAGAAAATGGAAGCAGGGCTAAGTTCCAGAAAGTGACATGAATTTGGTTAGGAGTGCTAAAGGTCTGAATGAAATAACGTAGATGATATAAAGGACTTTTTGAAATTATAGTGAGAGTAAAAGAAGGCTCCGAGAAGAGACTTGATGGGAAGAAAAGTGATAATTGGCAAACAGTGGAGTAAAGAACTGATCAACTATTTATGTTTTCTCTACCAAAAATACTGACAAATGACACTGGAACTGAGAGAATAAAGATAATCAATAGGGAAATCCAAAATCCAAAATAAGAAAGAAGAGATAGTAAGAGAGAACTTAGTTACCTTCGATAAGTCAGATGGTCCAGATGAGCTACAAGACCTGGCAGATGTGACTTCTAAGCCATGAAAGCTTGTAGAAAATGGGAGAGTACCCTAAGATCTGAGAATAACAAATGTTGTCTAAATTCTCCTCCCCCCAAAAAAGGAATAGTGTCTATAACCTATAAAGCATTTGATTTGACTTCTATCTCTGGGAAATCCTTAAAAGGATCATTAAAGAAATGACTGGTGAGTATCTAGAAAGCAAAACAGTAATTACAAAGAATCAGCAAGGCTGTACCCCAAATAAACATCATTTTCATTTTTGAAATTGGACACATACACAAAAACACAACATACTTTGTATACCATGAGAAGGCATGGTTAAACTACAGTTAGTTTGAAAAGAAAGTGGAAGTTTTAGTGGACTGCAATCTCAATGTGATTTAGCAATGTGATTTGGCAGCCAAAATCTTGCACTGCCCTAAGGCAGAGGGAGCACTTTCAGAAACAGGGCATTGATATTCCTACTGTACTCTGGCCTAATCAGGCTTCATCTGAAATGTGTTCATCTTTACAGTTTGAAAAAGGACATCAAGAAGTCTAAGAGAATCCAGAGGCAGACAATCACGGTAACAAAGGGTCTTCAGTTCATCACATATGAGGATTGGTTAAAGGAATTGGGAATGTTTAGGCTAGTGAAAGGAAAATGGGGCTAAGACTAGGAAATATAATAGTTATATTCAAATATTTGAAGGGCTGCCTTTTGGAGGACAGGTCTTCAAAGGTAGAACCTGAGACCATGAAAATGAAAAGGGGCTAATTTAGACTTAACGTGAGGAACAGTTAAAGTTATTCATAAGGAAAATGCTTCTCATTAGTAATAGAGATGGGTAGATTCTCTTTCCTTAGAGGAAGAACTTTAATTCAATGATCATTTATAAGCTATATTATAGTTGTGTAGTGTTCTTCTTTTATAAAATATGATTGTTCTCTGGGAGCAGGTTTCTTGGGGGGCTTCTGGAGGCAGCCTTAGTTTCAGTCCAGTTCAATAATCACCTCAAATGCAGCCAGCTATTAAAAGTTCAGTCCTTTATTGTCTCTTCCAAAATAGCCCAGTTAGCTTTTTTAGAGGCCTATCTCTCTGCTTGGTTCTGAGAGCTCTTGTTGCTAGTCCTTTGCCTCTTCCAGCTTTAGCCTCTCTTCTTTCGAATCCCCAGTTGCCCGACTGTAGTCTCTGGCTTCTCAATCTCCTCAACTGACTCCTGGCTGAGGCTCCAAGAGCTTCTTATATATGATCTCTTAAAGATGTGAACTTAAAGGTTGACTCCTCCTCCAAGAGTGGGATTGTGGGAGCTGTGACTTGTGAATCTCATACTGAATCCTGACTTGTGAATCTCGAACGCTAATGTGTGAACTAATGTGTAAACTCTTAAAGGCGTGAAAGGTGTGAACTCTAAACTAGAGAACTGCTAAACACGATGCTAAAATTAGACAACTGACTTATCACTTTGTAAGAATCCTAACATAGTGGGGATTATTTCGTGTATGGGTTGTACTGATCAGCTCCCTTTGATTCTGATTTATTTTTTAATGAGTAGTATGTGTGTGTGTGTATTTGTATATGCATATAAAACTAGTGAATATTTATATGTGCAAGTACATAAGCATATATCTGTACATGTGTACATATGTATGCATACTTTAATACATATATTTGTATATATTTATTTGTACTTACACATTTAAATAATTTATAAGCAACTACCTATAAGAAATAGCTATAGCTTTAGGTCACTCGTAAAATCATAAAATTCTATTTGTAACCTTCAGGCCACCTGAGTTGCAATATTATGTTTAACATGTCACTCTTCATTCAAAGCTTTTAAGTTTCATACTTTTGTTCCCCTAGGTGCAAGGATTACCTTAGAATTTTATCCTAATACTATCCCCTGCCTGTCCCATCTAAATATTTCTTACCCTTCTCATGGTGGCAAGTATTTTCTTTGTGAATTACACTCAAGATATGGGGGTGCTACCACTTGGATAATGCTAGGTCCAAGTATTTGTATACCTTTAGCAACATTTGAAAATCTACTTCTTAAAAAATTCACTCTGTTAATGTTGACTGGAGGCTTTGGATTTTTATCTCTATAAAAGTGATGTGATATCATTGCCATTTTCAGTCTCTCTCTATTCTCCCTAGACCTTTTCCTAGGCAGCAAGGGAAATAGCTCTACAAGCTAGAATCCCAGATCTTCTCCAAGCAAGAACAATCCTTTTCTCTGTCTTAAATTTGTGATCCACAGTCAGGCTTAGTACCTAGTAAGTGCTTAGTAAATATTCTAGCCATCCTTTATCATCTATCTACTTGCCTAATTTTCCTCAGATTATATCATGTCTAGAAAAGTTATCACACTATTAAGCCTCTCTTGATTAAATCCAAGAGCATTTTAGAATTTTAAAAGGACCCTATGAAATCAGTCACCTTAACTTCATTATATCATGTATGGGATAATTACTACTTAAGAGAATGCTGGTGAATCCACATGTTAGATTTAGAATAATTCATAGAATGATAGAATGTAACTAGGAAATCTAAATTCAAACCCTAGCTTTGACACTTAAAAGGTATGGGCAATGGGTCAACTGTTTCCTGATTTGTAAAATGGATTAATAATGCTTGAACTACATGCCATATAGGGTCATTTTGAAGAAAGGTATTTATAAATTTTAGATTGATATATAAAGCAAGGGCTTTTGTTTGTTTAGATGTATGGCTTTGCTGGTTTGGGAGAAATTACAATGTAGATATTTCCATTTCTACTTCCATAAATAAGATTTTACTATTTCATAGGAAGTTAGGAATATTATTTTTATTATATATTATATTACATATATAATATATAATACATCCATATAATATATAGCATATATATATATATAATATGGAAATATTTTTATAAGAACATAAAGAATGAAATAAACCAGTTGGGTCAAATTGCTTAGGTTTCATTCTACCCTGGAGATAACCCCTAGACTGGTCTCTTTTTCATTTAAGTTCTTAAGTGCCTAGTTAGAATGTCAGAAGTAAAAAAAAAAAAAAAAAAAAAAAAAAACCCACAATGGAGAGTTTTATCCGTCATGAACAGTTGCTTTAAATTTTACCTTGAGAAGATACTGCTGCCTGTCAGATGGTAGAAGTCAACCTCGATATCTGCCCCATTCATCCCTTGGGAATAAATGGCTGCTTAAGAGGATGGATGAATAGGGAATCCAAGACAGAGCAATTGTGTAAAGACACTCTGAATAAAGAATGTTGAGTTACATGCATTTTTATTTTTAGTTTCCCTGGTGAAAGCCATAAAGTAGTAAGTGATAATATCAAGAGTAGTTCAAGAAAATATTCTGCAAATGATAGTGTGAAGAAAGGAAACATTTTATTTTATTTATTTTTCCCTGATAAGTAATAACATTGGAAATCATGGAAATCTTGGGCAGAGATTCATCATTTCATCCTGAAAAACTCTTTGTCATTTTCATTTATATGCTGATGAATTTAATACCTTTTGGCCTCAGTTTTAGATGAACATCATTGGGTTATTTGGATGTTAGCAAGAAAAATTAAACTTCTGAAACACTGTATTCAGGATGTTGAAAGGGGGGATGTTTCATTGTATTTTACTGCAATGGATTAAAAAACTAGAAAGGATACACATTTATCTACAGGAATCTTGTCTTTTATGTTTGAGATGCATTTTACTGTTGCTTAGAAGCTGTAATAAAGCTTTTATCTCTCCCTGTGTTCATAGCTAGTTCTGTTCATGTATTTCTAACAAGATAAACACTCCACAAGACTCAAACATAGGTGCTTGACTATTAATTTCCTCCCTCTTTTGGCATAGAGGGTCACAATTAAATGCAGAATGTAAGGGAATATTTTTATGTGGTATAGAAGAAAAAGTAAAGGCTTGGTATGCAAAAGTCTTGAGTTCTTTTCTTATCTCTTTCACTAACTAGCCCAGTGACTTTGGGCAAGTCCTTTATTACTTCGTCCCCTTATTTATAAAAAGAAGAAGCTGAAAATAGATCATTTTAAGCTATATTCTAAATTCAATAACTATAGAAATGCTAAGAAAGGCCCAGAAAGGGATTGTGCATTGGATATAATGTTAGATTTGAAGTGAGGAAAACCTGGGTTTAATTGCTGCCTAACAAATTACTGGCTCTGTGACACTGGACAAGTGATAGAACCTGAGTGTGTAAAATCAGGATTATAATAGCACCCACAAATATTGCAAGGATCAAATGAGGTAAGGTTTAGAAAGTGTTTTGTAAACCTTAAAGTGCTATACATAAGTAAATTATTGAGCACTTCAAGATCGATCTATCTATCAGTATATAATTATTAAGCATTTACCATGTGTTAAGCACTGTGCTAAGTCCTGATGATACAAAAAGAGAGTCTTTGCCTTTAAAATTTTTTTTAGTCTAATGGAGGAAACAACAAACATGCTTACATAAAGATATAAATACTTAATTACATATATATATGTATACACACACACACAGGTTAAATACAATATAAATAGGATATAATTAATGGAAAATAGGCATTAGAATGAAAAGGGGTTGGGAAATGCTTCTTGTAGAAAAATGGTCCCAACTAAACTTTGAAGTCCTGATAAAAAGAGCAGAGCTGAGTAAGAAATTTGACTTTCCAAAGAAGACTCAAGAGAAGAATAAAAAAGTAAAATAGGAAAGAGAAATCATAAGGGATTCAGTAAGGTTAAACCTTTTACATTCCTAGGAGAAAAAATAACTACTTCTAATTCTGTCATCATTAGGGCAGCTAGAAGGAGCATATACAGATAGAAGGCATAGATGAGGTGAATATGTTGAGATAATTATCTAAAAAAAATTAAGGGGTGAAAAAGAGTAATATATTGGGAGAAGGGAGAGGTAGAATGAGATAAATTATTTCATGAAAAGAGACATGAATGAGCTTTTACCTTCGAGGCAAAGTTGGAGGTGGTGGTAGACGACACATGAACTCTACTTTCATTAGAATTGGTACAAAAAGGGAATAATATACATATTCATTTGGGTAGAGAAATCTATGTTATCCAACAGGGAAGTAGGAGGGAGGGGGATAAGAGAAAGAGAGAGTGCTGAAAGAAAGGTGAATTAGGAGAGGCAATAGTCAGATGCAAAATACCTTTGAGGAGGGAAAAGGTGAAAGGAGAGTGAGATAGAGAGAGAGAAGGAGATGAAGAAATGGAGAAACAGAGAGAAAAACAGGAAAACAGGATGAAGGGAAATATACAATAATCATAATTGTGGGAAAAAAATTTATAGCAAACTTCTCTGATAACATTTCTTATGTATATATATATATACATATATATATTCACTGTTGTTTAGAGAAATATAAATTAAAACAACTTTGAGGTACTACCTCACATCCATCAGATTGGCTACTGTGTCAGAAAAGAAAAATTACAGATATTGGAGGGTCATAGGAAAATTGGGACATAAATATGCTATGGGTGGAATTGCTAATTGATTGATCCAGCCTTTCTGGAGAGCAATTTGAAGTTGTCTAAAGGATTATAAAATTGTGCATATTTTTTGACCCAACAATGCCACTATTAAGTTGATTTTTTTAAAAAAGAGGGAAAGGACATACACACGTGCACACACACACATACACACACAACAATATTTATAGCAATTCTTTTTTATGATGGCAAAGAATTGAAAATTTAGGGAATGTCTGTCAGTTAGTGAATGACTGAACAAGTTGTGATATATGATTGCAATGGAATGCTATTGTGATATAAGAAATGATGAACAAGATGCTTTTTAAAAAACCTGGAAAGAATTACATGAATTGATGTAGAGTGAAGGGAGCAGAACCAGAGCAATATATATAGTAACATCATTATTGTACAGTCAACTGTGAATGACAGCTATTCTCAGCAACACAATGATCCTACACAATTACAAAGGACTTATGATGAAAAATGTTCTCCACCTCTAGAGAGAATGTATGAATTCTGAATGCTGATAGAAGCATATTTTTGAAACTTCATTATTTTTGTATGTTTTTTCTTTTATTACATAATTAATATGGAAATGTTTTGTTTTATTGCATATGTATAAGTGCAACAAATTTCTTGCCTTCTCAATAATAGAAGAGGAGAGAAGAAAGAGAATTTAGAACTCAAAACAAAAAAAAAGTTAGAAATTCTTTTTATATGTAATTGGAAAAATAATATATTTTTTAAAAAAAGGCAGGAGGAGATGTGAGATTGGAGATCAACCTAGAAATTAGGGCACTATAGATAAATTTGAGAATCATCAGCATAGACACCGTATTAAATCCAAGGAAACGGATACAATCACTAAGTGAAATAGTACAGAAGGAGAAGAAGCCTCAGGACAGAATTCAGTGAGTTACCCTACAGTTAGTTAGAGGACATGATCTGGATGGGCTCCAATTACAGACAAAGGAGTGATTGGACAAAAGAACATCAAGGAATAGAGAATGATTACTGGTGACAAAAGCTGCAGAGAGGTTGAAGAAAATGAGGATTGAGAAAGAGCTGCTGGATCTGGTAACTTTGGAGAGAGTAGAATTGGTAGAATGAGGAAGTCAAATTGTAAGG
Organism: Sarcophilus harrisii; assembly: GCF_902635505.1. NCBI lineage: Eukaryota > Metazoa > Chordata > Mammalia > Dasyuromorphia > Dasyuridae > Sarcophilus > Sarcophilus harrisii. The sequence goes on from NC_045427.1 coordinate 298,487,077, forward strand.
GATTTCAAAAGGAATGAGAAAAGAGAAAGTGAAGGCACCTATTGTAGATGGCCTTTTCAAGGACTTGGGCAAAAAGAGCAGAATTATAGGATGACTGTTAGCTGGGAAGGAAGGATCATATGAGAGTTTGTTGCTTGGTTTTTTTTTTCCAGAATGGAGGAGACATGGGTATGTTTTTAGACAGTAGCAAATGTGCCAGTATACAAGGAAAAGATTAAAAATAATTGATAGAATAGAGATGACAGAAGGGGCATTCAGTTGGAAGAATAACATGTACTTCAGTGAAATAAAATCACGAAACAACTGAGCAACTTATTTTTATCTATTACTTAAAGGAATTCATGAACGGTCCTTTTTCTTTTTAAAACAAAACAAAACAAAACAAAACATTCCTATTGCTAGGTTGGTATTGCAACAAAACCAATTAGGATATGGACATATGTATTTAATACTGATGACATTTTTAAGAAATTTTAATTTTTCTTTTTAGGGGCAAGATAATTCAATAGTTAGGAATTGCCACAAGGCTTTTTGTTGCTTTCTAAAGGCAAAGTTTCATAGATTCATTTAGTGCTCCATGGAGGTTATGGACAAGAGTAAATACTGTAGGATGAGAAAGTTTGGATGAGTTATGATTTTGTACTTTTAGAGGTGCAATCTCTTGGATGAGATAATAGGACTCTCAAAGTTGAGTGAAATAGAGTGAGAAAAAATATAAAATTGCTATTTTTTTGATAGTTATACTTTTTTTGTAATCCCTATTATAAGAAATAGTAACTTCTCCCTTCTTTCTCATTTTTTCCCTAGTGCATTCCTCTTTCCCTTCCTTTTCTTCTCTTAAAACAAATAAGATAAAACAAAAACCAGGTCCTTGAATTTATTTTTTTTTTATTCCTTCTGTGACTGTGTTTTGGGGGAGATTCTGAAGCCTCATGCCTAGCACACTTTCTTATCATTTAGCTCTTCTTAATTACCTAACTATAATTAATTTTTTTTCTGTTTCTCTTATGTTTGTTTAAAAAATTTTACCCAGTCCTGGTTCTTTTCCTCAGAAATCCTTGGAACTCTTCTATTTTATTTAAGATAAATTATTTCTTGTCCTTTTCACCTCCAACCCACCTCTGCCTGGAAGATTATGTTCACTTTTTCAGGATGTTATTCTTGGTTATAAGCCCTTTTCATTTGCCTTTTTGATATATCATCTTCCAAGGCTTCCTTTTCTTTATTTTCAGTGTAGCATATTCTTACATTATCCTGATTGTGGTTCCATGGTACTTGAACTCTTTTTGTATGTTGCCAGGATTTTTTTCTTTGATGTGGAAGTCCTGGATTTTGGCTATAACATTCTTGGGTAAATTTTCAATTTAGGGCTTCTTTCATGAGGTGCCTGGTGGATTTTTTCCCCCCTATTTTCACTTTGCCTTCTGGTTTTAATAGATAGGGACAATTTTATGATTTCTTGAAATATGGCATCCAGGTTTTTGTTTGGTCATGGTATTCAAGGAGTCCAATAATTCTTACTTTATCTCTCCTTAATCTGTTTTCTAAGTCAATTGTCTTTGATGGCAAATATCTCCTAGGTTTTAATTTTTATAGTTTTTTGCCTTTGTTTTTTAAACATTTTTATTGTCTCAATGAATCGATGAGTTTTGTTTGTACATTTCTATTTTTCTCTGGGATAATACTATTTTGGTCATATGTCTTCTATTCTAAGTTATTTGTTTTCCTTTCAATTATTTCCATTAGTTCTAATTTTGTTTTTATAATCTCTTGTGTCATTTTTTTCCTATCTGTTTTTGGATTCCTTTATAATCAAGCCATTTCTTGTTCCTTACATCCTATTTGTACTTATTGTATTACCTTCTTTTTGACTAACCTCTTTGGCTTATCTTAATGCACAGTATTTCTTTTAATTTGATAGTTTTTTTTTTCTTGTATATTCATATCTTCAACTTCAGTCCTGACTTGGAACTTTTTTGAGAGGAATTTTTTTTTTTGGTTTCTCCTTTCGAATTCTTGGTTGAAGTGATTAGACTTCAGTTCTATCTCCCCTAGTCTCTTTATTACTGTTATTAACACTTCACTGCTTTGGTTTCAAATGGGAAAGCTGGTTCTTGGTCTCTTTCCCCATCCTCTTCCACAGTCATTTTCTGATAGGGGGAGATGGGGAAAAGGCTAGAAATAGGGATCACCCTTTCTGCCTCCTTTCTTGGGTTCTGCCTATGTTTTCTGGTGGCCTAATGTAGTTATTGGCTGAAGCCCAGTCTTTGTCTCCTCCCCCTTGTGCAATCACCCACTGGGGATTGGCATTGTCTCTTATTGTGATGCTGACAGGTCCCAACCAGACATTAGAGAGAGTGCTGGCTTCAGGCTTCTTGGAGGGCCCTGAAGCACTTCTGCTTTTTTTTTTCTTCTTTCTGTTTCCTTGATCACCTCACAACAACCAAATTGAGTGCCTTTGGTCAGTCACCAATTGGGAGCTTACTTTATATTCTGTTCAGGGTAAGGTAGATTAGAACTGAAATTAGGGGCCTTTAAGATCTCTCACCCAACCATACCTGTGACCAGATTTCCTGAAGACTACCTGAAGTTCTATGTGGTGTTTGATGGGTGGAAGTACTTACTGGTCTTTGCCTTTGTATTTACTGAGAATTGTTTCATCTGATGCTATTTTAAAAATCTTTCCTAGAGACTTTCTTAGGGGTTCTGGGATCATTTGAAGATTTTTATATTGCCATATTTATTAGAAGTTTATTTCTATTCCCTAGAGTAAGCCTCTGATGATCCCTTCGTTATTAAAATAAAATGAGTCACTCTAGATAATCTCTGAAGTCCTCCTAGTTCCCATGGTCTGGGATTCCAGAAACGTTCATCATCAAATATGTCTTAAGATTCTGAAAATGCCAATTGGAAAATGGAAAAAAAAAGTAATTCACCCAGATATTTTATCTGACTGACTTTTTTACTTCTCATTTTTGTAGTATAGACAAAATACTAGATTGCTAGGTTTAGTGTGGTTACTCAGTCTGTATTCATATTCTTTTAAAAAATATTTTATTAAAGCTTTTATTTACAAAATGTGTGCATGGATAATTTTTCAACATTGGCCCTGGCAAAGCCTTCTGTTCCAAATTATTTCCTTATTTCCCCCCCTTACCCCCTCTCCTTCTCTCCCCACCTCGTAGATGGCAGGTAGTCCAATACAGTCTCATATTCTTTAAGTGAAGATTTCACACAGCTATATTATTTCATCTTCTAAGACTCTACTTTGCTCTTCCATAAGTCCTCCATAGATATTTTCCCTAAGTCATAAGCAAACTTCCTTTGGCATTTTAATATTTTGTAGATACCAGTGTTAATACTTTGGTTTTTTATTTCTTGATCATTACATGAGCAAATGATTTTTTGTTTCACCCATACCTTGGTATTATTGTTTATACCACTTGCATTTCATCATTATTTACTGCATAGCCTTTATACCATGTTGTACCTCTCCTTCACTTGCAATTCACTGCAATTTTGACTCCTTAGAAGTTATGGTATTTCATGGTATCCATTATTTATAGTCGTAAGGCATTACTGGGAGAATATTGACATCAGGGATTATAGGAAGAGTTTTTACAGTTCTTTAAATACAATTTAAACTACTTTTCCCCTCCCATTCAACTCAAAATCCATTTCATTGTCCTTTTATAGTTTCTATTCAAAATGTATAGAATGATAGACTATCTCACTTAAATGTTTGTCCAATGGAATATCAATAGACTTTGTTTATCCTTTTGATTTGTCTTGTGTGGATTTCTAGGACAATCTCTTTTAAATATCTATGGATATCATTGAGAAACTCATACAGTTTTCTGTGACATGGTTCAGTTAGAAAAGAGGAGTATTTCAAGGAAATCCCATTTCAGATAAAGATTTTGACTTAACTTCTGATCATTTTGCACTATATATTCAAGTTTATCTAGCCAAAAATATATAGAAAAATAATTGAAAATGGGTGGCATTCCAAATAATATTTACTGTTAATTTATTACTATATACACATATATAACCTCATTAATATATTATTATATTGGATATTTTGTTTTGTTTTTATAGTTTTATTATGGAAAATTATCATCATTAGAATTCATATTGATGTTAATTTCACACTGATATCACAGAGATTCCCAGTATATCAAAGTCAAAGTGAACAATAACCAAGATAGGAAGTAAACCTTAGAAGCAAACTCAATGCTGTTCAATTTCCAAGGTCAATTTGAACATCTGGTGAAGTTGTAGATTTCTTGAGTAAGATGTCTGTTTCCCAAAGAGCTCTTTTTCATTAATCTTAAATACTAAAAAATAATATGTTATAATATAAAATCATACTTTGTATTTTTAAAAATAAAGTTTTAGCTTCCTTTACTCACAGTAGAAAAGTGAAGTTTCTAGATAAAGTATTTTAATATAGAAATTCATCCAATTTCTTTTCTCCATCTCTTCTGTAATATTCAGACAGTATGGTTCTGTGACTCAGTAGGCTAATCTCCTCCATTCGTGAAATATTTCAGTGCCCACACAGTTTTGGTTCTCATGACTTTCTTTTGTTCTGGTGTTTGAACCAATTATGTTTGCTATTCATCAGTGGATTAGGCAAGACTATACCACTTTATGCTGTAGTGTCTTTCATTACAAATAATTTACTGCACTTTTCCCTCCCCCAATGCCTGGTAGAAATAAATAACAAAACAGGAATGGAGGAGACAGAAAGAAATCCAAATACATGCATCTTTTAGAAATGTCCAGTTCCCTGGGCAATCTAAACCAGCTAATGAAGATGGGATAAAAAAAAAAAAAAAAAAAAAAAAAAAAAAACTAGAAATATCCATTTCATTTGACAAATCCTTTAGAAGAGAAGATCTTGGGACAAGAGAGATGTGATATGCTGAAAAGAACAAGGAAGCACAAGCTGAATTGCTATCTAGGTGGATTAATTCTGCTAGCATTATGAGCTCATTTTAGCCCGAGTTGAACTAGATGTAATCAGGGATTTTCTCCTGCTAGGGCAGCATACAAAGACAAGTTAGTATGTCAGGGCAAGAGACAGATAATGGTAGACTGGATGGGAAACTTTGTCAATGCATATGTGTCTTCATGTTTGGTTCTTAACAGAGATGGCATAATAGGGTAATATGTACACTGCAAAGTATGTGAGAAGGAACAGAATCCTACTCTATTCATTCATCTGGGTTATCAGAAAGAATTTATGGAGAGATTGTATGTATAGCTTTTCCAAAGAAAAGTTAATTTTATGGAATTAACTTTCTAGGGTACAGTAGAAAAAGATTTAATTGGAATAGTATAATAACATAATAATAGGAATAATTTAAATTTATCTGAGTTGAAAGTCATGTAAAAATTCTTTCATGCTTAAGTGAACAAATTGATTAGTGAACAATCTGGGTCTCTGAATCTTACTCAGGCCTTCCTTTCTTTTCTCTTTACCTTCTGACTGAGACTAGAAATGTGAAGGACTGAAGCTTGACAATCTAGCATGTATTCAGAATGTTAAGGCCAGTCTGAAACTCTTAGCTGATTTAGCAGATTATTTTCCTCTCATCTGAATGTGAGCCTGACCACTCCTTTTTTCTTTAAGACCTCACTTTAAACCAAAAGTTGAGACTTATAGATCTAAAAATATTTTAATGGCTTAAATGCTTATTTGAAAACACAAACATACCAAGTGCTGCTGTTTCCTACCTTCTTCCCTATGGTATTTTAAATAATCATTCAAATTAAAATTTACTTAAGATATTACAATATAGGGATCTTTCCCTTAAAAATCTCTTTCATTCCCCACTGCCCTTTGTCCCTTACCCCTTCACAGGGACCAAATTCAGGATCCCATGGTGATCTTCCTCTTAGAGAATTAGGGCTGGAACTGAAACTCCCTGATTGGCAGCTGGAGCTCAGCACAGGTACCATAACAGTGAATTCATACTGACATGGTCTTTGGGCTTTGTTTTTGTTTTGTTTTGGTTGCTGTTGGCTTGTTCAGTCCTGATGCAAGCCCAGTTAGGGAAGAAAAACCGACCAAAGAATCCCTGGCAGCGCTTTGGGCGATTTTCGGTTCTGTGGGTGCCAGCAACCATGATCTTCAGAGGTGATGATGTGAGGGTGGAGCTTCTATCAGGCTTAGCATAGAACAGGGTCCAAAAACATCAGATTTCTTCACTTATGATTTGGTGACAGGAAAGAGAAGCAATCACAAAGGAGAATCACAAGAATTCAGACTTTAAGGAACTTTAGATATCTAGCCCAACTACTCTATTCCTGCAAAAAAAAGTAACAGAGGCCTAGGAAGGGAAACACTTTCACCAAGATTATTCAACTAGTAAATTGAATTCATTGGGAATGAAAACTTGTAAGCCATATCTTGCTTTGATTACTTCACATAAACACACATCCCCATTTGGTTACATATTTGTTTATTTATTTTTACAGATTATTGGTTTATTTTTTTTCTCATTAATATACAAAACCTGAAGTTATTCAGATTTATATTTTGTTTTGTCTAATAAATGGCATACATTCATAAGAAGCCAAAATTGTCTTCTTTTTAGAAATGGTTTGATCTAGTTTTTGAGTAATATTTGCATCCCTTCGCATGAATTTTTAGGGAAAAATCTTTTGCTAGATACTGATACCCTGGGCCCAGAATAGACTATTGGCTGTTCCAAATATATTCTGAATAGGATATAAAATTACTTTTATTGTATCCATTCAGAGATTTTTCAGTGTCCATTGGCATTTGTAAGTCCCAGTGGTTATCCTTCCCACTCTGGCCACCCAATATACCATTGGCATCAATGACTATAAATTATGTTGCCACAAATTATGATTTTAGATTAGAGACTTAGAAGTGCAAAATTGGTCTATAAACAGTTCAATTAGTGATAGGGACCTGAATTTCTATTCTCTTGTCTTTCAAGTTGATTATATTAGGCATTCTGCCATATGCCTCTCAGAAATGGGTTTTCAAAGACTTTTTGTTTTATTTTAAATTTATTTTTAAAAAACCATTTATTGGTAGTTTTATATCTATACCATCTCCATTTTCTAATACACCTCTCTTCTTAAATCGCAGAAATACAACAAAAAATAAAAAAAGAGGAGGAAAAGACAATTAAACAGAGATAACACAGTTGAAAATAGTTGATATTATTTGCAGGGTTCTACATATATAGTTCTATACCTTTGTAAAGAATGATATAGAGATGCCTTTTTATATCTCTTTTTTGGAACTATACATGGTCATAATTTCATACTATTAAATTTATTTTGTTTTGTTGTTTTCCATTTACATTATTATAATTGTGGATATTGTTTCCCTGGTTCTGTTTATTTTGCATTGGTTCATATATCTTCCTATGTTTCTCTATATTCATCATTTAAAAAAATTAAATTCATCATTTTTGATAGTACAGTAATATACCATTACCATAGCCATTCCCCAACTTATGAACATTTACATTATTTCCAGTTTTTTCCTGCTATAAAATGTGTTGCTATAAATATTTTGGTATAGTGTATTCATTTTTACCATTGAATTTATGACATTTCTCACAAGAGAATATCTGGGTCATAGAGCATGTTCGTTAATTTTTAGAAAATATATACTTTTTTCTTTTGGAACTTTTAATGAAATATACTGCCTATATTGCCTATTTAAACATGATTGCCTAATTCTTTAAATATGATAGTTTAATTCCTGGTACAAATAAATGCAAGAGAACTTAATGCTTATCTTTGTCAAGGCCAGTTATTATAGTATCTTATATTTGTGTACAAAAGATGACTTAAAAATAACTTTTATATATATGTTTTCAATGGTTAGAGCACTTCCTTTGAAGTCAAAAGACCAAAGTTCAAATCTTGCCTTTGAGAACATTTATGTGAACTAAGTTACTTCACTTCTCTGGGTCACAGTTTCCTCATCAGAAAAATGAGGGGTTTGGACTAGGTAGTTTCTAAAGCCCCTTTCAGCTCTAAAACTATGATTTTAAGATATTCACAATTACCCTGAGAAGCAGGCACGTTTGATATTTTCATCTCCATTATAAAGCAGGCTCAGGAGAGGTCACAGAAGTAAAGAATCTCATAGTTCTAAGGGACCTCAGAGGTCATATGGTTCAATCAATATGTGAGCAAGAATCATAACAACTGGTTGGCCAACTTCTGATCTGAAGACCTCCCAAGACAAAGAATTCATTACCTCCCAAGAAAATTCATCATTTCTATGCGCAGATTTTTAAAGTTTATTGTTTTTTTGATGTACCAATCCAAAATATTCTTTTTTAACCTTGCCAGTTACTTTTGTAGCCCTTTAATCTGTCTGGTTCTATAACTAGTAGTATCTTAGAATATCAAGGGAGATGTTGTTCTTCTGTTATTCTGGGATGACACTGAGAGAAAAGGAAGTATTGGGGGGAAAATAAAAACAAAAACAAACTTTTCTTGCCTTTTCTAGCCAGATTTTTGGACTGATTATTTATGGACCCTTGGGTTTGGCTCAGTACTGAGACTCTTGGGTGCCTTGGAAAACTTGAACTTTGAACTTAGAGGATTTCAACAGATTCAAATAGCAAAAAAAGCTGAAGGATACATATGTCTCTATAAGGGATAAACTCACCTTTCAGTGTTGAAGTGCAACTAAGTGATCCACAGGAACTTGGCCTGTGTTGGGATGAGAGCTTCACTCTAAAAAAAGTTCTTAACACTATTTTTCAGGGACCTTTCTATGCCATAATAATTGTCTCCCCAGTGATAATTCTCTGAACCATTTTGCTCCCGATAAGTGCTCACACAATGAATTTAATTAAAATCCCTTTTATCTATTATGCTGAAAACAAGGAATTAACAATATCCATTAAAATGACTATTACATTCATGTCAAATGGATTTCAACACCCAGCTAAAATGATATGAAGCAAAGCTGTAATCATGTGAGACCAAATTTGGTGTATAAAATTATAACCCCCCCCCCAAAAAAAAACCCCAAATTATTTTAATTTCAAAATGCAATTATCATTAATGTCAGTCAAACTTTCTCAAGATTTCTTTCTGTTCACCCTAAAGAAATAAATGAAACTGTTAAATACTCAGGCTGAGAAATTCTTCATTAACCCCTCCATTGCTAATAGATCCTAATATACAGATGAAAGAAGTAGAAAATGTTTAAGGATATCTTTGACGTGATGGGAAGAGTAGAAAGGAACAAACTTTTATTAAATAATTGCTTTGGGCCAGCACTGCTCTAAACATTTTGTAAATATGATCTCATTTGATCATGACATAAGTAAGATTTCATTATATTTAAAATTATAGAAAAAAAAACATTAAAAAAAAGAATTATCAGCTAAGTTGTCCCAGAAATAGAAAAAAATACTCCTTTTTGCAAAAAGTCAATATATTCAAAATGAGGTCAGCAACACTGTACTGCTTTCCCTTTAACCTCTCCATTACTTCCTGTGTTTTCTCAAGCAATGCTTTTAAAATTTCTCAGTAAGACAAAATTCTTTAAGTTTATTGTTTATAATTGACCAAGTATTGTTAATCATCTTTGAAGGACAAATTATTAGGGTCTCCCCCACCATGTTCTCTTTGATTTTAGACAAAAATCATTAAGCACAGTCCAAATTCCAAATTTCATGCCACAGTGAGAAAACGAATGACTCAGCAACATCAGAGTAGTTATGGCCCTATTGTGAAATTGTCCACTAGCTTTTGAGATTTTTATAGTCTACCTTATAGTTGTCCAGTATGGTTATCTTTGTAAAATAGACTTTGTTTCTTATATATCAATCTATTTCCATGCCTTTCAGAGTTGAGAATCAATTTCATTTCCTTGATTATACTCAGCCCATCTTCTGGCCAAAACCTTTCAAAACCTAAAACTTTTTCCTGTCTTCTTTTTGTTTACCAAATAAGCTTCAAATTCTTTAGCACAATATTTAATGCCTTTTCTAGTCTGCTACCTTTGCACCCTGTTCTCATTTTGCTCCCTTCCAAAGTCACTATGGTCCTGTGAAAATGAACTACTTTCTATCCCAATTTACTCCCAACATTGTCCTATATCCAAGTCTTTGCTCACATCATTCTATACCTGTCATTATACACTCCCCCCCCCCTCCCCACCCCGCCCAGCTTCCTACATCATTTTTCAGTCTTTTCTGACTCTGTGATCCTATTTGGGATTTTCTTGGCAAAGATATTGGAGTAGTTTGATATTTCCTTCTCCAGCTCATTTCACACATGGGGAAACTGAGACAAAGCTAAATGACTTGATTCCATATCTAGTAAGTATCTGAGACCAGATTTGAACTTAGAAAGCTGCATCTTTCTGACTCTAGGCCCAGAACTCTATCTATTGTGTCAGCTAGCTGTCCCTGTTACATGAATACTTCTATCTTTAAATCTATGACCCTATGAACCTCTCCTGATTCCCCCATCCAGTAATAATCCTTTCCCCCTCAGACCATCATATAATACTTGTTTTGAAGCTTTTCTTATGCATTTATTGTATACTATTTTTAACTGAAGACAGAATCCATGCCTCATAAAATATTTGCATATTATTCAGTATTAGTCATAATGCTACATGCCTGGTTTGGTTCTTAATAAATGATGATGTTTATCTTTACCCTCGTCATCATCATCGTCCTCTTCATTGTAAATCATAATACCTAATATTTCTCTTACTGCCTAGAAAAGTCTGAGATACCTGTCTGAATTTGTCACCATACAATTATTTTTTCTTAGCAAATACTATAACCAATCCTTTAATACCCTTCACAGCTGTGGATGCACCACCATACCAGTTTCTAACTTAGTCTAATTCCTAGGAAATTCTTGTAGGAAAAACTCATACCTATAATTGTTAGGGATTTTCTTACAACAATTCTAATGAGACAGATAACAAAGGTATTATTTTCTCCATTTTACAGATTTATAAAGATGAAGTTCAGAAAGTTTATTTGTTATATTGAGCTTTGAATCCAAGATTTGACACTGTTTCCTAATTCCATTAACATTGCACCTCACTAAGAATAAATCTAATTTGAATTCAATATCTAATGAATATTTCCTCTCCATATGGGTTAGTCCTTCGTTCATCTTTCAATTCTATGTTATTTTCTATTTACCTTTTCCCTACCATGTAAATTATTTTAGCCTTTAATCTAGGTTGCTATTTTTACACTAATGAAACTTCAGCAATCCAAAGCCCTTTGTTGTTGGATTGATAGGGTGGAGTAACAATTTGATTTCCTGGATCCTTGAACACATTTTAGTCTAGGGATTTCTTTCTGGAGACATCATTATTATTTGTACTTGATGATGATCCTGTTGACAGTATTACTACCCTAAATAATTCCACAGAGTCTTATTGGAACAACAGAGCCTATTGTCATTGGATTTTGTTACAGATGTACTCTATGCTCTTAAACTACACTGAAGGTCTCTAAGAGCAGATGAAATAAACATAATTTCTATTTCCATTGTGCTTTAAGGTTTTCAAAGTGCCTGATAGACATTATCTACTTTGAGCATTATAGTGATAGAATAGATATTGTTATCCCCATTTAATGGATGAGTAAATTGAGGCCCAAAAAAGATTAGGTTACTATCCCTTCATCAAACAACTACTATCAAAGGTAGGACTTGAATTCAACTCTACTTGATTCCAAGTCTGTCATGGTAGCAATCACTATACAATCATCATGTGGAAAATGGTACAGTGGGTATAGCTTGGGTTTAGAGTCTGGAAGATCTTGCCTCAGATCCTTCCTAGTTGTGTGACCTTGGGCAAGTCATTAATCCCTGCCTCAGTTTCCTCATCTGTAAAATGGGAATAAAATAGCACCTATTTTCCTTAATTATTGAGTGAATCAAATGGTATGATAATTGTAAAACATTATGTTCCTGGAGCAGCTACGTGGCACAGTGGATAGAGCACTGGCCCTAAATTAACCCTGATTTATTTCTTAAAAAATGATGTGCCTGCCACAGAGTAAGCACCGTGTAATTGATACCAATGATGATAATGATGTTCCATTTTTCTATGTAACAAGTTTTTCATCTTCCTGGCCTCTATTGCATTAGAACCGTATCCAAAGCACACTCAGAATATGAATAAGGTTCTAGAACAAATGTTCATACATGAAGTGAAGCAACTCTGGGGAGAAGGTAGGGAAGAGAAGAGAGACAGCAGAAGGAATGCTCAAGAGAGTTGCCCCATGGCTGCTGGATAAATGGAAAAAATACCTTTTCATGACCACTTTAAAGTCCTCCCCCCAACTTCAGCCAGACTGTGTTCTGCCAGGGAGCACTATCTACTGATAGACAGTCTTGGCAGACAATAATCAGAAGTGGGCTAGCGCATTCTGAGCAATGTTCAGCTGCTGTGACTATAAGAACTAATTCTACAACATTAAGCATGGGTTTCACATGCTCACTGATCTTTTTCTCAGCTATATCTGTGCACATTTCTGTGCATGTGTTTACTTATGGTTAAAGTTCAAAGTTCCTCAGATAGCTAATGTAATTCAATGATCATCAGTTAGTAACTGGGAATATTTCAATTTGCAACCTAAATAAGAATTTATCTTTTCTTCTTAATAACATGTAGACACTCAAAAGCCTATGAAAAACTCTGTCTATTTCTGTTTGTCTTTCTCTGTCTCCTCCTCCCCTCCTACTTTTCAAACACACATACCATTAAGAAAGGAGGAAAGAAACATAGCTTTTCATTTGGCTAAAATCAACAAACAGCAATTTAGTGAGGTAATGTCTTTTAATGAGGTAAGAACTATTATTTGACTAAACCAATCAAATATTTCCTGGTCCAATTACAAATAGGTCCATATTTGCTGTGCATATTTCCCTTACTTTATCTCTAATATTTATTCACAATACATCTTTGGAAATAATTTATTCTAACAACTAAACCTTGGGAATCTAGATATTATCTAAGTAGGTTTTCCAAAAGTCTACCCTAATTCATCTCAGTTTAAACTTTACTATTTTTAAATTTGAATTTCAAGTGTCATTTATTTCCTATAAAGAGAAGTTATTTAGGAAAATTAATTCTGCTTTGTCCAAGTAAACTTTGGAAAGACATAGATTGTCTCACTTTTGTAGTTTCATCACACTGCTTGGTATCATACCTAAAACACAGTTGGAACTTAATAAATGTATGAATTCCTGGTCCTTTTTCTAGTGTTGCTTCATGACTTTGATCGTTAACATGATGACTTTTTCCTTTGTTTCTGAGTTTCCTGGTATAAATATGGGAAAGTAGTAGCTAGAGAAAGAGTATTTTTCTTTGGAAAGGTTTTGGTATATTGAATGAAACAATTAAACACTCCAGTTGATATATCCTTGTGTCTCTTTGTGACCCCATATGGAGTGTTCTTGACAGAGATACTGGAATGCTGCCATTTTCTTTTCTTTTCTTTTTTTTATTAATAGCTTTTTATTTACAAATTATATGCATGGGTAATTTTACAGCATTAACAATTGCCAAACCTTTTGTTCCAATTTTTCCTCTCCTTTCTCCCACCCCCTCCCTTAGATGGCAGGATGACCAATACATGTTAAATATGTTAAAGTATAAATTAAATACAAAATAAGTATACAAGTCCAGACCATTATTTTGTCATTCAAAAAGGATCAGACTCTGAAATAGTGTACAATTAACCTGTGAAGGAAATCAAAAATGCAGGCAGAAAAAAATATAGGGATTTGGAATTCTATGTAATGGTTCTTAGTCATCTCCCAGAGTTCTTTCGCTGGGTGTAGCTGGTTCAGTTCATTACTGCTCCATTGGAACTGATTTGGTTCATCTCATTGCTGAAGATGGCCAGGTCCGTCAGAACTGATCATCATATAGTATTGTTGTTGAAGTATATAATGATCTCCTGGTCCTGCTCATTTCATTCAGCATCAGTTCATGTAAGTCTCTCCAGGACTTTCTGAAACCATCCTGTTGGTCATTTCTTACCAAACAATAATATTCCATAATATTCATATACCACAATTTATTCAGCCATTCTCCAATTGATGGGTATCTACTCAGTTTCCAGTTTCTGGCCACTACAAAGAAGGCTGTCACAAACATTCTTGCATATACAAGTACCTTTCCCTTCTTTAAGATCTCTTTGGGATATAAGCCCAGTAGTAACATTGCTGGATCAAAGGGTATGTACAGTTTGATAACTTTTTGAGCATAGTTCTAAATTGTTCTCCAGAATGGTTGAATGTATTCACAATTCCACCAAATGTTTCAATTTTCTGAGGCAAACAGGATTAAATGAGTTGTCCAGGGTTGCAGCTACTAGGAAGTGTCTGAAGCCAAATTTGAACTCAGAAGATGAATTTTTCTGACTCCAAATCTGGCACTTTTTCCATTATGTCACCTAGCTATACCAAACAGAGGTTGTATTGGTTTCATTACTATTTCTCAGGACAAGAGTTATAAGGGGTGATGCTAGGTTAGAAAATTGTCTAACTGAAAATATGGCGGGGGGGAAGGATGGTCAAGATATGTTGAGATCTTTCCAAATAGGCCAATTGACTTGTAGAGCTCCAGGTCTCCTCTAAAAAATGTTTTCCGGAAGTCTTGTGAGAAGCAGCAAGAGTATATTATCTGTGAATTTTAAAGTCTTTAAACAACATTACTGATATATGCTTAAATGGTAGAAAAGTGACTTGATAATTCATCTTATTTCCTGAATGGGTATAAGAACATTTGGAATTTGGAAATATAGACTGATCCAATATAGATTTTCTAACAGTTTTGAAGCAGTCTATTTCCCCTTAATTTGCAATGAAGTTAGATATTTAAATAAAAAGGTATCCATTTTATTGATTATATAATACCTAAGTATATGAGTGATAAGTCGGGCTTTGAGTTCCAGATTTTCACCTGAATCCTAAAAGTATTGCTAAGTAACATTCAGGTAAACTTATCCTTTTATCGGAAGAGTTTCATCTTTAAAAGGCACATGTCCATCACATTTTGCTTTAATATAAAGTTTCATCAAAAAGACTTCCATACTAAATGGCTCCAATTATAACTTGGAAGTAGGGATGGTTGAGGAGACCCTGCCATGATTTGCATTTATGATTTTAGATTTTTAAATCCTTCACAGTAGATTCTCTGAAAACTAAGTTATTCTTTTTGGCTGTCCTTATTTTCCTAATAGAAGAACTAATCTCATCACAGATGATCTGTAGACATAACATGAATTGTGCAAGCAGAATGGTTGGGAATTCATTCACTAATCAGGAGAAAATAATGAAGTAATTAAGTAGTAATGAAAGTAATGAAGAGTAACTTCAATTTGGTGATTTGAATTTTTCTCATTTCCAGAATTTAAAATTAATTATGTTTTATTAGTCTAAAAATAATGGCAGCCCTTCCAAGATCATATTATATAGAAAATTCTCATAATTTATGGTAAAAATTTTTACAAAATGAAAAAACAATAAAAAGATAAAAAACATTATAACTGAGATCTGGGTCAGGTAACTACTATAAAAATGGAGAACTAGATATGTTATCCAATTTCCATTGACTTTCAAAAACTTCTCAAAAGTACAATTATGAGCCAGAGGCAGATCAATTTTCAGCTGTCTTCAAAGGCCAAGATGCCAAAATCATAAAATAACATAAAATAGGGATAAAGAATATTAATTCCTAGTATGCATTACACAACTCAACCCACTGACTTTTGCTCTGGCCTCTATTCAGTGGCTTCCCTATCTCCTAGACTAACCCTATTGTGTTATAGCAACAAGTAGAAAATTTAAATTTGGTCTACCATTTTGTAGAGGAGGCAGAAGAATAAAAAAGGGAAGAACATGATTTGCCTGGAGCTGGAGTGTTCAGTCAAAAAACTAGAGAGCATGGGGATCTGATATAAGATACAATATGCATGTGGAACTGTACCGGTTCTGTCCCCCAAGAAATCACTTTTGGAGCAGAGGATAAGGCTTGTGAAAAGTAAATTTCCTAACCCAAGAGAAGACTGAGACAGTAGAGAATTCAGCCCCAGTGGAATCCACATTAGAAGGGAAGGAGTCAAAAAGGAATGATAGAGAAATATGAGGAAAGACTGCTAAAATCAAAGATCTAGGGAAGAAAACAGTTAAAAAAACTCAGAGGATAAATTAATAAATCAAAAGGAAAGATAATAAAACTAAAGGAAAGATAACCATTAAAACATCTGATTAAATACAAAACTGAATATTATAAGACAAAGAAAATTGACCCAATACCTAATAAAATAGGGAAGCTTGTGAATTTCAAAACCTATTCCTAATTGTCTCCAACTCCAATTCTGCCTTACTCTCTAAGGCTAAATTGGCTTCTTATTCTACCTTCATTAGTAAGAATGATATTAGGTCTAAATCAAACCCACAGCTCTAGGTTTAACATACTAGCTATTATTCTGACTAATACAAATATTAATAGCCAGCATTATATTAATATTAATAGCTAGCATTTATTTATCACTTACTACATGCATTATTATTGCTGTTGTTTATTATAGTTTCTTAATAATCTGCACTGTCTTGCCTTGATCTCTTCAGCATTTAGCCTAGCACTTGGTACTTAATAATTCTTTTTACAATCACTCATGTAATCAACAAGCATTTAGTAAGCACTTCTTATGGGAAGGACTGCTGGGCACCAGAGATATAAAGGGGAAAAAAATGAAAATGTATCTTTCTCAAAGTGTTTATGGCTTTTATTTTTTAAGCAGCTCACACCTGTGCTATTCCAAACCCATCAATACCTTCTGATGATGTCTTTATGTAAGGAACTTGTATTCCTTTGGGGGAGATGACATGCATTTATAAATGTATACAAAATATATGAAAGAAATACAAGGAATCTTGAGTGGAGGCACTTGTGTGTATGTGAATGCCTCATGCTAGAGGTAATGCTTGAACTGAACTTTGAAGGAATCCACATTGCTAAGAGACCAAGCTGCTGATGTAGCTCATCATGAACATGGGATTGGCCTCTGCAAAAACATGGGGAGGGAAAAAATGGAACGTTGTGTGTGAGGAACATCAATTAGGCAGATTTCACTAGATTGAAAGGTAATGGTTATATGACAAGGATGTTTCTAGCTTTATCATACATTACTCCTTTTTACACTCTTTTAGTAAATTGGAACTAGGCTTTAAATTCCAAACAGAAGAGATTCTATTTGATGTATATAGTCGTTAGTCCAGTGCCTAGCACATACTGCTGAATTGCTAACTGTTTATTGATTGACCCTAGAGATAATAGAATCATTGGCATTCAATGAGAAAGGAACTAGAGTTCAATGACATGATCAAATCTATGATTTTACAATATCACTTTGGCAGTTATGGGTTAAATGAATTAGGGATGTAGGAGGGAGATTGATTAAAAGACTGTATCAAAACTGGATAAAAGGTGAAATCTTGGACTAGAGTGCTGGCCATGTAAGTGGAAAGAAGGAGGGTAGATGTTAGAAATGTTGTAGAACTAGAAACTAAAAGAGTTGGCAATGGACCAATTGAATGTTATGTGGACAGTGAAAAGTAAAGGATGACTCCAAGCTTGATAATATGTTTGATTGGCAGACATCCGACTGCCATAATCAACATGACTTCACACTAATGTGGTTATATACATATTCACTCATTTGTCAATCTTTCCTGAGAGTAATCTGGTTGTCTAAATTTGAGACATCTCTCCATGATCCTAAGGAAAGATGATTATTTGTTGCACTACAGGTGACATTATCTCTTCCTAAAAACAATTTCTCAGGCAAATACGCCTACGTGCACACACAAACATATACATACTCTACTACCACATCATAAAAGGAGAATGTAGGTTAATAAATCCCTATAACTCTGTGGTGAACTTTAAAAAATACTACAGAACAGTAGTATTATTACAAAGAAGTGTACAATAAGCATGTAGAATTAGAAAAGCTCCAAGATCCAGTTATAACATTCTGTAATTCTGTTACAACATGAAAAATTAACTGACAAATACAATGTTCTCAAGCTAAACCTGTTGGTGAAGAGGGTTATTCAAGTTCATATATATTCATGTATATTCAAGTTCATATGGTCACTTTTTTAACACTAGAAAAAGAGAAAGGCAAAAAATAGTCATATATATTACCCATCCTCCTCCCTCTCCTTTTTTTAGCAGATTGACCAGTTTGATGATTGCCTTATTCCTGCTAAATTAAATCCTCCTAAATTGAGGGATTTGGTTTCTAAATTCCCAGGTTCATATTCTAATCATCTAACTTCCCCCCCCCCCAAAAAAAATGCCAGTAAGACTTCACTTTTCCATTCTTTTCTTTTCTGGGAAGATACATTATTCCTTCCTCCCTTCCTCCCTTCTTCCCTCCGTCATTTCTTCCCTTTCTTTCTCCCTCCCTCTTCCTCTCCCTACCTAGCTCTTTCCTTTCTCGCTCCCTTTCTACTTCTCTCCTTCATTCCTTCTTTTCTCCCTCCCTCCACTCCTTCCTCCCTTCCTCTTTCCCTCCACCCTTCCTCCCTCCTTTCACAATTTTAAAGTTACAACATCCAGAATATACTTTATATCTTTTTTCCTCCTTCTCTTCCTTCTACTGATTTTGGGGGACTCATACTTCATTTCAAACTATATTTTAATTGACCTTTTTTTTTTTTTTTTTTTGCATTAACTATATCTCATCTTGCACCCTCCCATACTCTTCTAAAAGGAATTCCTTATTAAAAAAAAAGATTTTTAAAAACAGGGAAGAGAACAAATTTAGCTAAGCCAATCAACACATTGAAAGTCATACAGTACTTGCATGTTCTATGTCAGTACCTATACCTGACTTTTTAATGAAATGGGTGATAGAGCTGTCTTTTCATTTTTTTTTTTTTTTTTTTTGGTGTCAAGCTGTTTTATAATTTTATAGCTTTGTTTTTTTTTTTTTTTTTTTTTTTTTTTTTTTTTTTTTTTTTTTTTTTTACATTTCCATTGCTGTAGAAAACATTACATTGTTTTCCTGGGCCTGCTTTACTTTGTATCAGTTCATAAATTTCTTTTGATGTTTCTTGTATTCATTATATTTGTTGTCTCTTTGGCATAATAATGTTGTTACATAAATGTAAAACAGATTAGTTATTTCCTCAAATTAAAGGGAACTTACTATGTTTCTAATTCCTTGCTAAAAACAAAATCAAAAAGCATTTTTTAAAAAATAGAGTCTATTTTGTCTAGGCCAGTGAAGTATAGACATCACTCATGGGCCCTGTCCTGCTGTGATTAGCGTGGGAGATTTGAGCTGCTCCATAGCCAACCTAGATTAGTTTTGCCACTTCTTAGGCAACCTTGTATCCTCCTTTCCTTTTCCCTTTCTGGGATTTACCACATATTTTTCTAAGTTAGTGTTTAATTAAGACCACTGCAATATAAAACTTCAGGACTCAAGAGTTCTGTCATCCTCAGACTTCTTAGTATATAGAATTACAGATGTGTGCTAGCATACCCAAGAATGAATTATTTTTGAAAGCAATCACTATAAGGAAAAAAGTATTCTTAATACGAGGAATACAAAAAAAAAAAAAAGATAATTCCTGCCCCAAGGAGTTTACATTCTAATAGAAGAAAATTATCATTTGGAAGAAAACCTGTAAGTTGATGTGTTGAGGGTAGAAGGGGAAGTATCAAAATAAGGGCATGCTGCTGAAATTTTAGAGAATCTGGAGCAGACTAGAGAGTAATGAAAGAGTAACTATGTCTGATTAGGACATTTTCTTTAAAAGAAAGTTCTTGGAGGAATATCCATCAGAATCATCATCAGATCATCGGTTCAGGTTGAAAAGGTTGCTATGACACGATGGAGAAAAAAGTTAGCAATAATTCTCCCTACCACTTCTATTCATCTCCAGGCTAAGCATTCCCAGTTCCTTTATTTAAAATTCATATGATATGTGCTCAAAGCCTCTAACTTTCCTGGTTGTTTTTTTCTAGACATTATCCAGTTTAACACAGTACTTCTTGAAATGTGACACTGAGGACTGAACACAATACTTCAGATGAAATCTGCTGAGAATAGAATACAATATTTCTATTGTAGTAGTCATGTATATTGTTTTCCTGGTCCTGATTCACTTCATATCAGTTCACAAAACTCCTTTAATGCTTCTTGTATTCATTATAGTGGGACTATATCACCTCTCAAATCCTGGAAACTATATTCTTCTCAATTCAGCCTCAGAGTGTTTTTTCCTTTTTGGTTAAAAATCACACTTCTAACTTTTATTGCATCTGCTGTCCATTGAAACTATCAATGTTTTTCAGTATTACTTAGTAACACTACCTACCTCGGTTGTAGTGTTGATTATTTTTTGGCACCAAAGGATAAAATTTTATATTAATCCTTTTTGAATGTCCACGTGTTAAATTCAGCACAATGTTCCAGCCTTTTAATGTTATTTTTGATTCTGATTCACTTATATAGTATATTAGCATATCTCCTATCTTTGGATCATCTGCAAATTTGATGAGTATACCTTCCATGTCTTTACCAGAGTCATGATTAAAAAAGAACAAAGCCTGGTCCAGGTTGGAAATGGAGCAGGTCAACTCTCTTGTGCTGATCAGAGTGGAATAAGACCTTGAGTAGCACCTCTACTTCCAGCCTGGCAAAATAGAGAGACTCAGTCTTTAAAATAAACCAATACTTTTTGAGTTGACTTCATTTGACCTTTTAATGAAGCATTAAAGGAGAAAATAGAGATCTGAGGTGAAGGAGAAGAGACTTGATCTTTCTCAGAATGATATAGTAGAATAGTGTTAGAGGAAAAATGAATAAAAAGATACTGTTGTATAACCAGAGCTGGGGGAAAAAAAAAAAAAAAAAAGATTTGAATCTCTTCCTGAAAAGGAGGGAACTGGATTCTCTGGAGAATAAAAATGTTATTTGTTATTTGTCTTTCAAAGAATGACAAAAATAGAGCCACAGAAGTTATTTGGTAAGATATCATTTAGTAAAAGTCAGAGAAAGAGAGAAAAGTAAGTAGTGATTTCCTTCTCAGAGTACTAAGAGAGCTATTTGTTGAAAAATAGGACTATTGTAGAGAGGCCTATTGTTCTCTG
Source organism: Sarcophilus harrisii (assembly GCF_902635505.1). NCBI lineage: Eukaryota > Metazoa > Chordata > Mammalia > Dasyuromorphia > Dasyuridae > Sarcophilus > Sarcophilus harrisii. The sequence continues at coordinate 298,508,261 of NC_045427.1, forward strand.
AGGGCAGGCAGCTGAAATAAAACAGATAACCTCTCAAGACTTACGAAATGGGATGACAATTCTACACTTCTGGTAATTCATGTCTGCCCAGTGACACTCCCATAAGAAACTAAAAGTATTGCCAGTAATTATCAAGTCTTAGGCAGGAAGGTAAAGACCTAATGGGCTCTCAGTTCAGATTCAGTGGAATATTGCCAGTTGTCTTGACCTATGTCTTGTTACTGGACTCAAGTACCTCTAAAGGTGAGGGTGAGGTGATGACTTTGCACAGTTTTGTCTCGTTTAAATATACTTCACTTGCAAATCAGGGCATCACTTTCCTGATGTCATTGCTCCTCTGTGAATGAAGAATGGGAAAATAACAAATACCTTATTGGCAAAGGTTGTCCTTTCACTTTAATGCCCCTGACAGCCTGGAGAATGAAGAAATAGTCTTCAAAGTCCCTTAACTTTCTTCTCCAGGAAGATCACCCTATACTTAGAACACTGATAATAGTCATTTGGTTGAAGTGGAAAAATAAACATTGTACGCTTAATGCAAGTCACTGCATAATTTTCCCTGCCCTTCATACTTGGTGAAGTTCTTAGACTGTTTTTTTTTTTTAAGTATTTCTAGATGTTTACATCTCAAATGCTAGTAACTCATGAAAAGTCTAGAGATAATTATTACATCTTGATAATCTGAAAGTCCTACTTACCTTCTGTTCTTTTATCCCCACAGTTATACCTATTTCTACTTAAACCTTGATTCAAACTCATCCCTGTTTCATTCCTACCCACTAAAACATTTTATGAATTTTCTTTACACTCTAAATGTTCCACTTACCTTTTCTATATATATATATATATATATATATATATATATATATAATAAAGCTTTTTATTTTTAAAACACATGCATAGATAGTTTTCAACATTCACCCTTGCAAAACATTGTGTTACAATTTTTTTTCTCTCCTTCTGTTCCCCCAGTCCCTCCCCAGAAGGCAAATAATCCAATATATGGTAAATGTGTGCAATTCTCCTATACATATTTCTACAATTATCTTGCTGCACAAGAAAAATCAGTTTAAAAAGAAAAAATGAGAAAAAATAAAATGTAAACAAATAGCAATAAAAGTGAAATTACTATGTTGTGACCCACACTCAGTCCCCACAGTCCCCTCTCTGGGTGCAGATGGCTCTTTTCATCACAAGATAATTGGAACTGTTCTGTATCACCTTGCTGTTGAAAAGAGTCATGTCTGTCAGAATTGATCATCATATAATCTTCTTGTTCCTGTGTACAATGTTCTCAGGGCTCTACTCACTTAGTATCAGTTCCTGAAAGTCTCTCCAGATCTCTCTGAAATCATCTTGCTGATGGACACAATAATATTCTAGTATACTTATGTCATAATTCAGTCATTCTCCAATTGATGGCCATCCATTCAGTTTCTAGTTTCTTGCTATTACTAAAAAGGCTACTGAAAACATTTTTGCACAAGTGGGTCCTGTTCCCTTTTTTATGATCTCCTTGGGATATAGGTCCAGAGGCACTGGTGAATCAAAGAGCAAGCCTATACAGTTTGATAAGCTATTGGGCATAGTTCCATATTGCTCTCCAGAATGGTTAGATCAGTTTACAACTCCACCAACAATGTATTAGTGTCCCAGTTTTCCTACATCCCCTCCAGCATTCATCATTATCTTTTCTTGTCAGCTTAGACAAGATGTGTCATCTTAGACAAGACAGAATTTTGTCTGTGTGATGGAGGAAAAGTCAGAAAAATTGCCAAGAATGTGAGGATGCTAACAAAGACCCTGATAAAGCAGACTCATGGAACATTTGAACCTGGCACAGGAGGGAACTTTAGAGATCATTTAATTTAGCCAAATCATTTTACTGAAGACGGAGCTTGTCCATAGTCACACAGCAAGTTAGTGTGCCACTTACCTTTTCTTGATAACTTTGTCTTGTCAGTTACATTCTTTTTTTTTTTTTTTTTCATGAGGTTCTATTTTTCTCCGGATTACACTTCCGAGTTCTCCTTATTGTCATTCATTCTTCTTGGATCTTTTATGTCCTCTTCAATTATCCTTAGTTTTTTTCTTGTTTTCATATTAGAAGTAGAATTGGTGTGAATTCTAAACCAGCTTATTCTTTTCCCTTGTCAAGAAATGCTAAAACGAGCCCACCCTTCTCCTATTATCAATCATAATTAGAACACAAAAAGGTCAGCTTTGTCAGACTGTCTTATTAGCATAGTTAAAACACTCATAATGTGATTTCTATTAACCATAATTGCCCACAAAAGGAAGTTAGTTTTCCCAGACTTTCTTGTTAGCCTCTTTAAGACAGTTTGAATAACTCATTACACATTTTGTCACTCTAGACTCCACCTTTTCCCCCTCTTCCCTCTGAAACTCTATTAGAAGTTGTTCCCTCCAAAAGCATGATGTAAAATCATCTTTGAATTTTTTCATGTGAATAAAAGCTATCTTTCAGCAAAGAGAATCCCATTGTGATTTCATCACATGTACCTTGTAAACTAAAAACTGCTCTCCCAATCCCCATCAGAATCTGTATCAATATGTAGGCCTATTTCATTCAATTTTTGTTTATTTCCCTCCAAATTTTACAAAAAATCTCCCCAAATTCAATATATTTTTGCTAATTCAAATCCTGAGAAATTATTTATATCAAATGTGTCAAATTCTCTAGGGCCACAGAGTTGATTATTTTCTGAACAACATTAAAAAGTAATTAGGAAATATTTAACAAAATAAAAATATAATATAATATTAATTATATAATTATCTAAGTTAATAGTTGGCTCACTAGGGTCCATTTCTATTTGAGTTGGACACCACCAAGCATCATGATTTCTTCTCTTCAGGAAGAACTAAAATTCAAAACCCAGCTTGACATTTTGGATATGGTAAGATTCAGTTCAAATGCTACATTCTACAGGAGTTTTTTCCCAGGCACTACCCAGTCCCAGTCCAGTTGCTTTTAAGATTACTGTGTGTTTACTTTTTGTGTCCTACATATTTTTTTGTATATGTATTCCTTATTATAATGCAAGGCCCCAGAAGTTAGAGATTGGTATTTGTTCCTATCCTCAGCACTAAGCAAAGTGCTGGAAGGGTGTGAGGGCCTAATAAATTGTTGTTTGATTTATTGACCAGATCAGATTAGAATGGGAAAATTTCCTCCTTCATTATGAAACAATGCTCCCCCTCTTATGCCCCTATTTTAGTGTTTTGGCTCTGATAGGTAATGAATAAAATATTTGATGAAATTTAATTGTTCAATTGTTAATACTATCTAAGTTCACAATGGCTGCCATGTCAACTTTTAATTCACCATGAACTTGCACTAAACTATATTTATGTTCCTTTTCACATGGCTTGTATCTAATCATAGCTTCATCTTGTACTTGAGTATTATTTTTGGAGAGGATTTCTATTAAGTTTAAAACCTTACCTATCTTTCTATCAAATTTTATTTAATTTGACTTAGTCCATCCTTTTAGTATGTTGTGATATTTCTATCTAAATCATGCCATTTGATGTATTAACTATCCTTCCCAGCTTAGTCTTCTGCAAATTTGATAAGCATAACATTTATTCTTTATTGAAGTTATTGGCAAAAATGTTGGACCAAGGATAGATCCCTGGAATCTACCCTTAAAGAATTCTTCTCAAGTCTTTCATCAGAGACCTTGCAAAGTTTCTTGCCAAATTGAGGAATACTGTCTATCTATCTATCTGTGATATTTACCTAATCTACTCATAACATGACAAAAAGGAAATGAAGTGAGTCACTTCTCATTCTTGACCTGTTCTTAATGCAAGTATGTTGATTTTTAGTGATTACTTCCTTTCCTATGTACTCACAAACCATTTCTATAATAAAATGTATAAAAATTTGTTAGGAATGAATTAAACTCAATCCTACCATGCGCTTTTTTTTTTTTTTTTTTTTTGAAAATAGACAACACATCACACATCTTCAGCTGGAATAGCATAGATTTTTGTTTTTTTCCCAGAAATGAATGATGGCTTAGCAGGAACATCTGTGATTTGTGAAACTTGATGGCTATATCTAATAGTTTGAAACCTCCAGAAACAGTTAGTAGCTCTATTATGACCTCCATACTAATCCCAGATTCAGTTCTTTCAACTGTTTTTGTTTTATCTTTACTAACCTGAGGATCATGACCTTTGGCAGAGGGAAAAAAAAGTAGGCTTCTCTCTTTCATCAATCCATTCACCATGAATAATATTTTATGCCTTTTTTGAATGAGATCATAAGATGACTTAGAGTTAAGTGGACTTTAGAAAATATGTCAGATCATCACTTTGCTTTTTTTTTTCCCCCCATGTCTGGTGGGTAAAAAGGATGCCATGAACAGAAATTCACTTAGATTTTATCAAGGTCATCTAGTCCAACCAACTCATTTTACAGATGAGAAAACAGAGATCCATAGAGTTTAAATTACTTTCCAATGTAAAAGAGGTAAAAAATGACAACTCAGGTCCTTTCATTCTGAATTTTTCACTCTGAATTCACTCTGAATTGGAAAAATGTTTTTTTTCCTGTTGTTCCACACTTATTTGAGTAGAATCTTTGAAATTTAAATGCAGAAAATCAGAGAAACCTGGAAAGGTAAAAATAAAAGTTTGAGCAATTTAAAAGGTTTAAATGATGACTGAAGTAGAGACAAGATTATTGATCTTTCAGAATTTCACCATTTTCAGTGGTCAAAACAAGGACAAACGAACAAAGGAAGATAAAGCTTAGCATCTGCCTAATTTTTTTTTTTCTTTCTTTTCTTTCAAGAGAAAAAAGAGTAAAAGAAGACTACATTAGGGATGGAATGCAAATGAAGGAAGAACTTATCATTTATGATAACTAGGCACAAAAAGAGAAGATTACACAAATGTACGGGCAATATTGGGGTGGGGAGACAGAGACAGAAAAAGCCAACAATGTTAGGCTAGATAAAAAGGATTATGCTCAGATTATTTTAAAAATAAATATCTAATCTAAATTTCATTCACCTCCCCCACTTTCCTTACCTTTTTTTTCCCCTTTTAAATAAAAAAAGAAGAGGCCCCATGTAAGAAGAGGAAACAACATAATAGGATACTATAAAGAGAAAAACAAATTTTGAATGGGAACTAAATTAACTTTACAATAAAACAAAGGACAGTAACAGTATGAATCAGTAAGAAAAACCCCACAAAATGTTGTTTGCTAGAAATACACTTAAAACATAAAGATCTATGCTGAGTTAAATGAGAGGTTGTTGTAGAGTCTATTATATCTCAGCTGAATCCAAAACTAGATAGAGTGGCAATCATGATCTTTGACAAACAACAGTAAGCAGATAAAAAAAGATAAGCAGTGAAACTTCATTTTTCTAAAAGAACCACAGATGATAAAACAATATCAACATTATCTATTTATCTATCTGTATGCATATATATATATATATATATATATATAAATGTACATTGATACCTAAAGAAAAAGCTAGAAGAAGAAATCTTAAAACAATAATTGTTAATGTGGAAATAAAATTCTAGGCCCTCACAATTTGTAATTTTAAAGCTTGACTTTGCTGAAAATTGTAAAGGAATATGTATAGGCCCCTGCAGGTACCAACATAGCAGCTGTACGCATCTTGTTTTTGTACTATGAGTTCTCAGAATCTAACCACAATGTTTTGTTTATGTAGATCTAGATTAAGGGGGTTGGAAATTAGATGATTCCGGGAAATGTATAAATATTTTCTTAATGATTTTTTTTCTGGAAAGAATCTGTATACGGAGCCTGTTAGCAATGACTTTGGCTAACCTTCCTGCCTTTGTTTGCCATCCCTTACAACTATTTGAATAAAGGATACCTTGATTAAGCAAAGATTTCTCTACTATTGATTACTTCAATTTGCCTTTTTCAGACTTAGATAAGCTTAACAGAAAGATTAAAAAATGATATAAAGGATATTAATAGAATTACAAAGAAATTAAATATGATAGATATCTGAAAGTTATTAAGAGGAATCATAAAGTATATACATATTTTCAGTATTTTTTATGATACCATTGAAAATATTTACCATGTTTGGATACATGAAGAATTCACAAATAAAAATAGAAAGCAAAGCATTAAATATATTACTTAAAGTTTGTAAGATCATAATAAAAATTATGATCAAGTAGGAGAATTTGAAATAAAGATTCAGAGTAAAATGGAGAAAAGATAAGATTCTGAAGAATGAATGAGTAGCTCAAGTAACAAATCATGGAAATGATAGATAATTTTACCAAAGAAAAATTTAACTATGAGATAATATTCCCAAACTTTCAAGATTCAGCCAACTTAGTCCTTAGGACAAAGTTTATATCTCTAAACACTTTCTTCAGTAAGGCATGAAAAAACGATTAATGAATTGAGTATGAAAAAATTTAAAATTATTAAATTGACAAATTAAACCACTCAGTGATAATAAAAATTTTGAAAATCAAAGAAAATACAAAATTAAAAATCCAAAGTACTAAAGAATTAATAAAGAGAACCTTACCTTGTTGACCAGATTTTTTTCAAAGACCAATAAAATTACAAACCATTATTTAATTAATGAAGGAGAAAAGAAAACCAAATTGCCAAAATAAAAATGAAAAAGTATGATTAACAGCAATTGAACAAGAAATTTAAAAATGTTAAAAATGATTATATCCAATTGTAAGCCAACAAACTAAAAACTTGTTTTAAATGTTAAGCATTATAGAAGTATAAAATAATAAGATTAATAGAACAAAAAACAAATAATTTAAATAATTTAATCTCAAAAGCAGAAATTGAAAGTTTTAAATGAACTTCCTAAGGTAGGATGGGATGGGAGAACTGTGTATATTTACAAGGGAATTCTATCACATTCCTATTTTATATAAATTACTTGAAAAAAATAGGTCATTAAATCATATCTGTACTGTTGGAACGCTTATATAAAACTATGAAAAAATTGAAACAAAAGTTTTTGTCTTTTTACCCCCAACTCAGCACAATGCCTGATATAGAAGGTACATAATAAATGCTAATTGAATGATTGGTTTTATTGTTAAAAGTTTAAATGGCATTAAGTATCAGAGCTAGGATTTGATCTCAAGTGCTATGTCAATGATTTTTTTTTCATTGCATTTCATACTGCCTTAAGACAAATATAAAACGGTTAATAAATCAGAAAGACATAAAGCAGGGAGAGAAACTATAAATCAGTCTTACTAATGAATGTTGATAGAAATATTTGATTAAATATTTAAATTTACAAATTTTTCATACCAGTATATTTGAATGACAATTCATTTATAACAGATTAAGTTTATACTACAAATAAAGGAATAGTTCAACATTAAGAAAATTATAAATGTAATATATTAATAAGCAAAAACTTGTGACTGTATCAATAGACACATAAAAAGCCACAGACAAAATAAAGAACTAATTTATGTCAAAAACACTATCCTATAGGCATAGGAATAAAAACAAGTTTTCCTTAATGCAATGAATAGCATCTATTATTTATAATGAGGAAACACTAGAAACCTTTACAAGATCAGAAATAAAGCAAGGATGTCCATTATTTTCACTACTATTTGGGAGAATTCTAGAAGTTCTAGCAATGATAGTAAAAAAAAAAAAAAGAAAAGAAAAAGAAAAGGAAATTGAGGAAATAATTAGGCAAAAGGCAAAGAGGATGAAAAATCTTCTCACTTTGCAGATAACAACATTAAATGAAAAATGTAATTGAAACAATAATTTCAACCAACTACCAGGATATAAAATGAACCCACAAAGAAATTAGGATTTCTACATATTAGTAACTTTTTTTTTTTTTTTTTGGTCTGGTTCTGTGATTTCATCAGTCCATGGAACTTTCAGTTGAGGAACTACCTTTCCTGAGAGAGATAGACAATTTTTCTGTTCTTTATTCTTACAAGATTGCCTAGAACTCTGAAGAGATCTATTAGTTAATTCCCATTGACTCTATAGCCAGAAGGATCTCAGAAACTCTCTATTCATTACATCACATTTCCTAAGTAATATTTGTAACTCCAGGACCTGGTTAAAATAAATGCTCCATTTATGAAGGAATGAATCATACTTTCAGCTTTTTAGTCTAGAAATTTTGAAGCCATCTTTGACTCGTTTCTTTTATCTCAAGCTCCTACATCTAGTGTGCTATGAACTTTGTCTTCATTTAAAATGTTACTTTAGCTTATTCTTCCTTTCCATTCCCACTATTTCAGCCTTAGTTTTTTGTAATCTTTTTTGATAACTGAAGTGATTTCCTAGCTAATCTTGCTATTTCCAGGTTTACTTATTAATTTTTCTAAAAATTTTATTCACAATATTTTACTCTGCTGCTCCTGAGCTTGCAAAGACTTTTATTGCAATCAATATGAAATGTAAACTGCTAGGCTAGCTTTGAAAGGGCTTCTAATTTTAAAGCATATTCATAGTCTAAGGCCTCTTTTTGTAAATGTATTTGCCATTACTCTCCAGAAAAGTTCTTTTAATGTACTTCTCAATATTGAGAAAAGTGTGACTAGTACAGTGAAAAATTCACTGGCATGTAATTCAGGAATTGAGTCAAGGTGCATTGAATTCCGTCCTCTCTCACTAACTAGCTGTGTGAGTGTACAAGGCATTTAGTCTCTATCAATGTCAGTTTTCTCATCTGTTAAATGAGGAACTTGAGCTATATTACCTTCCAACTCTAATATTTGCTGGTTTATCCTTCCCTCTTTCTATTATTTTCCAAATGCTACTTACTTCAATTTCACCTCCATAAAGATTCATCCATTTATTCCAGTCTATATTCACTTCACTTTCCTGTAATTTTTTTGTACTTTTAGCTGATACCATACAGTTTAGTACTTAATTCAACTCTAATTATTTTTACTATGTTAGTTTTTGATCCTCAATTAGATTATAATCTCCTTAAAGTCAGAAGTAACATTTTACATTACTTTTGTATTTCTCAAAGTGTAAGGGAATGGACAGCTCATAGGCTTTGTTACAATTGCTATAGTATTCTTGCCTTTGTTTTCAGAAAAGACAATGGATTCTTCAGAAAAGAGACAGAAAGATAGGATCTTAGCATTGGAAGAAATAACAAAGTTCATTTATCCCAATCTATTCGGGACATCACCCCCACGATGTCTTTGGTCTCCTGAAACAAAGCACAAAAACATTCCAATTTAGGCTCAAATAAAAACCCTTGAAATAGCCAGTAAGAGGTCAGTCAGCCTTTTATATAAGATGTCCAATAACTCTTATAAGGGTGGCTAAGTTTGTGCAGGACAGATGATTGGGCCTTAAGTCAGAAAGTCCTGAATTCAAGTCTAGTTTCAAAAAGTTACTATCTAAACCAACAGACTAGATTCTGGGTCAGTCACTTAATTTATGGGTACATCAGTTTCCTCATCTGTAAAATGGGGATAGTAATAGCACTTGCCTTTTAGGGTTGCTGTGAGGATCAAATAAGATATATAAAAAATGTATGGAAACCATAAGACACTATTATTATATTTAGATTGGATCCTTCACTTTTTTTTTGACACAATTTATACTACTTTTGGATTGCTTTAATTGTTAGAATTTTATCTTCATATTGAATTTAAATGGTATTTTCTGCAATTTATACCCATTTCTCTCAATTATGTCCTTGATGGCCAAATAGAATGAGTTTAATAACTTTCCCATGCCAATCGTTCACATACTTAAAAGATCATGGTCATGTACTTCCTCAGTCTATGCTTCTCTAAACTAGACTTGCCTAGTCCCTTCAGTCCATCTTCATTTGCATGAATTCTTCTCCATATTTTCCAGCTTACCAATATCTTTTGAAAAATGTGATATCCAGAATGGACTACAGTATCCCAGATGTGATCTGCCCACAGCAGAGGTTTTTTTTTTTCTTTTTTTTTTCTTTTTTTTTTTTTTTTTGGTTGTTGTTCAGTTGTTTCAGTTACAATCAACTTTTTATGATGCCAATTTGGGATTTCTTAGCAAAGATAACTAGAGTGGTTTGCTGTTTTCTTCTCCAGTTCATTTTGTAGATGGGTAAACTGAGACCAACAGAATTAAGTGACTTGACCAGACTCCAGGCCTGGTGTCCTATCCATTGCATAGTCTAGCTACCCCTTAACTTTCTTCTCATAGATGCTATGCTCCTCAATGCTGCCTAAGATAAGTATATTTTATATTCAAGAGAATAAAGTGAATATCTAAGAATTTAGGTCATCCCTTATTACTTTGCTCAGCTCTTTGAAGCAATTGATGCTACTTTCTTCTGAAGATACAAAAGCATGAAATTTATAAGAGTTGTAGTTTCTGAAATCTCAGGAGAAATATGGAAAGAGGCATTTAGGTTAACTGAACTTTTCAGGAGAATAAAGGACCAGAGACTTGTACTGATTCTTTTATTGGTTTCTCTTTTACAGTGGCAAATGCTTTGTGGAAAATATATTTCAGCAGTATCATGGATTTAATAATAATAAAACTATTTGATAATATAGTACTTTAAGATTTGCAAACCACTTTACATGCATTATATGACTTGGATCTTCATAGTATTTCCCCTTACCTAGCTTCCACACATTCAGAGCTATAAAATTACTAAAATGCTTACATCATTTCAACTGATCTTTGAAACTTCCCTATAAGCAAATAGGTGTCTTCACTATTATCCTCATTTGATGTTAAAAGGTGATGCTTTTCATTCCAAACTTGTTCCTCCTGTTGTACCATTATGTCTGGAATTGGGACGCACATCCATGGTATATTATACCAATTGCTTATAACATAGAGAAAGTTTATATGATTAGTTTTCCTATCATATGGATTCATTTTTCTTGGGGCTTGTTTCTATTTTTGAATATTTTAAAAAATAATATATGGATTAATAAGAATACACATGAATAATTTTGAAAATGGTAAGGTGCCATTTAAATATTATTATTATTATGCTTTGTTTTTGAAATTAGCCTTCATCCCCAAAAAGTTTCCTTAATATTGTTTTGTTGTTTTTCATCCTTCATTCTCAAAGAGAATCAATGACATCATGATGCTGATATCTTGACTTGAATATGAATTGGATTTAAGTGAGACAGAGTTACACAAAATTGTCAAAATCACTTTCTCCTCTAAAATCATAGAAGTCTGGTGGCAAGTCATTTCTTCTGTATCCCAAAAAGTCCTTTTTGTCTGAGGTGGAATAGGAGGAATCGTGTTTGGCAAGTATTATTTTGTTATTGTATACATTTTTAGAACTTAGACTATCTAATAGGCATTCAATAATTTTTTTTTTCATCAGTTAATTGATTTACAGATTTCTATTTATTCTGGAAGAGGATAGGATTGGATAGTGTGGATAAAGGAAAAATCTTCTCTGCCTTCCCTGGCTACACTCTTTTTTCTTACACAAAAGTAAACTAAGGAACCTGCTAATTTCCCCTACAGTGTTTCTGAAACAATTAACTAAATTTACAGCTTTTTTTGATTTTGAGTTAGAAGGGTCTTTGCATATCAATTTTAGGAGAAAAAGAATTGAAGACCAGTAACATTAAATCACTTGCCCAAGCAGGTAAATAGCTCATGTCATATAAAGATTTCATTTTTAATGATAATATTTTATCTTCACATTTCCATTTGGGAAAAACAATGGTAATGGCAGACAAAAATGCCTTTGTATTTCTGATAATCACAAAACATATGAACTTCCCTAGGTGTGACCTGTGTGGAAAGGTGAAGAACTTACAGATTAAGCACATATTGATGAGGTACTGTTAGTTAAAGTAGATCAGACCTATAGGCCCTAGTCACATGATTTTAGATAAAGCCTGGACTGCATTCCATTGTCCAAAGAGGGCATTAAGGGCAGAAGCTGTATATCACCTTGTTTACTACATTCCACTGACCAAATAGGGGAATAAAGGTTTATGTGACCAATCACAACATATAGAGGGTGAGATTTTGTAAGTTCTTTGTTTGAAATGTATAAAAGCTGTGATGATTTTCAAGGGAGTGGCTCTCTCCTGCTGTGAATTTAGCTCACAGACCAGGATGGGGTCTGCTTGTTGAGATTCTAATAAATAATTCTACTTTCTATGAGTGATCTCTGTAGTAGTCATTTTGGGTAGATCTTTTTGTCCCAAACAGTTGGGTGCACATCCAGAATGGGGTCTTTGGGGGAGATGACTGTGCACCCTGGACAGGGACAGGCAACTATGAAGCAGTTTTCTCCATGGTCTCTGGCTCTGGGTATGCAGCCTCCCTCCCTCTTAGATAACAGCCTGAGGCCGAGCTACTCAGTGGAAAGCACAATTAAAGACTGAAGATTGAGGGAAGTAGGGTCCTGATAACCAGCAATGCAGTCTGGAAGACTTACACATATAATTCGAGATATGCTTTCAGGGATTGGTCTGGGGGTCCATTGCCTGGGTCAGGGGAGACCCTGAGGGATTAGCCCTCCTAAATTTGTTTTTGGTGGGGACTGCTGTCGACCCCAAGGAAAGGACTCCCTGAATAAGCTCTCAGATGACTGTGAGCATGAGGGTGACCTTCGCTGGTAATAGGATAGAAGCAGTCCAAAAATTTGTCAGGATGATAGCTAGGTCTAAAAGGATAAAAGGAAATGTAAAAGGTGAAAATAGAGCTCTGCATCTGTCTGTGTGTGTATGTTTGTTTGTTTTGTGTTCTGTGTTAAAAAGTTAGCAAGCTCATAAGAGATAAGAATTTAGCCTCTGTGTTGCAGGCTTTGAAAAATATCAGACTGAATTATTGGGAGATGGAATTCATTCAGAGTAGTAATTCTTTCAGAGTGGTTCAGAATGTATTGGTCTTAAATCATGGAATATATAGGCATTCTCTGTGAAGGCAGAGAAATGCACTAAACTAAAAGGAAGAGAAATGCTTGGAAGTTTAGAGAAACTCCGTCTGGATTCTGGGAGGAAAGAATGTTCAAAGTGAAACAAACTTCTCTCCAGAGGCGGGGGTCCTGGAAAAAGCCCCTAGTCTGTTTTGTTGATTTAAAAGCTCTGTTAAGTTTTAAGAACAATGATTAAGAAATTTGGGAATTGGTTATTTTAATGTTACTTAGTATAAAATTTGCTTGTGATTTTAAATTTTTTATACTAATTTCTAAGTAAGGAAAAACTGGGCTGAAGAGTTTTCAGAGCCTGCTAGAGTAAGGATTAAAGGGAAAGAGCAATAAAATTCAAACAGCCTGGGCTGGGCCCAGATAAGCTGTCTGGACAGATAAGAGATGCTAATTGCTGTGAGAAGAAATGTGGCAGAAAAGAAAAAAAAAGAAAGAAAACTTTTAAAACAGCTGTATTTAGTTTGATTCAGTATGTTACCTTCTGAAATATATTGGGTAATTTGTTAACATTGTTAAATTATGTTTTATGGAATTATCTAGCTATTCACTCTATTGTGAATCTAAGTTCTGAAGGGAACTGGAAAGAAGAATGCAGGTGATTTATGAAGGATTGATTTGTAGAAGTAAATTGGAAGCTTGAATGATATCAAGAAGGAATCAGTTGGAAAAAGAAAGGAAATAAACTGCCTAAATCTTGAGAAGGATTCCTGTGTAGGAAATTGAATGGAGAAACTGGAGGGAATCTTTTGTCCAGGAGTGCAAGAGTGGGGGAAGAGTGGCCACATGGAATCCTCTCCTCCCTCCCTCCAACCAAGTGCTTTCCAGTCATTTTTTGTAGTGGCTTGGTTGAGTGAGTGAATATTTCTTTGAAACATAATGGTTTTCTTGTTTAAGGAATATGATCATAAATGTGATCTATAGTTTGAAAGAGTTATTCAAAAAGTTTAATTGATGTTTTTAAGAACTTTTCAGATTCTTTTATGGAAAAAAATGAAGTTTTAATTAACTGTATTGATGCCAATTATTTAAAGGGACTCCAAGGATAATAGTTTTTGCCTCTGTTCTTTTGAAAATGTTTTTGTTATGGACAATAGGTAGTTTGGGATTTTTCGGTGTATTGGGTATTTTTTAAAAAGCAAAATGATTGATATAATATTCAATTTATGGAACATCTACTTGGGTTTATAAGAATTGTGTGAACATTCTGGGATAAATTTCTTATTGTTAAAAGTCTTACAATATGTAGATGATCTTCTTGTGGCAGGGAGGAAAAAGAGTGACCTTGTCCAAGTTACTATCAATTTGTTAAATTATTTTGGAGTACAGGGACTGAGAATTTCTTAAGACAAATTGCAATTTGTGAAATGTGAGGTAAAATATTTAAGTCATTGTGTAAGTGAAGGGAAAAAGAAATTAGATCCCTTGAGGGAAAGAATGGAAACAGTGAAGGAAAAGGATTGGCACACAGGGCATTGGTCCCTGAAATTTTGACTAATCTTATGTTACCTAAGAACATTGCAGTGATTCATGTGTAGGAGCACCAAAGAGGAGATTCCTTTGCGACAAGGGGAAACTGCTTTGCAGATGAGGAGGCGAAACAGGCTGAGAAGAGGAATCTGTAAGTATGGAGGAGATGATGGTGCTAATTCTGGCATTTCTGCCTCAGATGCCTCCACCTTCCCTTACCTCAGAAGAGAAGCAGGAAATCCAAAGCCTTGGCACTCAGGGGGATAAAGAGGGGCACTATTTCCTCCCTGATGGCAGAGAGATACAGATCCCAGCAGGTATGAGACATGAGCTCCAGCATTTACATCAGGGCAGTCCTTGGGGTGTCCAAGACCTGTGTGATGTGGTGCTGTTTGTGGCACTAGGTTTGTACACAATAGCAGGCAACTGGTCAGTGGGTGTCCTATTTATCAGAGGATGTATAGTGCGGCCCAATGACAAGTCCAAAAAGGAGGAAGGCCCCCTGGTATCAGACCTTTCCAAAATACAGGTGGACTTTACCGAACTGCCATTAGTGGGGGAGTCTCAAATACCTGTTAGTCATAGTGGACCATCTGACCTCATGGGTAGAGGCCTTGGGCCTGGGCAACTGCCTCAGCAGTCATAAAAGTATTCCTTGAGCATATCATTCTGAGGTATGGGTTGGTGGAGCAGATAGATTTGGACCAAGGCACCAATTTCATGGCTAAAATCCTCCTATCTGTGGCCTGAGCTCTAGAAATATCATGGGACTTACATACCCCATGGCATCTGCCCTCATCAGGTAAAGTGTAAAGGATGAATAAGGAAATTAAAAGGCAACTGACTAAATTGGAATTAGAGACATAATTGCCCTGAACCAAGTGCCTTCCCCTTGCTTTATTAAGAATTAGACCAAAACCCTGAAGGGATGTCGGATTATCACCTTATGAATTATTGTATGGTCACTCTTATCCAAAAGGGATTCAAAATTCTTCCTTGGATCCAATATTTGAAACCAAGGATTTGTTTTTTACTGCAACATCTAAAAACTTTACAACTAAAAGGGCTTATTGTTCAGACTCCTCCCTTAAGATTCACAGTGCATAAGTTCTAGCTTGGAGACTGGGTCCTGGTTCAGACATGGAAGGAGGACAAGCTGACCCTGAGTTGGAAAGGACTGTTCCAGATCCTCTTGACATCACGCATAGCAGTGCTACATAGGAAAGAGGATGGACTCAGCATACCAGAATTAAAGGACACTCCAAGGGTGTGGACTTCCAAACTGAATCCAGAGAACAAGCTGAGACAAATATTGAAAAGGAACTTATGAACTGTGCATGTAAAATCTTGATAGTGGTATTGATCTGGGGTATCTTATTAGAGCATTGCCTAAATCAAACAGGTGTAGGGCCATGGATGGGAGAGAGTAAGTGTGAATGGACTTTTACTCGTCGACCAGAGAGGGTACATATTATAGACTGTGGTGAGCATAGAAACAGATGGAGCAAGTCAAATATTGTTTGTGATGATGGGTCAGTGCTTAATTGTGTCTACCAGCATTCATTAGGGGGTAATGAGGAGTGTTTGAAGGAATTTTGTTGAAGCCTATTTGTCAAGCACTCCATAATCTATTCAAACCGGTGATGCTAATCGGTGGGGAGATGCCTAGCCCCAAGCACAAATTATCAAGGAATATGGACCGGTAACATGGACCCAAGATGGTGGTTGGGGATATTCACACACACACACACACACACACACACACACACACACATATATATATATAACAGATTAATTCAGCTGCAAGCAGTCTTAGAGGTAACAACTAACCAGACTGCTCAGGCCCTTAATCTATAAGCCAATCAGGCCACCCAGACAAGAAAAGTGGTTTTATAACATAGATTAGTTTTAGATTATCTATTAGCAGAGGAAGGAGGTGTCTGTGAGAAATAAAACCTGTCCACTTGTATGCAAATTGATGACAAAGGACAAGTAGTAAAAAAAATTACTAAGGGCATTCGCAGGATAGTTTATATGCCTGTACAAGTTTGGAAATCTCCCTTCATAAATAGCTGGTGGTCTTGGTTTGATGGTGGCTGGTGGAAACAGTTCTTATGGTACAGACATTGCAATCAGTGGTATTATTCTGTTGCCACTATGTTTACCCTGTGTAATTACATTAGTAACAAAAATAGTTGAAAGGTCACTGTCAAGAATCTTATATATAGAGAATGCCATTAAAATGATGATTTTATAGAAAGAGGGATGGGAGGCAGTAGCAGAGGATGATCGAGATGAGGAGATTAACAAGCAATGTGTAGAGATGTTAATTGAATTTGACCACCATATAAATATATAAGTTCTTCATGAGGAAATATATATATATATATATATATATTTATGAATAACAGGGGGGATTGTGTTGAAAAGTGAAGAATTTACAGATTGAGCACATATTGATCAGAGACTGTTAGTTAAAGTAGATCAGGCCTATAGGCCCCAGTCAAGTGATTTTAGATAAGGCCTGGACAGCATTCCATTGTCCAAAGAAGGGATATCACCTTGTCTACTGAATTCCACTGACCAAATAGGGGAAGAAAGATTTATGTGACCAATCATAACATATAGAGGGTGGGATTTTGGAGGTTCTTTGTTTGAAATGTATAAAAGCTGTGAAGATTTTCAAGGGAGTGTCTCTCTCCTGCTGTGAATTTGGCTCACAGACCAGGATAGGGTCCGCTTCTCGAGATTCTGTAGTCACTTTGGGTAGGTCTTTTTGTCCCAAATAGATCTTTAGCAACCAGATTGTGTTCTAACTATTAGTATTGTCAGTTTCCTATTAAAAAATGCCAATTCAATAATTGCTTTCCTCATCTTCAGTTAAATAAGTAGGTCACAACTTCAACAGGAGGGACAGGTCACTGCCAGGATTAATTGGTCTCATCCATCTAAGAATATGTCTTCTACCATTCTCTATCATGTTATCATAATGAATAAGGTGATCTGCAGAAGCATGTAACTTGCTAGTACTGGGGCAGGGCCCAAAGACTATGACTTGGAAGGGAGTGGTGTGATAGCAAGAATACAAAAAGCCACACCAAATTGGCCTATTATTGCTTACATAGTGTCTGATATAAACACACATGCCTGTCTTTGTTTGTACATGCAATACCATTGATATATGGATAGAAATGATTTGCTAACTATGTACAACAAAAGCCAAAAAAAAAAAAAAAAAAACAAACAAACCCTATAGTATGGTTTTTCTCTCTGTTGGTGGTAATGGGAAAAATATTGATATTGTTAATGTTTGGGAGCTTTGGGGAACATTTGGTTTTAGAAAAAGGCTATCATTTTTTTTTAATCCAAATAAATATACTGGGAATAGCCAGTAAGAAAACAGGAAGTGTGCATATGACCCCTTGGGTTAAAGGAGTTTCTGATTTGATTTACTTAGTAAAGTGATTTGGATCTATTAAGTGACAAACCTGGATTTGAATGAAGGTCTTCTAACTCCAAGTCTAAAACTCTTTTTCTAAACCATAACATAACCATGCACACATACCGCATTGTGGCTTTATAGTTTGCTTGAAGACAAAGAGTTCCTGAAAGGCATCCTATCCCACAAACACTGCTCCCTTCAAAAATCTACTGGAAGCATTCTTTATAACAGTTTATTTGATTTTTAATGGGGAGATAAGCATCTCTTGTACTTTTAAACAAGTAGATGAAAATAAACTTTATATGTTTTATCAGGCCAAAATTCAGAAGTCTGTATTTTAATTTCAGTTAGTGGCTATGTTCAGAAATAGCTACTAATGGGAATGGAGAAGAATTTATTATGTTTCAGTTGACACAGAAATAGTAACTCTAAATTTGAAATCAGGGAATTATCCATGTTATAGAAAAAGCCCAGTTAACTAATAAGGGAGCACTCAGGAAAAAAAGCTCCTTACTTGACCTCTAAGGTAAATAAGTTGTCCTCCTTGCCTTCTCCCTCTCAAGTTATAAAAATACCTATAACTATTAGTCACTTGAAATAATGGAAGGGATTGAGTTTGCTGTGACAATGTTGGTATTGTTCTAAGAAGTAGATATGCATGTGAGTAGAATTGGTATGATTGCATATCTATCCTTATGTATTTGTAAAATTTGAGTAAAGGGCACATACATATAAAGATAAGAAATGGGCCTGTAATTTCATTGGTATAATGGTATAAGGAACTCCCTTCCAAATGAGGACATGATTGCTGATACAACTATTTGGTAATTATAAGTATGTATATGTGTGTTTGTGTCTGTGTATATCATGTATTCATAAATATTATATATTGCATATTCATTGTATATGTACATCACACATTTTGTATATTCAATTTGTATTTTATATAGCATGTATTATGTATATATTATATGTGTGTACTAAATCTATTCCATATACAATATATAAATAAAAACAGCCACTATTTAGATATGTGTACATCATGAAATGTACTGTACAAGAAATGACTTGGCAAAATGTAGCTATATATATATATATTTATATATATATATATATATATATATATATATATATATATCTGCAAAGATGTATTTTAGGAGAAGAATGAAGAGAAAGAGAAGGACTTAACTTGTGATTTTTTCTTTTTTTTTGGTGTAGGGATCTTCCAGGGAAGAAAATTCCTTTTACCAAAGCAAATTCCTACTTTCTCTGAAGGTTTCAGTCTTCAAGAGTTCTATTTGTATCTTTTAGAGGTTAAATGATTTATCCAGCATTTCATATAGTCTCCTTCAACTGAAGAATTCATGATTCTGAGCCTTGCTCTCTATTCAATGACTTTATAGTCTTCACTTTAAGAAGTATAATGTCAATGCTATTGAGATTTGTAGCACCACCCATACATCAAATGCAATCTTCACAATAACACATCCAACAAGTACTCATCTAGTGTCTATTCAAAGCTTCCAATGAAGGGAAAATCAATTATCGTCCCAGGCAACTCATTCCATTTTTGCTCATTTCTAATTGTTAGGAAAAAATTTTTTCTGATTAAGCCTAAATTTCTCTCTCCCTTTTTTCTTTTTCTTTTTTCTTTTCTTTTCTTTTCTTTTCTTTTTTTTTTGCTGAGGCAATTGGGGTTAAGTGATTTGCCCGGGGTCACACAATTATGAAGTGTTGTGTCTGAGGGCAGATTTGAATTCAGGTCTTCCTGACTTCAGACAGAGTGCTCTATCCATTACACCATCTAATTCTTTCCCCTCTTATTCTCCCCCCTCATCCCCTTCCTACTCCCCCTGCCCCCCACCCTGCTCCTACCTTTTTTTATAAAGGAAGTAGAGGGAAGAAAATATGTAATTATATGCCACACACTGGGCTAAGTATTTCATAAACATCATTTAATCCTCACAACAATTCAGCAAGGTAGATGTTTACTATCTCCATTTTGCAGTTGAGGAAATGAGACAGAGTTTAAGTGATTTCATCAGTGCAACTAAGGCTATATTTGAATTCAAATTTTCCTGACTCTAGGTCCAGTTTTCTATCCATTACATACAACCTATGAGCCTCAACAAATAATACATGGTAGAGCACATCATTGGCCAATGAAAAACTTCTTTTGAAGAAGTTATTTGTTAAAAAAAAAATGAGTATAACCATTTTACAGGATGATAAAAAATGTAATAATAGAATACCTCTATCAAATCAGTGGCAAAGTTGTCAAACTTCAAATGATTATAACTAGTTCTCTTCCTTTTATATCCTTTTAGGCCTTTCTCTTTTTTCTTTTTTATACATGGTGTCAAGGATATAAAATAGGAAACAGTTCTTCAGACTTATCATTTCTCAATATTCTATCTTAAAATATAAAACCAATAGCCAGATTTTCTCTGATAAACATGTAGAAACCTGGCTTTATTTTCAGGCTTTATGAAAAGAAAGGGAAAGTATAGTTTAATGCTGCACTCAAAGACAGAAAAATGTCCTGAGTTCAGGTCTTGACTAACAGAGTGATCACAGGCAAGTCATTTAAATTTCCAGTTCTCCAGGCCAAAAATGTCTAACAAGCAGTGTGAAACTCCCTAATGAAGTCTGAATCAGATTAAAATGGAATTGAGAAATGTTTAACAAAATAAATTAAAATATATTAAAGCATAGAGAATGTTCATTTATGGTTTTCTAGGTCAATGTGGAGAAATTAAGATGTTTCTTTTCTTTCATTCTTTCTTTCTTTTTTTCTTTTCCTTCTTCCTTTCTTTTTCCTTTTTTTTTTTTTTTTTTTTTTTTGCTGAGGAAATTGGGGTTAAGTTACTTGCACAGGGTCACACAGCCAGGAAGTGTTAAGTGTCTGAGGGCAGATTTGAATTCAAGTCCTCCTGACTTCAGGGCTGGTATTCTATCCACTGTGCCACATAGCTGCTCCAAGGATTTGTTTCTAATGGAGTATGACACTTCTGTTCTAAAACTATCAGTTGTAAGAAAAGTGACAATCTACTTTGGCAGAGTGGATTTACTCAATCTGGGCCTTCTTCCTATTTATGAAATTACTAATACATCCCAATACTAGTCCTTATGAATAGAAAACAGATGAAGCAATTTGAAGGTAGCTGTAAATTGTATATACTATGTCCTATAAATGTAGCTTGAGACTTTTTTTTGAATTCTTTGTTCTAATGTTGTAGAAGACTGCAATATACATTATTTTATTATTAAAGTTTTTACATGAAACAAGGAAAAAATACAGCCTGTTATAAACTATGCAATCATTCCTTTTTGGTGACGTTTATCTCCTTAAATGTTTATCTTCTCACTCATTTTTTATTTCATTTTTATGTGTCTCATAAAATTAGATATCACTCAATGTTTAGCTCTTTGGTGTCTGAACATGGAAAGCAGATTGCCCTGGCATTTTTATATACTTTAAGGAAAGCAAGTCATTTTCATTTATTGTGATTTATTTGAATGTTTTTCAATATGGCTAAAACTACTATACAAAATTTGATGTGCATACGAAAATAGTTTGACTGTACTATGGTACTGGCAAGGAGAACTTGATGCTTTTTTCTGAAAAAACAAACAAAAAAAACACCCCAAAAACTAAAAAACAAAAAACAAAAAAACTAAACAGAGAACCAAATGTATGTACTCCCCATTTACAAATAGGGACAGGGACTGGTATATTTTCTGTATACTCATAACAGCCACATACACTTAATCTTATCGCATACTTTTCATCATTCATCCTTTTTTTTTTCTTCCTTCTGATCCATTACTCACTTATCCATTTATCATGTTATTAAGAGTTTATAGAATAATCAATAGTTGAAGAGATGCAAAATAATTGATTGGGGAGAAATGATTACCTGTGTGAACTGTCAGGTGACTGAAGTATATGATAAGTATCTGTGGAAGTTACAAAAATAAAAGTTAATGTGTATCTTAATGGGGCTTTGCTCATTGGAAGATTTCATTGATAGAGCAGGAATATCATGCAATTTAGTATAAACAAAACAAATATATGATGAAAATGCTATTTTCTTCAAGAAAACCAAAATAACAGATCTGCAAATCTCATTTCTACAAATCTTCTTCCTCCTTTAAATTTCTATCCTAGTCTTCATATTCTTATGACCTAGTTGGTAATTTCCTAGCATATACTACAGTTTATTGCATTCTGGGATATATGCAAATGAGTAAACTAAGACCACCTCATATTTTAAAAAGCAATCTCACTCTGAGTCAGCATGTGTACTGCATACCATTAAAAATGGGTGGAAAAAAGGAAATTATTTTAGTTCAATAATTTATGGAAAATATTACAGTTTTATTATCTATCTATGCATTTTTACAACACCTATCACTGAAGCACTGAGGTGCTCAGACAAAAGATATGATTCTGGCCCAGAAATAGTGGGGAGAAATTTTTATTTCCTCTCTCTTCAGAATAGTATGAGAGATGAGTGATTGACACTTGTCAAAGAAGTAAACATTATGTACTATAAACCAATAAAATCTGAGTAATATATATGTAAAAGGCATTATGTTAGTTGCCAGGTTGAAAAACAAGTTTAAGAGATTGTCTGCTTTTCAATAGCTTACAATCTTTTTAAGGAGACAAGACACATATGGACAAAGCAAAAAAAAAAATGGCACATGGTGGTTTCTTCCTATACAGTATAGGTACATAATAGGTACTACATAAATGTTGACCTATGAAAAAAAGCACACATTAGCACAGGGACTAGTCTCCTGTATCTACCATTACTATACTGTCACCATGATCATTTGAGAAAGAGGAACATGGTTAGTAGATACCCCAAATAAAGTTTTATATCACTCAATGTTTGGTTCTTTAGTGTCTGAACATGGAAAATAGATTGCCCTGGTGTTTATATATACAGGTTAGGAGGATCAGGTCATTTTCATTTATTGCATTTATTGTGATTTATTATTTGAGTTTTTTTTTTTTTTTTGATGTGTCAAAAACTACTTAGAGTTATGCTTGGGTGTGGAGTGAAGGTAGGAATAAAAAGATCATATTATACTCAGAGCTTCAGGAACTCTATGCTATGAAGCCTGTTTTTTTATTTTTAACAGTCTGCAACTTCTCTGAAGAAACTGTCCAATTTTAAAGGGACAGCTAAGAAGTTTGTTAAATAGGGACCTCACTGATGGATCCTCAAGATCTCAGGCATTTCACAGGATAACTTCGTACATAGGACTACCCCTATAATAACCACAATCTATGATAATATGGAAACATAGTAAAAGCTGCTTTCAAATAATAGGTCCTTTGAAAATTTTGATAAGTTTTCAGCTACCACAGTCTCACCTTTCAAAATAAAAACCTCTGTAACAGCAATTGAATGGATCAACCTAACAACAATCTAGTTTCTAAATTATGTTTATTCTTTCTTTTCTGTTGTTAACAGGTAAACTTGAAGTGTGACAAGATTTGATTCATTCTTCATGTCAATTTGAATAGCTGCTTCAAAAGCAGCTACAGTGCTACAGAATAGCACTTCTACAGCTCAACTGCCTTGGATCTTTTTACTTGGTCCAACCTACTCATGTTACTCATGAAGAAACTGAGACTCATGGAGGTGAGTGGTTTGCTCAGTGTCATCGATTGAATCTTTGAAATGTGGGGAAGTAAGGAACTACTGCAGTCTTCAGAAATGACAGCTGAAATAACTAGCTCAAGTTCACACAGTACATTCAAGTGGTGTAGAATTAGAACTTTGAAAGGTGTATTTTTCAATCATAGCTCTACACTCTTAATAATATCCTTGTGGCTATTACTGAAGTTGTCTGTCACCTACTCTAAGAAAACACTATAAAGGAGCCAATGCTTTTCCTTCAAGCAAGTGCCTAAAGGGAGATGGTCAATATTGTTGACGCATATGTATCAACTCTCTATGAAGAGGAAAGGAAAAAGGGGAAATAAATTACTTGACTTTCCATTCATTGCTATTATTGATAGGATATGTTATGATGAAGCTCTAAACAAGCTCTTTCATTATCTAATGACTTTGTAGTTACCAAGTGAAGGATAACTATTAAGAAATTATTTGTCTTTTAGGATAACAAAGATTATATAGCAAACTTCTTAACAGAGATTTTTGTTAAACTGTTATAGATATGTGCATGCCAAAATGAATGTATTTTATTCTTATTTCATTATCAACGAAATCCCAACTTTTCTAGTTGGAATCCAGAGTTGCTTTACAATTGGTAGTCCTTTAATTCCAGAGATTCTGACCTCTTTCAGTAGTAGTCTGACTCTTTGGATAAATCTCTTTGATATGTCCTTCAATTGTTGTAATCTCTATCTTCTCTTAAAAACCAGTCACCCATTAATATGGTCAAAACTTAAGACTTCACTTCTCTAAAAATCTGTTGGTTATATAAACGGAAACCCTTGAAATTTTCTCTCTCACTACAACCTGTCAACCTGTTATCTTTTTACCTTTCACATTGAAATCTTCCTTGAAAATGTATTCTCCATCCTCCATTGTGGTCCTTTATTCCTCTTTGTTTTCCCAGCCTTTAACTTGTCCTGACCTAAATTTCTTTCATTCTTATTTTTGATTTTATAAATAGCCATCTACAGAAATGTCTCCTCTGCTTTTGAATTTTCATAGTTTTTGCTTCATAAAACCCGAGTATATATATTCCTTCTGCCCCTATATTTGATCAGCTAAATGCTATTAGAAAAAAAATAAATTATGGTCATTGGATCCATTACAAGTTTATGCCATCTAATATCAAGTGATCCTTTATCTTATATTCATTCTTTATCACTTTCTTGACAACACTTATTCTATCCCTTTTCTTCCTCTCAAGCCTCCCATTCTGCCCTCAACTTCCTTCCCCATTGTTCAGGATAATTGCATCTTAAATTTTATGATAAATGTTGAGGTCTTCCACTGTGAGCTCACTTAATACTAATCCTTTATTCCTTGGAGTCATATATGACTTTTGAAATCCATTGGTTTTTTTCCCCCTCCTGTTCTAATATTCCCTCTCACTGCATCATCTGACACTGTTCACTCACTCCTACTTAAGGCCTTCTCCTTCCTAGGTTGTCTAGGAACTACATTCTTATTATTCTTCTATTATTCCTTTAACTGCTTTTCTCTCTCATTTGCTGATATCTCATCCTCTTTCCATTGTTTAAGCAGTGTCTGTCTGCCTCTTCAATAATCTCTAGAGTTTCAATGACTATATCTATGGAAATGAGCACCCAAATCTATATCTCTACTTCCAACATCTCTTTAGGGCTCTATTCAGATTGAATAAACATTTATTATATCTGTGGTGATGGATCATGGTGTAGTAAATAAAAAAGCTGGCCTCAGAGTAAGGGAGACTTTGGATCATTTCCTGCCTCTGATCTAAATGATCTGTGGGATCCTGCTTATTTAATTTCTCCATGTTGTTTTTGTCAGTTCTCTTAGACTATTAGATACTACTCTGCATTGGTAGAAGTTCTCTACAACAGTGAAATCACAAGCTGTGTCCCTATACCCTGGTACCATGCTTCTTATGTGCAAAACACTCTACTATGTGATACAGATTAAAAGATGAAAAACAACATAATTCCTCCTTAGAGCTTCAAAATTAAGGGAAAAGGACAATATGACATTATCGACAGGCAAAGTACAAGCTAAAGTGGTATAAGGTTAAAGGAATGATCTAGAGAAAATGTCATGAAAGACAAAATAATTAAAGAGACTGGTGTTATTTTCAGTTTGGAATTAGAAGGGACAAGGAAGGTATCAAAGCAAAAGGACCCTCAATATCCTTTAAAAGAACAAGATTTCCACATACACAGATGTAGTTTCCCAGGCATGGAGGATGGCTCATCTGAATGCTAAGAGACAGGAAAGGTCAAAAAAAAAAAAAAAAAAAAAAAAAAGATCAGGACACAACTGTTAGTCCTTTTTGTCTAGAATGTGGGCTTTGCAAAGGTGAGTCATATGAAATAAAAGTATAAAGGCAGATTGGAGCCATAGTGTGGATTAAATGCAACGCTAAGGAATTACCAGGCAATATGAAGCTACTGATAGTTCAAGTTTTGAACAGTGAATAACCATAATGTTGCAACCTATAAAACTGAAATTTTGGAAATATTAAGTCATATGGACATGAAGCTTCATAGAAATCTTGGCCTCTTTTCTCTCTTTTTTTGATATCCTCCTCCTGCTTTGTAATCAATAGCCAGTTCCTAAAGATCCTTTCATGGTAATATCGCTAACATTATTTCTCCCTTTTCTACTTATATTTTATATCTCCACCTCATAGAGTTACAGAGATCATCTAAGTCCAATGCATTGTGGGTTCTTTTTTTTTTTTAGAATAAATTAAATATGATACTGCTTTATCACAAAGAAAATTAATGAGAATCAAAGAGTAGCCTAAGAACAAATAAAAAGGAAGGAACTTTTATCGACCCCATAATCCATTCACTTTACAGATGAGGAAACTGGGACATTCAGAGAGATGAAGTTACTTGTCCAAAGTTACATAGCTAAAGCAGTAAAGTGAACATCTGATCTGCGGTCTTCTGATTGCAATTCCAAGATTTAAATTTCCTTTTTATCTTTATTATTTGAATGTAAATAAACTGAGCAACTCAGTAGTGCAGTAGATAGAGTGCCCAGCCTGGAGTCAGGAAAATTCATTTTCATGAGTGTGAATCTATCCTCAGATACTAGTAGTTTGACTCATCGAGTCACTAAACCATTTGCTTTGGTTTCATCATCTATAAAATGATCTGGAGAAGAAATGGCAAGGCACTCCAGTGTTTTTGCCAAGAAAATCCTAAATGCATTCTCTGGTTAATACAACCGAACAAAAACAACAATATTTTCTATTAATATATAAGCTTGAATATACCAAAGTCTCTCCACTACATGACTCTTTCCAACAATGAGATGATACAAACCAGTTCCAATGATCATGTGAAGAAGAGAGCCATCTACACCTAGAGAGAGAACTGTGGGAACTGAGTGGGGATCACAACATAGTATTTTCGCTCTTTTTTGTTGTTGTTTGCTTGCATTTTGTTTTCTTTCTTGTTTTTTCTTTTTGTCCAGCAAGATAATTGTATAAATATGTATACAAACATACACACACATACATATTGGATTTAACATATATTTTAACATGTTTAACATATATTGCATTACTTGCTGTTTAGGGGATGGTGTGGGGGGAAGGAGAGGAAATTTGGAACACATGGTTTTGCAAGGGTCAATGTTGAAAAATTATCTATGCATATGTTTTGAAAATAAAAAGCTTTAATAATAAAAAAATAGTCTCTCCCCTTAAAGCTCAGTACTACTTGTTTGCCTAACCTATGATGAACTATACTGCATTTATCCTGATTAGCCAATGCATTCTCTAATATATCCTTCATACCACTGCCTGGGAATCTCACTAATGTATAATGTCCCCTTACATTAGAAAACCTTCAACTGGTTCCCCAGAGCTTATAAAATAAATTCCTAATCTTGGCATTTAAGCCCTCTACAACACAATTCCAACATACTTTTTCAATCTTATCTCTACTATTCCCCATCACATATTTGGCATTCCAGCAAACTTAGACAACTTTCCATTAGGTCTAAATTCTATGATCCATGTTCTCTTCCTCCCTTTTCATATTCCTTTGTACTTCTCATGAAATTTTCAGAACTGGGATGTTCTTCCTTCCTTCCCTTATCTCTAGCTGTTGAAGTTTGTTTTTTTTTTTTTTTTCAGGCCTCCAAACCATTGTCACTACATCCATGAATTCTTTGAACTTTTCTCTTCCAACATTTCTTAGATCAGCTTGCCTGTATTTGTCTTTTGTACTAATTCTGATTACTGTAAAATAGTGCTCCTATTTGTAATAGTTATTTGGTTTTATTCCCTATTAGTTTATATTTCTTGATGAAGAATTCAACTACTTATTTTTCTTATTTTCTCTACCAAGGAGAATGATCTTTGGCCTTAAAAGAACAGAACAAAAACGTCCACTATGATTTTGAAACCCAAAATAGGTAAAGTAATAAGGAACAAGTTCTTAGCTTCTGTCAATGAATTTAATTCACAAGTCTTGAAAGGACTAGATGCTAGAACATAGGAAGAACCAGTAAATGATACTGCTAAACAACTGTCAATGATTTCTGAAAAATTGTAGAGAATAGGAAGAGAATTGTAGAGATAATATAGGATTGTAGAATGGAAAATAATGTCCTGATTTTCAAATTTGGAAGAGAATAGAATTACCAATGATAGATCAATGAGTTTGATTATGATTCCTGGCAAAATTCTAGGACATACTAATAAAGATATGATTTCCCTGACATTAAAAATGGAAAATGATAATCTCAAAAAGGACAGCTAAATGGCAAAATAGATAGAATCTTGGGCCAAAAGTCAGAAAAACTCATCTTCCAGAATTCGTCTGGCCTCAGATGCTTCCTAGTTGTGTGACTCTGGGTTAGTCACTTAATCTAGTTTGTCTCAGTTTCCTTATCTGTAAAATGAATTGGATAGGTAAATGACAAACTGCTCCAGTATCCCTGCCAAGTAACCTTTAAACAGATCATGAAGAGTAAGATATAACTGAAATGACTGAATGATGACAAATTTTAAGAAGTTATAAGAGTCTCATCAAAAACAGGTTATTCCAGACTAACCTAAATTCTGTTTTTGACAGGATTACTTGTCTGATCAGAAAAATGGAGTTTATTTAGATCTCAGCTAGGAATTTGAGAGTCTTCTTATTTCTCCAAGAACAGCTTGGGAAAAGAGGTATTCAATCTTATCAAAGAAAAAAAACTGGAAATTAGAATAAATTAAGTAGAAGTAGAAGTTAATGATTCAATGAGATAAATATTTAAATAAAGTTGAAAGGCTGGGGTGGGGGGGAATAGAAGAAAATCAAAATTCTCTCATAGCAAAAACAAATGACCAGGAAAGTAGATTCTCAGAGAAAAGAATTTAAGAATCATGTTACTACCTATAAACTCTGAATAAGAAAGTATCTAGACCCAATATTTCAAGAAATTATGAATAAAAATTGTCTAGGACCGGCATGTAAGTAGAAATAGGAACAATCCACTAGTCACCTCCTGAAAGAAACCCTAAAATGAAAACACCCAGGAATGCAATAGACAAAATGCAGAGCTTCCAAGTCAAAGGAAAAATACTGTAAGCAGCAAGTAAAAATAATTCATATATCAAGGAGCCAGTCATGATTGTATAAGATATAACAGCTACCACTATTAAAGAAAATAATTGAATAATAAGACTAAAGATTTAGGTTTACTCCTTAGATTAAATTGCCCAGCTCAACTGAGTATAAAGCCTATAGACAAATTGATTCTTAAGGAAGTAGAGTACTTTCAGACATTCTTGATATAAAGTCCAGAATTAAGTAGAAATTTTGAAACATAAATTGCAGTCCAATTAAACATATAAAAGATATTTTATGAGTTAACAAAATAGGTTCATATACTTTGGAGAGGAAAAGAATTAGCAGTGGAAAGGGAAGTGGTAAGCTATCCTTAGCCATTCTCATGTGAAAGAGGAATGTGACAATCTGAGTACAGAAGGAAGAACAAAGATCAATGCATGTAAGCCCCAGAGAATGTTGGTTCATTGCCATGAAGAGGAAAAAAAAAGCTACAACCCCAAACTTCTTAACAAATAAATTCTAGGTGATTCCTTTTTGAAGATATTATAAGCAGAATTTCTAAAAAGTTGATGTGGCCTCTGAACTCCTTTTCATCGCTAAGAAGCTATTATTTTGATTCTAGACATTGCCATTTCTTAATTATAACTCTGGACAAGTTTTAATGTGTCTGAATTTCCATGTCTTCAACTATAAAATGATAATATTGTAATAATTGTATACAAAAGTATGATGAAAGCACTTTGTAAAGTTTGAAATTCTATATAGTGAGTCCCCAAAGTCTTAGTGTAGTTTTAAGGTATTTTGTTGCACTAATACTTTTTAAATATAAACTGATTTCTAGCTGATTTATAACAGTATGATTTTATGACACTATCAGTTCTTCTCTTCTTTATCTTTACCTGTTTAGTAACATTTTTTAGAGCAAGCATTGTATTTTAAGTTAGTGAAACACTTCGTTCTTTTAAAAATCAAGGATTTTTTTTTTTTTTTTAATGCATACTGCTAGCTAACCCTCTGCTACTTCTTTAGTCCACACAACTATTAGTAAAACAATATTTTCCCCCAGGGGAACAGAAGAATATTTGAGTAGTTTCCCCTTTAAATTTTAGCTGGAAAAAGAGAATAGATATGAATAAGTTGAATTTGGGCAAAAGTTCAGTTTGATTATTCTTTATTCAAAGTTTACCTATCCCTAATAATTAACCCCAATTATAAGCAATCCTACCTGTTTTCCTTTAGAGAATCAAAATTTCAATCAAATTGGGTGGAGTAAATCAGTTAATTAATAGCAAAAACCTTGATTTTGTTTGCCAAAAATGTTTTTTCAAAGAAGATCTATTCAAAAAGAATCTATTGACTGAGATAGGTCTGAGTAAACTCATCAATCAAAGAGCTAATGTCTTGTATTTAAAAAGTGAATTCCACAGAAAAGGCTGGAGTGCTTGAAAGAGATATTAAACTGTTAACCATCAACATGGACAGGTCCAGACATTTGTACCTCTATCACACACCTGGATAAATGGAGGCACAAAGAGACAATTCTTAGTTATTTACAGAATCAACAGTACAGCTAAAATAAAATACTCTGAGACTTTTGACTCAGGAGTCAGAGAATGCAGGTTCTATATGATTTTGCCATTAACTGCTTCTTGGCAAAATTCCTTAACTACCCAGGTCTTTTGTTTCCTTACCTATAAGTAATTTTTGTGGTTTCTACAGTACTGACATTCTGTGATTTTTTTTTTTTAGTTTACTAACTCACACCATTTTATGGAAGTAAATATGAAAATGCAAAATTTCCTAATACTTTTTTAGGGGAGGGTAGGTGGCACAGAGAACAGAATTTGGATCTAATATCTGGAAAGCCCGTGTTCAAATATGACCTTTGAGACTAGTTATTTAATGTTGGGCAAATTACTTAACTTCTATTTGCCTCAGTTTCCTCATCAGGAAAATGGGGATAAAATAACAGCACTTACCTCTCAGAGTTTTTGTGAGGATTAAATGGATGATAATTGCTAAGCTTTTAACACAATGCCTGGTACAGTAAGTTTTATAAATGTTAGCTATTATTAACTACTATTATTACTCTTTAACTTTTCTAGAAGATCAATAGAAGTATTTATTCTATGGATTGTGAAATTTGGGTATATTCATACTTTAATCTTTCATTCTGATGTTAAAAAGTCTAGTCCTTTTGGATATGTACATTTAGAATCTTTAATATATGAGTGAATTATTTTGAAGTGAAATATTTATACTTGGTTCTTTTGTTTATACTTCAGCTCTAAAAGATAATTGTTTGGCTAAGTATGTATGTATGTATGTATGTCTGTGTTGATTATAATTCTTCAGAAGTCATTAGCTAATGAGATTTAAATTTGCAAATATGTTAGAATTCACAAATACTGCTTATCATACTAGGAATCCAAATTAAGCCAATATATTCATACACCACTAATAAACAATTAATCTAAGTAAGTTAGGTGTGAACAGAAACATGATTTATGAATACGGCATTGGTTTGCTGTTCCTATTTCAACTTGAATATATTATGTCAGCAAAGATATATATTCTGGAATAGGGATAGGAACCACACTCTACCAATACAGAGTCACTTTCCCTGTAGTTCAATCTTGGAGTTGCCTAGAAGAATTTAAGTGACTTGTTTAATATCACTTAGCCAATGTATATTAGAGGTAAAACTTTAATTCAGGTCTTTCTGGCTGTGAGATTGATTGACTCTTTATTATTGACATTAAAACTCAATAGAATCATGGGAAATTGAGAAGTCATCTTCTTAGGTATCCTTTAGCCTTAATTTTAGGCTTCCTAGTGAAGTATTTATAACTTTCCTTTGTACTTTACCCAGGAGATAAAACTAAAAAAAAAATCATTAAAAAAAGATCTAACCTAGATTTGTTGTTATTCAATTCTATTTAGTCATAGTAAAAATGGAGAATAGCTTGTTAGCTTCATCTTCATGGGTGTTCAGCAATTCTTTGGAGAAGAGGTGTAGTGCCTTTAGCCTTTACTGGGAGGAATCTTTCTTTTTCTTCTTCCATGGAATGGAGCAGTGTGTACCATATTCTATTGTCATTCCCAAGCTCTATTATACTTAGTGCAGAGGCTCAGTCTTTTTTTATGTCATGGACTCCTTTGGTAGTTATGTGAAGTCTCTAAATCCTATTCTCAGAATAATGTTTTTGAACACATAAAATGAAATTCAGAGGATTACTAAAGAAACCAACTATATGCTGAAATGATCAGAATGTTTTTTTTTTAAAGTTCATGAACCTTATGTTCATAACTTAAAATGTAATTCATTTCTTATAAGATACTGTAAAAAGACATTTATAAAGAATAACCCATTTCGTGTACAACTGTAACATGGTCTGGTGTACTTATGTGAGCTAGATTGAAACAGATTAGAGGAAGGAACAATTTCAAAGTAAAGGTTATATTTAACTTCTTTTAGTCTGTGGCTTTGAGCAAGTGGATGATAAGAGGGGAGAGTATGTTGGAAGCTCAGCTTTTATTCACCTTGAAAAGATAGTGGGCAATTCATTTCATTTCCTCTTTGAGTGATAAATTTATTAAGAATGGATTCACTTTGTACATACTTTCCATAGCTCCCTATTGTTCTCCCCTATATCCTACTCCCTTTCTTCCATTTATACCTATGTTTCATATGCATATGAAAATTAAAATAAAACAACAAAATTCCTGAGCCTCATGAAAGGTTTAGGTGATTTATGGGTAGGGGAAATGGCCATCAATTTAATTCCAGGCTAGGTCAATAGTGAATGAAAGCTCTTGTCTTCTAACAGCTGTTCAGTGGCCTATATGAAATGAGGTGATGGATGCAATCCAGTTCTTGGTGGACAGCTGCCTTCCTCACAAAAAAACAGCATAACAATTGACATTAATTGAAACTCTTACTGGCAGCTTCAGTAGGCATTTTATTGAGTAAACTCTTGTTCCTCATCTACTGTCCCCCCCCCCCCTTCTAGATTTGGAAAAGCCATGGATTCAAATCCTGCATCCTTTACTTATTACCTCTATGAGTTCAGAGAAGTGATTTCCTATCCCAAACTTTAGTTTCCTCATTTAAAAAAAGAAAAGTCTCTTCCTACCCTGTCCCCCTTCTTTTTCTCTTCCACTTGAACAAATGACCTAAAATGGGTTGAAATAGTTAGAGAGGGTAGGTTCTCAGCATCACAATTACTGCCAGACCCTGAAAAGGGGCCCCCAAAATCAGATGGAATTTAAGCCTCTTATCTCACATAAAGATTGCCTTTCTTGTTCCAATTTATTTTTCTAAAGGTGTGTCCAAGTTCATCTCTGGTTTTGGTTTTGTCATATGATTCTCAAAGGCTTTTTTGTGATGTTGATGGGGTTCTAGTAGCAGTCAGAGAGTTGTGAAAATCCCCTTTTGGTTGCAGCAGGTCCTTTGTGAAAGAATTCATGAACCCTAAGAGTTTTAGGTGGCAAAAATGGAAGTTTCTTGTTGGATGAAAAGTCAGCTTTGCTAGAAAAACTGACTTCTTCAGTGGCAAAGTCCTATTAGGGAAATGGAGGCTGGCACTGAGAAGAGAATGCCTTCTCATTGGGCAGGGTCCTTGTAGTTGTACCAAAGAGGCAGAGCATGCTACTTTTGACTTTCTGCAAAGAAATGAGTAAACAGAAACCTATTATCTTGGGGGAGAGGGGATCTTGGGGGAGAGGGGATCTTGGGGGAGAGGGGAAAAGAGTGTGGGGGGATTTGGGGGCAGTTTGAACTGATCAGACCAGGATCTCCCAATTGAAATTACTTTGAAGGCTTTTTCAGCCTGAATTTGAATGGAGATCAGGCTATCAGTGGAGATGATTTGCCTTAGAAATGGTCCAGTTGATGATACCACTTAACTTATCTGGGGAGATATGCTTTCCAGGAGGGCCTGAGACTCAATCTCCCTTCTTTACAGATCAAAGGGTACACAATTTTAGAGTGTTAATTTTACAGATCAAAATTACAGCTTCACACCTCCATCAATGTGACTGTACTCTTATAAAAATATAAGTGCCTCATGTATTTTATTTTTTAATTTTAATTTTAATTTTTGATATTTGCTTTTATATTCATTTCCAAATATATCATCATTGTTCTCTTGCCCAATAAGCTATTTCTTGAAATAAAGATTGTGATAGGAAAAGAGAAAAAAAATCAATTCATTAAAATGTACCAACTGATTTTATCTGACAGTATGTGCAACATTGCACATATAGTCTTCTACTTCTGCAATTAAGGAAGGGACATACATTATCTCAACCCTTCTCTAGGACTAAAACTGATGATTATATTTCTGCAGTATTTGGTTATGATGCTCCTTTTATTTAGTCATTTTGTGTGTGGTTTTACTGATTCATCTTACTTCAATCTGTATCAATTCATCCAAGTCTTCTCATGCTTCTCTGAATTTTTCACATTCCTTATTTTTCATGGCACTGAAATATTCCATTACCTTCTCATACCATAATTTGCTTAAATGCTTTGTAGTTGATAAGCACTTACTTCATTTCCAGTTCTTGCTGCTAATAATATTATGGAATATGTGGGAACTTTCTTTATGCCCTTGAACTCTTGCCTCATGAGTTTTAAATAATGGTAGTTATTGGAGAAGTTATTGATACTTCCTCTCAGCCCTTATCCTGGGCCGAGCTGGAAGGGACCAGAGGAAGAAAGTCAATTATCCCTTAGAGAAAGAATTAGCTCCAGGTTAGTGTCATTGTAGGAACCAAGAGAACAAATGTTTATCCAGTGAGCTAGTGACTAGCCTGATCTTTGGGTGCTTTTAGTTAAAATTTAGGGAGGAAAAAAGGACCAATAGTAATAATATTATGGAAATTTTCCCAGATTCTTTTGAGGAGGAAAACCATCTGACTTTTCTTTAGCAATACAACTGAAAACCTCAAAAAAGGTCTATCTCACTGGCATACCTATTTTTTAAAATAGAAGGAAGTAATGGCTGTGCTCAGTAGTGCCATATCTTGAGAGGAAAAATTGTCTTGAATTTTTTTCTTTCCCTCCTCTAACATTGTTCTGTATTTAGTAAAATGCCTAAAGCATTTTGCCCAAGGCCCCCTTCTCCAGGAATTAAAAACCCTGAGTACAAGATTGGGAAGGAAAATACAATCCATATGCCTCACATTTGTTTGTATTTAACTCATCAAAATGTTCTTTGCTAAGACGACTTTGATCCCTAGAAACTTTATAAGTCTTTTTAATGATCATTGGAAAACTGAAGCAGGAAGCTCAGGTTTATGAAAAGAAATGAAATAAAATTTAAATGTCCCATGAACATCAGAAGTAAAAGTAGCAAGGACATTAGCTTCAAACCAGGATTCTGGTTCTTAGAAAATTATAGAGATCTATAAGATAATTGGTTAAATAGAAAAAAAAAAGGTAGGATTCTGAACTGGGAAAATTGTATAGAACTAGTTCTATTAGCTCAAACTCTAGAGCCTCAATGGTTCACTTTCACTCATCTGCAAAATGGGATTAATCCAAGTTATCTACTTTATTGATTTGTGCATTAATTACTTAGTGGGTGTAAAGTTTTTTGAAGATCAAAGTGCTATTAATAAAAAGAATATGGAACTTCTCAACTGGATGCTATACAAATCACAGCCTGGAGGGTGAACACTGGTGGAAGGATCTGATTAACCCTTAGGTAAAGCAAATGTAGTTCCTTAGCCTTAGAATTATTCATTCATTCAGAAAAGGTAGAAGAATTCTAAGAAACTTCCTGACTAGGAAGTTTGTTCTCCATATTTTTCTTGACACCACAGAAATTTCCTGAATTACTTTTCTGACCTGAGGGCAGGGGAGGGGGAAGAGGGTGTGTGTAGTGGGGATAGGAGGTGTGCACAAAAACAAAATAGATTCTTGAAAATGGGAATCCAGACAAAATTCCTCATCTGGATTTGTCATTTGAACCCTGAATTTAAAATGAAAACCTTTCGTGATTTCCTACCAATCAGTTTACCATTTCTAAACACACCTCCCCTTTCAAGCTCAAATGAAAGGGAGAAGCTGCCTTTCGGCTGTATTTTGTGAGTTGGAGTCTACCGCAGGAGGAGGAATATTTAAGCCCAATCATAAAGTGGAGTTAGTGTCTAAGAAGAGTCAAGATTTAGTGGTTAGGCTAGTGAATGGAGGAGTTACATCCTGGGTTCGGTCCTCAACTTGGCTCCTGCTTTCCACTGTCACTGCAGGCAAGTGCTTAGCAGCCACTCTCTGCCTCTCAGTTTCTGTCTCTCTCCTCTTCTCTCCTTTTCCTTCTGTGCTATGTGAAATGCCATTTGCAGTTTCCTTTTCCCTCTCTTCTCTTTAGGACTTTTTTTTTTTTTTTTTTTTTTTTTGAAGGGGAGGCTGAAAATGTGGGGAAGGGGAGAGAAGAGAGACTTAAAAATTATCCGATTTTTAAAAAAAAAACATGATAAATATAAAATAGTATGTTCTTACTACTTACTAGTATTAGTTTCAGGTACAAATATTGTCTGATTACTTCATTTGCCAAACAACGATGAACTCGTGAAAGATTTTAAATTATGATATTCTTCCTATGTCTGGAGATTAAATAGTCACAGGTCTGGATGCTCCTCTCGGTTCACATTTAAATCAATGAGAACTCTGTACATATAAAAAAAATCAGGGGATACCTTTTTCAATAAGTTTTCTCTCCCGGTCCTCCTCTTTCTCCTCCTCCTCCTCCTCCAGTGTCTCTTCTTGCCACTCCCTCTTCCAAGAAAACATATTTCCTAGAGGTGGGCTGTTAGGTATGTGAGAAGGAATACTATGAAAAGAGTGGGGTGAGAGAGCTGGGCCAAAGGGCTGCTTCCGACTTACCTAGCCAGAAGACTTAATAGGCGATTCTCTGACAGTAAAACCTGTTGATACCTTAGACTAACACTAACTCTGCACCTAGAATTCTAAAGACTTAATTTGAAAGAAATTATATATATATATATATATATATATATATATATATATATATATACACACACACACACATATATACATTTATAAAGAATGAA
Organism: Sarcophilus harrisii; assembly: GCF_902635505.1. Lineage (NCBI taxonomy): Eukaryota > Metazoa > Chordata > Mammalia > Dasyuromorphia > Dasyuridae > Sarcophilus > Sarcophilus harrisii. The sequence goes on from NC_045427.1 coordinate 298,545,435, forward strand.
GCAATATTTTCTAAGGAAAAATGCAAATCTTTAAAAATTTCTTATTAAAAAATAAATTCAGAACTCTTTGTGGTATTAAAATGCCAATTCAGGTTTGCAATGGGAATTTTCACTTTTACCTGCATGTAGGCAAAACATGGTTTAAAAAAACTGTCCCATTCTGGAAGAATTTTTTCTCTTCTACTTTCTCCTCTCCCTTGCCTGCATTTTTTTTTTTTTTTTTTTTTTTTTTTTTTTTTTTGCATTTGAGGTTCAACATTGAAACTTAAAAGGAAAAAAAATTGCAGGTATAATCTAAGGTTATCAAGTATTTTATAGATTTAGAACACTTTCTTCTCCCACTTTTAATTTTCTATAAATGTCCAGAAAATTGCATGAATGCTTATTTTAAAAAAATCCTAGGAAACAAACTGAGTAAAATTTGAAGGGTAATTTGAATTGTTAGTACCTCTTTAGAAAACTTTTAAGAATTTGCAGGAAAAAAAAAAGAAAGGGAAAAAGAAATCTTAACCTTGGAACCTCCTTCTCCTCATGCTTTGGAAAACAAAAACAAATACAACCCCTCCAGCAATGGGGGTTCATTGCAGTGTCCCTCTGCATGTCACATTCAAATACTTTCCCCAAAGTTTGAAAGCTTTTCCTGAAAGCAGTCAAAGGTATTGAACATTTTTTTTTCTGTCTCTCTCTCTCTCTTTAAATAACAAAGCAAAATTCCCCCCCCCCCCCCCCACCCTTCTCAAAAAAAAAAAAGTTTTCGAGTTTTGCTTCTCTATTCATTGCAGTCCTGGCCAAAGTAAAGCCCTCTTTCTCAATGACGTCAAGATCTTTACCAAGATTAGGCTTTCATTTCTCTATTGCAGCAATTAGCCAGGGAATGTATAAAAGGCTTCAGGGAAACAAACTGGGCTCTAGAGAGAAGCACTTTGCACCACAGACAGATAGTAAGTGAGGAAAAGATAGAGTGAGAAAGGGAAAAAATAGACAGAAGGACACACTCCGAAAGGGAGTGAGGGAGAGAAAGCAGGAGAAAGAGAAACAGAAAGTTGTGTACAAAGAAAACAGCCCCCTTATATTCTAAACACTATTTTAAAAACCAACCATCAACCTGGTAGCCCTTGTAAATTAAGAAAACAGGATAATTTGAATAATTAAGACAATGAAAAAACTGAAAATAATTTAGGAATGTGTATTTCAATTTTATAGTGGCTGGGAACTGAAAGTGCAGCAGTTTCTCTCTTTAACGGACTCAAAGAGGCTACTGGATCAGGGACTTTTTTTAACATCTTAAATTCTGGGGGGAAAAGTAGCAGTTTAGAGTTGAATGAGTTGATGGGCTTACTCTAATTGCTGAATTTGAGAAGCTGACTTGATTTTGCCACCTCTGATCTTTTGAAAGAGGTGACAGTTTAGGTTTATTTGCAATCTTAGTTTCTTTTCTTTTCTCCCCCCCTCCTCACCTTACTACCATCTCCTCCCCCTAATCCCCCCCCTCTCCTTTCCCTTAAATGAGGGTGCAAAAGGGAAACCAGAGAACTCAAGCAAAGTGACTAAGGAGGCGGAGAAGATGGGTCTGCTCAGCATAGACTTGTTGATTACACTGCAAATCCTGCCAGTTTTTTTCTCCAACTGCCTTTTCCTGGCTCTCTATGACTCGGTCATCCTCCTAAAGCACGTGGTGCTGCTACTGAGCCGGTCCAAGTCCACTCGTGGCGAGTGGCGGCGCATGCTGACCTCAGAAGGGCTACGCTGTGTCTGGAAAAGCTTTCTCCTGGATGCTTACAAACAGGTAAGTCGGGACCAGCCATGCTGCATTCCCCCCTTGGTTAGAAGCATTGGGATAAGACTTTTGGACCTGGAAGGGGACTACTACATGGATTGTGGTCCTTATTTTGGGTACATGGTGGGGAGATAAAAGGAGCGCACTAGCTCATATATATATATATATATATATATATATATATATATATATATAGACGTATTTCTGTCTCCAGTTTAACTTGGATGGGACCACTTACTAGAAATGAACCAATGCTAGCTGGTACTGGTACTAGTTTAGTACTAGTCAGCTAGAAACCATACACTGCTTTATGTTGCATGGTTGGTTTTGTTTTGAGGCTGGGGATACAGGTAGATAAGTAACAGTATAATTTGGCATTTTACAGGGGGGAAGACAGAAAAAGAAAACTGAAAATATCATCTGGGAACATCTTCAAAGAAGTAGCTTGTTAAGGCTAGCTGATTTCTGCTTAATAGCATCCCTATTTAGGATAGCAGTACAAAATTAAGTTAACAGAGCTGTTTGTAGATGCATGCATCTACTGACTCAGATTAGGGCCCTTTGAAGGGCCAGGCATGTAACCCTGCCATTTTGTTTTGATTTACAACACAAAAATCAAAATTGACTGACAGAAAATTTAAATTTCCCTTTTGAGGTTGTCCATAAGCTTAAAAACAAATATCTTTTGTGAAGGAAAAAAATTTTTTAATAATCCTTTGTGATTCATGGTTTCCCCCCCCCCTAAACACGTATCCCTTATGAAAGAAATAATCCTCTTTCACTTACCTGCTTAAATTGAGTTCAAGGAGAGCTTTTTTTCTGGGCTACTGGAGATGATACTTGCTTTAAATATCTGGAAAATGAGCTCCTGTGTTGATTGTACATGTCAGCAGTATCCTTGAACTCAGCACTTAGGAAATAAAGAACCTGTGGCATCATCAGCTTTTCTGTTTTATCCATTTGTCCATCTGACTCTTGTAGGTCCTTTAGGCTTAAGAGGAAATAATTCCTTTTGCAAGTTGGTTGTCAAAAAGTAAGACCTTGGTTTCCGCAAACTGTGTACTGGGAACTCCCCCTGTTCTACAGACAGGAACAGGGGACACTTGGAGGAACATAGAAGCTAAGTGTGTAAGTCAGAGAGATAAATTTTTAATCAGGTAGTGCCTTAGAATATGGAGATAGGAAACAAACAAACAAACAATAACAACAATAAAAAAAAGGATGAAGGAAATACTATGTCAAGACATCCCCTGAGATTTGTTGTGCAATACAGAGGGAGGTGAAGAAAATAACTTCTAGTCACAAAGCACCTATTCTGGTTACACATAAAGGCATGTGTGGCTTTTAGGAGAAGAATTTGCTGTGAATTGGGGAAATCCATGTGACACCAGAATGCTAGAGGACCTGTAACTAGTTCCTTTCCCACTTAAGACCAAATATGAATTTAGACTCTAGGAGAAGACTATTTGATAGTGATTCATTTCATATTCAAAATTTATGAAAATACAAATGAGTGAATCATTTCAATTTCATTGAATTCCACATTGAACCTTCTGAAAGGTTCATCTCTCTTTCTCTTTCTCTCACTATATTTTAGAATGGGCAAACATATGAAGGGGGAGAGGGGCCAAAAGTTTGGATTCATTTATTAAAACTAAAAAAAAAAGTTTTTGTGGGGGGAAAAAAGAACTGACATTTGGCTCATTTTTTTTTTTAAGCAAAGCTGTTTGTCGAATTTGTTTTCTTTGCATACTATTTTCCAAGTAAAAAATCATAATGATGTGAAATATGTGATAGGATTAGTGCTTCCCAGCAGCAACTAGTGGCAAGAGTTTAGAACTTTGAAAATCTAAATTGAAAAAGGAAAAATGCTGTCTCTTTAAGTATCCCATTGTGTTGCAATATTTTATAATTAATTTTATATTCCTGAAATTAGGAAAAATGAGTAATTTGTTTCCTTCTTTTGCATATGGTTTGTATATTCTTTTCTAGTGCTTCTTTGTTTATGTCTTTTGACTGTCCTCTAAGGATGTTTGCCTTACTAACTACAGTTTTTGCTCTTCATGCTTTACTTAAAATCTACCACATGAAGAGTCAGGAATGGCTTGCCACTGGGGCATTTAATGAATGCAAACAGTAAAACAAAATGTTGGGTCAGACTGGTCTGGCAAACACTAATTTTCCCAAAATGTGTCAGGCATGTTTGCAGTGGTGGTAGAGTGTAGGGTGCTCAGAGCCTCTGAAATGGGTAGAGTTATTTCCCTTATCTATTAACTCTGTCCCAGCCTTTTGGTATAGTCATTTCTAGCTTCTGCTTGAGAAGACATCCCTGTATTTCATAATAGTGACTTGCATTTTTTCCCCCTAGAAAATTGAAAAACTCCTTCTCTTTCCCTCCCCTCCCCCCCCAAAGCAAACCTTTTCATTTGGTGAAGTATATATGTGTGACAAGTAATTTTTTTAGCTCTGTCCATGTTATTGAATGTCAGACACCTGAGAAGATGTTTAGATGCTTGGAATATAAATATGTGAATTATAGCCTTTGTTTGATTTTTTTCCATAGTGGAGGAAAAATGTCACCTTTCATTGGCCAAGTTGAAAGGAATTCAGAGTAAATTTAGGCAGGAGGATTGTAAAGAGATTTTGGTTCAGGCGGAACATCCATAATACATAATCTTGATTAAAAAGAAGGGATAAATATATGTATGTATATAATTTTATGATATTTCAGTATGAATAAAGTATTTAAAAATTAAACTTCTTCAGCCAGTGCATGATCCTAACTTGAACAATGCATCCTTGTGTTGATGCAGAGATGCAACCAGTCCCAAGCTAACCAGTTTAGCAGCCTTGTCCCCACCTAAATGAAGTGCAAAAGTCAACAAACAACACTAATACTGACATACAAATTAAAAATTGCACTATTATTGCTGAAACGTCAGAGAAAATATATTTATTTCTTCATATCTTTTTGGTTTAAAAAATGTCTTCTGCCTCTTCACTCATCTCAGACCTTCAGATAAGTTTCAGCAATATTCTAAAACATAGTTGGCTTATGGGAGAAACAGTCCCATAAAGATATAAAGAGCTCTTCAACCCAAGTTTATCTCTACATTGGACAGAACACTAGGAAATGATAGAGGCTTAGAGCTTGCATTCTGAAGTATTAGTTTAAAAAAAAAAAAAAGAAAGAAAGAATTGAGCAGCAGAGGGGCTGAAAAGGATCAGTAGGTTACTTGTTATTCGACCCTGTTAAAGATTTCAGCTTATCTGAATTTAAATGGTTAAATCACACAGCATAATAATTATTTGGCCACATTTGTAAAGGCATTGATGTAGCCTGGTGATTTTGCCAAAGAATTCCAAACTTCCTAATGGATAATAAAGCCATTTTCAGTGCCTTGGATCACAAGAGGTGTACGTAAGATTCTGTCCCTCTATCCCCTCCCTTTTTATTTCTTTGCTTTTTATCATAAGATTAGGTGACATTTTGTCCATGAAGCTTTTCCCAGGCTGTGGAAAAGAGAGAACAAGGTTAGTAGTATATGCTCTATTTCCAGCTTGTATTTTATGAATAGGTCTTTCTTTTCTTTTTTCCCCTTCTCTCTTCATTTTGCAGTCCACATGCTAAAGCAGCACTAACTCTCCTCCCTTCCCCACCCCCCCCAACTAAAAACATATCTCTAGAAGGCAATCTTATCATCAAGGGATTAAGATCTAAGTATGTATTCAGTAGATATACCTATATGTATATATGTACTTATGATTATGCAATTGGGGGAACCCTGTTTGAAGGCGTTATATATTCCTGAAATTCAAATAGTTTCCCACCATTCATCTTTATTGTTTTATTATTGTTAATTGTGGTAATATTTTTAAAGAACAACCAAAATAATGCAGATAAGATAGAAGTTGGTGATGGCAATATTGGATTCTGCATACATACTATTCTGAGATTCTTCAAATAAAGAGATCCTTTGGGAACATTGGAACTTCAAGACCAATTAGTGGAAATGATGTTTCTTGTGTTTGGGCATTAAATACTGGGCAGGGTTCGTTTATGGAGTGGCCAATGTTGGCATGGAATAAGGCACCGACCTAATTACTCTTCCGCAGGAGTAAAAAATGCTTTTTGAATGCTTCATTGGCAAATATGTCTCATTAAGGACAAAAAAAAAAAAAAAAAAAAAAAAAAAAAAAAAACCATGAAAAAAAAAAACCCAAACCCAAATACAAACCCTCTAAGAAGAAGAAATGAAGATGATAGGTAACTTGTGGCCAGGAGACTTTCTGTGCCACTGTGGGAAATTAAAGTAAATTTAGGAAGTACCAGGGGATGACTTGTTTTTCTTGGATTGCTTTCTTGCAGATTAAATGATATTACAAGACTGGATTTACAGTGTTTTTTAGCTCATGTCACTTTGGTTTTATCAAAGCAGAATCTGCCCTGGGGAAAAAAAGTTACATCTCCCCACTGGAAATAAGGAATCAAACCAAAGGATTATAGATTTAGAGCTGGAAGGGATCTTAAAAGCTCATGGATTTAACTTCTTTGATTTTACAGATGATGAAAATGAGGCACAGAGAGATTAAAAGAGGGACACCAAGGCTTTCTTGACTCTTTAAGTCTTGTGTACCTGCTGCCTTTCTTCCAGTTCTGCGATACACAGCTGAGTATGGAGAAAAAGCCCCTTCATTCATGGCATGCATTATAAAGAAAACCAAAATTTCTGTCACAAAACCCTGGAGGGTTGTTCTATAGAGTTTTCTGAATATCTGATCATCAGTTTGAGATTCCTCTGGAGGCAGTAGTTTCCTTCTTCCTCAAGATCCTCAAACAAAGATTGGATGACTACTTACCACATTCTAATAGGGATTCTTGTGGTGTTAGGCACTGTATTGTCCCATTCTGGATGACTAAAGAATGAAAATTACCTACTAATGTAGCAAGTCACTAGCAACTCTCTAAGATTGTAAAAGGATGCTGATCTATAGTGGTAGAGGGCGTTTCCTACACCAGAGTCTGACAACCTTGTCCCCTTTAAGATTGTGTTTGAAGAGCTTTTTATATGTGAATATCAATGAGATATGATTCCTCTCCCCACTCCCCCAGAACTGGGTCATTTTCCTTATCTTAGTTTCTAAATGTTTAAGATATTTGCTCTGGAGATTAAAGTTTATTTGTGATTTGTTTTTCTCTTTTTTAATTTTCTTCTTTTCCTAAAATGCTGTTCCCATAAGGCAACATATCTGCATACAGCATGCTTTACTTTCTATGATACTATCACCATAACAATGGTGATATCATTCACATTTATTCAGATCTTTTAACTTATTTGGTTTTCACATCATATCTGGACTTCTGCCTTGAGAAAACTAGAGGATATTCAATATTAAATCTTAATAATTATCAGAATATAATCGTAATTTGGACTAATATTGTCTTGTTATTTTATATCTTGATACTTAATGTATCAGAAACATAAATTGAAGGCAGTGAGGTCCAGAGGTATGAAGTATCTAAGGTCACAATTTAATGAGCAGCAGAGCAAAAATTTGAACCCAGGTCTTGTTCTGGTCCTGGTATTCCAAATCCAGTACTCTTTCCATTAATGCAAGCTGCTGTGGCTACCAAACAGAGCAAAGCTAATTGGCCCACAAAGGTATCAAATGCCTGACTTTGGCCTCATTAGCACTATGCTCCCACCAGCTGAACTAGCCTGGCAGAAAGGCAGATTGTTTATAGCAAGATTTTCAAAGGGAGGGTTTCAGAGGTTCCCATTTTTAACTTGGTCACTAACTGACTAGGTGACCTCAGATAGAGTGTTTGTCTGCCCACTACAGTTAGGTAATTATACCAATCCCAGGGCAAGTGTCATGATTAGAAAGAGATTTCTTTTCACTTACCCTCTATTGGTATTAGGAAGTGTAGTATTAATCTTGTGCATCTGGACAACAAATTTTAAATGATTCATTCTTGCACTTTTTATTTGTATTCTTTTAACTACACTGGGCAGCTAGATTGCCTTCCATCTTGAGAGAATTCTGCCTCTCAGTTCTCCTTTGTCACCAGCAGGGAGGATGCAAAACTTTCTTAGGGAATTGATCTCTAGCTAAACTGTCATTAGAAATGAAGTAGGACTGATTGCACAGTTGATTTCCTTGTGACTAATGAAATGTTATTCAGCTATGTTTAGGGTATAGTCATAGAATCAGAGATCCCTATTAAAAAGACCACACAACTTGTTCCAGGGCTTCAGAAATTACTTAAAACCCAACAGTTGCTAGCGTTCTTTCCTCCTCTTCCTCCTCCCACTCCATGGCTAAATTTTAACTCTGGAGTCCAGGAAGAGGGTTGCTTTTATTATGTTCATGTCAAGAGACATTGAGTCTGTTCTGGTGCAATAAACTTTCAGGCATTTCATACCCACCAAAGAATGAAATGAAGAGATATACACTTTGTTTAAAAGCATAAAAATGTGAGCTCCTTGAGAGCAGAAATTATGTTCTTATCTTTCTCTGTATCCCTAGTACTTAATATAATGCCTAAAACAGATTGCTGCCTCAACTATGAAATGGGGATATTATTAGCGTCTATCTCAAAGTGTAGTTGTGAGGATCAAGTAAAAATATTAGAAAGCTATGCTGAACACAGAAGGTGCTTAATAAATGTTTATTTACTTCTAAATGTTTGACTAAAATTGAATTAGAACATAGATAATAATGGGAAATCAGTATTTCTCTTTGAGTAGTTTATACACAAAAGTGGGTAAAACAAGAACACTAAATCCCATGAAAATTAAAATCTGTTCTAAATTTAATTTAAAATTTGTTCTCATATCTCCACCCTTCACACCTGTCTTTTACCTTCCACTAAACCCCTCTTCAATGCCTCACCATGTTATCAGGGTAACATAGACTTTTGAAGTTCCTGCCAACACAGTGCAAGCCTTAGTAAAGTGGAAAGACTGGGAGAATGGGTTTAATGGTACACTGTCAGTCAAGGACCACTTGCAGCATTTCACATTAGGTTTATCAGAGAAAAGGTCAGAAGCCAAGTGATGAAACACCACATTCTTTAGAAGTTGATCTAGAGAAATTTTGGTTTTCCTTTCCTGGATTACTGTCTTTAATAAAATCACTGTACATTTCCTCCAGTATCAAAATTATCTAGTCCAAAGTAGCTTATTAAATTATGTTTCTCCAGCTCACTATATAAATTAAGCACCTTAAATAGGAAAGTTAAAATACATAGTTTCATCATTTAATGAACTGAATTTATTCTTTACTTAGATACTTAACAAAGAAAAACCCTAAGCAGGAATTCCTTTAGTTTCTAATTATTTAAAAAAGAGATAGTAGTACCTATTACATTATATAGACTATTATAAAGTAGAATATTATTTAGTTGTGCCCTTTGTGTAGTAAAAGTGAGTTGAAATTTGCAAAGATTCCTGAACAGTATGCATTGAGGATTTCATACTAATTTAAATAGTAGATTTAAAAAATAAAATTTCCCCTTCAAGTTACTTCAATTAACATTAGCATTATCTCACCCAGCATAAATGAAGCTACATTCAAGTAAGACTCATTATATGTGTTTTATTGTAAGAAGGGCAGTATATAAAAATCAATTGTACTATGGTAACATGTCCCTGATGTTATTGGCTTTGATTAAACCATTCCAGAGAAAGAACCAGTTTTACTTATCCAAAGCTGAAGTAATTGCCTCTTTTATATTTCCTCCATTTTTATTATCAACCTACATATCCAAGTGCCCACAAAATTCCTTTCAATTTTTTTGTGACTAAGTGTCTTTGTTGAATGGGTTTTCTGGTTCTCCTTTTAAAGAACTCGCTTCCATACATATCCTTTTATAAGCCAGAGAATAATTTCTAGGAAGTAATTGAGAAGTTATCTAAAATTTTGTGGTTAGAAAAGAGGGAAATGGAGGTAAAAAAAAAAAGGGGATGAAGCTATTAAAAATAAGAATGAGAAGAAAAGAAATCATTGGGAACTTCACCCCAAGGATTGACTTGCTCTGGTATTATAGAGATGATATAAATCTTTTTTCTCCCACTCACTTCTAGACAGGGGAGAGGGGTTGTTAGCAACTAACACTCATTTTGGAGATATGTTTGTGCTGTTGTGGGTATTTCTTGTGAAGTTCTTATAGTTGGTAGGATTTAACTTAGAATTATTTATAAGATATCCTCCAAAGTGTCATTCAAGTCTTTGTGTCAGAGATAAAAACAAAAGGAGGGAAAAAAAAAACCTATTCATATATTTTCATTGTAAAAAAAAAATTCACATATTTTCATTGTGGTGGATCTGATATCATGCTTCTCAAGTTACCTTTGGAAGTCTTAGTTTTAAATTAGTATCACTTTTCTGATCTATGCAAAATATGAATTTACTAAAGATAGGGAATATTCAGTGATAGCCATTAGAAAATTTACTCTAGTGTATTTCCCCAACTCCATTCTCATCCTTCCCTTAATTATGGAAGTGGAGGTCAAATAAAACTCACCTGAATCTTCCTTTTAAGGCACTAGTATGTTGATGCCTTAGCTCAATCAGTCCTAAAGTGTGAAAAGACATTGCTGGAGCCATGATTAAATTGCTTGCATCCCAGCCTTATGGGACTAATAGCTTATTCTCAGACAGAAAAAAATACATATTTGAAATGAAATATTTCTTATTATTCTATTAATAAATAAATATTAATCAATTATTGAGAAGATGTTTTCCCCCCAAAAGTACCCTAGCATTTACCCAGATTGTTTTAAAATTAGCTGGAGATAATTAGACCAAGAAGGTTAGGCTGATTTCAGCTTAAGAACTAGAGTTCCCAAGAAGCCTCAAAAGAGATCCAGTCAATTTTATTCTTTTGTTAACTGATAGTGAATGAATCATTTTTAGGCCCTAGGTCATTGCTGGATGCTTCTGTGTTTTTTAGAACTTTGAACTGAGAATCCAAAATTGGACATTCTTTCCTAAATTCTCAGTTTGCCTGCTGGCATTCTGTTTAAGGTTGGGCAATTCACTTTAACCTTTCTATGTCATAGTTTTGAAATGAAGCCAATAATTCAGTTATGTAATATGCACGAGGCATTAGTAGCTAAGTAAAGTAATGGTTATAAAGAATACCAGCCTCAGTGCAGCAGATAGAAGTTACTTGAGAATGAATGAAGTTATTTTTGATGCATTTATAGAAGTATCAAAATATTGAAAGACCTTGGACTAAAAACAACTTGGGTTTAAGTCCTCCCTCTGACAAAAATTAGCTGTGGCATTCCAGGCAACTTTCTAAGACTTTGAGTTTCGGAACAATTGCTCATTTGCATTGATATGGGGAGTTTTTTTCCTCCCCACATCTAGAGCTCCCTGTAATAAAATGATTTGTTTAGCAACTCTTCCCCCCATAAAAATTATAGTCCTTATACAAGACAAAAGGGCAATTTTAAAATTGCCAAATCATGTACATTAATTTGAAGAAATGTGAAGAAATGTAATGTAGTGGTTTTTTGAGTGGATTGTGTTTACTTAAATTGGAAACAAATTGCTAAAATATTTAACATGAACACTCTCCTGTCCTCTTTTTCTTTTTTTGCTATTAGGTGAAATTGGGTGGAGATGCGCCCAATTCCAGTGTTGTCCACATTACCAGTGCTGAAGTTGGGAATGGTCAACAGAATAATTCCAAGTGGAAGAGATTTGATGGGGGATATGGAGCAGAGTGCCATCTCCTGGATTTTGCCAACCCTGAGCGTCCACTGGTGGTCAACTTTGGTTCAGCTACTTGACCACCGTTCACAAGCCAGCTGCCGGCCTTTAGCAAGCTGGTGGAAGAGTTCTCAACAGTGGCTGACTTCTTGTTGGTCTACATTGATGAAGCTCATCCATCAGATGGTTGGGCGGTACCTGGTAATTCCTCTGTGTCTTTCGAGGTGAAGAAACACCAGAACCAGGAAGACCGCTGTGCAGCAGCCCATCAACTTCTGGAGCGTTTCTCCTTGCCGCCCCAGTGCCAGGTGGTGGCTGACTGCATGGATAACAATGCCAACATAGCCTATGGGGTATCCTTTGAGCGTGTGTGTATTGTGCAGAGACAAAAAATTGCTTACTTAGGAGGGAAGGGCCCCTTTTTCTATAACCTTCAGGAAGTTCGACTTTGGTTAGAGAAGAACTTCAGCAAGAGATGAAATCCAGGTTAGCTGGAAGAATTTGTGAGTTGCATAGTACTGTATTAAAAATAACAAAAAAAGGAGGAGGGGGAGGAAGAGAAGGATGTACTGGATCCACAGTTTCAACTGGATCTCATTTATTCCCCCACTACAGGACAACAGTTTTAATAGCCATCTCAGAAGAAGAATAAAATTATCCCTAACATACCATCACCACTTTCCTTACCAGATAATAATAATAATACCTGCCTAACCAGCAATCCCTTGTTACATTTCCACTTTATGAAAAAGAGCCTAAGATGAACAGGAAGAACCTGTTTCAAATGTCTCCATCCTCCCTTGAGATGGAATTAAACAACTGGTGCTTGCTTTGGAGAAAATGGGGAAAAAAATTCAACCTGCACTAGAGAAATGCCAGGGACAAAAGACTCTATTAGAATAGGGATTGTTAGCTTAAATTTATCCACCATAAAGACTGTTGATAAATCCCTAAATATTTGTTTATAGTGAGTCTGGCGGGGAAAAAAGGGGATTCACCTGGCTGTCCTGATTTTCAGAGTGTTGCTGACATCTCTGGCTCTATCAGTATGCACTGTAAGATGCTGGCTGAAACATCCAAGAATTCTCAGGATATTTAGGGGTAGTTTTTGAAGACCTTCCCTCAGTTTGAAGGGTTAGGGTTACTTTTTGGTCAAGAGATGAAGTAGTTGTAGGAAGTACACTGGATTTGGAGTTTTATTTCCTGAGTTAAAATCCTGACTATCATTTATCAGTTGTGAGGTCTTAGGTGACTCATTTAATGTACTTTATCTTCAGTTTCCTCATATGTAAACTGAGGATTTTGGATTAGATGATCTTCAAAGGCCCTTTAAATGTAAAAGCTCTATAATTTGTCTGAAAATGACGAATAGGGAAAGAGAAGACTGAAAGATCAGGAGACTACAGAGTTTTACTTTGAAGTAGCAGAAAGGGTAGCTAATTAGTTAGGAATAGAAACACATATCCATAGAATTTTCCAGACCCGAGAAAATAGTTTTGCTGAAACTCATTCGAGACCCCATGAGTGGGAAACTATTTATCCTATAATGAGAGAGAGATATAGAACGATGAAAGGTGGTTTTGCATTTTTTTTATATAAAATAATTTATTTGTCTGTAGTTTGTGTATTTGGAGTGAGGAAATAAATATACCTCACTAAGCACGAACTATTGCCATAGGTTACTCTGTGGTTGCAGCAGTGCCAATTGTTGAAATGTTACAGAGCTCCACTCATTCCTTGGCATGGAATACTGGTATCTGTAATGATGTTCTATAAGTTGAGCTGAAAACAACTTATATTTTATGAATCTCTCAGCTGCCTTGTGGGGAATGATTCTCTGGTTGCTTAAATACTATATAGTCTTACTGTCCCTCAAAAGCAGGTGAACTAGCAAGAATAATGCAAATACACAAATATGGTTTCCTTAGAAATATGAGTATCAAGTCAACAAGCATTTGTTAAGTGCCTACAATGTGTCAGGCACAATACTAAATGCTTGAGAAGGTAAGAGACAGGTAGTTGGGAGGAGTCTCATCTGAATATATCAGAGTCTTTTTACAGTGTAATCCATAATGACAGTCATGGGCTTTGTTATAATAAAATTCTCATCTTTACACAGAATTCTAAATAGGATCTATCTTGGGCCCTCTCCACCAAGGGCTACTTCTTAGAAGTACCCAAAAGACTTTGTTATATGTAGTGTAGTCTTCTACCACACTGTTATATGCCATAGATGGATTTTAATAAAACTGCCAGGTTATATAAAACATTCTGAGAAGAGAACTATCAGTTTTCTTGAAGGTCAGATTTTAGAGAATATTTAAAGACTAGGTTATTAAAAATGTGAAGAGATTTTTTTTTTGTAATTTAGAGAAATTCAAGTTTCAGTATATGTCATTATTTAATGGACATAATTCTTAGTTATTAGCAGTTTTAAAGACCAGCATGGAAACAACACTAAACTCAGGTGATTGCATCTGAAAATAAGCAAGAAAAGGAATGAATTGCAAAAGACAAACCCATTGAGAAAAGCCAGAAACCCGTGGTACTGAATTTGAATATCATAAAAATAAAGTGTTTCAGAACTGTAAAAAGAAAAAATCAGCGCTGGAGTAGAGCTCAAATGTTTTTCCCTACCAAATTAACTTGCCAGCTTTTTTGGTGTTTTATACACATTATCAGAGTAGATAAATAGAATTGCAAGATTCTTGTTATTTAATGAACTGGTAGCAAATAATATTTTTAAATGAATATCAAATGTTTACAGATTCCTGATTTTTTCTCACTTGGACTTTTTTTTGCATTAAAAAATCGTTGGTTCATTTGCCCAGTTTCTTTGTTTCTCAAAAATGGGGTTAGGGTTTATATAGTGCCCTTAAGAGATTTTATAAAAATCAGTGGCACTATCTGAGTGATGTTTTCCTTGGAAATGTCTTCTTGTTTTTTCCCCATGTACAGAACTGGTAAAGTATGTCAGAGAAGGTGGGGGGAAGGAAAGTAAGATTCCAAGAAGGCAATGCTTATTGTTCAGATAAAAGAGTGGAAGAAATATACTTTTGTGATCTGATTTTGCTACAAGTATGTGGAAGGAAGCATGGAATAGGCGATTCCTCTTGCAGAGGATTAGCAGTAAAGAAACAGAGCAATGGGAGTTAGTAAATGAAAGGCCAAATATCAGGGGAAAGATTATTTTTAATGAGAAGATATATCCACATAAAACAGATTCCCCAAGGAAGAGCATGGAAACCTTACCAATACACAAGGGTAAAGAAATGTAGCTACATATAACCCAATTCACACATCTTAACAACCATGACCCAAGAGGTTCCCTATGTCTGTATTTTTATTCATTGTGTTTACAGAACGTACTTCTGATTCTTATCACAGTTTATATTCAAACAACCTAATAATCCTTTGGGAGAAGATGTGATAATCTTTCACATATCTATGTGTGTGTATATATAAATATATATATATATATATATACACATATAAATACATACACATATATTTGTATATGCATATATACATTTATTGTCACAACTGTGATTTGGCATTCATCCTCTCACCTGATCATTTTCCTTTGACAGGCCATGTTTATATGGGGCTCTTAGTTTAAATATGTTAACTGGATTAGCTTGTATATCATTGAAGTAGTTTTCTAGCTACTTAAAACTTTGTTAAAGGCAATGGATTCATATTTTATTCAAAATTTCAAAGTTTATGGCTTAGAACTGTTCAAAACTTACTTCACTACTTAGAAGATTAACCAGGGCTTTCTCGAATAGGCATGAATAAAATATCCATCAAGTACTGGCAGACATTTAATACAATTTTAAAATAGCTCCCTGATCTCACAAGAGGCAAACAGATTAGTAATAGTCACCCAACTTTGCATATTTGAGGTGATAGTAATTTAACTTACTTGGCTATCTTTTTGCTTGTTTTGAATTTCCAGTACTGTGTCTTCACATGCTCCTGAATTTGGGCACCTCTGCTTTTTAAACATTCTAATCATTTGGTAAAGCAAAATTACTACTCTACCTAATCACTCACAGCCCTAATAATGTAGAAAAGGCCCTCGTTCTGTTCTTTCCAGATTACTGGTGTCAATCTAGGCTCATAGGTGAAAGGAATACAATAGATTCAGTGATCTTCTATAACATATAGGTGACAGAGGGATGGAGTTGAAGTGTTCTTTTTAATGTTGGACAGACTGCTAGGATTTGGTTAGATTCCTTCCATACCTACTTTTAATGGACCATGTATATGGAGACCAATCCTACTCCTGGGACAATAAAAAAAGGAGACGATCTTACCTCCTGTGAATTCAAGGAAGACTTTTCTCTCTTGAGAGGCAAACCTGATCTCTGATTCAAGAGTCTCAGAATTGTGTTCATTAAGAATTTCATGTTTATTTGTAAAAGTAAAGATTAAGCTCTCTTCTGTGGGTGAGGGAATGATGAAAAAGTTCACATTTAGTGTTCCTAAGAATCTGACCATTTTATCTTTCTCACTATTGGTGGCTGGCAGTGAGTCTTTACCAAAAAAAAGAGAAAGGCTGAAAGTGCCAGCTAAAGTAATTATTTTTGGTTGTGCCTGATCTGCTGCCTTAAACTTAGGGAAAATCAAAACCATTTTACTCACATTTCAGTCTCACTATTTCCATATATATCTTCCTCACTATAAAGGGAGTTCCCTTAAAATTGCAGAAGAGTTCTTCAGGGAAAGGATATTGGAGAAAGGAGGTGGGAGAAGGTAGAATTGTATAGTGAAGACCCTGCATTCTAGCTCAGTAGAGGTAGGAAAAATAGTTTTTCTCACATCACTCCTCAAGTTAATATTGTTAAGCCTAAATGGGGCAGACCAGGTTAAGAGTCAATGTTTTTCTGACACCCTAGTTATCAGTCATTGCCGGAAGCAAGGTCTCTGAGCAGACAGATGCTGTTCTGTTCTGAAATAATAGAAAGTCAATTCTTACAGAGATTCAAATAAGTCTGTGGAGTAATACTGACTTTGGGTGGCAGTAGCAAGGATTTGGGGGAGTTTATTTATTATTTAGTGAGTAGATGCTGGAGTCTATACACAGGTTTAATGGAGTCACTTTTTGGCTCCACTAACCATAATAATAGTTTTTAAAATGTGAACAAATAAAACAAGCAAATTAATGAAAGAAACTCACAGAGAGAAATTCCCCAAGTCTTGGGCAAGCTACATCACTGGATGACATTGTTTCAATGTGATTGAGGGTTGGGAGCAGCATTGAAGACATGCATTCAGTACTACATAACCAAAGCAATGAAAGGTATTGGGTAGGGAATATTGGCCAGTGTTGTTCAGTTGTGTGTCATATAACTACAGTCCTCATGTTCACTAGCCCAAGCTTTTGGGCATCTAAAGTAGGAGACCAAGCTGTGGAAGGGCTGCCAGTGTGCAAATGATGACCCCTAACAAAAGAGTCAGTCACTCCGTTAGGGATTGGATGTGGTCACAGTGGCTTGCTGTTCTCTGTCTTGGATTCTTCCTAGCAAGGAGATTAATTTGGTGTGTGATATTATGAGGACTTGGTAAACATGATGAGGACACAAGTGTATGTGTGTTCGTGCATGTTTGTACGTGTGTGTCTCTGCTTATCCATGGTGGAAATAATTGCTTTGCAGAATGTCAGCAAGAAATGTGTTACAATACTGGTGCTGAGTGGAATGTGTGCTTTAAAAAAATTCCTTGTATTTTAATAAAACCTAAAAATAAGAAAATATGTGATTCTTTTGTGCCATTATTTTAAAATCACTACCTTGCCCTTTTCTTTTTCTGGACAGCATTCACTGTTGAAAAATAATCTACAATTTGATGTTTTGTACCTTGATATTTATGGGCAAATATCCACTGGTGTCAAATTAGTTTAATCTTAAATTTTGTATGAGAATCTTCAAGGAAAGCAAATCAAGAAAAACCCAAACAACAACAAAAACCCTCACTTCAAATGTTTTTTATTAATACTAAACAAGTTATAAACACAAGACATCTATGACTAAACCCTTACTATATCTTACAGGCTTATTCATTCTAGCCCCTTAAAAGCACTGTGGTTTAATTCATCAGGAAAATGGAGATGTTAAATTAACCACTGGGAAACACAGTGTGTATGTAGTGTAGTAGATAAAACAAAGAACTTGGAGGCATGAAGATAAAGTCTGGAGGTTCCCCTACAAATCTTTCTGGGTGATTTTTAAATTTTTTAGTCTTAACTTCTCTGGTTTTGATATCCTTCTCTGTACAATAAGGGGGTTGAACTCTGTTGACTCTGAGTTCTTTCCAACTATGAACTTCTGTGATCCTTGGTTTCTACATTTATAAAATGAAATGAATGGGAAAATCTCTACATTCTAGGTCTAAGGTTTAAAATATCATGAGCAGAGTAAGCACATAGATTGTTAGTCTACGTTGGCCAATGACATATGATCTAAAGTTGTGGAAAGAAGCTAATTAGAGATAGTTGGTTTAGCAAGGTAGCTGCTTGCTAAAATTCAGAAATACGTTTATAGTAGATATTTATATAAATTCTGCCTCCTAAAAGAGACAACAATAATTGGTGCTTTTGGACTTTGTAAAACTTGAGATAGTTCTATGATAATCGCTTTAAATCTCTTTCAAAGATGTACCTTTGTGTGTGGGGGGATGGGGGTGGGGTGGGGTGGGGGGCTGGAGAGAAGCATTCATTCAAGTAATTAATAACAGGAACTAACATACCCTACAAAGAAGTGAATAATTCACGGTCCTTGCCTTGAGAGGTGTTATGGAAAAATGGATAGAAAGCTCATGTTGATGAGTCAGAAAGCTCTGGGCTCTAGTCTTACCCCTACCACATACTGATTGTGTGATTGGTGGTCAGTCACAATTTCAGTGCTCTGTGTAATTCTCTGACTATAAATTAGAGAGAAGATGCCTATACACCACATTGATAGAAAGAATTTCCTTACCCAGGATTTCTATATACTAATAAAATGACAGATTCATTCATTCCTTGTCCTTAACTCTGCCCCCAAAGAGCCTAGAGCTAAGTAATGATGTAAGATATGGTCTATGCCAGTATATGATAAACTCCTTAAAGGTATATTTATAGTCAATAAGTGAAATGAATTATACAAAAGTAGGAGAGGCTGTGTTGCAAAATAATGAGTTCTCCCTTGAATTCTTTAAGCAAAGGCTAGATAATGCTTAGAGAGGTGATCTTTTTCGAGTTCTGATTGGCTAATGTGGCTTCTGAGGTTCCTTTCAACTCTGAAAGGTTTATGGAAATAAAATATCACTGTGGCTGATGATGTCAGGAATGGATTCATTCAAAAGCTGATACTTGGAACCAGCTTGAAAACATAGGGTAATATGTGGATAGAGAGAGAAGACACTGCATTCAAAACAAGTATTTGCCAAGTAAGCTATAAGTGAAACCATTCAACCTGGAAGCAGATGTCTATTGGAACACTTAGTCAATCAGTCAACAAGTATTTATGGCACAGTTGATATGCACAAGGCACTAGAACTTAAAAGAAATTTAAAACATGATTCTTTTCCTCTAGGAGCTATTCTAGTTGGGGATGTGTGTGTGTGTGTGTGTGTGTGTGATAAATTATATATATATATATATATATATATATATATATATATAATAGCATATTATACACCTACACACATGAAAAGATTCCCAAAATGAGACCATATATAAGTATATATAAGTATCACATGAATAAGTGCTGTGGGTATTTAGAGGAAAGGACCAAGCAGATATTAAAAATCTACTATGTGGTAGAAACTATGTGAGGTTCTAAAAATACAAAAAACAACAAAAATGATTAGTGCCTGTATTAATTAATTATATAATTATAATAATTATAATATTATTGTATATAAATTATATAATATATATTAATTATAATTAAAATAAAATAATATTATTTCATTGCAAGAAAGTATATGTGTAGTTTATTCCAAAAGTCTTGGTGTAATTTTGAGTTTTAATAGCTAAAAATCGCACTAAAATTTTTGAAACACTCTCTCTCTCTCTCTCTCTATATATATATATATATATACACACATATATGTGTATACACACACATATAATACATACATATACACATAGGCAACTGGATAATATAGTGGATAGAGGGCCAAGCTGGAATCATGAAGATTCATTTTTTTGGTTCAAATCTAGTCTCAAACACTTAGTTACTGTGGGAAAGTGACTTAATCTTGTTTGCCTCAATTTTCTCATTTTTAAATGAGTTGGAGAAAGAAATGGCAAACCAGTATTTCTGCCAAGAAAACTCCAAATAAAGTCTTGATTGAATGACAACAAAAGTGCATGTGGAAATATATCTGTATAAACATGTATATATATATATATATATATATATAGATAGATAGATAGATAGATATAGATATATAGATATATATATGCAAAATAAATATAAGCTAAATAGGAGGCACTAAGAACTAAGATCATGAAAGGCTTCATCTACATTCCACTTTCTTAAACTGATTTGAAACCCCATAAGGGGCTCATAACTGAATGTGGAAGGTTGGAAAGTTAGGATTTATTACCAATGAATGTTTGATTTCTATACCTATACACATGGGTTCACATAAAAATTTCTCAATTGTAAAGGGTTGCGAGTGGGAAAAGTTTAAAGTTCTGATCTAGAAGGTGCAATTTGACCTGAAGGAGACATGGTCTTCCAAAATGTATTCTACGTGTGAGAGGCAGGCAGTGCTAAGGAGCAAGGTGAGAGATGAAATGTTTGTGAGGAAAAGTAAGAAGGCCAGCTTGGGTAGATTGTAGATTGTGGGAAGGAGAGCAATGCATAATAAAATTACAAAGAGAAGTCAAGACTTGCCAGTGAAGAGCTTTAAAAACTCCTTGTAGTAGCTTATATTTTATCCTAGAGGTGAGAGGGAAACACTGGAATTTACTAAATAGATAAGGACAGAAGAAACTGAAGACAGATTAAATGGTCACCCACAAAATGTCAAGCATCAGAATCTGAACACAGAAGATCTGACTCTGAGTCCAGGATTCTTGCTGCTTGATATTTCCTCATATCAATTGCCATCTAGTTACACCCCTTCATATCTTGTATTTTTGAAGTTGATTTTTTCCCCCTGGAAAACAAGTGTAATCCTTTACATTTATTCCTCTTTTATTTCATTCTTTTAGATTCAGCCCAATTTTTTAGCTTGTCTGGCATGCATTGTGTTAAGTATTCTTCTTAGCTTCCTGATAACTGCAGAGTTTTTAAATGTACAATTCAAAGTTTTGCCCATCACTGAAAAAAAATTATTAAATAGCACAGGACCAAGCACGAAATCCTGATGCACTCCAATAGGGACCTTCCAAGTCGACACTGAACCATGAAAAACCACTATTTGAGTCTAACCATCCAATCAGTTCTAGAAAGGTAGATTACCTTTCTCTAAACCACTCTGGGTTTTTCATTAATCATTTGAAAAATGAAAGAGTAAAAATATATAACCTCTAGGGCCTCTTCTACCTTTAAATATATGACACTATTTATCTTTGCAACTTTTACATAAGAATAGCAAGACAGAATTTGTCAAAGGGTTTGTTAAAAATCTAGATAAACTTTCTACTCTTTTGGTATGGTTTGAAGAAATATGCAAATAAGATCACTGAGGGTGATAGTTGGCTAATAAACTCATTTCTAATTGAGGAGATGAGAGAGACAGAAGAATTTTCAGGCTCAGAGGATCACAGATTTATAGCTGGAAATTATATGAGCATCATTCAGTCCAACTGCTACATTTTATAGATGAAGAAAATGGGATCAAAGGAGGTTACAGATAGTTACATATAATAACTATAGATTACAGATATAGATAGTGGCTAAGGTTACAGATAGTAAATATTATTGGTAGGACTTAAACTCAGATCCTGACTCCATAATTTCAGCACTTTTCCTTTGTACTAGAATTAAGAAAGGCAGAAAAGAGCTGTGGGAACATTCTTGTTAGGAGAAACGATATGAGCATAGACATGGAGATGGGAGAACTAAAGGTATGTTTAGGGGACAATGAATAGACTAATGACTAGAATGAAGGGTCCACTAAATCTCCTGTAGCTTCCCATATTTTTTTGTGTTGCCCTGAAAAAAGATGCCAATGCATCTTCCTATTTGGAAATAGTAGGTCTGATTTTGCAAAGTTGGCAGCAGGACTATCCTTTAAATATTCATTTTTTCACTTTCTCTGTCTCTTTCAATCATCCATCCTTCTGTCTATCTGTGTCCCTCCCCCTCCCCCTCCCCACATAACTGAAAGCGAAAAACTGAGGCAGGCCTTCAAAAACTCTAGATTTTCACCAATTTATCAAACATAAGTACCTAGTATATTCAGAGCACCATTCCAGTTTTTGGGGGGAGAAGAAAGCTTGGATATAGTCCCTGCCCTCAGAGACTATAGAAAAAAATAATGTATGGAAAGTGCACCAAGGCATTATTTAGCTAGATTGATTTTGGGAAATTGTGCAGAGTGAAATGAGCAGAATTAGAACAATATGAAAATATCAACATTGTAACAAAAAACAAAACAAAAAGGAAAAACCCAAACAATTCTGAAAAAACTTAAGAACTCTGATTAAATAAGTAATCAACCACAATTCCCAACAGATATAAAATACTATCTGCCTCATAACTCAGAGATAATGAACTAATATGTAGAATAAGAAACACATTTTTGGAAATGGCCAATAGGGAATTTGTTTTGCTTGACTGTACTTATGATATAAGGAAAGAATTTTTTTTTTGCTTCTCCTTTTTCTTCCCTATTTTTTCTACCTTTTTTCTTTCCTTCCTTTCTTCTTTTCAGATGGAGGAGGGTAGGAGAGAAAAAAAGGTTGATAATTTAAAATAAAATAAATAAGCATGATTCTGATTAAGAAGGGCATTTGAAAAATTATAAAAGACCTTAGATCTCCTATATATACTGTAGTAATATTCTAAAAATGTCAGCTGATTAAAATATGTTTAAGAAATTCAATGAGAAACATTTGTATTCTTCTTTATCCAGTCCAAGACTGCACAAAAATACAGCTAAGAGCTGAAAATTCTGGAAGAAAAGCCTTGCCAGCAAAGCCAGCCTGAAGTCCAAAGAAAAGCAAGGAAGCTACAGAAGGGATGAAAACCACAAAAATGGCTAGTACAACTCTAGGGTGACTTGAAACCTACAATACTTCCCTCAACTAGGGCCACCATAAGGTAAGAAGGCCCTGACTAGGAAAGCCTCAGGAGAAAGAAAAGACTCTAGTAGAGCTCTCAATAGGAATAGCCAATAGTAGAACTCTGCAAATAGCCTGAAACTTACCAGCTCTTTAAAAGCAGACTCATCAGTGAAGACTAAAGTCAGTTTCAAGAGTCCAGAAAATTAAGGTGATTCCCCAATTGGTACTGACTCCTATTCAAATGTGGAAAAAGGCACAGTCTAATGCTGGTAAAAGTCCCAAATCAGAAACTGAGTCTAGAGATACAAGTAAATAGAAAAAACTCTAAACATTATGAAAATATCTTTTGGGTCAAGAGAAACTCCAAAAGAAAAGTCAAAAGAGAAATATCCCACAATTAGAAGTAGTATCTTAGGAGGAAAAAAAAATCTGGGCCATAATAAGCACATGTGGAATAAATGAAATTAAAAACAAAAGAATATGAAAGCTCTGGGAAAAAAGAATTAAAGGAGAATACTGAGTCAAAATGAGAAAATTGTACCAAGATAATGAATCCTCTGAAAATTAGAATGTAGAATAAAATGACTTTATGAGGCAACAAGAAATATTAGAAATAAAAAAACTGGAAGAAATAGAATAAAATGTAAATCGAGCTATTATAAAACAAATAAATATCCTGGAAAACAATACAAGAAGAAACAATTTAAAATTGATAAATTACCTTAAAAATATGGGAGGGTGAATGTTTAAATACGTTATTTAGAAGTCATAAATGAAAACTTCCTAGAATTAGAAATAACACATCTCAACGGCCCTTCCAATCCTCAACTGATCCAACCCCACCTCCCCATTTTATAGATAAATAATTGACTACCAAGAATAACTATTTAGCACAGTGGATAGAAGACTGAGCTTGGAATCAGGAACATTCATCTTTGTGAGCTCAAATATGGTCTCAGATACTCACTAGTTGTGTGAACCTTGGCAAGTCACTTAATCCTGTTGCCTTAGTGTCCTCATCTATAAAATGAGCTGCGGGAGGAAATGACAAACCACTTCAGTAACTAAGAAAATCCCAAATGGGGTCATGAAGAGTCAGATATTGACTGACATGATGAAACCATAACTGAGGACCAAAGAGATAAGTTGTACGTACAGGTAGAAAGCACAAGAGATAGAATCTGAACCCAGGTCATCTTATTCCAGAGCTGGGGCTCCTTCCATTTTTCCATCTTTCTGGAAGACAAAGTGAAAATACAAAGTCTTAATATGAAAACTCTTAGCTTTGTCACAGCCAAAATGCAGTGTTTCCAAGTCAAAGAAAAAAGCAGCACAAAGATCCAGAAAGAAAAAAAATTCAAAGAGCAAATAAACACAGTCAGAATCTTATGACATGTCTTGTATATTAGTAATAGCTGTCCAAACTTAAGCTAGCAAGATGGTATTAATTAATGGAGTGAAACTCAAATAGAAATGAGCACCACTAAACCATATATAAGGATCTGTGCAAGCTGCACATTGGCTTTGTTTTAAAATGTAAATTTATTTTTATTGTATTTTCATTTATTTTGTCAAATATTTCCCCATTACAAGAATTGCACTTGGGAGTGTTGTGGGCCATATGTGGTTCACAGACTGTGTGTTTGATGCCTATGTATACTATAAATTTATACAATAAATGGCTGACCTACCATAAATAAGAGGGTTATAAAATAATATTTTTACTTGGCATATAAGCAAACAATGGTCAGACATAGAGAAAGGATATGCTTTGGCAGTTTTGGCTTAGTCAAATTGTGTACCAATGTCTTCCTTTGTCTTGCATGTGCAACAAGCATAGAATGAAGAATTTACCTGGTCTCAGATGTTAGAAATCTGCCTCATTATTATTTTTTCTTCTTTTTAGGGTCAGTGGGATACTAGGGATCACATGAAACAATAATAACAAAAAATCTTTTTTACCTTAGCTACCTGTATGACAGCATCTACTGTTCATCAATATGCCACATATTCCAGTGTCTTCTAATCCCATTAGCTCTATAGGCTATGGACTTCCTCTTTGAAAATCATTCCATATAGCAGTCTGGGGACTTTCCTTTCCTCACTGATCCTCTGGCTATCTTCCTTCTTTGTATTCTGGCCATAGCCAACCAGAAATTAGCAGCAACCACTTTAAAAGACATAAAATCATGGAATACCATCATTTCATAAGGAAGACAATAAAGTCTTACAACCAAGAATTACTTTTTTTCTGGGAGATTGATTATAATTCTAAAGAGGAAAAATGAACTTTTAATGGAATGGAGAATTTCCTAATATTCCTAATGAGAACAGGAGAGAAAAGATCTTTTAAACTGCATATGAAAAAAAAAAAATAAACTGCATATGAGCAGTAAAGAGAAATGTCAACATGTAAAAACATTTCAACAAGTATAAGGGAATAAAATACAAAAATACAATGAAGTATTTACATTCTAATACATGAAAAAGACAAATAAATGTTTTAGATTCTTAATGTCTCTAAGGCTCATGGAGAACAAAATAACAGACACTAAAAGAGGTTTTATTAGGTATTGATGGGTTTGAAAGGAATGAAAAAGGAAGGAAATATATATAATGAAAAGAATTAAGAAGTAGGTTGAACTTATATCTCAATAATTAGGACACATGAGAAGGATTTCAAATATCGGGGAAGTAGTATCCATTATACAGACTTTATTCTCTTCAAAAACCAGACAAAAGAGGGTTGAACAATTATATAAATGCACAAAGATTTTAGTGTAATAATACATTAAAATAAACTGGGAAATTGGTGAGTGTAGGGAAAGTAGAGACTTTTCTGAAGAAGGGTAAAATTGTCTGGGAAATTAATAGGAAAGACAAAGTATACGAACCAGCAATAAAAGTCTGAGTGAGAGGTAGGAAAGTTGAATAGAAACATATAGCTTCCATTTGAGAACACTACTGTTGATAGCACTCCTTCATGTAAAGATATGATGGGGGAAAATATAAAATTAGTCATGACAACAGGGCATATTAATAAGATATAAATTCATCCAGTAAAAGAGAAAAGGATGGCAAAATCCAGGAGTATACTGCTTATAAGAAGACATTTGAAATATAAAGATTCTATATTGAAATACAGAATTAAAATGATAGTCTTCATTTTAAAAAACCACCAAATTCAAAAAAGTAGAAGAAGCAGTCATGAATATAAATAAGGCAAAAATAAAAATGGACAAGATTAAAAGGGATAAGAAAGAATATCACATCGTGTATATATACATATATATATGCACCACTGACAATGAAATATTATCAACAACAATATGTATGCACCAAACAGCATATAAAATTTTTATTGAAGCTTTTTACTTTCAAAACATTTGCAAGGATAATTTTTCACCATTGACTTTTGCAAAACCTTGTATTTCAGTTTCCCTCCCTCCCCTTCCTCTCACCCCCTCTCCTAAATAGCAAGTAATCCAATATAAATCCAATATAATATAATCCAATATGGCAAAAATATATGGAAATCCAATATAAGCATATGTATTTATACAATTATTTTGCTGCACAAAAAGAATCAGATCAAAAAGGGGGAAAAATGAGAAAAAAATAAAATTCAAGCAAATAAAGACAAAAAGAGTGAAAATGCTATGTTGTGATCCACACTCATTTCCCACAATCCTTCCTCTGGGTATAGATGGAGATCATTGGAACTGGCCTGAATTACCTCATTATTGAAAAGAACCACATCCATTGGAATTGATCATTTCCATTGCCATGTACAATGAAATCTTGGTTCTAATATATAAATTCTTAAAGAAATAAATTAGTGGAATTAGAGGAGGAAAAAAGTAAAACTATAATGATTGGGGATCTCAGTATATCCCTTTCAGACTTTAAATCTAATAAAAATATAAAAAAAGAAAGAAGTTAAGGACATAAATAGAATTTCAAAAAGGTTATATATAATGGATTTTATTATTTATTTATTTATTTTTAATTATAACTTTTTATTGACAGAACCCATGCCAGGGTAATTTTTTACAACATTATCCCTTGTACTCACTTCTGTTCTGACTTTTCCTCTCCTTCCCTCCACACCCTCCCCCAGATGAGCAGTCCTATACATGTTAAATATGTCACAGTATATCCTAGATACAATATATGTGTACAAAACTGAACACTTCTCTTGTTGCAAAGGAAGAATTGGATTCAGAAGGTAAAAATAACCCGGGAAGAAAAACAAAAACAGTTGCAAACTGTTTACACTCATTTCCCAGTGTTCTTTCTTTGGGTGTAGCTGTTTCTGTCCATCATAGATCAATTGAAACTGAGTTAGATCTCTTTCTTGAAGAAATCCACTTCCATCAGAATACATCCTCATTCAGTATTGCTGTTGAGATATATAATTGAGATATATAATGTTCTCCTGGTTCTGCTCATTTCACTTAGTATCAGTTCATGTAAGTCTCTCCAAGCTTTTCTGTATTCATCCATGCTGGTCATTTCTTACAGAACAATAATATTCCATAACATTCATATACCACAATTTACCCAACCATTCTCCAATTAATGGGCATCCATTCATTTTCCAGTCACTACAAAAAAGGCTGCCACAAACATTTTGGCACATACAGGTCCCTTTCTCTTCTTTAGTATCTCTTTAGGATATAAGCCCAGTAGCAGGACTGCTGGATCAAAGGGTATGCACAGTTTGATCACTTTTTGGGCATAATTCCAGATTGCTCTCTAGAATGGTTGGCTTCGTTCACAACTCCACTAACAATGCATCAGTGTCCCAGTTTTCCCACATCCCCTCCAACATTCATCATTATTTTTTCCTGTCATCTTAGCCAATCTGACAGGTGTGTAGTGGTATCTCAGAGTTATCTTAATTTGCATTTCTCTGATCAATAGTGATTTGGAATACTCTTTCATATGAGTGAAAATAGTATCAGTTTCATCATCTAAAAATTGTCTGTTCATATCCTTTGACCATTTATCAATTGGAGAATGGCTTTATTTCTTATAAATTAGAGTCAATTCTCTATATATTTTGGAAATGAGACCTTCTCAGAACCTTTAACTGTGAAGATGTTTTCCCAGTTTGTTGCTTCCCTTTTAATCTTGTTTACCTTAGTTTTGTTTGTACAAAGGCTTTTTTATTAGTTCATCTTTGGTCACAAATAACTTCCTCCTCCACAAGTCTGAAAGGTAAACTATCCTATGTTCCTCTAATTTATTTATAGTTTTGTTCTTTATGCCTAAATCATGGACTCATTTTGATCTTATCTTGGTGTATGGTGTTAAGTATGGGTCCATGCCTAATTTCTGGCATACTAATTTCCAGTTTTCCCAGGGATTTTTGTCAAATAATGAATTCTTATCCCCAAATTTGGGATCTTTGTGTTTGTCAAACACTAAATTGCTATAATTATTGACTATTTTGTTTTGTGAACCTAACCTATTCCACTGATCAACTAATCTATTTCTTAGCCAATATCAAATGGTTTTGGTGACCATTGTGTTATAATATAGTTTTAGATCAGGTACAGCGAGGCCACCTTCATTTGATTTTTTTTTTCATTAATTATCTTGAGATTCTCGACCTTTTGTTCTTTCATATGAATTTTGTCTTTATTTTTTCTAGATCATTAAAATATTTTCTTGGGAGTCTGATTGGTATAGCACTAAATAAATAGATTAGTTTAGGGAATATTGTCATTTTTATTATGTTTGCTTGGCCTATCCAAGAGCACTTAATGTTTTTCCAATTATTTAAATCTGACTTTATTTGTGTGGCAAGTGTTTTGTCATTTTGCTCATATAATTCCTGACTTTCCTTTGTTAGATAGATTCCCAAATATTTTATGCTATCGATGCTTATTTTGAATGGAATTTCTCTTTGTATCTCTTGCTGTTGGATTTTGTTGGTGATGTATAAAAATGCTGAGGATTTATGTGGATTTATTTTGTATCCTGCAACTTTGCTAAAGTTGTGAATTATTTCTAATAGCTTTTTAGTAGAATCTCTGGGGTTCTCTAAGTATTCACCATATCATCTGCAAAGAGTGATAGTTTGGTTTCCTCATTACCTACTCTAATTCCTTTAATTTCTTTCTCGACTCTTATTGCCAAGGCTTGTGTTTCTAATACAATATTGAATAATAATAGTGATAGTGGGCAACCTTGTTTCACTCCTGATCTTACTGGGAAAGGTTCCAGTTTTTCTCCATTGCATATGATGCTTACCAATGGTTTTAAACATATGCTCCTGACTATTTTAAGGAAAAGTCAATTTATTCCTATCTTCTCAAGTGTTTTTATTAGGAATGGATGTTGGATTTTATCAAATGCTTTTTCTGCATCTATTGAGATGATCATATGATTTTTGTTAATTTGGTTATTGATATAGTCAGTTATGGTAATAGTTTTCCTAATATTGAACCAGTCCTGCATTCCTGGTATAAAATCTACTTGGTCATAATGTATTATCCTGGGGATGATTTTCTGTAATCTTTTTGCTAATATTTTATTTAAGATTTTAGCATCAATATTCATTAGGGAGATTGGTCTATAATTTACTTTCTCTATTTACAACCTACCTGGTTTAGGTATCAGTACCATGTCTGTATCATAAAAGGAATTTGGTAGAATTCCTTCAATCCCTGTTTTTTCAAATAGTTTATATAGCATTGGGGTTAATTGTTCAATGTTTGGTAGAATTCACATGTAACTCCATGTGTTCCTGGGGATTTTTTCTTAGGGAGTTGGTTAATAGCTTGTTCTATTTCTTTTTCTAAAATGGGACTTTTTAATCTATGTACTTCTTCCTCTGTTAATCTGGGCAAGCTATATTTTTGAAGGTATTTTTTTCCATTTCATTTAAGTTGTCGAATTTATTGGCATAAAGTTGGGCAAAGTAACACCTAATTCATTGCTCTAATTTCCTCTTCATTAGTGGCAAGTTCTCCCTTTTCATTTTTAAGACAAACAATTTGATTTTCCTCTTTCCTTTTTCTAATCAGATTGACTAAGGATTTGTCTATTTTGTTTTTTTTTTTTTTCATAGAACCAACTCTTAGTTTTATTAATTAATTCAAGTTTTTTTTTACTTTCAATTTTATTGATCTCTCCTTTTATTTTTAGAATTGCAAGTTTAGTGTTTGACTGGGGGTTTTTAATTTGTTCCTTTTCTAGCATTTTTAGTTGTAAGCCCAATCCATTGACCTTCTCTTTCTCTATTTTATGCAAGTAGGCCTCTAGAGATATGAAATTTCCCTTTATTATCTTTTTGGCTGCATCCCACACATTCTGGTGTGAAGTCTCATTATTGTCATTTTCTTGGTTGAACTTATTAATTATGTCTATGATTTGCTGTTTCACCCAATCATTCTTTAGCATGAGATTATTTAGTTTCCAATTGTTTTTTGGTCTCTTTTCCCCTGGCTTTTTATTGAATGTAATTTTCATTGCATCATGGTCTGAAAAGGATGCATTTACTATTTCTGCCTTACTGCATTTGGGTTTGAGATTTTTATGTCCTAATATATGGTCAATTTTTGTATAGGTTCCATGAACTGCTGAGAAGAAACTGTACTCCTTTCTGTCTCCATTTAATTTTCTCCAAAGATCTATCATATCTAACTTTTCTAATAGTCTATTTACCTCTTTGACTTCTTTATGATTTATTTTGTGGTTTGATTTATCTAATTCTGAGAGTGCAAGGTTGAGATTTCCCACTATTATAGTTTTGCTGTCTATTTCTTCTTGCATCTCTCTTAATTTCTCTTTGAAGAATTTAGATGCTACACCACTTGGTGCATATATGTTTAATATTGATATTGCTTCATTATATATGCTACCCTTTAGCAAGATATAGTGCCCTTTCTTATCTCTTTTAATTAGATCAATTTTTACTTTTGCTTGATCTGAGATCAGGATGGCTACACCTGCTTTTTTGACTTCACCTGATTCTGCTCCAACCTTTTACCTTTACTCTGTATGTATCTCCCTGCTTCAGGTGTGTTTCCTGTAAACAACATATTATAGCATTCTGGCTTTTAATCCATTCTGCTAACTGCTTCCTCTTTATGGAGGAGTTTACCCATTCATATTTATGGTTAAAATGACCAATTCTATATTATTTGCCATCTTGTTAACCCCTGTTTATGCTTTTCTCCTTTCTTTTTCCCTACTCCCCTCCACAGCACTAAACTTGTGAGCACCACTTGCTTCTCACAGCCCTCACTTTTTATTATCCCTCCTTCCACCTTACAGTTCCTCCCCCTCTCTTCCTCCTTTTCCTCACAATTTCTGTATTCCCTTCTGCTTAGCTTATTTCTTCCCTTTTCAATTTTCTCCTCTCACTTTTCAATGAGGTGGGAGAAATTTCACTATAAATCAATTATGTCTAAAATTTTTCTCTTTAAATCAATTCTGGTGGCAGTAAGATGCACACTATGTTCATCCCCCTCCATTCTTTTTCTCAGATCTAATAGGTTTCCTTTACCTCTTCATTAGATGTAGTACCTCCACTTTACCCTTTTCAGGGTACAATTTCCTTTCCACCTCTAGTTTCTAGAACAAGGTATACATATATTCTTTATATATCTTTATAGCAGAAATATAGTTCCCAAGATTTCTTTTTACCTTTTTAGGTTTCTCTTGAGTTCTATATTTGTAGATCAAATTTTTTGTTAAGTTCTGTCTTTTTTCACCAAAAATAGGTGAAATTCACTTATTTCGTTCAATGTCCATCTTCTTCCCTGGAAAAAGATGCTCATTTTGGCTGGGTAAGCTATTTTTGGTTGCATACCAAGTTCCTTAGCCTTTCCAGGCCCTTTGATCCTTTAATGTGGACACTGATAGGTCTTGAGTAATCCTTATTGTGGCTCCTTTTTATTTGAATTGATTTTTTGTAGCAACTTGCAGTATTTTTTCCTTCATCTCATAGTTCTGGACTTTGGTCACTATATTTATTGGTGTTTTGATTTTAGCGTCCCTTTCAGTAAGTGATCAATGAATTCTTTCAATGTCTATTTTACCCTCTGTTTCTATAACATCTGGGCAGTTCTTTTTGATAATTTCCTAGAAAATAGTGTCCAGGCTCTTTTTTTTCATCATATTTTTCAGGAAGTCCAATTATTCTCAGATTGTGTCTCCTAGATCTATTTTCCAGATCTGTTGCTTTCCCAAGAAGGTATTTGACATTTTTTCCATTATTTAATTTTTTTGGTTTTGCTTGACTGATACTTGGTGTCTCCTCGAGTCATTCAATTCCATTTGTTTGATTCTGATTTTCAGTGAAGTATTTTCTTCACTCACTTTTTTTTATATCTTTTTTCTAATTATCCAATTGAGTTTTTAAGCGAGTTGTTTTGTTCTATGGATTTTTTTTTCCATTTTGCCAATTTTATTTTTTAGAGAGCTATTTTCTTTTTCCAGTTCATTAATTCTGTTTTTCAAGGATTTGATTTCTTTATCCACTCTATCTTTAAATGAGTGGGATGACTTACTCAGATTCTCTTGCCAAGCTTCCCTTTCCTTGTCCCATTTTTCTTCTAGCTCTCTTGTGAGAGCCTTTTTAATTTCTTCTATAATAGTTTTTTGTGTTGAGGACCAGATTATATCCTCCTTTGGGGATTCATCTGGAGACAGTCTGTTTTTAGTCTCCTTAGGGTTTAAAGTCTGCTCTCTATCCATATAGAAGCTATCAATGGTTAAGGTCCATTTAAATTTTTTTGCTCATTTTGTCAGAGAAGAATCAAAGAAGACAAACTAGCAAAACAAAACAAAACAAAACAAAAAACCCAAATGCAATCTGCTTTTTTTGGGGGGGGGGTTGGAGGGGGCTGGATGGTTTTACCAAGCTTCCGGGGGGGGAGTGGGGGGGGGGGGGAACAGCAGCGAGTCATTAGCAGGACAGCAATGGCTACACTGTGTCCACGCTATGAGACTCTGAGAGCATGCTGAGACACTGTGGGTGGGTGTGGGCAAGGTCTCAAGAGACGCTAGCTTTTTGGGGTTACAGTCTTCACCCCCTGTGTTTTTAGCTTCTCTGCTTGTCTACTGGCTTGCTGCCAGGGCAAAGTATCCAATACTGTAGTAAAGCTCTTTCTAAAGGGATGGCTGAGATCACACCCCATCCCCCTCAGGTCTGCTCAGCTGTGGGCTGCCTGCCATGCTCTCTCTGCGGTTGCCTGCCCTTAGTCTGCGCCCAATCTAAAACAGTCCCCACCCTCAAGCCAAAACAGACCTTTTCTGGTGAATTTCAAGGATGTCTTCTATTGGTAATTATTTGTATTTTTTTTTAAGTCAAGCACTGATTCTAAGACTTGTCATGAAATAAATTCTAAGAGAAAATGCGGAGCCTAAGTAGATGTGTATCTCCTCTCTGCCATCTACTCTCCTAAATCTGTATAATGAATTTTAAAAAATTAATGAGTGGTAAAATAAAAGAATATGCGTGATTTTTAACTGTGCATGGCTTCATTTTAAAAACTGACTATATAATAATGTTTACAAATACAGAAAGAGGACAATTATTAAAACCATATTTTGCCAACCCTATTGCAATCAAATAACAGTAAATAAAGGGTCTTTAAATAAAATATTCAAACTTAAAAAATGAGATTAAAAATTTAATCTTAAAGATTTGTCAAGTAAAAAATAAGTAATATAATATTTTATCAATAAATAATTCTATCAAATACGATAAATAATTTTATAAAATTTTGTCACAGTACTGTGATACAACATACCAAAATTTGGGGGAGTTAGTAAAAAAATTCTTAGGGAAAATATATATCAGCAAATAATTTCATTAACAAAATAGAAAACAATAGATAAATAAATTGTATGTGCAATAACAATAACAAAACCATAAAGTCAATAAGTAAAAAATCTAGAACTAAATATTAAAATAGAAAATATGAAAATTTTTTTAAAGAGAGTATTTAATAATTTATTAAATGGAGAGAGATACTGGGACCAATGGATCCATGTTTGGTTCCAGGGCTGAATGAGACTATTGTCCCCAAGAATCCAGCTGAAAATATGAAATTTAAAGAGGTTAGTGAAATTAAAAGCAAAAAATCATTGAAATAGGAACTTTAAAAATAATCAATTGAATAAGTTGCTTAAAAAGGTAAAGGGGATAGACACATAAGTACAAAAGTAAAGACTATGGCCTCAATATTGAGAATTAACCTCTCTTCCCTTCAATTTAAAAGATAAAAAACTTAGTTAAAATTCTGAAAATATTTGAGGTAGAGAAATGGAGAAAAAAAGAAGCATCTAAAAGTTGATCTTGATATTCTTAGTGAACTACTACTGTGTTAGAGGAAATGGGTAGGAATGGTTATTGGTAGCAAGAAGAGAAGGTTGAAATATATTGCAGTAGGGAACATGATAAGGAGTCAATCAGGAAAGAGTAAAATGATTCTTATGCTGCAGTAATGGCCTTGTTGAGATTAGACAGTGTGAATTTGCAGTATCTTTACTCAGTATATTTATATGTCTTGTGGCGAAATTTCACACTTATGAGTAGGATTAGAGAAGATGAATAGTGTGTTTTATTTATTTAAGGTTGAAAGTTGGAAAGGAATGAGTGATGATAAAGCATAAGAACAAGGGATTTAAGAGTAGGGAACACAATATGTTGTATTGGTTCATTATAGTATTAAGATATCAAAAAAATGAGAGTGAGTCAGGGACAGAGCTGAAGGCCAGGAAAGTTGTAGTGATTATAAACAATGAATTCAGGAGTATTGAATGAGGAATAGAGAAAGATCAAAGGACAGGTTATATTGTATAAGGGATTCTCAATGAGGTATAGATTAAACTGAAAGATAGCCTCTTAAATCCCTGTTGTCTGAGATTGTCTGATCCCTACACAATTGAAAATTCTCAAATAAAAAAGTAATTTTGTCTGTGTAATAATGGAAAATGCAATTTACTTGCTTTTATTATTGTTTTGTTTAATAAATCAACATTTTTCCCATAAAAAAACTAAAATGATCAAATAGATATAGAATAAGGTAATCTTTTTTTAAAGATTAGAAAACTAAATAATACCAATATTTTTTATAAAGGAGAGTTCACAACAAATGAAGAAATAAGAAAATTATCAGAAATTTTTGTCCAATTACATGTTGACAAAGTTGATGAAGAATGAACAAATGAACTAGATAAACATTTATAAAAATACACTATATACAAAATAACAGATCAAGGAATAGAAAATTTAAATAACCAAATCTCAATATACACTCCCTCTACTCT
Organism: Sarcophilus harrisii; assembly: GCF_902635505.1. NCBI lineage: Eukaryota > Metazoa > Chordata > Mammalia > Dasyuromorphia > Dasyuridae > Sarcophilus > Sarcophilus harrisii. Next base: position 298,580,462 of record NC_045427.1, read on the forward strand.
GATATTGCCCCCAACTTGTTACAGTCTCTCAATGATTCATGTCTGCTTCAAAAAAAGCTACTTGCTTTCCTGCTTCAAGTATTTACCCATTCTAGTCCGTCTTCTATTCAGTTGTTAAACTGAAATTCCTAAAGCAAAAGTCTTTCCAAGATACCTTCTAGGCAATAAACTTGAGGATACTTCCAGGATCAAATGTAAAATCCTTTATTTTTACATTCAAAGCTCTTTACAGCATAGCTCCCTCCAACCTTTCCAGTCTTTTACTTGACTCACTCCTTTCCCCACACTACTATGTAGTCTGTGATCTAGTGAAATTATTCTCGTTGTTTTTCCTTGAACAAGACATTCCATCTCTGGGCTTCTGGCACTTTCAGTGTCTGTTTTTCATGTTGGGCATGTTTTCCATCTTCGTCTCTGCTTTCTAACTTCCCTAGTTTCGTTCAAATCCCAGCTTAAATCCTACCTTCTGCCAGAAACCTTTTTTTATCCCCTTAATGCCAGTACCTTCCATCTGTAAGTTGTCTCTAATTTATCATGCATTTGTCCTGTTGGTGCAGTGTTGTTTTGATATTGCCTTTTCCCTTGGAATTCAATAAACATTTATTAAGCACCTGCTCTGTTCCAGGCAGTATGCTAAATGCTGAAGATATGACCCACTTGAGATTAGGGCATTGCCTTTTACCTTTCTTTGGATCCACACTGTTCGGCACAGGGTCTGGCAATCTTAGAAGGATTTAATATGTGTTTATTGATTGATTGAACATACACATTTAAAAATATGTTTTAAGCATATGTCTTTCCTTAATATGTTGGATAGTAGTTTATCTAAAGTCAAGAGGCAACATCCTCTGTTATTGTGAAACATTAGAGGCCTTTCTCATAAGTTCAGGAGTAAAAGGATATTTATTATTACATTTTTAAAAGCAGCTACAAAAATAACCACTTATAGCAAAAGATAAGAAAAATTGTAGTCATAAATACATACAAAGAGGAGACATAAGTATAGCTTTTGGCAGACAATATGATGGTATATTTAAAGAACCTTAAGAGATTCAAGTAAAATTAGTTTAAACAATAATTTCAGCAAAAGTTGCATTGCATAAAGTAAAGCCACATAAATCACTAGTTTTTCTGTATATTACCAACATCAAGAAGGAACAAATAGAAAGAGAAATTCCATTTAATATTACTACAAGTGACAGACATAAATAATGGCAGAGATTTTTTTTGCTCATAATTAAGCCATGTGTTTTTGGGTGTGTGTATGTGTGTGCATGCATGCATATGTGTATCTCCAATATTACCTAAACGAATTTACTTATTCAACTCCATAACAATAAAGTACGCATTTCTTAACAGAACTAGAAAAAAAATAAATCTGAAGGAGCAAAAAAAATAAAGAATCTCAAGGGAAGTACTGGAAAACAATTGGAAGAAAGGGAATCTAACAGTACTAGGCCTCAAATTATGCTATAAAGTAAGAAAGCTATTTGGCACTAGTTAAAAAAATAGAAAAGTTGATCAGTGAAAAAGAGTAAAAATGTAGTTTCTAGAATTAAATGAACATACAACTATAGTGTTTAATGAACCTAAAGACTCTAGTTACTCACTATTCAGCAGAAAATACTGGGAAATTTAGAAAACAGTTTATGTAAGATAGTTTACCTCTCAGACCTGTGGAAGAGGAAGGAATTTATGACCAAAGAAGAACTAGAGATCATTATTGATCACAAAATAGAAAATTTTGATTATATCAAATTGAAAAGTTTTTGTACAAAAAAAACTAATGCAGACAAGATTAGAAGGGAAACAATAAACTGGGAAAACATTTTTACTGTCAAAGGTTCTGATAAAGGCCTCATTTCCAAAATATATAGAGAATTGACTCTAATTTATAAGAAGTCAAGCCATTCTCCAATTGATAAATGGTCAAAGGATATGAACAGACAATTCTCAGATGAAGAAATTGAAACTATTTCTAGCCATATTAAAAGATGCTCCAAGTCATTATTAATCAGAGAAATACAAATTAAGAGAACTCTGAGATACCACTACACACCTATCAGACTGGCTAGAATGACAGGGAAAGATAATGCGGAATGTTGGAGGGGATGTGGGAAAACAGGGACACTAATACATTGTTGGTGGAATTGTGAATACAGCCAATCTGGAGAGCAATTTGGAACTATGCTTAAAAAGTTATCAAACTGTGCATACCCTTTGATTCATCAGTGTTTCTACTGGGCTTATATCCCAAGAAATCTTAAAGAAGGGAAAGGGACCTGTATGTGCACAAATATTTGTGGCAGGTCTCTTTGTAGTGGCCAGAAACTGGAAACTGAGTGGATGGCCATTAATTAGAGAATGGCTGAATAAATTATGGTATAAGAATATTATGGAATATTATTATTTGGTTAGAAATGACCAGCAGGTGGATTTCAGAAAGGCCTGGAGAGACTTATATGAACTGATGTTAGAATGAATGAGCAGGACCAGGAGATCATTATATACTTCAACAACAATACTATATGATGACCAGTTCTGATGGACCAGGCCATCCTCAGCAACGAGATCAACCAAATCATTTCTAATGGAGCAGTAATTAACTGAACCAGCTATGCCCAGAAAAAGAACTCTGGGAGATGACTAAAAACCATTACATTGAATTCCCAATCCCTATATTTATGCACACCTGCATTTTTGATTTCCTTCACAAGCTAATTGTACAATATTTCAGAGTCTGATTCTTTTTGTACAGCAAAATAATGTTTTGGTCATGTATACTTATTGTGTATCTAATTTATATTTTAATATATTTAACATCTACTGGTCATCCTGCCATCTAGGGGAGGGGATGGGGTGAAAAATTGGAACAAGAGGTTTGGCAATTGTTAATGATGTAAAGTTACCCATGCATATATCCTGTAAATAAAAGGCTATTGAATAAAAAATTAAAAAAAAAAAGAAAAAAAAAAACAAAAACAACAATACTATATGATGATCAATTCTGATGGAGGTGGTCCTCTTCAACAATGAGATGAACCAAAGCAGCTCCAATAGAGCAATAATGAATTGAACCAGCTACACCTAGTGAAAAAACTCTGGGAGATGTCTATGAACCATTACAAAGAATTCCCAATCCCTATGTTTTTGTCCACTTGCATTTTTGATTTCCTTCACAAGCTAATACTACACTATTTCAAAGTCTGATTCTTTTTGTACAGCAAAATAACTGTTAGGACATGTATGCTTATATTTAATTTACACGTTAACATACTTAACATGTATTGGTCAACCTGCCATCAGGGGGAGAGGATGGGAGAAAGGAGGGGAAAAATTGGAACAAAAGGTTTGGCAGTTGTCAATGCTGTAAAATTACCCATGCATATAACTTGTAAATAAAAAGCTATAATAATAATAAAAAAAAAGAAAACAGTTTGATGGAATTTAGGCTCAGACCAATATCCCACACCATATATCAATAAGCTCAAAATCAACATATTACTTAGACTAGGGATTATGTGTATACATATATGTATATATGTTTAGAAATGTATGCATATACTTATATACATACATATTTGTCATGGACTTCTTTGGTCTAGATAATTTAGAATGTTTTTAAATGCATGAAATAAAATACATGGGATTACAAATTAAATCAATTATATATGAGGGGAAGCTTCCATGTTCATGTCCATATCACCTAACATGGAAGTACCTTGCTTTCTGAGTTCTCCTTACATTGTAGTTATGAGTAGTTTTTGATTAGCTTTTTGGCCATCTTGTATCTTTAAAACTGGCCTAGATCAAGGCAGTCATACTCTGCCTATGCCTTCTTTCCTGCTATATCCAGATGGTGAACATCACAGTGCATGCTCCATGAACTGAAATTGGAGGGGTGTAAAGGGCAGGAACTCTGAGAAGGTGTATTTAAATCTAGGACAACAGGGCATTTATAATTAAGTACCTACTCAGTGTGAGATAATTGTTTTCTAAGCACATACTTAATGAATGTAATGATGTAATCAGTTTAATTGGCATGTGCTTATGGTGATGTAATGTTTTACAGTTGCACATGCTCAGTGTGGTTGTGCATGCTCAATGTGAGATAGTGATATAGTCCTACAGGAATATTTAAAAAGAGTCTCAGGCTCAGAACTCTGTTGGCCACAGCTATCAGAGAAGACTTTAGGCTCCAGACCCCAGACTCCAAATTCCAGACTCCATCTTTGGCCAGCCACATGGCCCTCCTGCCTCCTTTACTCCTCCACTAAGACCAAGGACTCAGGCTGATCCTGAGGTCCTCCTGAGAGGTAGCCTGGACTTTACATTTTAGTATCCAAATATGGAGTTCTAGGTGAGGTGGGAATTAGTGAGAAAGCAACTAATTGAATATTATAAAGCTATGGGTCCTGGTGCAATTCCTGAAGAAACATTCCTTATGTACAATATAATACAATTGGCTTTAAAGAATCCCACAAGTTCTAAGAAAAGGAAAAGTTCAAAGGAGAATAGCCAGACAAGGAAGTGTGAGGAGAAAGAGGAGGAGGGAAATGGTACTGATAAAGCAGCTGAAAGGCATGGAGAGTTGGATCTTAAGTACCAAACCTATAAGCTTAAAGAGTGTGGTGGTTCTTACTTTCACAGCTCAGTTACACCTGAGCAGGTACCCTTAGGGCATTTCCCATTTCCTGACCCTCCCCATTCAATTTCACCTTTGTGGGTGGAGGGAGGAGGAGGAGAGGGAAGGGCAGTGACACTATCAACTTCCACTATGACATGATTACAAAGGACAGTAATTAAAGCTAAAAATGAAGGACAGGATATATCTGATTTAAAAATAAATGCATACCCTATAATTCAAGAGTTTGACTCTTCAGGTCAAGAAAAAAGAAAATACACTCTGTTTAATTTGGAAATTATCAAAGATCTGAAAAAGGCTTGTACTCTTTATGGGTCTACATTGTTTTATGTTAAGATGATATTAGAGAATTTGGCTTTTGAAATTTTAACCCCTAATGATTGGAAATCTATAGCAAGGGCATGTTTAGAACCTGGACATAACTTGTTGTGACTTTCTGAGTATAGTGAACTCTGTAGAATACAAGACCAACGAAATAGGCAACCTGGAGTTAATATACCAGTCACCTCAGACCAACTAACAGGTGTAGGTCAGTCACCTCTGACCAACTAACAGGTGTAGGTCCCTATGCAGACACTTTAGTACAGATTAATTACCCTTTGACAGCAGATGAGCAAATTGCTGATTTTGTGGAATGTTTGCAGACAGCTGTCATATGAACTATTGGTGAAAATGCAGCTACAGGAATAGTGATCAAACAACTTGCTAGAGAAAATGCTAATGAGGTTTGTAGAAGAATTATACTAGGAGTACACAAGGATGCTCCTTTAGAGGAGATCATAAGACACTGTACTACAGTGGGCACAAGTACCTTTTATACTCAGGCTATGATGCAGACTTTTCAAGATCTGAACATGGGAAGACAAGGTCCCTTTTGGCAAGGGACTTCCAGAGAGACCCTCCAATGCTTTCAATGTGGTAAAGTAGGGCATCTGAAAGCTCAATGTTGACATAGACGACAGGGTGGGAGAACAAGACCCCAAATCCTATGTTCAACAAAGGCTGCCATTGGGCATCAGAATATAGATTGACTCAGGGAAATGAGAGGCAGGGCCCAGCTCCAGGGTCCCAGGTGAAAATCACTTGGGGCATAATGGCAGCCAATGCTACCTATACCCAGAAAGTCTTTAGAAGTTCAGTACTCTGATGTGATCAATCAGCAGAAAAGCAATCAGATGGGAGAAAGGGATTACAATTAGGGAGAATACAGACTTTTTAACCCAACAGAAGGGCAGTGTCCAGTTTGAGCAGCTCCAATATAATCTCCAGGTGGTGAGGAGGGTCCAGAAAGTGATGAATGGAAAGGAGTAGATAGGTTAACTGCTTTGGGGAGAGGGTTTGCTTATATTTCTACAGATGGAGAAGGAATCAAATGGCTGCCAATAAGCCGTATTTACCTTGTTCTTTGGAGAGAAATGGAGAAGAACCAAGAAACAGTGATGGTTCCATCGCTGATTGTGCCTACCACTGGAAGAGCATAGCAGTTATCGCAATTGCCTCATGAACATAAAAAATTGTTAATGAGATTGGTGAAGAACTTCAAAACCCAGAGGAATCATTGGATTGCCTGAGATATGATATGACTGTTGCAGGACTTCAAAATCTGCAGGAATCATTGGATTCCCTGCCACATGAAGGAAGGGACAATAGATTGGTTCTGGATTATCTCTTGGCTGCTGAAAGAGGTGCATGTGTGATTGTTATTTATATACTCTCCTTCTAGGACTTGTAGACATGTATATTCATACATGTTTGTTTTATCACTATGTTGATTAATGTTGTTTGTTACATCACTACTAGCCTGAGTTATATTACTATGTGCTTGTGTAATACCTCCCATGCTGATGGATTTATGTATACCTGTTGCAATTTCAGCCCAGGGGAAACCTGCTAACATTGTCTAGTTTGACTCCCCATTTCCCTTTGGTGTTTTCATCTCCCTTCCTGAGAAGTCAGGGAGGCCATGACCACCTGTGTTCTAAAACAAAAGAAATCTGGAGATGTAGAGGGCAGGAACTCTGAAAAGGTGTACTTAAATCTAAGATAGCATGATACTTACAGTTAAGCACCTACTCAGTGTGAGATAATGGTTCTCTGAGCACATACTTAATCTAATGTAATGATGTAATCAATCTAGTTGGCATATACTTAGGTTAATGTGGTGATGTAATGGTTTACAATTGCTCAGTGTGGTTGCACATGCTCAATATGAGGTAGTTATGTAATAATACTGGAGTATTTAAAGGGAGTATCAGACTTAGAACTCTCTCTTGGCTCCAGCTTTCAGAGAAGACTTCAGGCTCCAGGCTACAGAGTCCAGATTCAGACTCTCTGACTAGCCATGTAGCAGCTCTCCTGTTTCCTTTACTCCTCCACTAAGACCAAGGACTTGGGTTGATCCTGAGGTCCTCCAGAGCTAGTCTGGACTTTACAGAGGGGCAATCTCCCACTCCACTCAATCTTATACCCCAACTCTGAGAAATGGCTAAGGTTTCTGTTTCTATTGTATCATAGTTGTCCTTTTCAATTTTAGGTATGAGAAATGTTGCAGCCAGTCAGATTGGTATGAAAACCTGTAGAAGACAAGTGGGCTTTGGACTTGTGCTCTATGAGAACTGAGCAAAGTTATGAATCTTATCCCCTTCCCTTCTCCAGAGACAGAGGTGGTACAAAGGAAAGTATTAATTCTATAAGTTAAGGGAGTAAATTGGTATAATTGTGATCATACCTTTGAAGTAAATATTTCTTTGCAAAAATTAATCTGTGTTAGTAGCCAAATGGGACTAGCTTGCAAAGGAATCTGCTCTTCACTTGGAAGAATATCATTGATAGGTGATGAAGCCCTTTGTAGAGAACATAATTACTTCAAGTTCTTTTAAAGGTGCTGATTTTTTTGGGGGAAGGAATGAAATGTCTTCCAGCAATGGTAGTGATAAGCGTTACATATTAAAATACAATTTTCAAAATATTTTTAAAGCAAGTTCACAGACCCCAGGATAAGAAGCCCTAGATCTAAAAGATCAAATCATAAACAGATTGGAAAAAGGAGACATTTTTCTCAAGAATGAATCAGGGAAAACTTAAACAAGCAAAGAGTGAAAAGATTCACAGAAAGATTAAAAAAAAAAGATACCTCCTCCCTTCCTCTATCTTTTTCCCCAATCAAAAACCTAGGTAATGACAATGTTGGTTCAATAACTAATTCTTTTCTCCTTTTTATATGGAAATGTAAATAGTTGTTGGCATTTGTCAAATTAACAAAAGTTTTAATATTAAAAAAAATAAATTAGGAGAGTTCTGAGTTGAACTTTGGGAGGAATTTGACCTTCAAAGTTAAAAAAACTCCATCAGGTTAGTAAAGCTATGGAGTCTCCAGACTGAAGAACTATTAAGAAAAGAAGATAATTATTTGGCTGATTGAGACAATGACTTGCCTGCAGATAAAGAGCTGAAGGTCTCTTTGAGATGCCTTATAAATCTACTTCTGTTACTCAATGACAGAACATCAGGATACTTAGCCATTTATATAACCTGTCAGTAACCAAACATTGAGCTTTAGGGTTGTACCCAGTCCATAGTGATATTGTAATGCATGTGACACCACTTAAGAAAAATGGTCATGAAGTCACGGGATTTAGAACTGGAAATGGCATTAGAATTCATCTAGCCCAAACTTAGAACTTTACAGAAGAGAACATAGAGGCACAGAGAATTAATTACCTTGACCAAAGTCTCACTGTTCATGAGTATCACATAAGTTTAAGAGAGCCTGTAGCTCCAAATCTGGTATTCTTTCCGGAAATATATTGTGGAGTCAGGTACCCTCAGAGAGGAGTTAATTTAATCAACAATGTCAACTTAACAAATATTTATATGCTATATTAATATAATATATTATAACATATAATAAACATTTATTTACTATTATAATTATATTTATAATATATAATATTTTAATATTAAAATAGGAAATCACTATGTGTAAAGCACTGTTAGAAATTCAAAGAAACATAAATATAGCCCCTTATTTTCTAGGAGTTTATGATCTAACTGGAGAGATGAGACATATAATTCAAATAACAATAATGGCTAACATTTATATGGTATTTTACATTTTGCAAATGTCTTTTATTTATTTTATCTTGACAACCATCCAGGGAAGAAGATATTATCCCCATTTTTTCAGATAAGGAAAATGGAGATTTTAGAAGGTTAAATAAGTTGCTGAGAATCACACTCTAAGTATCTTGAAAGCCAAGTCTTTCTTCTGTCATGTACACCTTCAGTTATTTCTGTCCACTAGGCAACTTGCATAATAGCAACAAGTAGCAATTTACTGTAGATAATGTAAGAGTTTAGAGGAATAAGAGAAAAAAAAACTGGTTATGAGTAACAAGGAAAGGTTGATGGTTGCTATTGAAGTTGGTCAGCATTAGTTCAAGTCCTACTTTTGATCCCTAGGGATTCTGTGACCCTGGGCTGTGTGACTCAAATCTCTCAGTGCTTTAGGAACTGAGATCCTAAATTGCTGGCAATTCGTAGAAGTCTCCCACACTATACCAGCAAAGATCTTAGTTCCTCTTCTGTCAGAGTAAATATAAAATAATGAAACTCACACTAGTGAGTAATCTCTTTCCCTTTCCCTCCCTTCCCTCCCACTCCCCATATGACTTGCTTATGCATATTTATTTATTGTCTGCTCAATAGGATTGTGAACTCCTTGAGGACAGGGCTTGGCTTTGGCCTTTCTCTGTATCCCCAGCTCTTAGAATGGACACATAGTATACACTTAAATGTTTCCTGCCTGAAAGGGATCTTGAGCAGTCCTTATCACTTAGCCTGTTGCAGGATCCTGGCAAAGTTGTAGAGTTGCTTTTTTATGGTAGGATTTTCTATCTTCCATAGCTCCTTTGACTACCTCTGTAATGTCCCTTATCCTGCAGCTCTCCTCTCCATTTGCTTTCAGCAGACGTTCTCATCATGGTTTGCTCTTTCTCTTCTATGTTGCATCTCTCCAGGCAGTTTATTTCAATCTCTAGAACATGGAGGTTCTGGATCAAAATGCTACACAGGCTCCTTTTGACATACTTTTCTGTACTTGAACAATTCTCTTTGATCTCCAGCAGATGGCATCAGATACATCTTTCTTCCCAGAGTGCATTAAACCTTGAAAATGCGCCTAGATATGTCTGCCTTCTGCTTTGGAAGCATTTTTTTTTTAAAAATGCTGGTTCTAGACTCAGTTATAATGGAGGTTTTGACAGCATCTACCTGACAAAGTACTTTACAAACTTAAAGCACTGTATAAATGTAAGCTTTTATTAACGCAGAACAAGTTCTCATACAGAGCCCTGTGGCATACCATGGCAGACTTTCTTCCAAAGTAACAATTAGACATTTATCAAAACTATGAGCATGGTCTTTTTTCCCCAAAAAAACATATGCAAAGATAGTTTTTTTTTTTTTTTTAACATTTATCCTTGCAAAACTTTGTGTTCCAAATTTTTCTCCCTCTTTTCTTGACTCCTTCACTAAGACAGCAAGAAATTTTGCTGTTTCTTTCTTTTTAAAATAATAGCTTCGTATTTTCAAAATAAATGCAAAGATAGTTTTCAACATTTACTTTTGCAAAACCTTCTGTTGCAAAATTTTCTCCCTCTTTTCACCCCATCTTTTCCCCTAGACAGCAAGTAATTCAATATAGGTTAAATATGTGCAATTCTTCTATACATATTTCCACATTTATCATGTTACACAAGAAAAATTATATTAAAATGGAAAAAAATGAGAGCGAACAAAAGCAAGCAAACAACAACCAAAAAGGGGAAAATACTATGTTGTGATCCACAATAAGTCCCCATAATCCTCTTTCTGGAAAGCATGATCTTTCAACTAATTATGAATCTATGTTTATTATTATCTAATCAATATCTATTCTTCAAAGATACTATATGAGAATGATATGCTTTTCTGAAATTCAAATACACTATAAGAATATATATATATATATATATATATATATATATAGCAGTTGGCCTTTCTTTTTGGCCTTGAAGCAGTGGTTAGAGCACCAGATCCGAAGTCAGATTTGATTTCAAATCTGGCCTCAGACACTTAATACTTCCTAGCTGTGTGACCTGGGGCAAGTCACTTAACCCCAATTGCCTCAGCCAAAAAAAGAACAAATACAACATATATGTCGACATATTTATAATAAGAACATATACATATGTCATAAGAACATATGCACATATATCTGTTTAATATTTGAAAAGTACTTTTCTCAGGGACACACAGTAGAAATATGAAAGACTGGAGTCTTTTGATAACAAGACCCATCCACTTTACATTATACTGCCAGTCTAATAATCTTATGAAAATGGATATAAGGTCAATTGGGCACCTGGCTTTCTTCAGGTTTCATCCGAAGTGCCACCTTCTGCAAGAAATCTTTCCTAGTCCTCCTTAATCTTAGTGCCTTATGTATGACCTATGTCAAATTGTTTGCCTTCTCAATGAGGAGGGAAGAGATGGAAAGGAGAGAATTTGAAACTCAAAATTAAAAAAAAAATTAGAATTAAACTTTTTTTTACAGATACTGGAAAAAATAATTTTTTTGAAAAAAATCTGTACTTTCTCTAAACACATCTTTAATTACTATCTTGTTGATATCTTACTCATTTATAATTGGTTGTATGTTTTCTCTACTATTAGACTGAGATCAAGAACTGTTTTTTGTTTGTTTTTGCCTGTCTTTGAATTTTTAGTATTTAGCAGAACACCGATCTAATACATAATATGCACTTAATAAAGGCTAGCTGACTATCTAGCTTATGCCTATTTAAACTCTCTTTAAACTTATATAGAACTGATATTTTGTTCAGAGCATTCCTATGAATTGTATACTGTCCTGACTACTTCAGTTTAAGAAGGCCATTGACATGCTGAAGCACAATCAAAGTAAGGTAACCAAGATGATGATCTCACTTGAGATGAGCTCATTCAAGGATCATTTATTCAGTTACTTCATCAGCTGGGCATATTTAGCCTGGAGATGAATTCAAGGCTTTATATGATATTGGAAAACTTGTCATGTGGAGGGAGTGATTATACTTGTTTTATACAGTCCCAAAAGGGACTTTTTTTCTTTTTTTCTTATCAATCCAAAGATGTCCCAAAGTGCAATGGGCTGTGTCAGAACAAATTCAGTTCTCCAGCCAAAAATGGAGGTCTTCAAACAGAAATAGAATGACCAGTTTTTATGAATATTACAGAAAATATTCCTGATCAAAAAGTGGCTAAACTAGATGATGTACCTATAAGAGAGTTCCAACTGTGAGTTACTAGAATTATATAAACTTTATAGTCTTATTTCTATGGTTGAAGAGCCATAACTAGAGCAGAACAACTGTGGTTTTGGTCCAGGCAACATAAGTTGGGAAAAGGGAAGCTATTACTACTTCCTCCTTGCTATGTTTCCATGTAGTTTTTGATTCTTTGCTAAAATGTGCCCTTATTAGGGGTTATGGAAGAATATGGAAGAAGCCCTTGGAGAAAACAATGGATCAGGGTCATTGACAATAGTACATAGAGCAGAAGGAGGAAAGGATACCATGCTTCTCTTGTTCTACCACAATAACGAGATTTGTATAGTGGAAGAAGCACAGTTTTTTGAATCAGAGATCCTAGATTCAAATATTGCCTCTAATATTCCCTTTGGTCCTTTGGGTAGGGCATCTAAATTACCTCACTTCAGTTTCTTTCTCTTTAACATGGAGTAGTTAGATTAGATGAGTTTTGATGTCATTTCCTGTTCTAGATTTATGATCTTTCATATCCCAACTTCAAAACTTTTACCTCTCTTCATATTCTCATTGCTATGAGGTTTAAATCTTTTTACCCACTTCCTATTTCCTTCTTTCCTTGTTTTCCACCATGATCCCTTGAACTTACTTCTACTGATAAAAATAAAACAAAACAAAACTATCCTTTCATTCTAGATTATGTCATATGCCTTCCAGTGCTACTTTAAGCTTTTTTTCTTTTCTTCTGAAGATGCTTTATATTCTGGTATTCTTCCAATTGTTCTCATTTCTCTTGATACAATCTCCCTACCATGTTTATTTATTTATTTTTACCAATTTCCCCCTTTCCCTTTCCAACCAGGGGTCAATCCCTGTTGATTCTACCTTCATAACATCCCTTCATATATGTCTCTTTCTCTTCTTTGAGAGTAAATCCTTTTGCTAGCATTTTCCTCTTCAAAATTTACTATATTGATTCAAAATTTTTTATTCATTTGAAACTAATACAGAACATAAAGAGAGAATTCAGTATAAACTATATTTTCCATTTGATAGCTGTTTGCTTTTTTTGAAAACAAACACAACTGTCTTAAATACTATACACTATTTTCAAAGCTTCCCAGCTTTTCTGTGCTTCTAAGTTTTCTTTTGTTCTCTGATGTATACTTTTAATTTTTTCTCTCTTCATGCCTATTCTGCCCTAAAGAAGGGTAAAATCAGTTCATTTTCTGGAGGGGGATAGAATCTTTCTTTATAGGTCCAAGTTTTTACATGTCTTTCTAAAATATTGCTTTGTTCCTTTCATCTGGAAGCATCCAAGTCACTCCCTATTCTTCCTAATTATTTCAGTAACTGCTTCATTGTGTTAGTTTTCACAAACCCCAGCTCTTTCATACACTCAGACTTTAATCTCAAACTCCATGACTTCTGTCTTCCTTCTACCTCAGTCATAAGAATGATCATAAATTAGACACTTTAACTCCAACTCCCAAATCTGTTCAACTGAATTTGTCTTAGGTGCTGGAATTTCTAGTTATGGCTCTCCTAGATGGTAAGTATCTCAAAGACAAAGATCATATTTGTGCTTTTTTGGGGGATATACTTCTTAATGCCTAGGAGAGTGTTAGATCTATAAGAGAAACTCAAATGTGTATTGCTTGATGAAATGACCAGAACTATTAAAAGTCTTGCGTTTGTGTTGAGAGGAAAAGAAGATGTAAGCATCCTCTTGGTAATCTAGGCTCAGATCTAGGTGTTATCCTTAACTCATCATTGTCTTTCAACTTCTCCCTTCCCCTTTCCAACCAGGGGTCTATCCCTGTTGATTCTATCTTCATTACATTCCCTCATGTATGTCTCTTTCTCTTCTTTGATTCTGCTACCACCTGGTCTAGACCATTGTCTTATGTCTAGACTCTCTTCCAATATGATATATCCCATACTTATGTTTAAAATTATGGAATATTTATTTGAAGTTTAACAAAGTTTAACAAGTTTCATCTTGTTCAATGAGTCTTTAATTTTTAATCATAAGCCAAACATAAGAGGGGGAGTTGTATGCTCACCCAAAGAATTTACCACTGTCTTGAAAGATACTCAAGTTAGAGTTCATGTAGAAAGGCATGATGAGGCTCATCTCATGGTGCTGTTTTTAAATACCATTTGGGATCTCCTAAGAGATAGATACAGTCACTCAGAAGACTTCAATGTAATGATTTTCACAAGAAAAATCAGGTAGATGAAGACCTGTGTTGTCTGACTAAAATATATAGTTGAAAATATAGTCCACAGATTACATAGAGCAATATATATATATATATATATATATATATATATATATATATATATATATCTTGTCAGTCACTGAACAATGGACTAGGTCCAAAGTAGAAATGGAGAATGAGAATGAACAAGATTGCATTTAAGAAATTAAATAGTATTTTAACATGAGTCTTCTGGCAGGATTCACACTTGGATCTTTTGCCTTTAAGTCTAGCAGAGTAACCACTATGATACATTATCTCTCAATTAACAAGCATACAATTTCAAGCATACAATCCCACATCTAGTGGGACATTCTTAGTATTTTAGGTAAACTTCTGGAGAGAACATGGAGGAGGACATGGACAAAAATCCATAGGATAAAATGTAAGGCACAAATCTATAAAGGTCATAAATAATTATTGATATTATTAAAGTAGCACCTAGAAGAGTACTAAAAGTAAAGTAATTAAGCAAACTTTTGCAAAATGTCCTTAAGTTACATTATAACTTCTGAGAAGTGATCAATAGTTGATGAATGTCATCATTGCAGTGCAACCAAGACACTGCACAACAAGTCTGTGATGAAGATGGAGAGAGGTTGTGAATCTAAAAGGTGTGGATACTTTTGATCTATGTTCTTAGGAAAAAATGTTTTTTACATTGAGGCAAGAGATTAGGCTGTATGTACAGATCTGTGAGTCACATAGCTCACTGGGCCTGGAGTCAAGAAAACCTGAGTTCAAATCCTACCTTAGACTCTGACTTGTTGCTCCCTGGGCAAGTCACTTAACCATGCTTGCCTCAGTTTCCTCATCTGTAAAATCCTCAAAAGGGGTCATGAAGAATAACTGAAACAACTCAATGACAAATTATTATCAGATAATCATTAAACCCTTGAAAATAAATAAGATTACAAACAGAAAGTGAAGAGAGAAACAAAAAGAAGGCCAGGACAGAACTTTGGGTAACACTCATTATTAGTGGGCATGATATGAATAATAAAACAGAAAAGGAGAAAGAGGAACAGTTGGACAGGTAGGAAGATAACCAAGAATAAAAACAGAGAAATGGTATTTGTCATAACTGCAGTTCACTTGCAGTGTTTCCTATAAGGCAACTTCTTGATGCTTTTTTCATGTAGTTAATACTCTTTACATTTAAGCACCTACTAAGTGTCAAGCAATGCTAAGCTGTTTGGGAGGTACAGAGAAAAGCAAAAGAGGATTCCTGACCTTAAAGAGCTCAGGTAAAATGGGAGAAGATAGCAAATACATAAATAGCAGGCAAAAAGAAGAGGAGGAAGAATATTCAATATGGAAATGATGAGAAGGCTGCCTTCCCTTGCCTTCACCCTCACACTTTAAATAGAGGATCTAGAAGGAGTTCTCTGTCATCTACCCTTGCCCTTCAATGAATAGGCGGGGAGGAGGGGTCATGTGGGCAGAAGGTAGCAAGAAGATATGTTTCTGAATAGTTTTATGTCCAGGTATTTGAGTATTAATACTGTTTTGTGGTTATAAAACTTTTAATTGATTTAAAAACTATTTGACTTCTCTATCAAAGAACCAAAAGCATTATTTGACAAATGATTTGGCAAGGGTTATGTTAAAAGTTTATATACTAGCATGACATCCCTAGCATATATCCTTTCTTCTAGGTTACATCACCAGAGGTAGCTAAATGTAGTAGTGGATTGAATGCTAGGCCCAGAGTCAGAAAGACCTGAATTCAAGTCCATCCTCAAACACTTACTAGATATACAAGCTTGAGTTTGAATTTGCCTCAACCTTGAGTTTGAATTTTGCCTCAAATACTAGCTGTTTGAGTATATGAAATCACTTAATCTTAGCCTTAGTTTCCTCAACTGTAAAATGAGAATAATAACAGCACTTGCTTCATAAGCTTATTGTTAAGAATCAAATAAAATAATATTCATAAAGCATAGTATCTGGCACATGATAGGTGCTTAAGAAAAGCTTGCTCCCTCTACTTCCTTACTCTCCCATTGATAAACCATGATAACAACTGACTTTGCCTTAGGTGCTGAAGTTCCTACCTTTGCCTCAAAGGCAAAGATCTCATTTGCGCTTTTTTGGGTATACTTCCTAATGCTTAATAGAGTGTTAAATCCATAAGAGAAATATGAATATGTGTTGCTTAATGGAATGATCAACACCTCTGGATGATAACAGCATAAAAACAAACAAACAAACATGATAAACTATGAACTCTGAGAAGAAAGTGTACTCCTTTCTGTCTCCATTTAGTTTTCTCCAAAGATCTATCATATATAATTTTTTCTAGTATTCTATTTATCTCTTTGATGTCTTTCTTATTTATTTTGTGGTTTGATTTATCTAATTCTGAGAGTGCAAAGTTGAGATCTCCCACTATTATAGTTTTGCTGTCTATTTCTTCTTGTAGCTCTCTTAATTTCTCTTTGAAGAATTTAGATACTATAGCACTTGGTGCATATATGTTTAATATTGATATTGCTTCATTATCTATGCTACCATTTAGCAAGATATGGTGCTCTTCCTTATCTCTTTTAATTAGATCAATTTTTGCTTTTGCTTGATCTGAGATCAGGATGGCTACCCCTGCTTTTTTGACTTCACCTGAAGTATAGTAGATTCTGCTGCAACCTTTTACTTTTTCTTTGTGTATATTGCCCTGCTTCAAGTGTGTTTTCTGTAAACAACATATTGTAGGATTCTGGCTTTTAATCCATTCTGCTAACTACTTCCTCTTTATGGGGGAGTTTACATTCACATTTATGGCTAAAATTACCAATTCTGTATTGCCATCTTGTTAACCCCTGCTTATGCTTTTCTCCTTTCCTTCCCCCTTGGCCGCCTCCCCAATATTAAACTTGTGAGCATCACTTGCTTCTCACAGCCCTCCCTTTTTAGTATCCCTATTCCCATCTTAAGAGTTCCTTCCCCTATCTTATCCCATTTCCTCACTATTTTTGTATTCCCTTCTGCTTAGCTTACTCCTTCCCTTTTCACTTTTCCCCTCCCACTTTTCAATGAGGTGGGAGAAATTTCATGATAAATCAAATATGTCTAATATTTTTCTCTTTAAGCCAATTCTGATGAGAGTAGGATACACACTATGTTCATCCCCCTTCTTTCTTTTTCTCAGATATAATATGTTTCCTTTGTCCCCTTTTCTGGTAAAATTTACTTTCCACCTCTAGTTTCTAGAACAAATTATACGTGTGTTCTTTATATATCTTTATAGCAGAAATATAGATCCCAAGATTTCTTTTTACCTTTTTAGGTTTCTCTTGAGTTCTATATTTATAGATCAAACTTTTTGTTTAGTTCTGTTTTTTTCCCATCAGAAATAGATGAAATTCATTTATTTCACTGAACGTCCATCTTCTTCCCTGGAAAAAAATGTTCATTTTGGCTGGTAAGTTATTTTTGGCTGCATACCAAGTTCCTTAGCCTTTCGGAATATCATATTCCAGGCCATTCAATCCTTTAATGTGGATGCTGCTAGATCCTGAGTTATCTTTACTGTGACTCCTCTATATTTGAATTGATTTTTTTCTAGCAGCTTGTAGTATTTTTTCCTTCTTCTGGTAGTTCTGGAATTTAGCCACTATATTTCTTGGAGTTTTGATTTTAGGGTCCCTTTCAGTAGGTGATCGATGAATTCTTTCAATGTCTATTTTACCCTCTGTTTCTTTGACTTCTGGGCAGTTCTTTTTGATAATTTCCTGGAAAATAGTGTCCAGGCTCTTTTTTTTCATGATATTTTTCAGGAAGTCCAATAATTCTCAGATTGTCTCTCCCAGATCTATTTTCCAGGTTTGTTGCTTTCCCAAGAAGGTATTTGACATTTTTTTCCATTGTTTCATTTTTTTTTTTTTTTTTTGGTTTTGCTTGACTGATTCTTGGTGTCTCCTCAAGTCATTCAGTTCCATTTGTTCAATTCTGATTTTTAATGAAGTATTTTTTTCACTCACTTTTAAAAAATATATTTTTCTAATTGCCCAATTGAGTTTTTAAGTGAATTGTTTTGTTCTATGGAATTTTTTTCATTTTGCCAATTTTATTTTTTAGAGAGCTATTTTCTTTTTCCAGTTCACTAATTCTGTTTTTTAAAGGATTTGATTTCTTTACCCACTCTATCTTTAAATGAGTGGGATGACTTATTCAGATTCTCTTGCCAAGCTTCCCTTTCCTTTTCCTATTTTTCTTCTAGCTCTCTTGTGAGAGCCTTTTTAATTTCTTCTATGAGAGTCCTGTGTGTTGAGGACCAGATCATATCCCCTTTTGGGGATTCATCTGGAGACAGTCTGTTTTTAGTCTCCTCAGGGTTTAAAGTCTGCTCTCTATCCATATAGAAGTTATCAATAGTCCGTTTTAATTTTTTGCTCATTTTGTCAAAGAAGAATCAAAGAAAACAAACTAAAAAAAATGCAGTCTGCTTTTTTTGGGGGGAGGGGGCTGGATGGTATTACTGAGCTTCCTCTACAGACTGCAGGGGGCAGCACTGAGGCACTAGCAGGACAGCAATTGCTGTGCTGCATCTGCAGTCTGGGACTCTGAGAGGACGCTGAGATGCTCTGCATGGGTGTGGGCAAGTCCCGAAAGACCCTAGATTTTTGGGGTTATAGTCTTTACCTCCTGTATTTACAGCTCCTCTGCTAATCTACTGGCTTGCTACCAAGGCAAAGTAGCCACTCTGTGGTAAAGTTCATTCAGCAGAAATGGTTAAGATCACCCTCCATCCCCCTCTGGTCTACACAGTATGAGCTGCCTGCTGTATTCTCACTGCCTGCTCTCAGTCTGCACCTGATCTAACCGTCCTTGCCTGGGAGCAAAAACAGACCTTTTCTGGCAAATTTTGAGGATATCTTCTGTTGGTAATTATTTGTTTTTATTTTTATTTTTTTTTTTTTGTAGTCAAGCACTAATTCTGAGGCCTTGTCATGAAATAAATTCTGAGAACAAAGACAGAGTTTAAGTAGATGTGTGTGTCCTCTCTGCCATCTTGTCCAGAAGTCCTCCAAAGTCTATTGGAATTGCCTTGAATCATTTAACTGAGAAGAACTAAGTGTTTCATAGTTGATCATCATACATTCTTGCTGTTATTGTGTACAATGTATTGCTGCTTTTGTTTGTTTCACTCAGCATCAGTTCATGTAAATCTTTCTAAGTCTTTCTAAAATCAACTTGTTCATCATTTTTTTATAGAACAATAATATTCCACTATCTTCATGTACTGAAATTTGTTCAGTCATTCCTCAACTGATAGGCATGTGCTCATTTTCCAGTTCTATCCATTACCTTTTCTTCTGTTACCCCTTCCCCTTTTCACTTAACTTTTCCCCTAGTGTTTCTATCCTCCCTTCTATCCTGCTCCTTTTTTCCCCTCTTTCTCCTCCTATTTCTTTTTGGGGTTAGATAAATTTCTATTTACAACTGAATGATTAAGTTATTCCCTTTTTGAGCCAAAATTGATAAGATCAAGCTTTAGACAATGTTCATCCCCCTTCCTTCTTTCCCTCAATTGTAATAGGTTTTTTGCACCTCTTTATGTGCATTAATTGTACTATTATGCCTTTCCTTTCCTTTTTTTCCAAGTAGTTTTCCCCACCCCCTAATGTCTTTTTCTTTGATGTCATCACATCACAGTGCATTCACAACCACACCTTCAGTGTGATGCCCCCTCTGTCTGCCCCAGTGACAGATACAGTTCTTAAGAGTTACAAATATTGTTTTCTCATCTAGTGATGTAAATAGTTTAACCTTTAAATAATATTCCCCACCCCTGCTTATCTTTATATACTTCTCTTAAGTTCTGGGTTTGTAGATTTAATTTTCTATTTAGTTTTTTTTCAATATAAATGATTGAAAGTCTCTTACTTCATTGAAAATCCATTGCCTCCCCTGAAAAATGATGCTGAGTTTTGCTGGATAGTTAGCTCTTGGTTGTAATTGTAGATCCTTTGCCTTCCAGAATATGGTATTCCAGGCCCCCTTATTGTAGAAGCTGACATTTGCTGTGTAATTGTGACAGTTGCTCCTTAATATTTGAATTGTTTTTGTCTGGCAGCTTGCAGTATTTTTTTCCTTGAGATTATAATAATAGGGTTTTGCAACAATGTTTCTTGGTTTTCTTTGTGGGATCTCTTTTATGTGGTGATTATTGGATTTTTTCAATGAGTATTTCCCCCTCTGTTTCTAGAATATTGAGACAGTTTTCATTAATGACCTCTTGAAGAATGCTATCCAGGCTATTTTTTTGGTCATGGCCTTCAGGTAGGCCAATAATTTTTAAATTGTCTCTTCTGGATCTATTTTCCAGGTTGTTTTTCCAATGAAATATTTCCCATTTTCTTCCATTTTTAAAATTTTAAAATTTTGTTTGACTGATTCTTGCTGTCTCACAGAATCATTAGCTTCCATTTGCCCCATTGTATGTGTGATTTTTCTTCAATTAGTTTTTATATCTCTTTTTTCATTTGGTTACTTCTCCTTCTGAAGGTATTATTTTCTTCAATGGAGCTTTTTTTTTGCATTTGGCAAATTATATTTTTTAAGGAGTTGTTTTCTTTAGTCATTTTTTTTCCTTCTTCCATGCTGTTGACTCTCTCATGCATTCCTTTTATTTCTTTTCTCATTTTTCTTCTACCTCTCTTATTTGCCTTTTAAAGCACTTCCAAGACGCCTCTTTGGGCTTGAGATCAATTCATGTCACTCTTTGAGATTTGTTCTGTGGACATTTTGTCCTCATCTGAGTTGGTGTTTTGGTCTTCCCTATTACCATAGTAGCTTTCTATGTTCAAAGTTCTTTGCTGTTTTGTGCTCATTTTCTTTCCTTTTATTTTGGTATTTACTATTTTTTACTTTTGTGGTTGAGATCTGCATCTGGGGTAAAGGGGACACTGTTCCAAGTTTACTGTGCAGCTCTGTACCTTGGCTTTGAGCATAGGGGCCTCTTGTATTTTCAGGAGGTATCTTTGCCTGCTCTTTTCAGGAAACAGCCTAGTTTCCCAGAGTTTGCCTTTTGAAGTGGGACTGGAAGATGCCTCACTGATTTGCTTTTCTATTAAGCCAGAACTGAGGGTCTTAATTGTTGATCTGCTGTGATTAATCTTCTGTCATTAGCTTTCCCAGAGACTAACTGAGCTGGGTTAACCACCCTTTTCACCTCAATGAGACTGACTTTTCTTGAAATATTTCCAGTCTATCTTGAACTGGAGAGTGGTTTCATTCCATCAGACTCTGTTGAGAAACTTGGTTTCATGTGGTTTTCCTCAAAGTAATTCTTAAAACAATACTGCTATATTGCAAATATGTTCTTTCAGTTTTGCTTGTTTTGCTCTTCATTATTTCACACAAATCTTTCCATGTTTTTCTAAGATCATTGAGTCTATTATTCCTTATAGCACAGTAGTATTCTATCACAATTATATACTTGTTCAATCATTTCTCAATTACCTGTAACTTCCAGTTCTTTGCCACCACAGAGAAAAGCTCTTTATCTTTTATACCGCTAAGCTTTCTCATGCTACCCTCCAGTGCATAGTGCTAGGTGCTTTGGAGGCAGAAAGATGTGAATTCAAGTCCTCTCTCAAATACAATCTTGGGAAAACCATTTAATCTCTTTCAGTTTGTTTTTCCTTTCATAAAGTGGGGATAATAATAGCATCTACTTCTCAGGGTTATTGTGAGCATCAAAAGAAATAATACATGTATAGCATTTTGAATACCTTAACATATGTAGTTAGATCCTCATTAAAGTGAATAATGAATTCACACTGAATATTTCCTTTGCTTCCATTTAATCAATGATTATATTTTATATAATTGTGATTTCAAATAGCATGAATTCAAATACATGTGACTATTTCACAGTGTACCATACACAATTTCACAGTGTACAGTGTGGTGCTAATTGGTACAATAGCTAGCTTTTCTACTTTGCAAAAAATTTTTACTTTACTATATTTAATTTCATAAATAGCCCTATGAGGTTAGTGGTAATCTCTTCACCTATTAGAAATAAAATAAAACCCAGAAGTGTAAGTGGCTTACCTAATTTAAGAAGTGGAGGAACAAAAAACCAAGTTTTACAAAGCTCCATTCAAGATTTGTTGATTTCTCTCTCATCCCCTCTCTCTGTATCCTCCCCATTCTGTACCTGGGTATGACAATTTTGCATTTAGGAATTAACTTAAACATATGTTTTAAATGAATTTTCAGATTTCAAGGAAGTAAAAAGAGGAAAGAAGCAGCCTTTTACCACATTAGCTTAATTTCCAATCTTAAGTTAAGACCCAAATAAGGTATCTTACAAGTCAACAAGACAGGTAGGGAGTATCTCTAGAAAAACTCAAATAGAAAATGATGCTTGAGCTAGAACTGGAACAGATGAAGGTGGAAATCAAAAACCTGAAAACTATTTGGGTAAATGATCTCTTCTGTTCTTATTTACAGAGAATGTGACAGAATTTCAGAATTGGAAGGAATATCAACAACCATCTCATCCAAATCACATCTGAAAAAAATCTCTTCTATAATATTCCTGAGGATATTACTGTCTTTACCTGAAGACCTCCAATAATTGGAAACTCACTGGTTTCCCAATGTCTGTTTTACTTGTGGATAGCTCTCATTGCCAATAAATAAAGAATTAGAAGGGAAGAGAAGCTATCAATATAAGATCACAAACTACACTACAAAGTCATTAAAAAGATTTTGTAATACTTAAAAAGAGTTCAGATGGTTGAACAGTTTAGAAACAGAAACAGTAGCTTAGAATTCAATAACTCCAAAGACCTCAGTTACTTGGGAAAGATCTTATTATTTGACAAAAAATTGCTAGGAAAAGATAAAAATTAAATGATAGAAATTAGATACAGACCAACATCTCACACCACTTGATAAGAAAAACTACAAATGGATCTATAATAGATATAAAAGTTGACATCATCAGCAAATTTTAGAAGTAAGAATTTACACTTTATATAGAAAAGTTCATAACTTGAGTGAATAAAGGATCACACAACATTAAAATGGATAAATGTAACAGTTAAAATTAGAAGGAAATTAGGTAATTGGGAAAACTATCTTTGTAGCAAGTTGTTCTGACAGAAGTCTCATATCCAAGATAAGGGGACTTTTTGGAACTAAGAGCCATTCCTCAAATAAAAGGGACAAAAGATATGAACAGATGATTTTAAAGGCAGGAAAAAAATCATACTTATCAACGACCATAGGAAAAATGCTCCAAATCATTAATGTAGAAATATAAACTAAAACCATTCTTAAGTTTCACCTCAAACTCATTAGACTAGAAAAGATGACAAAAGAGAAAAAATGACAAATGTGGAAAGGGTTGTAGGAAAACACTCACACTAAAACACTAGGAGTGGTACTATGGAAGAATCTAGCAATTCTGGATAGTAATTTGGAACTACTTCTAAAAAGTTATTAAAATGTGAAAATCCTTGACCCAACTATACCAATATAAGGTCTATATCCCATTGAGATCAAAGAGGAAAAAGAACTTATATATACAAAAATACTCTTTCTGTAACAGTCCCAAACTAGAAGGTAAGGGAGTCTTCACATATTAGGGTATGGTTAAACAAATTGTGATATGTGAATATAATGAAATATTTTTATGCTGTAATAAAGGATAGATGTACTGACATGGGGTACTTGTTGTTTGTTTGATTTTGGCTTAGAATTTCATCACTGTATGTAACTTCAGATTTGGAAACTTTATTAATGCAGTTCAGCAAGTTATCTTTAGCTTTAGAGGTTCTCTAGAGGAGAACCTTGAACCCAGGTCTTCTTGACTTAAAAGCCAATCTTTTTCTATTTACTATACCATTCTGCTTCTGTTTTCCCTCAAATTTGAGAAATATCCATAAATACTCTTTCCATCTATTCCTACCACATGCCTTGAAGTTTTTCATTTTGTATTAATCTTTACAAGAACATATGATCACAAATTCAGAGTTGGAAGCCACCTTAGATCATTTAAATCACTCTCATTTTGCAGAGAAAAAAAACTGAGGCCTAAAGAGGTTATTTTGATTTCTTGAAGTCAGATAGTTAGTAATTGATAGAGGCAGAATCTGAAATGGATCCTTTCCAGACCCAAAGTCAGGATTTTTTCTGCTATACCATGTTAGATAGTTTGACTAACATTTTGGAAAATATTTCTTGATAACAAAAACCTTATGACATGATAAACATACTTCAAATACTATAGATGAAAAACTACTCATTTTACCTGGAAGCCCCAAATCTTCAAGGTTACAAGAAAAGTTAACCAATTTCCTGGCTTAAGCTACTGTTAAAAAGGCTGTGAATTAGATATGTACAATTATGTAATAGATGAGAGGCTTCTGAATTCATTAAACCTTAAGGGAACCTGTTTCTGATTTGGGATTGATTCACTGAAACTTAGATATATAGAAATATGCAAGTGTGCATGTATGTATATAGGCATATATTTCTTTGCGTGTATGTACATAGGAATATCCTGATAATTGTTTGACAAACAGTTCTCAAAAGAAGTAGGCACAATGTACTTCAAAACATTTTGCATTATTAATATTTTGTTCATCACTTTCTGAAGTATAGATAATCAACAAAATAAGATATTAAGTCTCAATCTGTAATATTTGCCCATTTTGATGGCATGACTGATCACATTAAAAATTAACAATTTATTTTTTCAAGTTTGTATGAACTGATTACAGAACACTATATTTGTGACCATATCTACAACCTGAAACATTGGTGATTGACCAACTTCTACCAATAATTAGGTAAGTCCACAATCCCTGGAAATAGGATCATGTCTTAGGTCATAGTAGTTCTGATTCTAACCTCACCCTTGCAGCCATAGTTCAAGCAGACAATCCTTGCATAAATGTGACCTGGAAATTTTCTCTGTGAATACTCTAGCTTCTAACCTCCTAAAAAGCTACTGAAGACCCAGAAAAGAAAATTCAAATTACTAAAGGCCTTGGCATTGTCAAATGGTTTAACAACAGACATTGATATGATTTTATTAATGGAAATTCCATTAAAGATCTTTCCATCTGCCTTACAGTTAAAACCTATAAATTCTGTTTATATCAATATGAATTTCTTGAGTAAAAGGACTGCATATATATTCCAGTGCTTAGAATGATACTTTGAACAAAGCAATTGTTTAATTTTTTTTCCCATCATTCATTCATTTCATTGGTATATATATATATATATATATATATATATATATATATATATATATGTGTGTGTGTGTGTGTGTATGTATGTGTGTGTAAATATAGATATGTGTATGTATATATATATATATGTTTGTGTTTGTGTGTAGTTATTTCCACAACCATAAAAACAGTAGTTGGCTGACTATTACCAACAGACAAATAAGCCCATTATTCATGAGTTTTACATCTTAGATCACTGACTTTGCTTTCAATCTGACATTTCAGCTTTGTATGATCTTTATTTTTGGAAGGTATACATCATTATTGTGATTATCTCTGTTTGTATATGTATGTGAACTGGTATGAAACTGATATCCCTGTCATCCATAAGATAGGAGAGAGCTATCTTAAAAAGCTTATGGGATATAAAAGGAACTAACTTGTCATCTTAGATTTTTTTAAAATATAAGTTTAGAAAAAAAAATAAACACAGTAACTAAAATATTGTAAGTAGAAATAAAAACAAAATAAAACTGGATATGGCATACTTATATTGACCAGCCCTGGCACCATAAGAGAGATGAGAAAATGTACCTCCCTTTCTTCATAAAGTTTGAAGACTATGGAAATACTATTTATGCTATCTAATTTGGTTGATGTATATTTTAGTTTGGTTGAGCTGCCTTTATTTTCTCTTACTTTTTTATTCTTTGTTATAGAAACCATTCTTTATAGGGATTCCTTGTAGAGGAATCCTTGGTGATATTGAATCAAAATGTATCTAGATGGAAACCTAGGGAAAGTGAGAAAATGGCAAGTCATCCTTAATGATTCTACATTACCATGTCTCAATGAGCTATTTTCCATGGTCTGAAAGAACTTATAGATGAAATCTTTGAGCTTCTCTTAGTGATTTTTGAAAAAAAATCATCCTATTCGGATGTGCCATGTTAAACAGTATATCAATCAATATTTGAAAAATCTTAAGAGGAAGTATAGCACAAAAAAGAAATGGGCAAATATGGTCCTACTTTTACAAAAAAAAATTTTTTACTTTTTTACAAAAAAAGAAAAGATGAATTATTAAACCATGTCAGTGAGTTTGACTATAATTACTGAGAGGCCTCCAAAATATACTATTAGAAACAGTATTTGTGAACATTGAGAAAGAGAAGCTAAGATACAGACATAAATTCATTAAGAACAGATTTTGCCAGTCTAATTTCATTTTATTTTTAAATTAGGGTTGTTAAATTGGGAATTAAAAGATATATACCTAAATTTCATCAGGTATTTACAGAGTTTCTCATGGTATCCTTTTGAAGACACATAAAATGATAGTAGAGCTATGTGAATTCAAAGAATGCTTCTTCCTTAAAATTAGTGATTAATGACTTCATAATAATCCAGAAGGAGCATTAGTGCAGTAAGTACCTCAAGGATTTGCCCATGGTTTTGTTTTGTCGTTAAAAAACATTTTTTTCAATGTTTGAATTTACCAAATTTGCAAAAGCCTCATACTGAGAATTCTAGATAGCTAATATGCTAGATGTAAATTTAGTATCTTGTAGAATTTTGTTGGATTATAAAGATTTTGTTGGATTATAAATCTGAGATGATTTTTAAAAGTAGGGATAAGTGTATATTTGGATTTACAAATGACTTTCACAAGTATAGAATGGGGAAGACAGATAATTCCTATGGAAAGGGTATAGAGATTGTGATGGATTGAGATATTAATAGAAGTGGTATGATGTAGCAGGAAAAAATAATGTAAAATTATGCTGACTCATTAGAATAATAGCACCAAGAAATTTATAAATGTTTATAAATAATATTGTTCTCAAAGGTTCAAGCCTCAGAATACTACAGAGTTGCCTAAATGGGCTCTCTTAACTATTCAAAGAAATTTGACCTATAAAGCTATACAGGAAAAAGAAAGTACATAAATAATGCCTGCTGTCAGACTATGATTTGCAGTTGACTGGACAACCTATTGAGCTCATCCATCAGTACATTTATCTTGGACAGACACTACAAGTGGACAATAAGTTGTGCCTAGAATTTAATGGAAGAAAGTAGCTTGAGTTATATCTGAAGACTGCAGAATTTTCAATAATCCCAGATCCTTTCCTGAAACAAACACTATTTGCTTATTCTTTTGGGAACTAATACTAATCTATAACACATATGGATTATTAAGGTTTGTAAAACAATTTATATATATTTCTCACTTGATCCTCACTACAATGTCATCAGGTAGGTGTTATTATTATCTCCATTTTATAGAAGAAGAGGCCAAGGTTGAGATCAAATGATTTCCCCAGAGTTATACAACTAGAAAGATGAGATTCAAACTTGTTCTTCTTAACTGTAAATCCAATAATGTATCCTCTGATTATACCATCTAGCTTACTATTTTAGATTATATGATTGATATAATTCATATAATACTACACTCTCTATAGAATAAAAATTGTAGGTAACTCAAAGGCAATTATAAGACACACACACACACACACACACACACACATTCCTAAAGAATCTGGTACAGTAATATATTAATCTGGAATACAAGCTAGGCCATACAAAGGAGAGAAAGAGACTTTAAGAGGAGGGTGGAAGTGGAGAGTAAATAGTAACAAGTGAAATGAATTTCAACACAGGAGAATGACTCACAAATGAGGGAATTAAAATAGGAGGTAAAAAGTGTTTGAACTAATGATAAGGGTATCAAGTAAATAAAGAGAGATGTGGCACAACAATGGGATTGGACTACTTAAATTCTTTCTAGATTATTTGTGTTGATTATATTTCTTTTCCTACCTTTCTACAGTTTCTAAGGAAGAGAACAGGGAAAAATAAAGGGAAAATTATAAGATGATATGATGTAGAGAAAAACACAAATATAAACATAAATATGATGTAGAGAAAAACACAAATATAAACACAAATATGAATATGTCCTCCCCTCAAAAAAGAGTAACACAATAGATAATAAAGTAAAATCCAAAAACATGCTATTTACAATAAACACATTAAATTATAAACATCCACCTAGAATTAAAAATGAGAAAATAGGTAGAAGGCTGAAACTCTGAAAAGGTATGCTTGAATCAGACAATAGAGCACTTAAAGCCAATTACCTATTCGATGTGAGACAATGGTTTTATAAACATATTTAGATGAGATGGCATGGCAGCTTGCCTGCCTCCTTCACTTCTCCCTCTAAAGACCAAGAACTTTGATTGATCCTGACTCTGACTGATCCTGAGATCCTCTAGGGAGCTAGCCTTGACATTATAAAAATAGAGAAGGATTTATTATTCTTTAAGTGAATTATAAAAAAGTGAATTTAAAAAATTAAAAAAAAGCAGGGGTGACAATCATACTCTCAACAAAAGAACAAAAAAAATAGACATAGTTAAAAGAGGGAAACTACATAGTTTCAAGGCATCATATATAATGTAACAACATAAATTATTAATATGCATTCATAGAACACTACTGTATTTAAGTATTAAGAGAAAATTTCATTAAATTACAGAGAGAAACAAATGATACATCTGTAATATGGGGGGACTTCAATGTGTCCCTTTCAGATAAAGACAAATCAAAGTAACCAAGAAATTATAAGACATGAATAAAGTTTTTTGAAAATTTAGATACTCTTGATATCTGTGATTATCTACTTGATCCCATAGACTTTGTTGTTTAATCACTTTTCTAGTCTCTTTGTTGACTTTGAACTTCATGTTAATGTTGACTTCTGATTTCCTGGACTTGGGGATTGGGGTACTGTCCAAGCTTTGGGCTTTTTTGTGCTGTTTCCAGAGATAGTTCTGGGAGTTTGCAAGTTTTTGGTATCTCCATGGTTATGTGATCAGGGAGAGGTATGGTCACTGTTCTCCTAGCCTACTTTCTGGTCTTTACCAGGGAAAGACCTCTGACACCCTATAGCCACTAATACTAGTGGCTCCCTTTGGCTCTAGAACTTTGACCAAGTCCCCTTCTCTCCTACAGCTTCAAGTCCTAGTGCTAATTTTTGACTTGGAAATGAAACCAGGTCTCTATAATCCCTTGTCACCAACCACAAACACTTCTCTTTGTCCTGAAACTGCAACCCAGAATGTCTCTGGGCTGCTGCTTCCTCTATTTGAGACTTATCTCATAGTTCACTGCTGATGTAATCTGCTGCAAATAGTAAGTTTTCAAAAGATTAAATTCAAACTACAATCGTTTGAATTTCCCCCCTTATTATTAATAAGAGAAATACAAATTAAAACCCCTTTAAAGTTTTGCCTCATTGCCATCACTAACAAAGTTACCAAAAAACTGACAAATGTTGAGTAGATTATGGGAGAAATAGAATACAAAATGCACCACTGGAAGAGTTGTGAATTCATATAATTATTCCAGAAAGCAATTAGGAACTATAGCCAAAATGTCACTAAACTATATATACCTTTTAACCGAAAAGTACCACTGCTAATCACAGAATGAGTCTTAACTATATTTATTCATCACAATGGAAGACTCATTATTGAGAAGGGGCAGATTGAAGAAAAGTGATTGTAATGGGAAAAAAGAGGGAAAAAGAAAGAAATAATGTTAATAAAACATTGAAAAAATGCATAAAAGACAAAAGAAGGAAGATCAGAAAGGGCCACAAACAAGCAGGGCAGTATTGGCACTGATGTATTAAATTGAATAAATACTTAATAAAAACAAAGCACATAATATAAGTTCATGGTAACACCTGTTTCACTAGACTCTCCCAGAGACTAGAAATAGTATTAACATATCATTAAGAGCTAAATGGAATGCTGTCAAAAAGACAGTTGGGAGTGACAGTTCTAACAGTTCTTTGAAGTGTTTCTCCCTATGGAGTCAAAAAGAATATGTATTTTGTCTTTGATCTATGAGGTTTCTGTGAGATTAATTATGGAAAGGAGAGAGTGAAAGAAGGTAAGGAGAAGCTTCTTTCTTATGAGGACTATCTTATGTTATGAAGAAGTATGATACTGTATAAGGAATTGGACATTTGCTGTGTATTCCACAAAGACTATTTTGTGTGATGGCTGAAGTCAAAAGCAAGAAAGGGTGAAAGAGAGAGAGAGAGAGAGAGAGAGTAGAGAGAAGAGAGAAGCATTACTTATTCCTGAAGAGACTGAATTTAATTACCTTGAGAAAAAATATGAATCGAATTCTTGAAAACTTTAATCAGTATTTGGAGTGAACTGAATGGGGTAAGTGTGTTTCTGGAACTGAAAAAAAATAATTTGTTAATTAAAGAGTGGGCTTGGAAGTGCCTGACTGAAATGGTTCTCACTTTTAAATTAATATAAATAATATCTAGGTTTTGTTTTACTTTCAAATTTTATAATATCTGTGTTTTGTTTTACTTTGAAATTATTATAAATAATGTCTGTGATGTTTTATTGTTTCATTTGTTAACAAATTGTTAACAGTTAACAAACTGTTGCATTGCAACAGTTTCAATATTTAATCATAGGAGCTGAAAGGATTTAAGATATAAAGATGAGAGTAACTGGGGCTGCCAGGTAGTACAGTGAATAGAGTACCAGGTCTGAAGTCAGGAAAATCTGAGCTAAATATGGCCTCAGACATTAAGTCACTTAAACCCTATTTGCTTCAATTCTTCATCTGTAAAATGAGTATACATGAGATATTGACAAGAAAATCTCCTAAACAGTGGCTCATGGGCTCATGTAGAGTCAAACATGACTGAAGTCTGAACATCAAAAAATTTCAGTAATTTACTCATAAAATTTAATGTGTTGAAAAGGGAGATTAAGCCAATTGGTTCATTAATTAGAAAGAAGTGATAGTTTTACCAATTGGAAAGAAAATAATCAAATATACCTCTGGATTTTTTCTAGAGTTTGGGATAATAAGATTAAATATGGAAATAATTAAAGTAGCAGGCTGAGGGGTGAGTTACAAGTAAACATGGTCAATCCCATATGTTATACATGAGAATTTTGTTGGGATTTTAAAGTTTTTTTTTTTCTTTCTTTCTCAAAGGTATTTTCTCATAGAATTTAAATTTATACTGTCTTGTCAGTGCTGGTGACAATTAAAGACTTTAATTTACCTATTTTACTACTTATAATAACAACTAATATTATAAAGCTCATACTCTGTGCTAGGCATTGAGCTAAGTGATTTATAATTACTATCTCATTTGAGGAAAACAGAGAGCCAGGAACTATGGGAGGTAAGTATTATTATCACTCCCATTTTATAGATGTATAATGGAGGTAAGTAGTGTTCAAGTAACTTGCCTAAGTTGGATGTGAACTCTGATCTTCCTGTCTCCAAGTCTAGTGCTACAGTTATTCTGTAGCTTACTTGATGAATATTAATGGCCCACATCTAGTATTTCATTGGGTAACAGACTACATGATTAGTTTGGAATGATTTGTTAAATAGAAGTTTTATATTCTAATTATTTAAAAAAATTATTGATAAGCTCAATAAATATTGTGCTATCTTTTGGATTGTAAATTGATATATGCCTCCTAATTTTAGGAGTAGAGTCAAAGAATAAAAGAACATTTGAAAATTATTCAAAGGAAAAGTCAAAATATTAAGAAGTTATAGTCTAGTGGTTCTCAAAACTTTTGTTTTCAGTATCTTTATCCTATTAAAAATAATCGAGCATCTCTCCAAAGCGTTTTTGTTTATCTGGGTTATATTTATAGACATTTACCATATTGGAAATAAAAAC
Source organism: Sarcophilus harrisii (assembly GCF_902635505.1). Classification (NCBI taxonomy): domain Eukaryota; kingdom Metazoa; phylum Chordata; class Mammalia; order Dasyuromorphia; family Dasyuridae; genus Sarcophilus; species Sarcophilus harrisii. The sequence goes on from NC_045427.1 coordinate 298,612,627, forward strand.
TATTTTTGAATTTGTAGACCCTCTAAAAGGGTTTCAAAGATCCCCAGGATTCTCTAGACCATACTTTGAGAACCACTGAGTTACACAGTAATTCCTCATACTATTAGACCTCAGGAATCTTATCTGGTAATATTCTGGGAATTGCCTGCTTGATAGAGGGCTGAATTTAGAGTTAGAGATTCAGATTCAAATTCTAACTTTGATACTATGTGACATTAGGCAAATCATCTATCCTTTATGGTCCTCAATTTCCCCATGTATAAAGTGAGGGGGGGAATGATCAAAATTAAATAACTATTGCATTTCCAATCTGTGATCTGATGATGTTTAATGGTAAGAGAGATTAATTAATAATCCTCTTTATGAGCAATAGTTGCTCAAGAAATCAAAGGGCAGATGAGAAGATCCAATGTTCTATTTTATCAGAAAAATAGTTTTTTTCTGACTTGTTATAAATCCAGGCAGCATTGTCTGCTTTGCAGTGAAGGTGAGGTAAAGTGGTGACCTAATACCACTGAGCAGGACAGGGTCTGAGAGAAATAATGAAAGAGTTCGTTCTTCTCTGTTGTGGGGTGTGGGTTTGTGGGATTGGAGGTGATTAGGTCCAAACTCAGTTATTGGAGAGAGAGTGGGAGAAAACATAGTAATGGACTTCCTACAGTATTAACTCCCTTAGGCAATGCAGTACCCAGTGATATCTGAGTGGATGGCCAACTAGAGTGAGTTTCCTACACTGCCTGCTTCAATTGAACTTTCTAGTGACTAGTGAACTCCATATAAATATGTAATTATTTGCATAATGTCTTATGGTAGTAAAGAAATGTAAACATAGTAGATGATTATTGATTGAGAATGGTTAAAGAAACAATCACTGTGGGCTATTGTAATGTTCTCTTCTCTAAAATATAATGTTCTCTGGGAGCAGATTTCTTGGGTGGCTTCTGGAGGCAACCTTAGTTTCAGTTCAGAGTAATAATTACCTCAAATGCAGCCAGCTGTTAAAAGTTCAGATCCTTTTTTGTCTCTTCCAAAATAGCCTGGTTAGCTTTCTTTAGAGGCCTTATCTCTCTCCTTGGTTCCAAGAGCTCCTGTCACTAGTCCTTTGCTTCTGTCAGCTTCAGCCTCTCCTCCCTTTGAATCCAAAGTCTCCAGCCAGCAGAAAGGTGGAATATGGAATGAATCTGTCTTGCCTCCAAGAATGGGCTTCTGGGTGTCTGGCCCTGAGAGCTTCTTGCTTGTATGCTGTACACTGAGTATACATCAATCATTATATCACTAGGAAACCATTATTTGTTGTAGGATTAAATCAATGCTAAATTAGATTTAACCATTGTCTCCTCAATTCCATTTAGTACCTTGTTTTAAGTTCTGGCCCATAACATCTCCTTGTAGGATCAGATTAATTCTACTATCTTAGTACCTTGTAAGAATCATAACAGTCTATGACTGTTTTAGAATAAAATTGTGTTGTAAGACACTATACATATGAAAAGTTCAGGAATTTAGAAATACTACATGAACTGACAGAGTAAAGTAAGGAGTAAAGTAAGAGTAGTTTGGAGAACAATTTACACAATAATCAAAATAATGTTTTTTAAAAATCAAATGATTGCATGTTATGTAGTTAACAACAGTGAATTCAAAGGACTAAAGGCAGAAAGGTGGGAGACTTCATTTCAGTAGAAAGGCAGTAAATTATTGTGCTTTATTTTAAGAGAGTCGAGATTCTTCAGCAGTAGGGAGAGAGTCATTGAGAAGAGACAGCAATGCAAAAGAAGTGTACCAATACATACACATTTTTGTAAGACTAAATTCTTTTTTGACAGTATTACGGAACTGCTAGATAAGGAAAAGATGTAGAGAAACTGCCTCTTGATTTTAATTTTATTTTGTATTTTAAAATTTAATTTTGATTGGGAATCAACAATTATTAACAAATATTTCAAGTTACAAAGAAGAACAGATAAAATGATTGTATAAGAAATTGTAAACTTCTGTAACTTGCAGCTCTTTGACCCCTAGGCAAGTTGTCAAACTTTTCTTAGTCTTATTTATTATAATTCTCTTATTTATAAAATGGAAGTAATAATAGCAATTATTTCACGGGTTGTTAGGAAGCTCAAGTGAGCTAACATATCTAAATTTTAAAGCATTTAAAATACATAAAATTATACAATATATTCTACTTATAAAATATATACATGTTATATATATAAATTGTAATGGGCTGAGGTTTGAGTTGATGCACTGAGGTCCCAAATATGTGAGGCTAAATAGTAATTGGGCTATACTCTATTAATATACATGATTGGATAAAGAATGGTCCCTGCCCACTCTCCGTGCAAGTCCTGATGTGTTGTATAGGAAATGAGAATTTTGGTGGGTGGAGGCAGAGAGAGGGACAGGAAGAGAAGCTGGGAAAGATTGGGCCTGGGTTCGAGACTCCAAGCTGCTGGTTGTGTGGTTGCTGGTCGAGCTAGCTTCTTGACTCAGCTGCACACATTGCTATAGCCGATTCTCTTCCACCTCCGATCCATCTTCACTGAGAATAAAGACTGACGATTTTCCCCTAACCTGAATTCCTGACTCCTGCTGATTTAAAAATACACGATCTTCACAATAAATCTTAAAGCATTTAAATGAATTATCATTACCATTTTTTCATTTTTTTATTAAAGCTTTTTATTTATAAAACATAAGCATGGATAATTTTTTCCACATTGACCCTTGCAAAAAACCTTTTGTTCCAAATTTTCCTCTCCTTCCCCGTGCCCTCTCCCCTAAGTGGCAAGTAGTCCAATACATGTTAATTATTTTAAAATATATGTTAAATCCAATATATATATAATATATATATATATATATATACATATATATATATATACACACACAACACACATATATACATATTTATACAGTTATTTTGCTGCACAAGAAAAATCAGATCAAGAAGGAAGTAAAAAAAAATTTGAGAAAGAAAACAAAATACAAGCAAACAACAGCAGAGAAAGTGAGAATGCTATATTGTGGTCCACACTCAGTTCCCATGGAGTTCTCTCTGGGTGTAGATGGCTCTATTCATCACTTAAAAAGTGTCATTTCACTGTTGAAGAGAGCCATGTCCATCAGAATTGATTGTTGTATAATCATCTTGTTACCATGTAAAATGATCTCCTGGTTCTGCTCATTTCACTTAACATCAGTTCATGTAAGTCTCTCCAGGTTTCTCTGAAATCATCCTGGTGGTTGTTTCTTACAGAACAATAATATTTCATAACATTCATATACCATAACTTATTCAATCATTCTCCAATTGATGGACATCCACTAATTTTCCAGTTTCTTGCCACTACAAAAAGGGCTGCCACAAACATTTTTGCACATATGGGTCCCTTTCCCTCCTTTATCCCTTTGGGAAATAATCCCAATAGAAACACTGCGGGATCAAAGGGTATGCACAGTTTGATAACTTTTTGAGCATAGTTCCAAATTGCTCTCCAGAATGATTGGATCCATTCACAATTCCACCAACAAGTGACCCAGTTTTCTCACATCCCCTCCAACATTGGTCATTATCATTTCCTGTCTTTTAATCAATCTGACAGGTGTGTAGTGATATCTAAAAGTTGTTTGAATTTGCATTTCTCTGATATTTGATTTGGAACATCTTTTCAGATGACTACAAATAGTTTCAATCTCTTCATCTGAAAATTGTCTATCCATAACTTTTGACTATTTATCAATTGGAGAATAGCTTGATTTCTTATAAATTTAAGTCATTCTCTATATATTTTAGAAATGAAGCCTTTATTGGAATATTGAATGTAAAAATATTTTCCCAGTCAATTACCATTGTTATTATTAAAATATATGTACATTTATATATATTAAAGATGGAAGTTGTGTTCATATATATGTTAAAGTTAAATATGTGTATTTATGTACATTAAATTTAAGAAGGAAGTAATTAAATGAGTCTGTGTCCACTTAGAAACTTTTATCTCTTGTGTATTTAAAAATGTTTACTTGAATCATCTATGTCTAATCAAACAAAATGAAGACAATAGATAAGTCTGAAAACATCTCATTTACTCCATTATATCTCATATAGTCCATTACCAGTGTAATAAAAAGTGAGAAGTAGATTTTAGTATGGTTGATTACTAGAGAGGGAGAGGGAGGATGAATGGGGTGAGGGCAGGAAGAGAGGCAGAGGCAGGCTCCAGGTCAGCTTCCTTACCTATGAAATTAGATACACCAATGGTGGGACAAGGGAGTGATGTTGAGGGGATCTGGCAACTGGGAAGACTCTGGTACTAGACTGGACCTAGGACTAGACACTGTTTTCCCCTTCCTTTAGCCATACCCACTTCTAGGTCAAAGGCAGGAAGAAATACTTTCAGTCAAGAGGTATAAGCTGCAGGAGCAATATCACTTTCAACAACAAGAGAATAGGGAGTCAAAGGAACAATGTAAATTGCAATCCAAAGAGATCAGAGGCCTTCTCAAGTAAGTATCAAAGTACAGTGAATACACTTCTCTGGAAATCATACAACCTCTGAAAACTTCCAAATCCTCGGAACTAGTTCTGGGAATAGCAGTGTGAAAAAGCCTAAAGTTCGACACAATGCTCCACTCCAACCTGTAAGTTGTGGACTAGCTCCCTGGAGACCTCAGGATCAACCAGAATCAGGATAAGCAAAAGTCTTTGATCTTTAGGGGGAGAAGTGAAGGAGATGGACAAAACTGCCAGGAGTTTTGTCAAGGATCTAGAGTCCAGAATCTCCATACTTTTCTCCTCTCTGTCCTGCAGCCAAGTGAAGTTTTCTTGCCTTTCTCACTCTATCCTCTAATCGCTCCTACAATTATCTGTATACACCAAAAGATGGAGCCAGCAAATATGTTTTCCAAACATATGCTAATAGAATTATTGTCCAGGTAATTAGCCTTAAGTGCTCAGTTGTCCGATTCAAGCACACTTTTTAAGAGTTTCAGCCCTTTACACCAACCCCCTTGCCAGAAATGGAGATCAAAATTAACATAAAGTTTAAATATCAAGACACAGGGTATAAAAATAACCATTAACTAAAAATATATAATATTGTTAATATACACACATATATAAATAAATAATAAATAAAATAAACCAACAAGAAAGAACCTGACCTTAAAAGAAACTCCTATAGTGACAGGAATATGAAGACAGAAATTCAGAAGATAATTTAAGTCAAAACAGCTACAAACAAAGCTTCAAAGAAAAAAAAAATGAATTAGACACAAGCCCAACAAGAATTCTTATAAAAACTAAGATGATTTTCAAAATCAAATAAGCATGGTAGAGGAAAAATTAGGTAAAGAAAGCAAAGGAAGAAAATGAAAACAATACTTTGATAAAGAGTCATAAAAATATTAAAGAAAAGAACACTTTTAAAAACAGAATTGGCCAAATGGGAAAAAAAAGGTAGAAAAATTCACTAATGTAAATAACCCCTTAAAAATTAGAATTAGCCAAATGCAAAGAAGGTACAAAAGCTCACTGAAGAAAATAACTTTAAAATTTATATTGGGCAACTGGAAACTAAGGGCTCCATCAAACATCAAAAAAAAACCAAAAAAAAAAAAACCCAAGAAAATAATCTAAAGAATGAAAAAAATTGAAGAAAATGTGAAATACCTCATGAGAAGAAACAACTGGTCTGGTAAATGTAAGAATTTAAGAATTATTGGACTCCTGAAAACCATGATCAAAAAAACCCCTAGATATCATATTTCAAGAAATTATCAAGAAAACTGCAACATCCTAGAATCAGAGGGAAAAAATAAAAACTGAAAGAATCAACTGATCAATACCTGAAAGGAATTCCAAAATGAAAACCCCAAGTAATTTTATACTCAAATTTCAAAGATATAGGTAAAAAAGAAAATATTTTAAGTAGCTAGAAAAAAGCCTTACAAATAGCATGGAACTATAGTCAGGAACACACACAATTTAACAGCTACCTTGTTAAAGGGGCAGAAGATAAAAGAGCTAATATTAAAATTAAGAAGAACCCACTCAAAAAAAAAACTTACTTTCAAGGAAAAAAAATGAATGTTTTTTTTTTTTTTTTTTTTTTTTTTTTTTTTTTTTAATAGCCTTTTATTTACAGGATATATACATGGGTAACTTTACAGCATTAACAATTGCCAAACCTCTTGTTCCAATTTTTCACCTCTTACCCCCCCACCCCCTCCCCTAGATGGCAGGATGACCAGTAGATGTTAAATATATTAAAATATAAATTAGATACACAATAAGTATACATGACCAAAACGTTATTTTGCTGTACAAAAAGAATCAGACTCTGAAATATTGTACAATTAGCTTGTGAAGGAAATCAAAAATGCAGGTGTGCATAAATATAGGGATTGGGAATTCAATGTAATGGTTTTTAGTCATCTCCCAGAGTTCTTTTTCTGGGCATAGCTAGTTCAGTTCATTACTGCTCCATTAGAAATGATTTGGTTGATCTCGTTGCTGAGGATGGCCTGGTCCATCAGAACTGGTCATCATATAGTATTGTTGTTGAAGTATATAATGATCTCCTGGTCCTGCTCATTTCACTCAGCATCAGTTCGTGTAAGTCTCTCCAGGACTTTCTGAAATCATCCTGTTGGTCATTTCTTACAGAACAGTAATATTCCATAATATTCATATACCACAATTTATTCAGCCATTCTCCAACTGATGGACATCCATTCAGTTTCCAGTTTCTAGCCACTACAAAAAGGGCTGCCACAAACATTCGTGCACATACAGGTCCCTTTCCCTTCTTTATAATCTCTTTGGGATATAATCCCAGTAGTAACACTGCTGGATCAAAGGGTATGCACAGTTTGATAACTTTTTGAGCATAGTTCCAAACTACTCTCCAAAATGGTTGGATTCGTTCACAACTCCACCAACAATGAATCAATGTCCCAGTTTTCCCACATCCCCTCCAACAATCATCATTATTTTTTCCTGTCATCTTAGCCAATCTGACAGGTGTGTAGTGGTATCTTAGAGTTGTCTTAATTTGCATTTCTCTGATTAATAATGACTTGGAGCATCTTTTCATATGACTAGAAATAGTTTCAATTTCTTCATCTGAGAATTGTCTGTTCATATCCTTTGACCATTTTTCAATTGGAGAATGGCTTGATTTTTTATAAATTAGAGTTAATTCTCTATATATTTTGGAAATGAGGCCTTTATCAGAACCTTTGACTGTAAAAATATTTTCCCAGTTTATTGCTTCCCTTCTAATCTTGTCTGCATTAGTTTTGTTTGTACAAAAACTTTTCAGTTTGGTATAATCGAAATTTTCTATTTTGTGATCAGTAATGATCTCTAGTTCTGCTTTGGTCATAAAGACCTTCCCCTTCCACAGGTCTGAGAGGTAAACTATCCTATGTTCCTCTAATTTATTAATAATTTCATTCTTTATGCCTAGGTCATGAACCCATTTTGACCTTATCTTGGTGTACGGCGTTAAGTATGGATCAATGCCTAGTTTCTGCCATATTAGTTTCCAATTTTCCCAGCAATTTTTATCAAACAGTAAGTTCTTATCCCAAAAGCTGGGATCTTTGGGTTTGTCAAAGACTAGGTTGCTATATTTGTTGACTGTTTTATCCCTTGAACCTAATCTATTCCACTGATCAACTAATCTATTCCTTAGCCAATACCAAATAGTTTTGGTAACTGCTGCTCTATAATATAATTTTAGATCTGGTACAGCTAAGCCACCATCATTTGATTTTTTTTTCATTAATTCCCTTGAAATTCTTGACCTTTTGTTTTTCCATATGAACTTTGTTGTTATTTTTTCTAGGTCATTAAAATAGTTTTTTGGGAGTCTGATTGGTATAGCGCTAAATAAATAGATTAGTTTAGGTAATATTGTCATCTTTATTATATTTGCTCGCCCTATCCAAGAGCATTTAATATTTTTCCAATTGGTTAGATCAGACTTAATTTGTGTGAAAAGTGGTCTGTAATTTTGCTCATAAAGTTTCTGATTTTCCCTTGGCAGATAGATTCCAAATATTTTATATTATCAGTAGTTACTTTAAATGGAATTTCTTTTGTAACTCTGACTGTTGGATTTGTTAGTGATATATAAAATGTGAACTTATGTGGGTTTATTTTATAAACCAGCAACTTTCAAAGTTGTGATTATTTTAAAACTTTTTAGCAGAATTCTGGGTTTTCTAAGTATACCATCATGTCATCGGAAAGGTGAAATTTGCTTCCCATTGCCTATTTTATTCCTTTAACTTTTCCCGCTCTTATTTAAGCAGGTTTTAATACAATATTTGTAACGGTGATATTAAAACCTTGTTTCCCCAGATCTTATTGGGAATGGTTGGTTGTCTCATTAATTTCTGATGGTTTTAAATAGATGGCTGATTATTTTTGGGAAAAGTCCATTTATTCCTATACCTCAAGTTTTTAATAGGAATGGATGTTGGATTTTATCAAATGCTTTTTCTGCATCTATTGGATATATATGGTTTTTTAATTTGGTTATTGAAGGCCAATTATATTGATAGTTTTCTAATATTGAACCAGCCCTGCATTCCTGGTATAAATCCACTTGATCTGGTATTATTTGAGTATTTTGTAGTCTTTTGCTAATATCTTATTTAAGATTTTAGTAATTATTAGGGAGATTGGTCTATAATTTTCTTTCTTGTTTTTCAGCCTACCTGGTTTATATCACCTGTCGTTTAGAAGGAATTTGGTAGGTCCTTCATTCCTATTTTATCAAATAATTTATAAGCATTGGGGCCAATTGTTCTTTAAATGTTTGGAAAATTACATAAACCATCTGGTCCTGGGGTTTTTTTCTTGGGAGTTGTTTAATTGCCTGTTCTATTTCTTTTTCTGAAATGGGATATTAACAATTTACTTTTCCTCTGTTATCTGGGAAGTCTGTATTTTTGAGGTACTCATCCATTTATTAGGTTATCAAATTTATTATAAAGTTGAGCAAAATAACTCCTTATTATTTCTTAATTTCTTTCATTGGGGAAAGTTCTCCTTTTCATTTTTTAAGACTACTAATTTCATTTTCCTCCCCCCTTTTTCTAATCAGATTTACTAAAGGCTATCTTTTTATTGGCTTTTTCATAGAACCAACTCTTGTTTTATTAATTATTCAATAGTTTTTTTACTTTCAATATTTTAATTTCTCCTTTTTAATTTTAGAATTTTTTAGTTTTGTTTTGGGGGTTTTTAATTTGGTTTTTTGTTTTTTTGTTGCGGGCCCTTTTCATTAATTTTCTTTTCTGTTTTTTTGTGTTTTGGTTAAAAATTTTTATTTGTTTGGCTTTGCTCCCACAAATTTTGGTATGATGTTTAGCATTATTTGGTGTTTTAATTTTTTAATTTTGGCTTAAATATTTTTAAAAAAGGTTGTTTGTTTAATTTTTTTGGTTTTTCAATTTCTTTTGAATGGTTTTATTGAATGTTGAAAGAAAGCTTTCTTTTCTTTTTTGCTTTTAATTTGGGCTTTTTCCTTTTATATGGCTTTTTTAATTTTTTTTTTTTTTTTATTTTCCCAAAGTAAATTAATTTTCTAATATTTTTTTTCTTTTTTCTTTTTATTTTTTTGTTTTGGGTTTGTTTCTGATAAGGTTGAGTTTTTTATTAAGTTTTTCTTTTTTTTGCAATTCCCTTTTTTGGGGGCCTACGGGAAATTTTAAAGATTTGGCCATTTTTTGCGGGGAATTTTTTACCAATTAAAAATTTTTTGTTTGGTGGCCCTTTTTACCGGTAAATTTTGTGTTTATTTCTTTGTTTGGGGCAAATGTTTTTTGTAAAAAAATTTGTGGTTTGATTTTGGATCCAGTTGATTGTTTCCTTTTTATGGGGGAGTTTCCCTTAATTTGTTGTTATAAATTGTTTTTGCCATTTTAAAAATTTCTTTATTTTCTTGCCTCCCAATTTTTTTTAAATTATTTTTTTATAGATATTTCCTTTTTAATCCCTTTCCCCCTTTGGTTTTTCCCCTTTTCCCTTATTATTTTTTTTTTTTTTTCTTTTTAATGAGGGGGAGAAATTTTTTAAAAAAAGTTTATTTTTTTTGAGAATTGATGAGAGTAAGATTCCCCGTTTTTCTTTTCCCTCAGATATGATAAGTTTTTAGCTTTTGTGGGATGTGGTTTTTTTTTCCCTTTCCATTTTTTTGCATTTTTTCCATATTCTTTTTTTTTTTATTGTTTCAAATTTTATGTATTTTTTTGCAAAAAAACTTTTGGGTTATTTTTTTTTTCTGATTTTGAGTTCTTTTTGGAGACAAATTTTTTTGTTTGGTTTTTTTTCAAAAAAATGGAATTCTTTGTTTTTAAAATTTTTCCCTGGAAAAGTAGCTAGTGGTGTTTTTTTGGCTGATGTTTTGTGTTTGGAATATTTTTGGTTTTTTTTTTGAGGGGGATTTGGGTATTTTTGGGACCCTCTTTTAAATGGTTTTTTTTTGTGAAATTTTTTCCTTAATTTGATAGTTTTTTGCCCTTTTTTGGGGTTTTTTTTTGGTTTTTTCAGAAGGTTTGGGAATTTTTTCAATCCTTTTACCTTTATTTTAATTGGGGTTCTTTTTGATATTTTTGTAAAAAGGGTTTGGTTTTTTTACTGTTTGGAAAGTCCTAATTAGTTTTCTTTTATTTTCCGTTCTTTGCGTAGATAATTGTTTTTTCGTTTGCTTTTTGGTTTTGGATGATTTTGTGTTTGCATTTAGTTTTTAATTTGTTGTTTTTTTTTAAAGGGTTTTTTTTTTCTTAGTTTTTTTTTTCTGTATATGTCCAATTGAGTTTTTTAATGTTTGTTTTGGTTGTGGGTTTTTTCCATTTTTTTTTTTTAGTGTTATTTTTTTTTCTTACATTATTTTTGGAGTTTTTGTTTTTTTCCAATTCCAAACCTCTTTTATTGGTTTTTTTTTTTCAATTACCCTTTTCTTTTGAGTTTTTTTTTTTTCCTTCTTTTTCCCTACTTTGGTTTTTTCTTTTAATTGTATTTGGGTTGTTGTTTTGGTTTTTTTTTTTTTCTTTAATTTTTGAGATTTTTGGCTTTTTAGGTTGTAAAGGAGGACAGTTTGATGCTTTTTTGTGTTTGAGGTTTTTTGGTTTGTTTATGTTTTTTCTATGAATGTGTTGTTTTTTCATTTTTTTTCATGTTTTAAAGTTTGGGGTCTCTGGGCAAGGGGTTTAAACTTTTCGCAAAGGGAAAGATGTAAAGCGTTTTGGGGTATGGGAGGTTTGGGTGAGTTTTTTCCCCAACAGGGGTGGTGCATGGGGAAATTTAAAATTTTGTAGGGTGGGGATTCTGGCCTAGAGAAAGGTGGTGGTGCCCCGCCCAGGCCGGAGTTTGGGGATGTGAGTTTAGAGTGGTGAGACCGGAAAGGAAGCCACAAACTTGAGTGTTTTGCCCAATGAAATGTGATAAGCCATGGCCCGGGTTCGGATTGAGGGTTAAGGGCTGGCCCTTGCGTGGGGAACCCAACTGGGAAAAAAGGGTTGGGTTGGGGTTTGGCCCGGTGGGGATTGTGTTCACCCTGGGTTTGAGACCTCCTCGAACCCACTTTTCCCAGTCGCCCATTCCCCCGCCCCGGAACCAAGGGGACGGATTTTCTTCCCGGGTTGGTTGTTTATTTCATCTTTACAATTGGCAGTCAAGACTATTTTTGAGGCTCGATATAATATTGATAAAGAGGGTAAGAGAAGAGCTTAGAAAGACGCGTGTGTCTTCTCCGCCATCTTGGCTCCGCCCCCCAAAAATGAATGTTTAATGAAATAGAGGACATTTAAGCATTCCTTATTGAAAGACCAAAGCTGAGTGGAAAATTTGAAACACAAGACTCAAAAAAATCCTTAAAAAGTAAAACATGAAAGAGAATTCATAAGGGACTTGATGAGGTTAAGTTATTTACCTTTTTATCTGGGAAGATGATAATTTATTTTCTAGGAACTTTGACTATTAGGGCAGTTTGAAGGATACTACATAGAGGATGCAAGAAGGAAGTGACTATTGTAAAAATTATAGGTAAGACAGAAGTATCCCCAAGAGATGAGGCAAAGAAGAAGAATGGAGAAAATTATCTCACATAAAAAAAGGTGTTCAAAGAAGAGATTTTATGATGGAGGAGAATGGTGGTAGAAGGGACAAAGCTTAAACTTCACAGATAAATTGTTTCAAAGAGGGAACTCTTGTTAGCATATTCCATTGGTAATAGAAATCTATCTTACCCAACAGGGAAGCAGAAGATAAAGGAATAGGATAAATGAAGAGTGATAAAAGGAGGGCAGATAAAAGTAGGCAGTGGTCAGCAACAAAACAGACTTTAAAGGAGGTATAGGATAAAGAAAAAGAAAGAAAAACAGAAAAAAATGAAATGGAATTAAGTGCACAATTAGTAAAATTACTGTGAATGTGAATGGGATGAATGGACACTACATAAAATGGAAGTGGAAAGGAAAATGGATTAGAAACCAGAACCCACCTGTACATTTTTTCACAAGAAGCACACTTAAAATAGATATATGCAGAGTAAAAATAAGGGAATAGGACAATCAATTATGTATCAAGTGAAGTAAGAGTAGGAGTGATTTTATGATTTCAGACAAAGCAAAAGTAAAAATAGACCTAAATAAAAGGAATAAACAGGAAAAAAAAATAGGTCTTGCTAAAAGGAACCATAGTAAATGAAGTTGGTTGGTGGTTCTTCATTCTCAAAGAGGATCAAAATGACATGATGTTAGAGTCAAATTACAAAGTGCCTGACTATGATTGATCACAACAATATGAACTTGGAATGGTCTGCCACAGGTTGGACACAAATAGTTCTTGTAAACACTTAGGATAGACTCTTTAACTTTGCACATCGTGCATTTCTTCTGAGCTAAGTGAATTCTGTTTTGCTCATAGAGCACAGCACTTCTCTGATGAGGACGGTCGTGTTGAGTGGGTGGTCCTGTACCAGTGTATCCCATATCATACAATCAATTATAAAGTTCTTAAGGGAGACCTTAAGAGTGTCCTTGTATCACTTTTCTGACCACCTTTTGAATGCTTGCCTGTGTGAACTCTCCACAAAATAATCTTTTTGGCAAGCATACATTTGGCATTGAAATAATGTGGACAGCCCAATCGTGGTAGATGAAAGGAAAACTGACAAGAATTTTGCCAGCATTGACTAAGAAAGAAACTCCTTTATGATTTTATTTAACAGCTTCTGAATTTCTCCATCATTTTCACCAAACCAATCACGATGTTCACATGAGTTCTGACCCAAGTGAGCAAATGCTGCTCTACACCATGTCTCTGAAAGCAATCCATTCCTTTTCTGTTCTATTGTTGTCAATTCTTATTTAGCTCAACTTACTCTCTAAGATGGCAACAAACTGTTTCCTCTTCAAGGAAGTACTCTAATTTATTGTATAATAGTCTTTTTGCCTTGAGGCTGCTACTATTGTTGAATGTGAATATTCAGCTTGGAAAAGATGTCTATGATCAGTTTAGTACTTTGCATCATATATTGCCTTTGCCACTCTCATATCCTGTCTCTTCTCCTTACAATTACATAGTTTATTAAATGCCAATGTTTGCTAGGAGGATGCACACATGAAGTTTTGTTATACTGAAGTAAATGGAATACAGTGTTGGTGATGAGAAGGTCATGAGATGCACAAGTCTTCAATAAGCACATGACCATTGCTGTTGTTTCCAACGTCATTCCTCTCAAAGACTTCCTGCCATGTCTAATAGTTTGAGTCTACTCTAGCCTTAAAGTCACCCAGAATTATAAGCGTGTTCTCTTCTGGCACATTGATGATAAGGGTCCCCAGATCTTCATAAAAATTTCACCTCATTAGAATTTGCCATGGTTGGAGCATAGGCACTGATGATGGTGGCAGGGTGTTTTCCTGCAAGTGGCAATTACATTGTCATGAGCCTGTCATTCACTCCTTTTGGAAGGCATATGAACTTGTTTACTACATTGGTTTTAACTGCAAAACCCATAACAGCTTCATGGCAGTGCTACCTTTCACTGCAGCCACTCCAGAATAATGTGTTTCCAACTTCTACTTCATTTGCTCACCTTGTTTCACTTGGGACTGCTTTTTGGATGCCATACCCATTGAGTTCTCTTACAACATGAATGGTCCTTCTTTCATATCTACTAGATTTTGTGTTGTCTATAAGTGTGTACACATTTCACTTACCAATGGTGAACAGAATCAAGTTTTAAAAAATTTTGTAAATTTTCCATTGCAGTGAAAGATCCTTATCTGCTGCAGTTATCAGGCCAGAATTGGGTAAGCAGACAATTTTCAGGGCACTTTTGTAGCCCCTTTCTCAAATGGAGGTGAGCAGTATGATCCTTAAAAGGTTGCTCAGAAACCCATGGGGCTGCTGAATCCCATTGCTGCTTCCTATATAAGAAGATGATGCTATGATGTGGGCCACCTGTGTACAGGGTTGTGACTACAGCTCCCAGTGTATCTACACCTGTTGCTTTATCACTCACCCATTGCCATAGGACTCTGAGGATAGAAATGATAAAATGATATGATGAGGCCTTTTGATTCCAATGTAAATTGGATTTAAGTGAGGCAGGGTGCATGAGTCATCCACCTCTATTCATGACTCTTGGAACAAATAGTTCTTATCTGCCCATTCCACCAGAAGAAATCTTTACATTTTTGGTGCAGAAACCCTCCTAACTTTCAATGAGGCTTGAGGCCCCTTATGAGACTTCTTACAGACAAAGTAAAAGCAAAAACAGACTTAAATAAAAAGAATAAATAGGAAATTGCATCTTGCTAAAAGGAACCATAGACAATGAAGTAATAGCAACATTATACATATGCATCAAATGGCATAACATCTGAATTCTTAAAGGAAAAATTAAATGAATTACAGGAGGAAATAGAAAATAAAAATATACTGGTGGAGATCCTTACACTTCCCCTGACAGAGCCAGATAAATCTAACCATAAAATAAATAAGAAAGAAACTACGAAGATGACTAGAATCTTAGAAAAGTTAGGCATGATAGATCTCTGGAAAAAATTGTCTAGGAATAAAGAGGAGTATACATTTTTCTCAGCTGTATGTAGTACCTTTCACAAAATTGACAATGTATTAGGACATGAAATCCTTATGATCAAAAGCAGCAAAACTGAAGTATTAATATAAGTGTATCCTTTCAGACTATAATTCAATAAAAATACATTGAATAAAAAACTATGGAAGCATTAGTTGGAAATTAAATAATCCAGTCTTAAAGAACAACTATATCAAAGTCAAATCACAAAACAATCAATAATTTAATTAAAGAAAATAAAAATTAGGAATATTTCAAAATTTGTGGGATGCAGCCAAAGTGCTACTTAGAAGAAAATGTATACTTCTAAATGTGTATATCATTCAAAAGTAAACTGATGTACATACTTTCATTGTGTATACCAATAAAATTAAATTGAGCATGCAATTAAAACTAGAAAATAAACAAAATAAAAATTTCTCATTAAACATTAAAATGGACATTCTGAAAATGAAAGGTGAAATAATATTGAAAGTAAAAAAAATTGAATTCATAAATAAAACTAAAAACTGGTTTTAAGAAAAATCTCAATAAAATACCAGACCATTGGTTAATTTGATTAAAAAAAAGAAAAAAGAAAACCAAAATTCTGGTATCACCTAGTGGTGAATACACTACCAATGATGAGGAAATTAATGCAATTATTAGAAGTTATTCTGCCCAGTTATATGCCATAATATTGACAAAAATGTGAAATAGAAAAATATTTCCAAAAATGTTAACTGCCCAGATAAAGAAGATATAGAATATTTAAAAAACTAAATTATAGAAAAAATTGAACGTCATCAATGAAATCCTTAAAAAAACCCCACAAGTCCAGATAGATTTATAGCGTAATTCTGCTAAACATTTAAAGAATAATTAATCCTAATACTAGATAAACTATTTGGGAAAAAAGAAACAGGTGAAAAAAAATCCCACCAAATTACTTTTATGATACAAATATAGTTTTGAAACCTAAACCAGGGAGACTCAAAACAGAGAAATAAAATTGTAGACCAATTTCCTTAATAATGCAAATTTAAATAAAATACTAGCAAAGATAATTACAACAGTATATCACAGAGATCATACATTATGAAAAGGTAGGGTTTATACCAGTAATGTAGAACTAGTTCATTATCAGGAAAATTATTGGTATGATTGATTATATCGATAATAAAAATGAAAAAAAAAAACTTATGACCATGTTAAGTAATGCAGAAAAGTCTTTCACAAATGCAACACACATTCCTATTAAAAGCACTAGAAAGCATAGGAATCAACATGAGTCTTTTCTAAAATGATCAGTATATATCTAAAACCAAGAGTAAGCATTATCTGTAATGAAAATCCACTTTAGATATTCCCTGTAACATCAGGAATGAAGCAAGAATGTGTATTATCATCACTTTTATAAGATAGTATACTAAAAAAGTGAGTGATAGCAGTAAGAAAAGAAAAATAAATTGAGGAATAAAAATAGACAACGAGGAAACAAAAGTATCATTTTTTGCAAATGTCATACATAGAGAACCCTAGAGAATCAAATGAAAAACTAATTGAAAGAATGAATAAATTCAGCAAAGTTGCAGGATTTTTATAATAAACTCACACAAATCATTTCTTTATAAAATCATCAAAACCCAGCAGCAAGTGATAGAAAGAGAAATTATATTTAAAATAATGCCAGACCCTATAAAATGCCTGGGAACTTGCCTGTCAAAGCAGTTAGAGATTATATGAACCAAAGTACAAAACACTTTTCAAAGAAATAAAGATATCTAAAAATTGGAGAAACATTAATGGCTCAGGGGTAGGTCAAGCTAATATAAAAAATTGACAATTCTGTCTAATCTAATTTACTTTACTAATTTTACCCACCAATTAAACTAACAAAGAATTATCTTTTAAAGCTAGAATAAATAGTAACAAAATTCATCTGAAAGAAAAATGATCAAGAATACCAAAGCAATCAGTTAAACAAATGTGAAAGTGGCCTAGAAGTTCCAGATTTTAAACTATATTACAAAATAGTTTATTATTATTTGAACTACCATCATACAAATAATCCTGCAAAGAAACAGTCATGAACCCATAGAATAGATTAGGCACATAATACACATTAATATATGACCATGTAATCTAACTTTGCATTCAATAAATCCAAAGACCCGCCCTTGGTATAAGAAGGCAACACCTGACCAAAAATTTCTGGGAAAACTGGAAAGCAGTTTGGCAGAAACAAGGCATAGACCAGAATCTTATTCTATATATCAAGACAAGGTAAAAAATGGAAAACTTATTTAGATATAAAGGGTGAAATTATAAATAAATTAGGGGAGCCTGAAAGAATGTACTCATCAGATCTGTAGATAAGCAAAGAATTTGTGACCAAATAAGACAGAGAATACAGAAAATAAAATAGATAATTTTGATGATATGAAATTAAAAAGCATTTACACAAAACTAATGTAACCAAAGTTAAAAGGAAAATGGGAAAATGGTGGAAAAGTTACAGTAATTTTCTCTGACAAAAGCCTCATTTCTCAAATATACAGGGAATTGGGTCAAGATTTATGAGCCATTTTCCAGTTGATAAATGGTCAAAAAGACATGAACCAGCAGTTTTCAAAATAAATCAAATCTATCAAAAGTCACACACATATACTTCATATACTGTAACATCTGTTTAGAGAAATGCAAATCAAAAGTAACTCCTGAAATACCACCTCAGATTGATTAATATAATGACAGATGCTGGAGGAGAAGTGGAAAAAATTGTGAACTAGTTCAACCATTTTAGCAAACAATTAGGAACTATGCATAAGGCACTATAAAACTATGCATACTCTTTAACTCAACAATGTTACTACTAGCTGTATATCCCCAAAAGATAAAATTAAAGGAAAATGATAATATTTGTAGAAAAAATATAAGTTCATTTTTGTGGTGGAAAAGAATTAGAAACTGAGGAAATGCTCATCAATTGGGAAACTGCTTATCAAGTATTATCATATGATTATGATGAAATGGTAACTATTTTGCTATCTTGATGAGCAAGATGGTTTAAAAATTTGAGACTTGCTTATCAATTGCTGAATGGCTGAATAAATTGGTATGTGAATGTCATGGAATATTATTGTTCTATAAGAGAAGATCAGCAGGATGATTTCAGAGAGATCTGGTGAGACTTACATTACTTACATTACTTTACTTACTGATGTTAAGTGAAGTGAGTAGGAACCAGAAGAACATTGTACACAGCAACAGGAAGTTTATATGATGAATTCTGATGAATGTGGCTTTTCTTTTTCTTTTCTTTTTTTTTTAAAGTTGTATCATTTTATTTTTTTCTAATACATTTATTTATTTTTAATACACATTGTTTTATGAATCATATTGGGAGAGAAAAATCAGAGCAAAAGGGAAACCATGGAAGAGCTTAAAAAAATAGAAAAAAGAAGTGAACATAGCACATGTTGATTTACATTAAATCTCCTTAATTCTTTTTCTGGAGATGATGGCATTTTCTGTCCAAAGTCTATTGGTTTTACTTGGATCACTGAACCACTGAGAAGAACTAAGTCTTTCATAGTTGTTGATTGTACATTCTTGCTGTTACTATATACAATGTATTCCTGGTTCTGCTTGTTTCACTCAGTATCAGTTCCTATAAATCTTTTTAGGCCTTTCTAAAATCAGTTTGTTCATTATTTTTATAAAATGATAACACTCCATTATCTTCATATACTATAACTTGTTCAGCCATTCTCCAATCGATGTACATCTACTCATTTTCCAATTCTTTGTTACCACAAAAAGAGCTGCTACAAATATTTTTGCACATGTGGGTTCTTTTCCCTCCTTTATGATTTCCTTGGTACACAGACTCCAATGGCACCACTGGGTCAAGGGAATGCACAGTCTGAAAGCCCTGTGGACTATTCATATTGCTCTCCCGAATGGTTGATTCACTTCACAACTCCATCAAAAATGCATTAGTATCCTAGTTTTCCCACATCTCCTCCAACATTTATATCAACTTTATCAACTATCTTTGATCTCAGCCAATGTGAGAGGTAGGAGATGGTACTTCAGAATTGTTTTAGTTTGCATTTTTCTAATCAATAGTGATTTAGAGCATTTTTTCATATAACTATAGATGGCTTTAATTTTGTCATCAGAAAATTCTGTTCATATCTTTGACCATTTATCAATTGGAGAATGATGTATTCTTATAAATTTGACACAGTTTTTTATATATTTTAGAAATGAAACCTTTATCAGAAACATTGGCTATAAAGATTTTGTTTTTCCAGCTTTGTACTTCCCTTTTAATCTTGTTTCTGCTGGTTTTGTTTGTGCAAAATGTTTTTAATTTAATGTAATCAAAGTTGTCAATTTTGCCCTTCATGATGATCTTTAGTTCTTCTTTTGTCATAAATTCTTCTCTTCTCTAAAAATCTGATAGGTAGATTATCTCTTGTTCTCCTAATTTATTTATGGTATCAAACTTTATGCCCAAATCATGTGTCATTTTGACCTTATTTTGGTATGACATGTGAAATATAGGTCTACGCCAAGTTTCTGACATATATGATTTTTCAGTTTTCTCAACAATTTTTGTGAAATACTTCTTATTCTAGAAGCTGGAGTTTGGGGATTTGTCAAATATTAGATTGCTATAGAACTTGATTATTATATATTGTGTATCTAATCTATTCCACTGATCTACCACTCATTTCTTAGCTGGTACCAAATGATTTTGATGACTGCTACTTTATAATATAGGTCTAGGTTTAGTACTGCTAAACCATCATCCTTTGTATTCATGATTTCAACAGTGAGGTGATTCAGGCCAGTTCCCATGATCTTGTGATGACAGGAGCCATCTGCAACTAGATAGAGGACTGTGGGGACTGAGTGTGGATCACAACACAGTATTTTCACTTTTTTTGTTGTTAATTGCAATTTGTTTCCTTTCTCATTTTTTCCTTTTTGATCTGACTTTTCTTATGCAGCATGATAATTATAGAAACATATATATATATATATATATATATATATATATATGAATTGCACATGTTTAACATATTGGACTACTTGCCATCTAGGAGGGGGCATCAAGGGAACAGAGGGGGAAAAATGTGGAATACAAGGTCTTGCAAGTGTGAATGTTGAAAATTATCTTTGTATATATTTTTGAAATAAAAAGCTTTAATTAAAGAAAATTAAAAAAAAGAAAAATCTGAGACTTATCATATCATGCAAAGTGAAATGAACAGAACCAGAAGAACATTTTACACAGTAACATTTATATTTTAAAAATGATCAACTGTGAGACAACTATTCTGATCAAGACAATGATGAAAAACAATTTTAAAGGACCCATGATGAAAAATATCATCCACTTCCAGATTCTCAGTCAATTCTCCACTGATGAACTCTGAATGCAGATTGAAATATACTTGTTTTGATTTTTTTTTTTTTTGGTTTGTGTTTTCTTTTGCAGCATGGCTAATATGGAAAGGTGCTTTGCATGATTTCACATGTTTAATAGATATCAAATTCCTTGACTTCTTACAGAGAGTGGAGGGATGGGAGATATTCTTTTAGCTATTATAGGGGAGATATTTAATGAAGTAAGCTAAAGAAGGAGAGAGAAGTAGGATTTGTGATCTCAACCTATTCATATTGGTTTCTTTAGACAGGCCTCCCTTCTCTTATGGATGCTCATTGTGGAAGGGCCATTATTATTCCCTTATCAATCAACACATAAAAAGGTATAATAATCACTTTCAGGAGGTATATCTTTTAAGAAATGAAGATAAAACATAACCTACATAAGACCAAATATTTTATTTTGGGATTCTTGGGTATAAATTTGACATTTCCAAAAATTCACTTTATGTTTTATATCATATACCCATTTTTCTAGACTAATCAGAATGTCTCATAGCCCTAATACTTCCTGAACCCCTCCCCATGCCTTTATTCATATCATTTCCTCTGCTAGGAATGTCTTCTCATATATCTGTCTATTGAAATATTGTCCACCCTTCAAAGTCTGGCTCAGATAACATCTCAGTGAATCCTTCTCTGATCCCTTCACCTGATCTTGAACTTTCTATCCTCTGAGCAATATTATCATACAATTATCATTAAAAAATTCTTTATATCTTTATCAAATTTTATACTTTATATCATAGTTATTTATGAATGGGTCTTATCCTTTCTGCTGGAATACATAGTTCTTGAAGGTAAGGATTGTGAAATACATCTTTGAATCCTCCTTAGGGCTTACTACAGTTCTTTCCCCTACAATGCCTATTAAATTTAGTTGACTCATCCAATGTCACAAAAATTAAGAGTACTAGTAGTTTGGGGACTAAGACTCAGGCTATTTAATCCCAATGCAGTCCTTTTCATTTGATTATTCTCACAGAAAGGATGTTTTGCATATTGCTATATATAGCATAAACCTAGATGCTTCTCCATAAGAATTCATATTTTCTAAAGTCAATAGTAACTTGGGGAAAAATCCACAAAGACCTTTATCCTACAGGCAAAATTA
Organism: Sarcophilus harrisii; assembly: GCF_902635505.1. Taxonomy (NCBI): domain Eukaryota; kingdom Metazoa; phylum Chordata; class Mammalia; order Dasyuromorphia; family Dasyuridae; genus Sarcophilus; species Sarcophilus harrisii. Next base: position 298,634,311 of record NC_045427.1, read on the forward strand.
GGGACAGTTGGGATAATGCTTTCTCCTCTTCCTATCACAGTCTGTCTTCCTGCCTGGCTCATTTTCTATGCTCCACTGAATTAACAGGGGAGCGGGCAAAGTTTCTAAATGTGTTTCCATTCCTGTGATTACATACTACTTGAAAAATGTTCCGAACTTCACTTGAAACTAGTCTCTGAGAAGGCAGGATAATGAACTTACCTCACACTCAGTTCAGTTGTTTGGCAAGGCTATTTATTGAAAGGTTCAAAGAGTACGTCAGAGCTCTCCCACTGACCTCAGGTCTCAACACCCAACTGTCCCTCATAGGGCATTGAGCCATAGGTGATAAAAAGCACAAGGAAATTTCCTTTTATCTCCTCTTTGCCTCTATATTTGTGGCTGAGTTGAAGCATTTCACTGTGCGAAATGAGTTTTACATTAGCGTGCCTGCAACCCCATCCCTCAAATCCAACAATAATTTTCAAATAGACTACCACATTTTTACATGGAAAAGGGAAGTTAGGAGATTTTTCTTTTTATCTTTTTGGGTCTGAACCTATGGAGTTCATTGGAATGGGGATTTTCTAGTATTTAAATTCCCTCTATTAAAGCAAGTTACTTTCTCTTCTTCTTATGCTTCTAGAACAAGAGTTCTTAATTATTTATATGTGTATTATGTACCCCTTTGGTATATCTAGTGAAGCCCATGGACTTATTCTCAGAATAATGTTTTTAAATGCATAGAACATAAGATTCTGAAGGAAACAAATTATTTTGAAATAATTATTTAAAAATATATGTATATATGGTTGTAGGTCAATATCTATTTTTGCAGCAAATTCACAAACTCCAATTTAAGGATCCCTGTTTTACAGTTATGTTGGGGATTGGGATGTGGGTGGAGTGATTTGCCAAGGATTCCAAAGATCAGTATATATCATAGATTAGCTTTGAAATTTAGCTTTCCTGACTCTGAGACCAGCTCTTTATCTATAACATGCTGCTGTCTCCCCTGGAGAGATTTTATATCAGTTTATAGCTCAAGGTTCTTGTCTATATATCCACTTACATTATTTATGTATACATTTATATTCATATTTATGTATTTAAAAGCAATGTAGGGTTCTTTTAAAATGGTTATATTTTTCTCTCCGGACTTTCCCAACTCAACTTGATATTGAAGTTGTTATTCTGCTTTTTGAGATGGAGAATTAAAACACTACAGCTGGGTTTCTGACAGCATTGATTTGGAACATTTGACAGTGCCTCAGTTAATTTTTCCTTTGGTGACTTGGATAGCCCTATTGAATGTTCCTTGATAGGTCCAAGTCAGACATTGTCTCCATTTCACTCTTTTTTCTAGACCAAGAGAAACGTTGAGGTCTGCCAAAATGGCCATTGGTTCTAGCAAGCAGTCCAGTTATTTTTGCTGGCTTGGTTTGCAATGAGAACATATTTCAGACAGACTATCATCTTCCAAAGAGACCATGTCCGTTTTGAGGTTAACCTTTCTAAGAGATGGAATCTGAGCTTTCCAGTCACTCTTGTTATATCGGTCAATCACACGTCAATCTTTGGAAAGGGTAAAATCAGTTGTTGGGGTGAATGCCAGGAACAGATTGTTAGACCTGTTCCTGGGTGTTTCTGCAAGTATTAGTAGCCCAAATTCATAGGAGGAAAACTGTACAAACCAGCTAGACAGTACGTTTCTTTCTTTTCCTCTGTAACATTTCACTCTGAGATAATGGCCAAAAAGACTCACCACCAAGGCTGCAAAGAGTCTTACTCAGGGAGCATTCAGGGGCTGGCACAAGTCAGATTGCCTTCTAGTTGGCAAATACAAGAAGCACAACAGGAAAACAGAACCAAACTAAGAGCTAAGTAAGTCCTCAACCCTTCAGAACATGGTTTCATCATATTCCTAATGAATCCCATATTCTACTGGCTTCAGGGTGAGTTAACACCCAGACTGTGGAATAAACATCTTCTTTGGAAAAGGGAGAATGCTCTGTGGGGTGGAGTGAGGCAAGGGAGGCTTGCATCATAGTAATGAGAACAAATCTGTAAAGCAAGAAGAGAGCCAGGAACAAGATAGCTCTGGCCTAGTTCAGATTTCCAAATGAAGTACAGGTAGATATGCACAAAATGCAGGTAGGCACAGGTATCTTTCATATATACTTTTAAAATGAATTCAGTGTTTAAGAAATCTGCAACTATGGAAAAAAACCCCAGCTAATTTAGGTTTACAAAATTAATAGGTACAACATGTTGGAGGGCTTTGTGAGAAGGTTACCTATATAGTATACTTTGAGACAATTGGAAAGCTTGTCCCTCCCCAAAGTATCTCCACTTTTCACTGTTTCTGGTATAGTCTGGAAGGAGCCCTTCTTTGCTAAATAATGCTTACTGAATTCAATTGGACTATCCAAGATCATAGACATTAGTTAAGAATAGTGCTAGGACTCAGATCCTTATTCCTAATCCATTGTCAAATGGTGTTAGAAAGGCCATATGATCTACTAGATAAAAAGTGGGACTTGAAGTCAGGAGGACTTGTGTTTAAGTCTGGTCTCAGATATTTTCTGATTCTGTGACCCTGTGCAAGTCATTTAACTCTGTTGAACCTCTATTTCTTATCTGTAAAATGAGGAAAATGATTATACTTACCCCGCAGGATTGTGAAGATTTTATGACATGTAATATAGATCAAGAACTTTGAAAATCTTAAATGTTTATTATTCTGAAGGTGAATTGGTCAACTAAGAAAATAGAATTATAAGGAAACAGGAGAAAGGGATGTTTTTGAGGGTGATAGAGAGAAAGAAGAATGAGGCAATGCCAAAGAACATAGAACTGGGCGTTGCAGTAGATATTAATTATATAATAGAACAGTTAAGGACCAAAATGGCCAACTTGAGAACTTGTCTTCAGGTTAGCTCTGACAGGAACGTAGTGCTGGCACTAACTGTTTAACTCTGACAAAATATTCTTGGTCTTCAGTCTTCTTTTCCTTCTTTACTATTGTTTAAAGGTAGTCTGATGAGGTAGATACAGAGTCAGTGAGAACTAGATTCAAGGCCCATTATGGAGGTGTGTTGCAGGCCAAGTTACTTGACCTATAATACTCTCAGGCAGTTCTCTGTGGCTTGCAGAGGAAATGAGGATCTTTCTCTGTAAAGGGAGTTTCCAGTGAAATCAGCGTGGTACCTTGTCCTTATCCCATCATTGATTGCTTATGTTTAAAGCCACTAAACCAGATGATAGAAGAAACTCAATTTCTTTTTCCATTTTTTTTTTTTTGTTGTTGTTGAGGTAATTGGGGTTAAGTGACTTGCCCAGGGTCACACAGCTAGGAAGTATTTAGTTTCTGAGGTCAAATTTGAACTCAGGTCCTCCTGATGCTCTGTTTACTGTGCCACCTAACTGCCTTCCCTAACATTTCAGATGAAGCGGACCCTGCTTTCCCAGAAGTGTTTGCTAGAACTGAGCTCACATCATGGTCAGGTGCAGGTAGCACCATATCCATAGAGAGTCCAGATTTCTTGAAATAGCCCATTACTATTTCTACTTGCTCTGCATCTGTGCCTAGAGTTGACTCAGCTGTGCCCTGAAGCGTATGGGAGAGCAGCTTGTTGAATCTCCTTAATCCCTTCTGATGTCATCAAGGTCAAGGGAGCCAGTGGTGGTGTTTCTTCTCAGTGCCAGCGCCTCTTTCTCTTGGACCAAACTCTTTGGGCTCTGCCCAGACTACTGTACTTTAGAGTTTTCCAAGGGGACTAACCTTTCAATACCTAAAATTGAAACTGCCTTTGGGGCAGACTGAAGATAAGACTTCACTATACTTGGCTTGGTCTTTTTCTCTAGGGAATGCTTCCAAAAATAATTTTGCTTCAGCAAGGTCAGGGAATATTATCCAGAAGGTAGTTAAGATTACCCATACCCATGGCTGAGAAAAGTCAGGCAAAAAGAAATCAATCAACCAAAGAGAAATGAGTTAGCAAATGATTAGGCTCTTCCTTAAGGAGTTTATCTATGCAAATATCATTATTATAATACTATACACATTTTAAAATAACAATAATAGTAACAACCTTCAAAGCATTCCAATTTCCTTCAGGATAAAATGCAAGTAGTCAGACATTCATGGACCTTTACAATTTAGTCCCAAGTAGCAGTCTCATCTTCTTCCATTCAACACACATTATGCTCAATGAACATGCCCAGAACTAGACCCATGCTTCCCACACTTTCCTGTCTCTGTGACTTATTTGAAATATAGTGTGACTTTGGACAAGTCACTTAACAATTCTAAACTTGGATTAATCAGTCAACTTAGAAATTTATACTTGGCAATCACTTTTTATTACAGAAGTAAATCCTTTGATATTTTACTTGTGTTGTCCCATCTGAGAAGAATGTTCTTTTACATTTATTTAAATCCTGCTTATCTTTCAAGGGTCTTATCAAATGTTAATACTCTCCAAGCAGCTTTTGCTGTTTTGCCAATAATCTCTTCTCCTCTGGTCTATTAGTTCTTTGTTTATATTTCTCTAATGGTATCAAATTTAAATTATGTATGTAAAACACTTTGTAAACTTTGAAATATTATTATTGTTGTAACTGTTGTTGTTACCCATGTAAAATCTGAAGATGATTCCTCGCCCCACTTGCCCTGGCAGGTTGGGCTCTTAGTGTTCAAGAGGCCATTAGTCCTCTCAAAATCTAGGGATAGCCCTGAGGAGTTGGAGAGGTTCTACAGTGAGGACTTTCAAGCCCCCACTGGTATACTTCCTCCCATGATTATTGGTTGATATTAGTCAGCCAGACAATTTGTTTATAGAAATTTGTATTTACTAAGATGGCATAGTAAGAATACTTAGTGTATACATCTCTTTAAAAGTATGGAATACTTTCCAATAAATGCATACAAAATCCATGGAAAAGTGGGTTTGAGTTTAGAGAGTAGATGTGGCAAAAGGGTAACATAGCCCATGTTCTCAATATATAGTTCTCTTAATCATATCTTTTTTTTTTTTTTTTTTTTAAAGTGGGAGTGGAGTACTTTGTTTTTTTTTTTTTTTTTCTTTTTTTTTTTTTTCTTTAATAGCCTTTTATTTACATGATATATACATGGGTAATTTTACAGCATTAACAATTGCCAAACCTCTTGTTCCAATTTTTCACCTCTTACCCCCCCACCCCCTCCCCTAGATGGCAGGATGACCAGTAGATGTTAAATATATTAAAATATAAATTAGATACACAATAAGTATACCCGACCAAAACGTTATTTTGCTGTAGAAAAAGAATCAGACTCTGAAATATTGTACAATTAGCTTGTGAAGGAAATCAAAAATGCAGGTGTGCATAAATATAGGGATTGGGAATTCAATGTAATGGTTTTTAGTCATCTCCCAGAGTTCTTTTTCTGGGTATAGCTAGTTCAGTTCATTACTGCTCCATTAGAAATGATTTGGTTGATCTCGTTGCTGAGGATGGCCTGGTCCATCAGAACTGGTCATCATATAGTATTGTTGTTGAAGTATATAATGATCTCCTGGTCCTGCTCATTTCACTCAGCATCAGTTCGTGTAAGTCTCTCCAGGCCTTTCTGAAATCATCCTGTTGGTCATTTCTTACAGAACAGTAATATTCCATAATTTTCATATACCACAATTTATTCAACCATTCTCCAACTGATGGACATCCATTCAGTTTCCAGTTTTTAGCCACTACAAAAAGGGCTGCCACAAACATTCGTGCACATACAGGTCCCTTTCCCTTCTTTATAATCTCTTTGGGATATAATCCCAGTAGTAACACTGCTGGATCAAAGGGTATGCACAGTTTGATAACTTTTTGAGCATAGTTCCAAACTACTCTCCAAAATGGTTGGATTCGTTCACAACTCGGGAGTGGAGTACTTTGTAAAAAGCCTTGAACCTCCATCAAATCTGACTTTGACTTCTGATGGAAATACTGTATCTGAAATACTGTAAACAACTGTTCTGGGGATGTTTCTAAGATACAAATGAGAAACTGGGAAGTTCAAAATCTTCTAGACTCTAAGCTCAGAATTAATTCTCTTTGCTTCTGAACTAATTTCCTGTTTGTTTTTTGTTTTGTTTTGTTTTTTTATAGGTTCCATAGGGCATTATTTTGACCACTCAGTCAGAAGAAGCTTGTCTTTGTACTCCAAATAAATTTAATTAATTCCAGAAATTATCTAGGTCTTTTATAGTTAATTTTGATTTACTGATTCAAAATGTGCTCTCATTGACAAAGATAATTATTTTATTAGTGGATCCACATTTTATATTTGCTATTTTAAAATAGATCTGTATTATGGTTACTTCTATAGATTTTATACATTTTTATTGAACAGACTGACATATTTCTTTATAACCTCAGTAATAATTGTGTCTTATTTTGTAGTTACTCAGTAAATGTTTGTTGATTTACTCTCTGAATGATAAGAACTAGCTATCTGCTTTAGGGAAAGCAGAAACTTGCTTGAAGATTGATAAGAAGATAATAATCCCTCTCTCCTCAGAAGAAATTACATGCAGCATGCCTTTTTCACAAGTACAGGCTTAGAATAGTGTGGAATTGGGAAAAACTGAATATAGTTCCTTTCAGCTGAAGATCTTTTCTTCTGAAATTTTATGTATTTAATCTGTTTTTACCATAAAAGGTAAAGGATTCTTTATTTTATTTTATACTCATAAAATTATATACTATATATCTATTGTATTTCCATAATATTAAGTGAGCTAAACTCTAATACAGTAGGAAGCATCATTGGCAAAGGGATGTTCCTGAAAGTTTCTCATACTGATATATTCAGAGGTCTAGTTTAACAAAAAGTCAACCCTTCAAGGCAGAAAGGTCATTCTTCCCACTGATTTTTTTTTTTTTTTTGGTTTTCTTTATTGATATTTTTGTTTTTATATCATATTCACTTTTAGTATTTTTCTACCTTCTTGAAACTTCCCTTTGTCAATTTTTTTTTTTTTTTTTTTTTGCTGAGGCAATTGGGATTAAGTGATTTGTCAAGGATCACACAGCCAGGAAGTGTTAAGTGGCTGAGATCAGTTTTGAACTCAGGTCCTCCTGATTATGGGGCTGGTGTTCTATCCATTGCACTACCTAGCTGCCCCTGTCAAATTTTTGAAAAAGAAAAAAGAAAATAGTTTAGTAAGACTAATACATATATTGAATATAATAATAATACTTAATATTTATGTAGTGCTTATTTATGTCATGAAATGTGTTAAGCTCCTTATAATTTATTATATAGTGAGATCAGAAGAAACTCTACATACCCAGAGGGGGCACACCTTTCATCTGGGGCTTCCTATGGGCAGTTCCTACACTTCTAACACTCACTATCAGGTATCAGCCACTGGTAATTTATGTTAGCAATATCTTTTAGTAAATCTCACTAAATAGATATATGAATTGTATTCTGGAGTTTCCTTTCACCTTTTAATGAAATGGTGATAATGGTCACCATAGAACTAATTATAGATCATTAATGAATACACAAGAGAGCTCCATTGCTCTGCTAAACCTTAGAATTAGCTCATATAACTAGACAGAGGTGAAAATTCAAGAGTTATTTAAATTTCTATTACTAATGTAGCAACATATTTCATAAGGTTAATAGTCTGTAATTCTTTTATTAAGAAGTCTTTATTTGTTCATATACTTTGACCACTGATAATAGAGAATTATTTTTGGTTTAATATATTGTTAATTCTCTGTTTATCTTGGACATCAGATTCTTATTAGAAAAAAAATTGATTCTAAAGTTTTTTCCCAGCAGAAAGTTTACCTTCTTATCCTAGCTGTATTGATTTTTCTAGTGCAATAGGCTTTCAATTTCATATAATTGAAATTATCTATTTTATCTTTAGTGCTCTCCTCTATAAATTGTTTAGGAATCACCCCAGCCAAACATATCCTATTTTTCTCCAAATATTTCTGATATGACTTTATTTATAATGTTTTTTAAAAAGAGTTTTATTGAAGCCTTAAAAAAATCCCACAAACAATTAAGGAAAACTGACCAATACAGTGATCAGTCTGAAGCATATGATACATTCTGTTTAAGTCAATACTAGACCAATATTTTCAACAATCAGCCTCAAGGTTAGTTCTACTGCATTTAATCTAAATTTTGATACCTTTTAGAGTTATTTTCACTTATGTTCTTATAGCTATTTCATATATAATCTTCCTGCTTCTGCGTTCTTCACTCTGCAAGAGTTCATATAAGTCTTTTCATGACTCTCTGAATTCCTTATAATCAATTTTCATGTTGCCTCTGATTAATATTCATATAGCAGGTTTTTTTTTCCAACTATTCCCCAAACAATAGCAATCCATGTTTCCAGTTATTGTTGTTTGTTTTGGGGGGTGTGGTAGAGTTATATTGTGATTGCTTTAACCAGTTTTGCATTCTCATTGTTATAATGTGTTTTATAATTTAAACCACTTAGTGGTATAAGACCATCTGTTTTAGCTGAATAATATGTTTTGTGCTTTTGTACACATTTATATGCATGTGCATATTTTGGTTGAGTACAGGTAAATAGAGAAGACAAGTCATTGCTAAAATCATTATGGTCTGGGTCATTACCCATAATACCATCTGCTGGTATTTTATCAAGCCTCTTCCTATTAAAGTGCCAATAAATTGTTTTTGACATTCACTTGTGAGAAGCTGATAAATCAATCCACTTGACAGATAAAGAGCATACCAAGTAACTCTTTTTTAATTGTCTCTACTACCATTCAGTGTCACTCAGCCTATTTAATTATTGATAACACTTTAGTCAAATATATCCTAAATCAAACTGTCTTATCAATAAATGGCAACATATAATTAAATAAAATATAGTCTAAAACATTAGAGTGAAGTATGGAGTCATATTGAACTGCATTTTTATGGAGATTGGGAAATGAAGGCCCTGATTTAAAAATATTTCCAGCTAACATTCTCAATAGTGAAATATAGTTGTCCAAAATTGTGTATTACATGGATAAGAAAACTAGAAGTAGAAGTTTGATAACTCTGGATCCATTGTTGCTCATTCAATTAACTTAATTTGGTTAACATTTACCAAACACCTATTGTATATAAGGTATTGTGATTGTCACCAGGGATACAAAAACAAGATAGAGTTTGTCTTCAAGGGACTTAAGAATATAATGGGAAGAGGGAGAATAATATGTATAGAAATAAATGTATATAAAAAAGATATTCCAAATAGATAAAAAGTAGTTAAATTATTACCAGACATAAGGAGTGAAGAATATCGCTAACAACATATAAAATTCCAACATCCTCTCTGAGGCTACTACTACAACTCCCATTTTTAGTGGTCAATTGGATCTCCACAGGGCAATTACTGCTACTACTTTAGAGTTTTATCTTTCAACCCCAAAATTCATGGGGTTTCTAATAATGTTATGTAATGCCTCAGTTTCCCTGAATTATTCTGCCTCAGTTTCCCCGGTGGCAACCCCTCCCTTCTTGACTATTAGGACTAGAAATTTGGGTTGTGGACCTCTGGCTACTCTGGCATTCCAAAGAGTCATAAAACTCCAAATGGCATATCTCAAACTCTTGCTTATCTTGTGCCTCAGACTTCCTGTCTCCTGCTTGATCTTCTTCTTCACCCCTAACCTGTCAGAATTAAAAAGTTATGGTCCTTCTTGGAATTTCCACTCATTAGCTGTCTTTCTCCCCCCTCCTCTTTGTTTACCTGATCCTTGGAGCCCTATAAAAGTCTCTGGAATTACTTGCTCCTTCCTGGACGCTTTGAGACAAGAGTCCCATACAAACTGACTAGTATGGCAAGCCCAACTTCTCCACTATTAAAATATTAAAAACCTCTAATCTCTGTTTTGCCTCAGTTTCTCTGGCATCATAGTTATTCATGAGTCCCAACTAGTATAGCTCTTACTGCTTGGCAGCAAAACTTAATTAGTCTTTATAAAATGTATTTAATAAGTAAAAAATAAAATAGGCTAAGATCCCAATATATTTCTCTTAGGTAATATAGTTCTTTAAAATTCTATAGCATTTAGAATTTATAATATTCAATTTGATATTTAAATATATGTTTTCTCTAATGGTTCACGAATCATTTCTACTTGAGATAAATCCATATTACACTGAACATACTTCAAAAATTTTTTGCATTTCTACTTTTGATCATGTAACCAAATTAGAAAGTCTTGTGTAAGCCCAAGTGCCAGCATAGCTACATAAGATGAGAAGCACAGCTAAGGAAAGGTGGGGCTGTTTTTAAGAACAGTTTTCACATGACAGAATTATGAGAAAACAAATTCATCCTGTAACTGTGAAACTCTAATTTTGGTACCCACAAAATTGGCTATTCTAACTGTGGTTCTAAGTCAAGACTCTAGTATTTTTATGTCTTATATTTATGAAGTAGACTAAAAATTAAAACAAAACCAAAAAAGAAATGTAAAGTTATACATTGTTCCTAAAATTTTCATTTTATTATTTTTGATACAATATTCTCTACCCTCATGAGGCAATTCAGAATATGATAAGGATATAAAAAATGATGTAAATAAATACCAGTTGAGGTCAAAGGAAAGAAAGGTCATTTATATTTGTGGGATCAGTGAAGCTTTCCTGGTGAGTATAACATTTTTGCTGCATCTGGTATCAGGGAAACTGTGTGGGATGGGGTGCTAGATCCCCTTATCCAAAGTGATTACTCAAAGGAATCTTCAGATACAAATAGAATGTAGTTATTTGGTCCTTGCAAAGAGAGGTCCAAGCATACCAACTGAGCAGCCCAGCATGTTGTATGACCCAGGCTGAAAAGAAGGAATGAATTAAATAGCAAAAAAACTTGGTTTCAACCGCCCCCCCCCCACTTCCTTCATATTGATTTTTAAGTTCATTGGATGGACTGAAAAGGAAGTAACTATTGACCAACGGTCAGCAATGTTGTCTACTTCCTGTGGGTCATATCACTTCCTAAAGTTTATACCTAGGGTTTGATCTTTTCTGCCTATAGCCTTCTGAGAATAGGAATTATGGTGACTTCCTAAAATTTAGACCTAGGGTCCTACAGTCTGAGAAGTCTTCACTTGGTCCCATTAAATATTGAGTTGGGAGGAGGGCTTTCCAGACATAAAGATTTGAGAAAATTCAAATAATGGATAAACTGAGAGAAAGGTAATAGCTATAGGTCTGGGCTATACAAAGAAAAAGAGCTTTGAACAAAAGAGGATGGTCAAAAGGCTTGAAATAATGACATAAAATCAGTTGAAATCCAGTTTTGCTGGATTCTATAGTATTTATGAAATCAAACTGGAAAGAAGGAAAAGAGTCATGGATTTGAAATTAGACTCTGCTAGAAGAGAGAGAAAGATTCTCTGATACTATACCCAGGAAGGACATAGTTGAAGAATAAGGACTTAGTGTGAATTAAGGGAGTAATAGTCAATCTGTGGTCTAATACATTGAACAGGAAAAGGGATCTTGGAAAAAGAATACTGTCAAATAAGTTTCTTTCCCTAAGAAGCTCCAAGGGATTCTGAGAAAAGGAATAGAGAACTAATCTATGAAGAAGTTATACAATTGCTCTGTTGCTATTAGAAAATTCAGTAGGAAAATTGTAGTTGGTTCTTCCCTAATGGTGGGTGCTAGGAGAGAGCTACGTGTTTGATAAAGACAAGTAGTAGGACAAAAAGTGTGGGAAACAGCTAATAGCTATAGGTCTGGGCTATACAAAGAAAAAGAGCTTTGAACAAAAGAGGATGGTCAAAAGGCTTGAAATAATGACATAAAATCAGTTGAATGAACTAGATAGAAATGTTTTGTCTTAAGATAAAATGTAATGGGACTACAACAGCTGTCTTCAAATATTTGAAGGATTGTCATATAGAACAGATTTTTCTGCTTGATATAGGATATAGGATAGAGGATATAACACCTTGATAAAGGATAGAACGGCATAATGGACAAAAATTGAGAAGTATATTTAAATGTAATATAAGGGGAAAAATTCCAACAATTAGAGGTAGCCAAAAGTGCCGTGGGCTGTTTTCAGAGGTTAATGGGTTTTTCCTCAATATAAGTCTTCAAGAGGAGATATTGCAGAATGGATTCTAATTTAAATAACTATTTGACTAGATCAGGGGTTAGCAAACTACTGCTAAGAGCCAGATTCTGCCCATAGTCTGTTTTTTAAATCTTTGAGCAAAGAATAGTTTTTAGATTTTTAAATATACTTTATTTAAAAATGGATTTTACATTTTTTACATTTAAATATATCTTAATATAAAAACCATTCTTAAATATACTTTATTTAAAAATGTAAAAAACATTTTTAGGTTGCCTATAGTGTCTGTAGTACTTTGGTGACCCTCAGAGTATTTGATCAACAAGGTCTCTTCCAATTCTGAGATTCCATTATCTTGAAAAGATAGATGAGAACAGTCAAGATATTAGAAGTTAGACAGAGAAGGGAGAAACTCCAGGAAAAGCAACAACCATTTTCCTTAGTTTCAATTTTCTATCCTGGGACAATGCTCCTTTACCCTATTTTTTTTTTTAACTGATGTTGTTTTTGCCTCACACTGCAAATCTGGTGTTCATGGATTATGTCCTGGAGGAGTTAAGTCACTAAACTCTTGATTTTTTAACTAGGGACTTTTTCTTCTAAACAATCACTTGCTACCCTTCTCTTACAGTGATTCTCATTTCCATCCCTTTTTATCTCTTGTCCTAGTGTGTGGGCTGGGTGCTAGACCCCCTTTCCCAAATTAACTATTCAGGGACATCTTCAGGTACAAAGAGGCCCAGACACACACCTGGAGCCATTCCAGCTCCCGCCATATATTCATGCAACCTGAACAGCTTCTGGCTTGTTGGGGATTTAAAAAGCAAAAGACACAAGCCTTTACATTGCATAGACTAAAAGGATGTAACCATCCTTGACCAATGGTCACCAATGTTGTCTGCTTCCCCAAGTCATGTCATTTCCTGTGGGTCTGACCTTTAGAGATCACATGACTCCCTGCAACCCAGGGTTCAAGACTTCATCTTTCCACTCTGGGAATAGGGATCATGTGACTTAGTCTCAAATTGAGAAAACATCATCCAATTATTCTCATTCACTAGAAACTGCAACTAAATTAACATTATCATTGCTTCAAAAGAGAACATTTTAATTGATTGCCCCATTCTAATCACAATATCTGAGACTTTCCAAAGCAAAACATTTCATTGCTACCACTCACCTTTATAGACAGCTGTCTGTCTGTCTCTTTCTGCTTTTTTCTTTCCTTTTGTCTGTTCTTTCTGTCTCTGTCTTTCTTTCTTCCTGTGTGTATCTATGTCTCTTGTCTCTCTCTGTCTCTCTGTCTCTGTCTCTGTCTCTGTCTGTCTGTCTCTCTCTCTCTCTCTCTGTGTGTGTGTGTGTGTGTGTGTGTGTTGTGTGTGTGTGTCTTTTGGAGTATTACAACTTAAGGGTAAGAACTCTTTTTGTTTTTTGTATTTTTATCTCCAGAACATAATATGGGGAAGAGTAAATACTTTTCATTTAGACTCTGTGAGATCAATCTAGGCCAAGACATCAAGACATCACAGGGCATGGAAGAAGAGCTTCCTGTACCCTTCAGGCTTTCTAAGAAAAGTCACCCCCAAAAAGAAAGTAGGGTATCTTCTTGAGGGATAATGGAGTTGTTTTATCCCTATACCTCCACTATTTAAAAAGGGAATACTTAGATTATCCACGTAGTGACCTGCTAGGTCTGGATTATCAGAAAATTTGGGTCATAGTACAAACTAGCAATGGAAATTACCAATGACAAAATATTATTATATTTTATTATATTTTCACATAGTAGTTTCTCAATAAATAGAAATTTATGCAGTAGAATCATCACTTTTACAAGAGTCAGTAGAGACTTCCATTCAAATCCTTCTCTAATATAAGCAATATCACCATGGGTGAGTCACTGAGCCTCTCCAATCCTCACTTTCTTCATATTAGATAATTCACATTGGATAAAAGGGAAGGTTCAAGTTGTTCCTTTGTTTGGAAGAGGACCAATGACATCAGAGGGTGACATCTTAATTGTCAAGTGAACAACTTCCCACTAGTTTCTGGCTGGGCTGACTTGGCTTCCTGGTCACTTCAGGTCATGAAATTCCTACTATCCTGACTTGGTGGATGTCTCAATATCACATGAGTCACACTACCCAGTTCTGCTGATCAAATAAGTTTTCATGTACAGAAGAGGCGGGGCCTACTAGCCTAACTTGTTCTTGTTTTATATCCTTGCTATCTTAGTATTAAGTAAACTTGATTTTGTTAAATGCTTAATGATGCCAAAGTACCTCGTTTGGTTCTACTATCCAATAAATGAACAGGATGCTGACACTGGGATTTTCCCCAATGGTTGTTGAACACAAACTCCAAGTTTATATTAAAGAACCACTTGGGTCCTTCCTTGCTGTTTTTCTGCTGGTCAAGACATGTAAGGATGAGCCTCTGAGTTCAAGATGATACCTAGAAATGGGGAATATGTCCCAATACCAAACTGGCTTATGAACATATTCTGCCTAGGCAAGCCTGTATTTAGGATAAGGGCATCATCTTTTGTCATCTTTTCCCCTTTGATACAGGACCTTGTGAGATCTAAAAAGGTAGCTGGTTTTTTCCTTTTTCACAGCATCTCCTCTTCCCCCAAAGGAGGGTGTGGGCAGGAGGTAGCTGCTAAAAGAGAGGCAACCATGAGAACAGAGACAAGGGCAAAGGTATCAGCAAAACACCTGAGAGGGGAGGAATCACCCACAGGGAGAGAAACCAATGAGAAGAAAAGAGCCTACTTGGCACTGATCAGGCTTTACTCAGTGGTGGTGAAGTGTAAAATAGCTCATGAACATCCCTGTTACAAATGTCCCAGTGAGGTTTGCTTACCAGCCCCTCACCTGATTGTAATCATTCTATGATTTTTATTTTTTATTGCTTAGTGTTCCCTTTCTGTGTGAGATTAAAACTGAGTGTTTTTATTATCCCCTTTTCCTTCTCCTTTGTGCTGGTGCTGCTATCCTCCAGCTCTGCTCTTTTAAAAAGTACTGAAGCCATGGGAGTCTTGTCTTGTCCATTATCAAGAAGAGAGGGAACCTCAGAACAGTGAGACTAAGACAAACACATAGTGCCTGGAACATAGTAGATATTTAATAAATACATGATTAATGTTGATTCTAGAGCTCCTATGACATAATCTTTCCTGCACTCAAGGATAATAAGAATGCTATAATAACTTTTATATAGTATTTTAAAATATGTAGGCAAATCTTGCATACATTATACCATTTAATCCTCATTTAGCTTTCTGAGTACTGTTATTATCCCCATTTTATAAATGAGGAAACTGAGGCAAATAGAGATTAAATGATGTGCCCAGAATCATATGGCCAGTAAGTGTCTGAGGCAGGATTCAAACTCAGGAGGTCTTTTAATCATAAGACATATAAACAAATTAGAAAATGAATGGTAAGAAGTCTGAACAACTACTCTGAGGGTCAGGGAGACACAGAAAACTTTTAATTGAGGAGGAGGGGGACAATCAGAGAAGACTTCAAAGAGGAGGTGGTAATTGAACTGAGTTTTGGAGAAAGGCAAACAATTTAAAAGGTGAAGATGTATTTTAAATCAGCTCAAGAAACTCGTGGCCAAGACCACCTACTTGCTCTTCATTTACTGAGGTTTCTCTTTCTGAGAATCACAGATCCTTTGTCTATACTTATACACTCTATCCTAAGAAAGGTTCACAGCAAACAATGAACTCTTCATTGCAGTCACCATTTCTGATCTATGGGTGTTTGTACCAGCTTTCTAGGCAAAGGCTTGCCTTCCTGAGCAATGCGAAATTGTACCTTTTGCAGTTTTTGCTTTGATTATTAGATTTATAAAGAAGTTAGAATTCCCCATCTCTGTAGCTAGTAGTCCTTCAATAAACTGGCCCCTTAGTCATGTATCTGAGCTGCCAAATGGCCCGGGGCCCTGCTGGCAATTGGAAGGAATTAGGGTTACATCTGAAATGAGGCTGACTTTGCCTCAAGCTCCATTCAACTAACATAAATGGATTTTGCTTTAACCAAAACTAGAAAGCAAACTGTTATTCCCATGGGGGTGTTAGGCAACACATAAGTCATAACCATGTGTTTTGGTTGGCCTTCATGCTTAATTAACTCTGGGTGTGCCTGGGTTCTCCAACACATCTGACTAGTGGACAGATAGTCTGATAAATACATGCTACACAATGTAGAAATTATAGAGTGCATTATCTTATAAAGTGCAGCTAAATGACCCAATGGTAGAGTGCTGGTCCTGCAATCAAGAAGATCTAAGTTCAAATATGATCTGACACTTATTAGCTGTGTGACCCTGGACAGGTTACTTAGTCCTGTTTGCCTCAGTTTCCTCATGTGAAAAATAAGTTGAAGAAAATGGCAAATCACTCCAGTATCTTTGCCAAGAGTCAGATGGGTGATTGAGTGTTTAGGTAGAACAAAAAAAAATTTATCATGTTTTTGATGGCCACCCAAAATTCAGCTTGTTGCAAAATAACAGAGAGAAATATAGTATAAGGGTGGCAGATGATAGCTTTGAGGATAGTTCCTCAAAGTTCATGGATAGTGTGTTCTGCCTTCTTTGTGAAATTCAGCTTTGTTTTGTGTAATGTAGTTTTTGGTGGACAATTATAACATTGCAGATTGAAGTTTGACATTCAGTAGAGGAGACAAAAGTGTTCAGGAATGTCCTCATGGCAGCATAAGACTGCAGGTCTGGAGGTGGAAGGAAGCTCAGAGGCCATCTAGATTAAGTCGATTTGTCAAAAGTTACAAAGGTGCTCAGTGTCAAAGGTGGGAATTAACCCTATTTCTGTGGAAGAGGAAAAGTTCTTTATATAGAGTTTTCTATTTTCGAGGAGATAATGTATTAGTTTTAACAAGAGAAATAAGCACTCATTGGTTAAGTACTTTCAATAAGGAGAAAATAGTTGTGGAAGAGCAGAATGGGAAAAGTTCTGGATTGATAAAAAGACCAGAGTTCTAGTTCTAGTTCTGCAGTTGATGAATATAATGTATAAATCTGCTCATTATATTTTTCATTTCTTTTTATCTCACACGTTTGTTTCATTTCCTGTTACTATTTCCTTTCAATGTCTTAGAGGAAAAAACCAGGTAACAACGTTCTGAGTAAAGATGGTGGTTCAAAAAAATGTTTCTAGGGATGATGATTACCTCTATTCTTTGAGGAAGCTCAAAGGAAATATTTTACCAAGGAGCAAATAAATAGTTAGCCTGCTACTCATCTTGTCTCTTGGACTGAATTTAAAATTGACTACTCATTAGAAGGAAGGTTCATTGGTCTCTTGTCTGAGGTAGGAATGAATAGGGTAGGCTGGTTCTTGAGCAGCATGGTCAGTGACTCTGGTAGAATTCAAAATGTAATATAAGTAATAATATCGATATTTTAACTGCCAGAGAGGTGGTCATTAATGCTTTGAAGCCATAAACTGGGGAGTTGAAGGCATGAGAATGGCAGCCAGTATCTAAGAAGGGACTAAAAGAGCCCTAAGTACTTCTGTGAAGAAACCAGAATCTCCACTGAAAGGGACCTCGTCTTGTTGGTTGTCAAAAGATTCATCTGAGCCACTGTTTCTTTATTCTTAGGGCCAATTCTACCATGGTGGCAGCTGCTATGAGAGGAAAGTTGGGAGTCACAGGATAAAGAAGGCTGAAGTAGAAAAACAGACTTGGGGGTGGGGCAGGAAGGTGAAGAAATGATGTACAGATAATGAGAATAACAGAACATTCAGAAAATGGAGCTATTTTGATGTCACACCAAAAATATTTAGCAAGTTTATGAATGATGAGGGAAATGGGAAGAAGAAATCAACAGTATTTAGACTCAAATGAACTTCTAATGGCAATCCCAGCGAACTCAAGGGATATAATGAAATCCTGAAGGGGAAAACAAAATCTAAGCTGGAAGACTCAAAGACCATATTGTGTAAGGATCAAGCAATGTCACTCAAGGAGAAGGGACTGAATAATAGAACTTTATACACTAACCAATGCCATTCTTAAGACCATATGTATTCTGAAGAGATACTTAGAACAATTTAATTCATTCAATACCTTGGTTAATATTTACTGAACTTGAGCCAGAGTACAGGGTTGATTAGAGTAGAAATTTAATGAAGTTAGGGTTATGACATTAATATTTGTAAGAGTCAGTTAGCTCTGTTCTGCTTTTATGACTACAAATTTCCAGGTTCCCTTAACTTCAAGTAACCATCTCACATATGCATGTTATTTTTCATGGGGTAGTGGTAGTGGTGGGATACAGTGGAAGAAGGGTTACTCAGTTGATTCATGACCACCAAACTACTAGCAGAGAATCAATTCAAAACACTGTTTCCCTGAAGGTGGATCAATGATTTCATAGGATCCTATGATTTTTTGTGTACAACTTTATCACATAAAATAACAGCCTAGGGTCCGTGTCAATGAGAAGCAGTTGAAGGAAATGCAGGTATTTAGCCTAGAAAAGAGACCATGTATGGTCTTGAAAAAAGAGCTTATGTGAGTGGTTGTTATATAGAGTAGAGATTAGATTTGTACTGTTTGGCCCAAGAGAAAGAACTTTATTTTTGGAAAAGACTGAAGATTTTAGTTAATCTATTGGAATTGATACAATATGTATCAGAGGAAAGTGGAAATGTCAGAAGCATTATTTGATTTTCATTGATGTGTATGGAAATGCTATGATATCAAGGCAAGTTTTTTTTTTTTTTTTTTTTTTTGCCTTTTTTTAGTGATTAGAGGCAGATGTAGGTAATCATTTAATTTTTTAAATTAAGGACCTTGGGACACTTGAAAGAGAAATTTAAATAAATAGATGAAACTTTAGAACAATGGTTAATGAAACTGTGGTCTGATCAGCAGTCAGAAAATTTGTCAGATAATTCTATGACTAGGAAAGGTTGCAAAATCAGTTGAATTAGTTGGAGGTTGCTATAGTTAAGAAATTCTCTTTATCCTTTTTTTTTTAGGTAGATCAAGTGGGGATGTCTGCATACTTGGTTCCATAAATATGGATTCTCTTTACAACCAATTCTCCATACTATTGAGTTACTGTGGTTTAGAAAGGAAGAGGGGTGCTAAACATTTATTGCCTATTATACTAGGTAATTCAATTAGTTGATAGGGTGGTCTTATTTTCTATTAGGAATTATGAGGGACAAAATCACTGAAGGAAGGTGTACTCTTGTTCTGGTAGAGGTTGGAGAAAGACCTTCTCTTTAGAACCCAGTTGTAATAGCTGATCAGTGCGGATGTGTTGTAGGCATATATATTATGAATTCTTCACGGTCATTACCTACATCAGCATTTTTTTTAACTTCTATTTGTTTTTGTGGGTAGGGTTGAATGGATGCCCTTTAAGAAATCTAACTTACTTGATATTATTACTACTAAATGTAATTAATATTAAATAATGTTGGTTTGGGGATAGGGGAAGGAAATTTATTTCCTGCCTAATAATGGAGATTTATTATCCAGGATGGAGAATTACATCATAAAAAGTCCCCTTATAATAACACTTTGTGGCCAAAGGAAGGCATATAGTATCTGATACTTGACAGGAGATTATGGGGAGTTAGATAAGGTCATTATCATGACTACTGTGGTTATTTCTCCTTTTGTCATCATAGTGGATCAGACAGACTAGAACCTAGGTTAGTGGCCAGTCTCCATCAAATTTTCTTCTCTATCCCTGTGACTGAGACCAGTTGGCACAATTCTCTTTTTGTTTGGAAAAGAATGGAATATATTTTTACCCTTTCCTCACAGCTATTTGAGCTTTCATTCATATTGCTACATTTTGGTGGACAAAGATCCAAAAGAGGCCCCATGTACTAGACATAGTGAAGTCTAGTATTATTGTTGTTCAGTCATTTTTCAGCTGAGTCCATTTTTTTATGACCTCCTTTGAGGTTTTCTTAACGAAGTCACTGAAGTGGTTTGGCATTTTCTTTTTCAGCTCATTTTATAAATGGTGAAACTGAAGCAAACAGTGTTGAATGACTTGCCCAGGGACATGTAGCTAGTAGATGTTTAAAGCCAGATTTTAACTTAAGAGGATGAGTCTACCCCTGTCCACCATTATATTTATTATGCAATGCTGCTTGGCTTAGATTAAGGCCACAGTGGCAGAGGCTCTAAATCAGATAATAGTTAATGAGAGATAAGGGATGAGAAACTTATTAAAAGGAAACTTAAGCATTTACTGAGTCTTAGAGATATTCAGTGGTGGAAAATTCAGATGATTTTTTTTTATTTTATTTAATAGCCTTTTATTTACATGATATATACATGGGTAATTTTACAGCATTAACAATTGCCAAACCTCTTGTTCCAATTTTTCACCTCTTACCCCCCCCCACCCCCTCCCCTAGATGGCAGGATGACCAGTAGATGTTAAATATATTAAAATATAAATTAGATACACAATAAGTATACCCGACCAAAACGTTATTTTGCTGTAGAAAAAGAATCAGACTCTGAAATATTGTACAATTAGCTTGTGAAGGAAATCAAAAATGCAGGTGTGCATAAATATAGGGATTGGGAATTCCAGATGATTTTTTATAGTCTGTATTGACACATTGTCAATCTACACAGAAAAATGCTCAGAAGCTTATTGAATTCTCCTGGTTTGAGGGAATCTCTAATGGGCTGAGGCTTGAGTTGATGCACTGAGGTCCCAAGCACATGAGGCTAAATAGTAATTGGACTCTATTAATATACATGCTTGGATAAAGAAGGGCCCCTACCCACTCTCTGTGCAAGTCCTGATGTGTTGTATAGGAAATGACGATTTTGGTGGGTGGAGGCACAGGAGCAGGAAGAGAGGCTGGGGGAGATTGCTGGCTGGGTTCGGTTCTGGTGGCTGGTCGTCTTGTGGCTTCTGGTCTAGCTAGCTTCTTGACTCAGCTGCACACATTGCTATTGCCGATTCTCTTCCACCTCTGATCTTTCTTCACTGAGAATAAAGATTGACGATTTTCCCCTAACCTGAATTCCTGACTCCAGTTGATTTTAAAATATGCAGTCATGACAGGAATCCATATTCCATACCTGGGTATTTTGGTGGGTTTTACTTATCAAATGACATTTAAATCTGCCTTTTCTGAGTGGAAACTGGAATAGGTTTTGCATTTGTGGATTTAAGGTTTGCAAAGTCTTTACAAACATTACATCTAATTCTCTTAAGATACTGATGCAGACAGAAATCAAGTGACTTGTCCAAGGTAATATATCTAATTTAGTATCTGGCTCTGTATTTGAACCCAGGACTTCTTAACTCCAGACCCAGTACACTATAGAGTATGCTGTCTAGCTCAGGCTTTAGCTCTGGAATATCTAACAATGTCATTCCATTTGAGTCATTATGAGTTCCTATTCCTGGAGGTCTGTGCTTATAAAGATTAGATTGAGTGGTGTCTTTGATAGGCACTAAGGTAGGACTAAGTTAAATGATTATTGGGCTTCTGGAACTAATAAGTTTGTTGAAATGGCTGCTTATACTATGTCTGAGAAATAATTGCTTTAATGTTACTGTATTCATACAAATAATATTGCTGAATGGATTGTATAATTTGGTTCATATTATTACTTTTAGTTCAGAATTGCCCATAATGTAAAAGATGATAACAAATACAAACAAGATAATCCATTAAAGAGCTTAACTTCAAATGGGAAAGACAACATATAAAAGGAAGACAGGAACATCTTGGTTAGAAATGGTGGGTGGGAGATGATGTAGAAGACTAGTTTATAAGCCAGATAAGGCAAAAATTCAGAGCATAGGATGTTTCATAGGGCAGAGTTTAACATTTTAGTGGTAGAGGCCTGAGTCATATGAGGATGGTGGCCTGAGTGTAGACAATATCGTTTGGAATTAACAGCTAGGGAGTTCCCTGTTTTCTGTGGTTATCAGAGAGATTCTGAGCCCATCTATTTCTTTGCTCTTTTTCTACACAGTACCATTTGATGTCTTTAAGCATATGTGGATGTGTGCATCTACCAGTCAAAACTTAATTCCTAGTGCCTACCTCACTGGCTAATGCATTTTGAACTTGATGCATTTCAATGAGTTTTAATGATGTGAACTCAGAATAATAGAGGTGGTTCCTCAAAGAGGCATACACACACATACACACACACACACACACACACACAACTTTGAATATAGTGGTTTTACTTTCAGCATAAAATCAAGAAGTGAACATAGAGTTCTTAACAAAAAAAAACAAAATAATGATAAACAATAAACATTCAAGAAATAGCCACAAATCTACTGCTCTCTTAGAATCCTGGGTGTTTTCCAGACAAAGGATTGATCAGGACCAGGACATTCTAAAAGATATATACAATAAATTTTACTTTGATCAAGCCAAAGGGTATAATATTGTTTCCAGAACAAGAAACTTTACTAAAACTTCCCATAAGACTGCCTGGTCAATAAAAATGCAAGAGTTCTGGAGTTAAGGATTCCACTTATAGATTAGGAAATGGAATACAAGATAAGATATACATTAGAAGACAACTAAAAATATCTAAAGAGCTCTGGCCTCAATAAAGCTATCACAGAAAAGTATAAATGCAATCAGTAGGCAGTCTGGGCAAAGAGTAGAACTGACACCTTTCACATACCTTTCTTTTTATTATAACAACACTTAATCACTGTATCTTCTCATTTGTTCTTGCCATATTTAACCCTAATTCCTATGGCTACCTATGAGATGAAGGAAATTCAGAGTGAGAGGGTGTTCCACATTGAAGAACACAGACAATTGTGGGAATCATTAGTTCAACAACATGAAAGTCTATCAATAATGATTTTTGTGTAATAAAAAGACTAACAAACATCCTAATATTTAGGTGGAGGTTTGTTTGAAACAATACCATTCCATTCCACTTAAAATGGCTGAATATCTTTTAGATGCCATTTATGTGAGAACACAGTAAAAATTTAACCCTTTTTTTCAGGTGATAATACGACAAAATGAATCAACCAGTAAGAAGAGTAAATAGTGGGCACAATGTCTAGACATCTCTATTAATTTAAGACTAGAATGTCACAGCTAGGTGTGACAGGAAATCTGCTCACATGGATTGAGAAATGATCTCTTCTATAGAGTTTGTATCAAACTGGGATGTTGGCTTGGAATCAAAAGCTTAAATATCTGGGTGCTTAATGATAGAACCCACCAGACAATCCCTGAGAGGAAAGTAATTTGACTTTCCTTATGCCTCTTTCTGATCCAAAGATAGGTTAGTGTGTGTTTTGGAAAAATCTAGAATTTTGTCTTTTCATCACTATTCTTCCTTAGAACAGCAATGCTAGAGGTAGTCCATATTAATAGTTAAGGATAGATTGTCTTCAGTGAGAAAAAAGCATATTCAACATCCAGCCATTCTGGAGAATGATTTGGAACTATGCTCAAAAAGTTATCAAACTATCTATATACTTTGATCCAACAGTGTTTCTACTGGGCTTATATCCCAAAGAAATCTTAAAAAAGGGAAAGGGACCTATATGTGCCAAAATGTTTGTGGCAGCCCTCTTTGTAGTGGCCAGAAATTGGAAACTGAGTGGATGCTCATCAGTTGAAGAATGGCTGAATAAATTGTGGTATATGAATATTATGGAATATTATTGTTCTGTAAGAAATGACCAGCAGGATGATTTCAGAAAGGCCTGGAGAGACTTACATGAACTGATGCTGAGTGAAATGAGCAGAACCAGGAGATCATTATATACTTCAACAACAATACTATATGATGATCAATTCTGATGGATGTGATGAACCAAATCAGTTCCAATAGAGCAGTAATGGATTGAACCAGCTACACCCAGTGAAAGAACTCTGGGAGATGACTATGAAGCACTACATAGAATTTCCAATCCCTCTATTTTTGTTGTCTGCATTTTTGAATTCCTTCACAGGCTAATAGTACACTATATCAAACTCCGATTCTTTTTGTACAGCAAAATAACTGTATGGACATGTATATATACATTGTATTTAACTTATACTTTAACATATTTAACATGTATTGGTCAATCTGACATCTGGGGGAAGGGGTGAGGAGGAGGGGAAAAGTTGGAACAAAAGGTTTTGCAATTGTCAATGCTAAAAAATTACCCATGCATATATCTTGTAAATAAAAAGCTATAATAAAAAAGGGAAAAAAAGCATATTCAATGTTGTACAAGGATCTCAGAGGAAAAACTACATCATTTAGTAGGAACTTCATAAGAATCCCACAAAGAGGACTCAAGAACCTCTAGCATTAAGCATATGTTAGCTTATTTGCTCTATGTACACTATGCTTATGTCTATTATTTTGGTTTTATAGAAATTTGTGGCAGATTGTGTCACAATTTTGGACTTTTTTGTATAGGGTATGGGAAGAGGTAGAGTTTTAAAACAACTATGTCACCATAGTAAATACCCATTTCTTAAACTAAGTAACTGGCTGGCCAATTGGTATGGGGGATGATGTGCTAAATGGGGCTCATTAACTATAGCATTAAAAAAAGACAGTACACTCTCAATTCATTGCAGTATTCTTAGAATCCTGAAGGGATATGTAATAGCTGTATTCTAGGGATTTATCCTGTCAGTATGAATGTAGTTGCTGCAGAACAAGTGCCATATTTTGCTAAAAAACAAAAAACAAAAACAAAAAACCACAATATTATTCTTCAAAAGACTCTTGCACTCATTCAGTTGATATGAATTAATAAGGATTTTCTCATCGTAGGAAGAGAAAGAGAAAAAGAGAGGAGAAAGACCAATTACAAAGATAGTTCTCTGCTGCATTTTAATGTTAGCAGTTTTTTGTTTTGTTTTTTTGTTTTTTTAATTAAAGCTTTTTATTTTCAAAACATATACATGGATAATTTTGGACATTCATCCCTACAAAACCCTATGTTTTAATTTTTTCCCTTCCTTCCCCTACTGCCTCCCTTGGTCAGCAAGTGATCCAATATATGTTAAATGTTTACAATTCCTCTGTACATATTTCTACAAATATTATGCTGCACAAGAAAAATCTGACCAAAAAGGAAAAAAATGAAAAATAAAACAAAATACAAGCAAACAACATAACAAAAAGAGTGAAAATGCTATGTTGTGGTCCACATTCAGTTCCCACTGTTTCTCCCCCCCTCCACCTCTCTCTCTCTGGGTACAGATGTCTTTCTTCATTACAAGATCATTGGAACTGGTCTGAATCATCTTATTGTTGAACAGAGCCACGTCCATCAGAATTGATCATTGTATAATCTTGTTGTTGTCATATATAATGATCTGGTTCTGCTCATTTCACTTAGCATCAGTTCATATAACTCTCTCCAGCCTTCTATGAAATCATCCTGCTGATCATTTCTTATAGAACAAGAATATTCCACAACATTCATATAACATAACTTGTTCAGCCATTCTCCTACTGATGGGCATCCACTCAGTTTCCAGTTTCTTGCCATTATTAAAAGGAATGCCACAAACATTTTTTTGGATATGTGAGTCCTTTTCCCTCTTTTATGATCTCTTTAGGATACAATCCGAGTAGAAGCACTGCTGGATCAAAGAGTATACACAATTTGATAGCCCTTTGAGCTTAGTTCCAAATTGCTCTCCAAAATGATTGAATCAATTCACAACTCCACCAACAATGTATTAGTGTCCCAATTTTCCCATATCTCCCTCCACCATTCATCATTATCTTTTCCTGTCACATTAGCCAATCTGAGAGGTATGTAATGGTACCTCAGAGTTGTGTTAATTTGTATTTCTCTGATTAATAATGTTTTAGAATATCTTTACATGTAACTAGAAATGTTTTTAATTTCTTCATTTGAAAATTGCCTGTTCATATCCTTTGACCATTTATCAGTTGAAGAATGGCTTGAATTCTTATAAACTTGAGTCAGTTCTCTATATATTTTAGAAATGAGGCCTTTATCAGAACCTTTGAATGTAAAATTTTCCCTTCAGTTTATTGCTTCCTAATTTTGTCTCCATTGGTTTTGTTTGTACAAAAACATTTTATATTGATAATTTATATTAATCATTTTGCATTTAAAACATACTCAAGTTCTTCTTTGGCCACAAATTCATTCCTTCTCCACAGATCTGAGAGGTAAACTATCCTTTGTTCTTCTAATTTGCTTAAAATATCACTCTTTATGTCTATGTCATGAACCATATCAATCTTATCTTGGTATAAGGTGTTAGGTGTGCATCAATGCCTAGTTTGTGCCATCCTCATTTCCAATTTTCCCAATCAATTTTTGTCAAGTAGTGAGTTCTTATCCCAAAAGCTGGGATCTTTGGGTTTGTCAAACACCAGATCATTATAGTCATTGATTATTTATTTTTGTCCTATGAACCTAACCTATTCCACTAATTGACTACTCTTATTTCTTATTCTTTAAATAATTTTGATGACCACTGTTTTATAACATAGTTTTAGGTCTGGTACACCTAGGCTACCTTCATTTGCATTGTTTTATTAATTCCCTTGAAATTCTTGACCTTTTGTTTTTTCAAGATGAATTTTGTTATTATTTTTTCTAGCTCTGTGAAATAATAATTTCTTGAGAGTTTGATTGGTATGGCACTAAATAAGTAGATTAATTTAAGTAGTATTGTCATTTTTATTATATTAGCTTGGCCTACCTATGAGCACTTGATATTTTCCCAAGATATTAGATCTGACTTTATTTGTATGGAAAGTGTTTTGTAATTGTGTTCATATAGTTTTTGACTTTGCCTTGGCAGATACACTCCCAAAATATTTTATATTATCTAGTTATTTTAAATGGAATTTCTTTTTGTATCCCTTGCTGCCAGACTTTGTTGGTAATATTTAAAAATGTTGATTATTGACATGGATTTATTTTGTATTCTGCAACTCTGTTAAAGTTGTTAATTGTTTCTAGTAGTTTTTTGGTTGATTCGCTAAATATACCATCATTTGCAAAGAGTAATAATTTGATTTCCTCCTTACCTATTCTAATTCCTTTAATCTCTTTTTCTTCTCTTATTGTCAAAGCTAACATTTCTAATACGATATTGAATAGTAATGGTGATAGTGAGCAATCTTGTTTCATCCCTGATCTTATTGAGAATGATTCTAGTTTATCCCCATTGCATCTGATGCTTGCTGATGGCTTTAAATAGATGCTATTGATCATTTTAAAGAAAACTCCATTTATTCCTATATTCTCTAGTATTTTTAATAGGAATGAATGTTGGATTTTGTCAAATGCTTTTTCTGCATCTATTGAAATAATCATATAACTTTTGTTAGTTTGGTTATTGATATAGTCAACTATGCTAATAATTTTCCTAATACTTAATGTTATCCTTGTAGAAAGTTCCTGAGCATAATCCCAATGTTGCTCTATTGTCATCAATACTAAGGAAGAAGGAGTTAGAAAATAAAGTTAATGAACAAAATTCCAGAAGACCTGTCTACTACTGCTGGTAAAATTAAATAATATGCTTCTTAGTCACATTGTTTCATATCTGTATCTATTCAAAAGAGAACATTCCATCAGTGGATATAATCATTTTTGACAAGGAGAGCCCAGCATCTTTCCTCCAATTAAATTACAGAAAATAGTCAAAATTTACTCCAAGTGAAATTAAGGGGGGGCTACTTCCTTTGACATTAGAAAGCTTTCCCCTCACCACGTCCAAACCAATTAATACACACTAAGCATTTACTAAGTACTTACTATGTGCCAGTTGTTATTTACATTGGGGAATATAATTATATATTGAACTAAGTGTGATAGTGGTGGGCTCTTATTTCCTATTTTTTTTTTCATTCAAATAGCTGGAAAGTATTGAATTTTTGACTATATTATAAGGAACATTATATCTGGAGATACAATAACATTACCAAAGATATATGTGCTAAGGACATCTTTTAACATTGGATTTGGAATTGAGAGAGCTGGTTTCAAATGCTGTCTTTGATACTTATTAGTTTTATGACTATAGGTAAATAATTTAACTTCTATAAATCTTAGTTTCTCTACCTATAAAAGGGGGAAGATAAAATATTTGTAGCACTCACAGAGCTAGTTATGTTATATAAAAGTTTGCTAGTTTTAAAACACTATATAAATGTTATTTGAATAATTATTTTAACATATCTACATTGTGCTTGCCTTTGGAAAATTTGGAAGGAAGATAACTGGCAGATTTTCCCATTCTAATTTCCCTTAGAAATTGAGTCAAAATCTGAAAATTTTGTGTTGACACAGAATAAGAATCTTAGAAAATTTGAGCTTTAAGGGATCTTAGAAATCATCAAATCTGGAGTGTTTAAGCTGGTGTCATTAAATTTAAAATTATGTGTGTATGTACATGCACATTTATGTGTGTAAATGAATATATGTACACACACACATATATACTGTAACACACACACACACACACATATATATACACACATACACACATATACCTTGATAACTGATTTTCAACATAATCTCCTTAATTCTACATATTTTATTCATTTAAAAACATGACTTTGAGAAGGCTCCACCAATTTACTAAAAGGGTCTATGACACAAAAAAGTAACTTAACATTATCAGAATTAAAGGCATAAAGGTATAACAGAGTAAAAAAGCAGGATAATTCTGAGTTTTTGTTTCTTGAATTCCTGATAAAACTGGTGTAGGTTTAAGAAAATTATGTAGAGAAAAATAAAATCTAAAAAGTATTAGTTAGCACCTATCAATAATTCTTAAGTTTTAAAAAGTGTTTCATTTTAATTCATTGGCTTTATCAAAAGTTTTTCTATGGAGGTTCTTTTAAATTGCAATCTCTCTTCATTCACATGAAACATGTTTGGGTCTATAAAAATGTATTTTATACAAATTGTTTCAGGAAGTCACCTCTTAAGGTAAAGGCATATGCTCCTGACTAAGTTACTGCTGTCAACTATGGTGAAAAAAGGTCAACTTCTAAAATAATTCCTTGTGGAGAATTTCTTTTGTATTTGAAGGTAGGTATTTTTTAAGTCATGTCCATATACCTCAAAACATGATTTTTACTGGTCTCTACTATAAAAGGCTTATTCTTCCTTTCAGATGTTTAATTAGATGAAAAGTTTAAAAGATGTCAGTTGTCTTAAAAGTCTTTCCCTTGTTATAATATGGAATTATAGAATATTATGAATGCAGGAGAACTTACAAACAATCTATCTAGTCCAACCATTTCAGTTTACTGAAGAGGAAATTAGGGCAATGACCTATGCCAACAACTTGACTTGCATTGATTGAATTAGTCATTTGTCTTAATGTGGTATAAATATAATATCACTAATTATGGTTCTGGTGAGATGTAGAAAGAAGATATCAGATTATAATTCTGGGCTGGGAACTGTGTCAACTATACTTGAATCTGTTTCCCTTTGGTTTTTTCATCCATTAGCAATGTAATTATTATTTAGAAAAAAATAGTAATCACATTGATAATCTAAAAATTGGGATATATAAGCTGATACCTAGCTTTGCAGGTATTCTTGTTTTTTATTTTTTTTGTTTGTTTGTTTTTTTGCCTCCAACCTAACAATTCATTGAGCACTAAGTAATAAATATATTGCAATTCATACCCTGATTTTTTTCTGAAAGATTTAATTGTTTAATTATAGTTATCTTACTTAAAAGATCTCTTTAATAATTTTCAAGAGTGGCACTAGTACCTCTCACTCAATACGCCAGATAATGAAGCATGATGATTTCTTCCTAAAGGACAAATAGGTTCATTCAATTCTCAATTAAGTTAATTTTAAAATTGTGCGTGTGTGTGTGTGTGTGTGTGTGTGTATGTGTGTTTGCCAATTATCAACTATATGCTTGCTGCTGTGCTAATGCACAATGGAGAATTCAAAGAAAAAAACGACAAAATCCCCAGTTTTGAAGATAAGGCAAGTTATATTATAATCATTTAAATATTTAGAACTGGGATAAAATGGCTGAGAAACATAAGATCCAAATCCAGAAACAATAAATATGAAAGATTTAAATAGAGAGGAAACTTTAATCCCATTTTACTTACATTCTATCTAGCAGAAAAATAGTGATACACTAATTATTAGCAACTAATAATGAAAGATCTATTATTTGTGAGTCTAGAAAATTCCTGACATGAGTCTTCTCTCAGGACAGATATTCAAATTGTCCATGACATAATATTAAGACCTTCAAACTTCTCTCTCACAAGCAAATCAAGCTACTTGCCTAGAAACAGTAGGAAGCATCAGAAGTCACATTTGAACACAGATCTTCTGTGTTCTTGGCCAAGAAGTCTATATAGGACTATTGTCAAGTACTTGACATATACTACAAAAGACCAAGGCCAAGGATTGAGAAAGGGGCATTAGACAATTATTTATAACTTGGGAGAGGGGAGTTTCAGATGAATAAAGAGGTTAAAAATTAGATAGTAGAGAGCTTAGAAGAGAACCACATGGGAGGAAGCAGAGGCACTAAGTGGAGAGAATGTTTTATAAGAGAGTAGCAGAAAAGGTTAGGAGAAATATAGGATTAATAGCAAGGATACGTTTTTAGGGATTCAGGAGACTTGAATGTGTTTGTAGTCCACAGTCTGCATAAAGGGAAAGATTATAGAGGGAAAGAGATCATATAATACACCATTTGCTGGAGAAGATGGGACCAAGGCTACATGTAGAGGGGTTGTTTTGACAAAAAGAAACAGTAACTTTTTGGACACTAAGAGAAAAGGAGGTAATAAAGGGGGATGATATCTGTAGGATGAGAAATAAGTTGGAGGAAATAATGGCAAATGGTCTCCATTTTTTTTCCATCCTGGATGAGGCAAAGCTGTTGTTCCTTATCCTTCATTTCACTACTGATATAGCTAACATTTGTTTCTTGTTGTCAGATCAAGCACATTCCATGGTATATGGTACCAATGGACTTTTATTTAGCAGTTTATTGCATCACAGCTGAAAAGGTAAATTATAACTTGTGCAAGGTGAGGAAACATATTATGGGCAAAAAAATTATTTGTCCTTTGGTGACCAATGATACACATTCATCTGTTATTTAGATTCTTTAGCCAAAGTGAATGGTACAATCTAGATTGATTTAGAGACTGGGAAGAGCATTAATTTCATCATGTCTGATAATAGCAACCTGTATGGTGACCAGTAGTGCAAACTTGGACCAGTAGTCCAATTGTTTTATATTGCAACACAGACACATTATAGCTCTTTCTATGTTATCAATGTGAATAATGCCAATTCCAGTGGATTTTTATTCAAATATGTTTATATTATTAGAAAAGTTAATAAGCCCTGAATTTATCTATCCTGAAGAAAAGGTATCTATTTCACCACTGTTCAAGGGAATACAAAAGAATTAACAGCATTTCTAAAATCAAATAAAGATATTAGAGCATAGAAAGAAACATTTTTTTCAGTGTAGGTAATATTATTGCAAGTAATCATCTATTCCCTTCAGGTTCTCTGATTTGTTAAAATTTAATTGTATGAATTGCTTTTTTAATTTAATAATTTTTAAAGTTTTACAGATTTTGGTCAAGTTTTTTACTCTAATCATATACATCTTATAAAATTCTGCCTTTTTGAATTAGTTGGAGTTTGTAAGTTAATCTAAGATTAATTTTTAAATGAAATAAGTTTTTAAAGTAAAATTTCCTTTTTTTTTTCTCTTACACTTCTCCCCATCTCTACTAAGGAAAAAAATATTTAGGAAACATTGCAGAAATACATATATTCCAATAAAACAAATTCCCAATGTTGGCTCTGTCCAGCAAAAGAAATGTTTTGAAATTAAATTTTGTGAGCATTCCATGTGCATGTGAAAAGAATGTTACTTTCTCACTTATACTATTTAGTTCCCTCCATACAATTATTAATTCCACTTTATTACATTCATGTCAAATAAATATTTACTATTAAAGTTTTACTTGATTTATTATGATGGAGTTTTGACATTATTATCTTTTTTCAATTTTCTGTTTCACTATTTCACTTTACATTTTGAATTTAGCAGCTAAACTGCTTTCAAACAAATTGAGAACTGTGGCTTTTTTTTTTTTTTAAAGAAATGAAGTATGTGATGAGGTCTTTCTTTGAAAGGATGTGGGACAGAAAGATGTGGAGTGGGATATTAGCAGAAAATGTGGAGATATATGGGAATAAGAAAGTAAACATCTGGAATTGCAGAGGTTTTTTTTTTTCAGTCAAGGAGTTCAGCATCACTGGAAAAGAGAAGGTAAGAGAAGTTGGAGAATGAGGTCAAGCAGATTATCAATAACTGGGAAAAAATGCCTGCTGATAAAAGTAAATATTAATAGGTTTAAGGTTCTGTTTCTTAAATTTTCTAAGTTATGGCATAGTTCTCAATATCCTCATATCCTGCATTGCAATATCTTAGGAATCCACCTTTGGGGCAGGAAAAGGAATTGTGTTTCAGGAAATCAGGAAGCCCATTTAGGGCCTACAGAATTGTGTTCTCAGGGGATTGCAGAGGCCTGGTCTAGCAGCATATATGAACAGGGGCTAGGGATATTGTCAATGAAGATTTGGATTTAGCACTGATTATTTTTTACTCTCTGTACATATCCAGCTTTCTACTTTTTCTGGTCATGGATAGAAATGATCATTAGGATTATAACTTATGAGTGAGAAAGGACTTTAGGTTATCTATTTCAACTCCTGATTTTTACATATCATAGAATTGAGACTCAGATCGAATGACTTATCCACATTTATACAGTTAATAAGTAATAAAAGAGGTCCTTGGGCTACAGTACAAATTATACAATAAAATCAAAGAAATTTGACTACTTTCAACTAGGAGCTTAAATTCTTGAAATATTAGGCTTCTATTCAATCAGAAGGGGTGATTCTCTGAAGAGGATTGAGGAAGCAATCTTGGTATTCCAATGTGTAGGGGTTGAGTGAAAGAAGATACAGAGTTATGAGAGGGAAAATTAAGTATGAATCAGACTATCTTCAAGGTAATAAAAAGACTTCACCCATATCTTATCACTCTCTTTCCTAAGAGTGTTAAGTACAAAATCAATTAGAAGAGGTAATGGCACAGTGCCACAAGAGAGATTTTTAAGGCAGATAACACATCACTCTTGAGTGGTCCAACCACAAGATAAGCATACTAGGCAATTTTAAGAAGAAGAAATAAAGGCTCTCTATAATCGTGAAAAAATGGGAAAAATACAAATTAAAACAACTCTGAGGGACAACCTCACATTTACCAGATTGTGAGAATATGTGAGACTAATATGACAGAAAGGGAAAATGGAGGGGATGTAGAAAAAATCAGATAGTAATATTGGATTGTGGTGGCAAAGACTTGGAAATTGAGGAATGCCAATCAATTAGGGAATGAGTGAAGAAGTTGTGGTGCAATCATTGTGATGGAATACTATTATGCTCTAAAAGATAATGAGCAGGATGACTTCAGAAAAATCTGCGAAAACTGATATGAACCAGTGCAGAGTAAAGTGAGCAGAACCAAAAGAACAATGACAGGAATTCTGACCATTACAATGGTACAAGAAAATTCCAAAAGGACTTAAGAAAAATGCTATCCACCTTCAGAATGAAGTCCTAATAAAGGTTAAAGCAAAAATTTTCACTTTCCTTTTTTTTTGGGTAACATGATTGAAATGGAAATGTGTTTTGCATTATTTCAAATGTGTAATTGATATTACATTTCTTGCTTTCTCAAGGGGTGATGAAGGAAAAAGGGCAGAGAGAAATGGAACTAAATTTTTAAAAAAGGAATGATAAAGACAAAAAGTAAAGATAAATATGTTAGTTAAAAATATGTAAATTAGTAAGAATGAATAAAAATTATTCAGCATTCTGAAAACATTCTCCAAAAATCTAGATCCTAAACCCAGTTTGGTTTATTTTTTTTTTCATTTTTTCTAAAATGGAACCTATTATAGGTCCTCTATTAAAATACATAACAAATCATTTTAGCTTATTACATATTATTATTATTAACTTATAACACTTATAAATTTGATATAGGAACTCTAGTATAACATTAAAATCAAAATACTCTTCTGCTGGATGAAAGAGTTCATACAATACAAAGCACTAATATAATGCAACACTCTGGCTAAAATTCAAAGGAGGAATTGCCTAATAGTTACCAATAAATATTTCCCAATGCCTTTGTTTTGTTATTGTCCAAATTAGTACCTTACTTTTACACAAAGGTGCCAACACAATATGCCCTTTCTGATCCGGATGGTGTAATAATCAATTGAACTTGAACATAACCTCTTACAAGCACACTGCCAAAACCTTGGCACCTTTACAAGATTTAGTAGCATTTTTCCAAATAGTAACGTCAGGTTGATCTTTGTCAAACAAGTTGACTATTTAACGTCATTCTTAATGGACTGATGAGCAGACTGTGTTGACCTGAGTCAATTAGATGGACCATTTTAAATGAACTGAACCATTAACTTAGGTATAAAAAACAAACAAGTTAATCAACCATGCATCTTAGCAGAACTGTGAAGAACAGTGATTCTAAGAAGCAGAGGTGAGTGGCACATATATGGAACTTATGTTTGTTGAATTGAAATTAATTCATGGAAGACCTGAATTTAAAGATCATCTAGCCAATACTTTTATTAAATGAGCAAATTGAGTTAGACTGATGAACCAACACTTAGTACACATATCATTTGAATGAGTACATATGAAACTTGTGTAAAACAGAACTAATTATCTTTTACTCCAAAGTATCATTTTTTTAGTTTCATTATTTTTTATGAGGTTAATGCCATTTTTTTCAGTCATTCAGGTTCAGCCATAGTATATTTCATAGTAGCCAAAAAATTGAAAACTCTTGGGAATAACAAATTATACTATATAAACTAATGAGATATTGTGTTACAAAAACTATGTAATTAATGATTTTAGAGAAAACTTGCAAAACCTGTATAAATTAATGTGGGAAGAAAAAAGGTAACAATTTATACAATTTTTAATAATAACATCTTTGAAAGACTAGCATTTTCATCAATGCATTGAAAAACCATGATTCCAGAAGCTATAGATCCATATACTGATAGAGATGTGAAGGAATCAAAATGCAGCACATTGTATATAACTAAATTGAAATCTTGCTTTGCTTAGAAACACAGAAAGAAAAGACAGTGGATGGTAGGTTGTGCTCATCAGAGGTGCAGAATAGCAAAAGCTGAACCAGCTGTGATGTGGCAGAAGCAAGAGTGACCAGAGCTGGGAATAATAAGGGGATTGAGCAGGTTTGAAAGGAATCCCAGAGGACTTCTTTACTTACACTGTGAAGTGGCTTAGGTGCCAGTTAGTAGCCCTGTCATCTATTCCCCAGTCCCCTAGATAGCAAGTAGTCCAATACATGTTAAATATGTTAAAATACAATATCTGTAACTCTTGGGAAGTGTATCTGTTACTGGGGCAGAGGGGGCATCACATGGACTGAGAATGTGGTTGTAAATGGTATCTGATGTGATGACATCAATGTGTAATAGGAGAAAAGGTAGTGGGTGGGGTTGATAAAAATACACTAGTAAGGGAAGGCAGAGGGGTGATAGGACAAAAGGTAGTGGGTTGGGTGAGGGAAAAAAAACCTGTGACCAAAGACAGGGTGGAAAGAAATATATATAGGAGAGAAAATAGGATGAAGAGAAAGACATTAAGGAGTAGAAACAGATTTATACTAAAAAGAGGAAGGGGGAGACATAATAGGACAATTAGTTCACATGAAGAGGTAAAAAAGACATTGCAATCCAGGGAAAGAAGGGAGGGGGGTTTGCATTGTCTGAAGATTTATCTCATCAATTTTGGCTTTAAGAGGTAATAATCACTCAGTTGGGTATATAAATTTATTTAATCCTATGAAGCAGAAGGAGAAAGAAGAAAAGAAAAGGGAGGGATAGAATGGAAGGGAGGGTAGAAACACAAAGGAAAAAGATAAAGAGAAGGGAAGAGTTGATAGAAGATAAGGTAGCGGCTGGAGTGGGGTTTAAAAGAACACAACTAAGAGAAGGGAGAGGGATAATAGGAGAAAAGGTGGTGGGGTTGGTAAAAATACACGAGTAAGGGAAGGCGGAGGGGTGATAGGACAAAAGGTAGTGGGTTGGGTGAGGAAAAAAAACCTGTGACTAAGGACAGGGTGGAAAGAAATATATATAGGAGAGAAAATAAGATGCAGGGAAATACAGAGCTACTAAACATAATGGTTAATGTGAATAAGATTGCAGAATGGATTATGTTTTTTATTTGCAGAATGGATTAAAAAAACAGAATACTACATTATGTTGTGTACAAGAAACAAATTTGATACAGACACAGAGTAAATGTAAAAGATTGGAACAGACACATTATTCAGTTTAAATAAAAAAAAAAGCAGGGGTGGCAATTCTGATCTCAGATAAGGCAAAAGTAAAAACAGATCTCATTAAAAGAGATAAGGTGGGAAAATACATCTTGATAAAGGATATCTTAAAAGAAGTAGTCATGATAATGTGTATGCACCAAGTGGGAGTACAGGCAAATTCCTAGACAAGATTTTAAGTTAATTACAGGAAAAAATAGCAAAACTATTCTAGTGGGGAACCTCAACCTTCCCCTCTCAGAATCACACAAATCTAACCACAAAATAAGAAGCTAGATAGGTTAATAGGATCCCAGAAAACCTAGATACGATAGGCCTCTGGAAAAAAATTGAATATGGATAGAAAGAAATATACATTTTTTTTCAATATGTACATGACACCTACACAAAAATCGACTATGTATTAGGGCATAAAAACCTCACAATCAAATGCAAAAAGGCAGAAATGGTAAATGCTTCCTTCTCAGACCACAATGAAATAAAAAATTATATTCAATAAAGGGCCAGAGAAAAATAGACTAAAAGCCAATTGGAAATTGAGTAATCTTGATACTAAAGAATGAGTGGATTAAATCACATGACAATAAAGAGATAATATACCAAATTTATAGGATGCAGCCAAAGTAGTTCTTCAGGGAACTTTTATATCTCTAAATAGCTAAAGAGAGAATAATGAATTAGGCATGTAACTAAAAATCTAGAAAAAACAAATTAAAAATCCCCAATTAAATACCAAATTAGAAATTTTGAAACTCAAAGAGATTACAGAAACTAAGAAAACTATTGAACTAATAAAACTAAGATTTGGTTTTATGAAAACTAACAAAACAAACTTTTGGTTAATTTTATTAAAAACAGAAAATGAAAAAAAATCAGCATCAAACATGAAAAGGATAAAACTTACACAATAAAAAAAAGAATTAAATAGAAATTATTTGCCCAACTCTATAATGGCAAGTCTGACAATCCAACTCAAACATATGAATATTTACAAAAATATAAATTGCGAAGGTTAACAGAAGGGGGAATATTTAAATATCCTATTTTTAGAAAAAAGAATTGAACAAATCATTAATGAACTCCCTAAGAAAAAATTTCCAGGGCCAGATGAATTTACAAGTGAATTCTCCCAAACATTTAAAGAACAATTCCAATACTATATAAACTATTTAGAAAAGTAGTTAAAGAAGGAGCCAAATTCCCTCTATGACACAAATATGACACTGATACTTAAACCAGAAAGAGTCAAAACAGAAAATTACAGACCAATCTTCCTAATAAATACTGATGCAAAAATTTTAAATAAGATACTAACAAAGAAATTACAGCAACTTATGAGCAGGATAATATACTATGATCAAGTAGGGTTTATACCAGGAATGAGGGCTGGTTCAATATCAGTAAAACTAACTATAATCAACCATATCAGTAAAAAAAAAAAAAAAAAAAAAAAAAAAAAAAAAAAAAAAAAAAAAAAAAAAAAAAAAGAAAAACAACCAATAGAAATTATATAAAGAAAAAGCTTTTGGCAAAATAGAGCACCCATTCCTATTAAAAACAGTAGAGGTCATAGGGATAAATGGAGCTTTCCTTGAAATTATAAACAGTATCTATCTAAAACTCTACAACAAGCATTATTTGTAAGGAAGAGAACTTGGACACATTCCTAATAAGATCAGGAATGAAACAAGAATGCTCCTCACTATCATTCAACATTGTACTAGAAAAGTTGGCTTTTAGCAATAAGAAATGAAAGATATTAAAGGAATTAAAATAGGCAATAAAGAAATAAAACTATCATTCTTTGTACATGATATTATGATATACTTAGAAAGTACTAGAAAATCATCCAAAAATCTACTTGAAACTATTCATAGCTTTAGCAAAGTTTCAGGATATAAAATAAACATACAAATCATCAGCATCCATCACAGCAAGAGATAGCAAGAGAAATCCCATTGAAATTTTAAGTAGACAAAATATTTAGGGCTCTACCTTCCAAGGCAAAGTACCATCTGAACACTACTACAAAACATTTCTCACACAAATCGGATCTAAACAACTCGAAAATCAATTGTTCATGGCTAGGTTGAGCTAATATACACATGAGAAAATAATCAAGGCTTATAGCAATCTAGTATTTGTTAAAAACCCTTTTAAACTCTAGCTTCTGAAATAAGAACTCACTAGTTGACAAAAATTGCTGGGAAAACTGAAAAATCATATGTCAGAAACTTGACATAAACCTATATTGCATACCCTATACCAAAATAAGCCCAAAATGGATATATAATTTGGGCATAAAGGATGATAGCATAAACAAATTACAACAAGGGGTAATTTACCTATCAGATCTTTGGAGACCGGAGGAATTTATGACTAAAGAACTAGAGAACATTATGAAAGGCAAAATGGACAACTTTGATTACACGAAATTAAAAGGTTTTGCACAAACAAAATCCACAGAAACAAGATTAAAAGGTAAGTATAAAGCTGGGGAAAAAATCTTTACAACCAGTGTTAATGAGAAAGATCTCATTTTTAAACTATATAAAGAATTGTGTGAAATTTATAAGAACACCAAGTCATTCCCCAGTTGAAAAAATGGGGAAATGTTCAAAGTATATGAACAATTTTCAGATGACTAAATTAAAACCATTTATAGTTATATAAAAAAATGCTGAAAATCACTATTGATTAGAGAATTGCACATGAAAACAACTCTAAATTACCAACTCACACTTCTCAGATTGGCTAAAATCACAGGAAAAGATGATATATGTTGGAAGGGATGTGAGATACTAATGCATTGTTGGTGGAATTTGTGAAATGATCAAACTATTCTGGAAAGCAATTTGGAAGTATGCCCAAAAGGCTATTAAATTGTGCATACACTTTGCCTCAGCAGAGCCATTACTATATCCCAAGAAAATCATAAAGGAGGGAAAGGACCCACATGTACAAAAATGTAGCAGCTCTTTTTGTGCAATTGGAAAAGGAGTAGATGCCCACTAATTGGGGAATGGCTGAACAAGTTGTAGTACATGAAGGTAATGGAATTTTTTTTATAAAAAATGAACAAGGTGCTGAGCAAAGCAAGCAGAACCAAGAATACAATGCTCACAATAACAGCAAGAATGTGCAGTGGTGAACTATGAAAGGCTTGTTTCTTTTCAGTAGTTGCAATCAATAGACTTTGGATAGGAAATGCCATCTGAATCCAGAAAAAGAACTAAGTAGACTATATGTAAATCAACATGCGCTATATTCACTTCTTTTTCCTGTTTCATTTTTATCTCTTCCATGACTTTTCCCTTTTACTCTGATTTTTCTCTTCCAGTATGATTCATAAAAATGTGTATTAAAAATTATAATTGCTCAAGTGAAAGCTATTGATTCTATGAGATATTATAAAATAAAACAAAACTAAAAGACATGAATGAAAATGTGAAATATCTCAATGGAAAAGCAACTGACCTGGAATGCATACACATATGCATACACACACACACACACACACACACACTGCATATGTGTGTGTGTGTGCATATTTGGATATACACATACATACATATAGTACACATACATACATATAACTATATTTATGTATGTGTGCATGTAATACATACGCATAAAATTTAGTAGAGTATTTCATTTTAATGAATAAGAAAATAAGAAAGGAATAGTATAGGAGAAGGTGAGGATGGTGATAAAAAGGGAGCATATATTAAGGGAGATATTAAGTGATTAGAAGTGAAACACACCTTTGAAGGAACAGAGTGAAAAGAAGAAAGAATAGGATGAAGAGAAGATGAAGAGTTAGAAATTGTAATTATTAATGTAAATAGGAACCCACCCATAAAACAGAGGAGGACAACATAATGGATTAGAAATCACATCTAATAATTATTGTTTAAAAGATACATATTTGAAACAGAAAGACATATGCAAAATAAAGAGCTGGAACAAAATTTATTATGCTTCCAGGAAAAGTA
The DNA here is from genome assembly GCF_902635505.1 of Sarcophilus harrisii. Classification (NCBI taxonomy): domain Eukaryota; kingdom Metazoa; phylum Chordata; class Mammalia; order Dasyuromorphia; family Dasyuridae; genus Sarcophilus; species Sarcophilus harrisii. The sequence goes on from NC_045427.1 coordinate 298,674,876, forward strand.
AAAAACTAAAACAGATACAAATCAAAAACGAAAAAAAAAAGAAAGATATAATTGAGCTAATCAGGGAAAAGTATATTTTGCTTAAAAAGGTATCATAAAAATGAAGTAATGTCAAAAATGAACATAAATACACCAAATGGTATAGCATAAAAATTCATGATATTAAATTAATTGTAGAAAGAAATACAGTAAAATTATACTAGTAGGCAAGATCAGTTTATCCTTCTCAGATCCACATTAACCAAACCATAAAATAAAAAAGTTTAAAAGATTAACAGAAACTTTTCAGAAATTTAAATATATTCCTCTGGGGAATCCTGTATGAGAATAGAAATAAATATACATTTTTCTCATGGCACACTTATCAAAATTTCCACATATTCGAACACAGAAGCCTCACAGACATGCTGAAAAGCAGAAATAACTGCATCATTTTCAGAGCAAAATATAACAAATATTACATTCAATAAAAGACCATTACATTAAAAGTTAATTCTTAAGGATTAAGAATGAATTGGTCAAAGAACAAATCACAGAAACAATTTAAAGATAAGAATTAGACAAAATTCCAAAATTTGTGAGATATAGTCAAGACAGTCCTTGGGGGAAAATTTATATATCTGAATGATGTAAGCATCATTAAAAGGGAAAAAGAGCAGATCAACAAATTGAGCATGAAACTACAACAATTAGAAAAGAATAAACTAAAAATCCTCGAACAGCAAAAGATACTAATTTTGAAAATCAAAGGAGAGTTTAATGAAACTGTAAGTAAAAGAAAACTAAATTATTAAAAATGAGTTGGTTTTATGAATAAAAATAAAATATGTAAAACATTTGGCTATTTTTTTCCAAAAAAAAAAAATCCCAAATTACCAGTCAGAAAAGTGAAAATGAATACACAACATAGTGAAGATGAAATTAAAGCAAATATCAGGAGCTATTTTATCTAACTGCATGGCAATAAAATTGAATCTAGCAGAAATGGATGAGTACTTAGAAAAATATAAATTGCTTGGGTTAGCAGAAGAGAAAATAAAATAGTTAAATACCCCTGTCTTAGAAAAAGAAATTGAACACATGATAAATGAGCTCCTTAAGGTTTTTCCTCGCTTAAGAGAAGAACTACTTGAAAAAATAAGTAAAGAAAGAGTTCTATCAAATTCCTTCTATGACACAAATATAGTTTTGATAATTAAACCAGGGAGACTTTGATCCAGTAGTGTCAATTTTGAGTTTGTATGCCAAAAAAATCATAAAAGAGGGACAAAGGACCCACATGTACAAAAAAAGTTTGTTAGCAGCTTTTTGTAGTGGCAAGGAATTAGAAATTAAATAGATTCTCATTAACTGGGGAATGTCTGAAAAAGTTACAATATCTGAATACAATGAAATATTATTGTCCTATAAGAAATTATTTCAGAAAAGTTTGGAAAGACTTATATGAATGATGTTGGGTGAAGTGAGCAGAACTAGGAGAACACTGTACACAACAACAGAAAGATTATGTGATGATCAACTATAAGAGATTTAGCTCTTTTCAGCAATTCAGTTATTCAAGACAATTCTAATATACTTGGGATGGAAAATGACATTTGTATTCAGAGAGAGAATTATGCAAACTGAATATAGGTCAAAACAGTATTTTCACCTTTTATTATTTTTTGGTTGCTTTTTCTTTCTCGTGGTTTTTTCCCCTTTTGGTCTGATTTTTTTTTCTCACACAACATGACAAATATTTAATATGTTTTAAAGGATTGTACACATATAACCTATATCAGATGGTTTTCTATCTTGGGGAGAAAAAGAGGTAAAGGAGAGAGGAAGAAAAAATTTGGAATGCAAAATCTTACAAAAATGCATGTTAAAAAATGATAACAAAAATCAATAAAAATATGATGACAATAGATGCAAAAAAAGTTTTTGATACTATACACACTCATTCCTATTAGACAAACTAGGAAGTATAGGAAAAATGGAATTTTTCTTTTTAAATTTCTTTAAAAATTTTCAATAGTATTTTATTTTTCAAAGACAGTTTCAACATTCATTTTTATAAGACTTTATCTTCCTAATTTTTGTCTCTTGCACTCTTATATTCCTCCTTCCCCAAGACAGCAAGCAATCTAATAAATTTCATTGGAAGTGTTTTACATGAGGGCACATGTATAACCTCTATCTGACTGCTAATTATCCCAAGGAGGAGAGAAGGAGAGAATTTGGAACTCAGAGCTTTAAATAAAAAAAGTTTTTTTTTTAAATGGGAAAATGAATAAATTTGTTTTAAATAAATGGAGAAAACATAAGAATTTATATATAAAAAGAAATGCTAGTTAAGACAAGAAAAAGAAACTGAAGGAATAAGCAAAGACAACAAAACTATCACTTTCCACAGATGATATAAGAATATTCTTAGAGAAACCTGGAAAAAAATTGAAAAACTACTCAAAACAACTAATATCTTTAGCGAAGTTGGACTATATGAAATAAACCTACACAAACCATCAGAATATTTCTCTAATGCCAACAAAACACAGCAGGAAGAGAGAAAGAAATTCCATTTAAAACATCTGCTGATCATACCAAAAAAATACATAGCAACACACACAGAGGAAAATATATGAACACAATTAGAAAACACTTCACATACTGATCTACATAATTGGGGAAATATTAATTGCTCAAGGGTAGGCTGAAACAATATTATAAAATCAGAGTGTTATTTAATTAATTTGCTTATTCAATATCATGCCAATTAAACTACCTAAGAATTATTTTTGAGAGCTAAAAATCCCTAATAATAATAATGATTATGATGATAATAACAAATTTATACTGGAATAATGAAAGATCAAGAATATCAAGGGAAGCTATGGAAAAAATGTAAAAGAAGAAGGCCTAAAACATAAGCTTAATTACAAAATGGTAATCATCTAAGCAATATGGTACTGGATAAGAAATAGTGTGGTTGATCATTGGAATAGATTATGCATGCCTCATACAAAAACAAATAAGCACAATTAACCTAGTGTATGAAAAAACCCCAAATCCCAGCTATTGAGACAAGAATTCATTATTTGACAAAACCTACCAGGGTAATTGGTAAGTTGTCTGTCAGAAATCAGGTATAGAACAACATCTCAATACTTTACACCAAGATAAGCTCAAAATAAATGTAGGATTTAAATATAAAAGGTAATATCCTTTTTTTAGATAATATTTTATTTTCTACCAATTATATGATAAAGTGGTTTTTAACATTTAAAAAAAGTTTTAAGTTCCAAATTCCAATCATTCTTTTTTCCCCTCCTCTCTCCTTTACATAGTAAGTAATGAGATAAAGTTTATACATGTTTAATCATGTTTATGCAAATCATGGATTTAAAGGGGATAGCTTAAGCAAGGAATATTGGAAAAATTACCTATCAGATATAAGGATAGGAATGGAGTTTATGATCAAAAAAGATAAAGAGGTTCATAGGTGGTAAAATAGATAATTTTATTATGTAAAATCAAAAGATTTTGCATAAACAAACAATGCTGCCAAAATTAGAAGAAAAGCAGGAAACAAGGAAAAATATTTGCAGCAACTCTTCTGATAAAGGTCTCATCTTTTAAATATGTAAAGAACTGAGACAAATAATCTTTCTTAACTTCTTTCCTCTACTGAGTCTTATTAATGTTCTTTTAAATAAGAACCAAAATAAAAATAGAGTGATCAGAAGAACATACAATCTCATAATATGCTTTTTTCCCCAGACCTTGGAATCAGGTAAATTAGAAATGGTCTTTCCATTGGGATTTATGGTGATTGTATGTATGATAACTAGCTGATAGAGGGAAGCGTTGTTTCTGAAGGGGATAAATTTGAGACATTGGTTAATATAGAACTCTAGTCTTAGATTTCAAATTTGATTCTTTTTTGGGGAGAGGAAAGTGGTGGTGGAGGTGAGGATCTTCTTTTAAGTTATAATAGCAATTCCAATCTACTATATCTGCTTTTATCACTGCTGCTATTAGATAGCTATTGGATTGTTGCTATGAAATTCTTCCCCTTCCCATCCAAAGATATATCTTAGCAAGAAAGATAGCAATTCCCATATTTCATTATTAAGAACTAGCTATAAATCATTTTTTGAACTTTAGTCTTGCCATCTGTAAAATGGAGATAATTATACATGCATTACTTCTTTTATAGGACTGTTGTGAAGAAAATTCTTTAAAATTAATGAAATAAATACAAGAAAATATGAGATGTTTTTATGATTCCACATAAAACCTAACACTAATGATTCATTGTGGAAAGGAGGTAAGTTTTTTATGAGGGTCTTTCCTAAGGACCCTCTTAGTAGTATTTCCTATGAATTGGTAGCTGATATTCTGCTTGTTTAGTGATAATACTTAGAGGTAGTGTGGAGAGAAAGCTGGTCTCAAAGTAAAAAAATCTTGGGTTTCAATCTGTAGAGCCCATTCTGAATAAGTATCTTTACAAAAAGATATTCATCTCATCAGTTTAGATAACTCTTTAAGACTATTAGTTACAGAGAATGTGCTAATCTGTATTGTAGCAGGAGGTTCTTCAGGTGGGAATTTCCCCTATCAATGAAATCATAATTTCTCCCTATTCTTATTCTTAGTATTAATATTTAAGTTATATTTTCATATACACTTACTCATCCAGAATAGTTGTCAAAGCAGAACTGTATAGCTAATAATTGAACAGAACTTCTTTTCCTTTATCCAAATAACCAGTTGTCTAATAGAATTCAACTTCTTTTTCCTTCTCAAATTATTTTATGTACGTACACACACCAGCAGGGTAAAACCTCAAGTCAATATTTTCCTGTGTATTTTGGATAATGGTGGGAAAGGACAGAATCAAAGGAGGTGATGTTAAACCTAAAAGCATACCAGACAAGAGGAAACAGTATTGGTCCAAGCCAGTCTTCGAATCCATCTGGCCAGACAGAACTCAGTATTCATTTATTCTGATTTAGTTGTAGTTTAAGAGACTCTTATTAGGTTAATGTAAAACAGCTATCATTTTACCTCTTATGCTGGCCAGTGTAAGCTAATAAGAAGAGTTCTTATTGATGCAGTCCCCATATATTCTTTGTATGGTAACCCTTAGCTCATGATAGTTAAAAATAATTTCCTTTCCATATTCTGACCCCTGATTTAAACTTGCGGGATGATAGAAAGAAAGCAGACTTAAATGTAGATGATCTAGTTTCTAGTCTCAGCTCTATATCATTTATGAGTTGTGTAACTGTGATCAAGTCACTTACCATTTTTGAACCTTGACTTTGTTATCTGCAAGAAGAAATAGTAATAATTGTATTAACATCTTATACATTTATTCTAAAGAGATTTCTTTGTAAAATACAAAGTATTTCACAGAGTCTTACTCACTGTGTCATGAAAATAATGATGGGCCTTGCTTGCACAAGAATTCAACCTCTGGAATGTTTTAACAAATAAATGCATTAAGTGCCCATCATTAGGTACTAGACATCAAAGATAAAAATTAAATATCCTTTTTCTCTAGAATTTATATTTTTATTGGGTATATGCACATAAACACATAAATACAGTTAAGATAAGAGCATTTTTCTTTCCTTTTAAAAATTTTAAAGATACTAGTAAATGGGGAGATAAGGGAAGTGTTCATGGATCAGGTGGCATTTGAGCTGATCCTTGAAGAAGAGGATTCCAAAAGGTGAGATAAAAAAATAGTGCATTTAAGGAATGAGACTATAAAAATACAGAAAGGCTGGAAGTTGAATGTTATGTTCAGAAAAAGCTGATACTATCCAGTATGATTGGAATATAAAAGTAGATGAGGGAGCTAAGGTTAAAAATGTAGGTTGAAACTGAACTGATGTAGGTAAATGAGGGACAAATTTCAGGAAAATATGATTTTCATTTTTGACATTTGGCCTTTAAATGCTAAAGGGATACCCAGATAGAATTTTCTAGTGTGAAGGATCAGACTAAGGCCAGTAGCCTCTCCTGAGTATGAAGAGGCATATTATTTGCAATTTGGCCACTAACTGATGGATTTTTTCACCATAGCAATACAAGAAAAATTAAAATTCAAAATGGCTTTTGGTCCCTTCTTATGGTTCCTTTTTGCTTCTATAATGATGATAGCAGAGTGATAGAGGGGCCCAGAATGTGCTAAGAATCAAGCAATTTTTAGAGCATTTGCAAAACATTACAAAAACTCTTACAAAAACTTCAGAGTACCAACACTTAAATTAATGTCTAAAGACCAATGAATGGATACAGTAACAGAGAAAGCAAACCACTTCCATATGAATATTCTTGACAAAAAATGAGACATCAAGACAAAGATACTATAATAATGAGGAAAGATAGTTTACAGGCTCTGCTTAGTAAGTCAAATAATGAAATTGTTAGATTTGTCTCCATTGCACACCTAAGGCAAACAAAAACATCATGTAGTACATTTAACTATATTACTTTGCATTGCTAATGATATTCACAGACAGGAAAAAACAGAATCAGAAAAGTAGCTAGGGTTATGTGACAACTTTGTTGCAGACAGATGAAATCCTTCTGCTAAGAATTTAATGAAATTAACAGAAAAAATATATATGTATTGCAAGAACATTCATAAGGACAATAAATAAAAGAAAAATGCAACACATCTTTCAGAAAAATGCATTTTTTTAGTAGAAATGCAGAAGGGACTTAAAAAGGATTTTGGGAAAGAATCTAGATTCAACTAGATATATAAAGAAGAAATCCAGATTGTAGGTGATACATGTTTAAAAACATTCATGCTCTGATTTCCAAGATAGTTTAAAGAAAGGAGAATCTCAAAAGAAAGGAAAACAAATCATGGAAAATAGTAATACTAGAAAAAAAAAAGAGCAGACCTTAAACTATATTCCTATTTCCTCAATAAAAATTTTAAAGCAGAAATTGAAAGTCCTTCCTAGGTGATTTCCTACTTCAGGTCATATCTGTAGTGGTCAAGAAATGAATGAGTGAAGAGAGAATATAAATTCTGCCAATTCATGATTTGCTGATTTTAAGATGCATTTGATTCAATAAAGTTAAATGCAATTTTAAATGGTTTCCTCCAACAAAATGTCACTCATGTATATATAAGAATTTGCTTCAAAGTCCCTTTTAGGCTTTAATTGGGCATATCTCAATATTAAAGGGCCACAAATGTAGTTAAATTGGGGAAAGTGAAAATAATCTTGTCCTCTGGATTTAATTTTGTCTTCCTAACTTTTTTTTTCAGGCCATGCAACTTACATATGAGAATGGAAGAGACTTAAGAGTTGGAAAACTAGAGAATTCCAAACTCTTGACTAAGCTGTTTGGTATCATTGGGCAAATAATCATTGACTAGTTTATGATATAGTCTTCTGAGATCCATATCAAAAGGCAAATAGAATGCTTATCAATTAGCTAAACTGGTGCTGCCTATGGAGACCTTAAACCCAGTGATGAAAAAAGTTTAGCATTAAAAAGAAGTAATTAAAAAAATTTAAAATTTAAAATTTAAAATTAAATTAAAAATTAAATTTAAATTTAAAATTTAAATTAAAAATTAAAAAAAAAGTAATTAAAAAAAGTAATTAAATCTGAAGGCACTGATTGGGAAGAACTTGTTGCTTGTTCTAAAGGACTTGGCATCAGGTATGAAGATCTCCTACTGAGGAGTTTCACAAGAGATTCTGGGGCAAGAAGACTAGAGAATGTTAAGGGAGATTTGGATGGAATAAAGGAAAGAGAAAAGCCAATGTCCTCAAGCTAAAAGTATATGGCAACTCTGATCTCTCCCCACCCCAAGTAAGGTATAGTCGAGGATATCAAAAGACCCAGAAATTATAGTGAGTGATGTAGTGAGCATCTAGTAAGGAACATTCAGCCAAATAGCATCTGACAGGTATTACACATTAACCAATAAGCATCTGGCAAAGTAGCATCTGAGGCAGGCTACTTGCCCTGTGGAGCACCTAATGGAGATGCCAAGATTAGCTGACAGTAAGTATAAGGCTAGTTGGAGCAATGTAATGATATCATTGTAATTCATAAGTGGCTTTTCATTATCAGATGCATGAGTTGTCTCTCCAAATATATGTTTTGGCCTTTTCTCTAACAATGTTGTAACAAATAGATATTCTGGTCATGAATATATTCTACATGAACATGCCTTTCCATATGTATTTCCCATGTATATGAAATTACAAGTGATAGGTTTATATGTTGATATGTGCACTCCGAGTTCATAGAAAAAATATTTTCTAACTAAGCCATTTCATTAATTTTCTTTTTGCTTGTTATTCTGTTCTGAGACTATTCCAGATAAGGTGGGTGCTCATCAGCTATGGTTGTAGGAGATCCCATAGATTACCTTGAATTTAGGTTAACTTTCCTCTGAGACATTTCCTCTAAACTGATGGGTGCCTTAAATGAGACAAATATGTTAAGATCATATTCGGTCTCTGATAGATGTACCCACACAAATAACTTTCTTCAATGATTTTTATATACATAAAAGGATTAAAATAAGGATCCCTGTTCACTTAAGATATTCAAAATTATCTTAAGGATATGCTGAACAAAATCCAAATAGACAATTAATTCTATATAGATGGGAGCTTTTTAATTTGTTTCTAGTTACACATGACCTTGAATTATTATACGATGACCCAAAAGAATAGTCCCAATCTCAAATAGAAACAGGTGCTCTTAACTATTCATAAGGATCCCTATGAATTATATATTGATTTAGAAACCATTTTCTAAGCTTTATTATATTTTAACTTATTTTACTAAATATTTCCCAATTATATATGAATCCTGTTCAAGTGATCCTCATATATGTTGTGGACCACAGTCTGCATGCTTGATATATTTGCTCCAAAACATTATAGAGCTACCTCAATGAAATTCATGGGTTCTCAAAAAAATGGTTAGCCTAATAACCCACATGATGAGAAAAAAGTAGTTGAAGAATACACTTGGATAGCTTATGACATGCATATGGACAGTCTATCGAGCTAGTACTGAATCAGTTCAGAATGAATTAACTTCAACAATACCAGTGATTTGATTTAAAAAAAAAAAAAAAAAAAAACAGGTTGACAGGACTGGTACCAAAATAGTAAAGAATAAAACTAATAGTAATAATAATTACCAGTAGTAAAGAATAATAAGAGAGCTTATATAGATTTCAGCAAATCATTTGGCAAAGTCTTTTATATTATCTTGGTGGACATATAAGCTAGGTGGATTTGGAACAGGCTGAATGACTGGACTCAAGGAACAGTCATTAATAGGTAAATGCAAAATTGGAGATAACTCAATCTATCCTTTAAACAATCTTATCTAATCAATCAATGAAGTATTCATTAAGTACCTATTATGTGCCAGATACTGTACCAAGAGTTGAAGATGAAAAAAAAAAAAAAAAAAAAAAAAAAAAAAAAACCAAACTCAAATCCCTTTCCTCAAAGAATTTCTATTTTTATTTCAAAGACTTGAATGAAATTATAGATGACATACTTGTCAAATTTATAGATAATATGAAACTGGGAGGGACAGCTAACTTTGTAAAACAGAATTAAGATAAAAATGATCTTGACAGGCTAGAAGAATGGACCAATTAGATAAGATTGAATTTAATACAGATCAATTCTACATCTGGATTTTAAAAAAATCACCTTTACAAGTTCATGATGTGAAAGTCAGAGTCTGACAATAGTTTGCAAGAAAAAAAGATTATTTGCAGTGTTTACTAAATTCTAGCTAAAAATCCAACATGTATGTAAGTGACTATAATAAGGGGGAGAAGCAGAGGGAGAGTGAAAAGGAGAGGAGATAGAGAGAGAGAGAGAGGTAAGGAAGCAAGGTGTAAGGGTGGGAGAAAGACAGTGCAGCTAGGGAACCTAGAAAGACAAAGGAAGTTATCACAGAAAATATAATGTTGGTAATATTGTCAGTGACTTAAATGAAGGAATAGACAACATGCTTATCAAGTTGTGGATAACACAAATCTGGCAGGGACAGCTAAAATACTAAATAGAAAACTCATCCAAAATGATCTTGATATACAAAAAAAAAAAAAAAAAAAAAAAAAAAGATGTGGTAATCAGAATAGAACATTAAGACATGGGAAGAGATAGCTCTATAGTATTCTGTGTTAGAACACAACTTCAATTTTATAATCAACTCCGGGCGCATTTTAGGAAAATCATTCATATATTGGAAAACATCCAGAGATACTAAAGAGTCTTGATATGACATCATGAGAAGACTGGTAGAAGTAACTAGAGATGTTTGGCCTGGAGAAGATAAGACTTAGAGCTGATATTAAATTCAAGCACCAGCTTGTGGAAGAAGGATTAACTTTATTCTACTTGGCCCCAGAGAGCAGACTCAAGATCAGTGAGAAGTTATGGAGAAGCAGATTAGACTTTAAGTAATGAGAAAAATGACTGGTTGTTAGAACTCTTTCAAAGCAGAATGGGCTACTCAGGGTAATGAAGTCCCCAAGACAAGAAGGAAAGTTGACATGACTATTTGTTAAGAGATCATAGAAGGGATTCCTATATTTGTATGGATTGGACTAGAAAACCTCTAAAGTCTCTAAAAATACTGAGATCCTGTGATCCTGTGATAGAACTTAGACAGGAAGTACAGAAATATTTGAGCCCTTCATTTAATAGGAAGAGAATGCACTGGATTGCATTTAGGAAATCACATGGTGCTTATAATGATTCCAAGCTGTTGCTTGATGCCAAAGCTCATTTTTTTTTTCAGACATATTTCCAAGTGATGCTAATATAGCCTATGAATCATGAGATTTTGTTATCTCTGAACAACTGAATTGCAGGTGACCCAAAATTATAGTGGAAAGACTCATGACATGCAAAAGTAGGGTCCTATGTAAGAATTACTCTAAAGGATATGGCAATGTGGTATATTGAAAAGCACTGGACTATGAGTGAGAAAGAAACTTCAAGTTTGAATTCTGCCTCTGGTACTCATTGGCTTTGTGACCCCAGGCAACCTCTCTGAACCTTACAGTTACTTGTTATATGGGGAAATGGTAGCACAGTTGTTATGAGGACCAAAAGAGATGATGTGTGAGGAATGTTCTGTAAATCTTCGAGTACTACAGAAATATGATGAACTATTACTGCCATTTTCCTCAAGGACATGTTTACTTAGAAAAGGAGGTGGGTCACCCATGTAGTGAAAATGAGAGAGAACACAATGATGAATAGATTGACTATTGCCCTAGTAGTCACAAAATGTTAATACCCAGAAAAAATATTTGAATATATTATAGAAACCCTTAGGGAGGATTTCTAGAAGGGAAGAAATAAAAGTCCCAGAAGCCAGGATGATAATGGAAAAATTTATGATGGCAGCAGTATAGGTATTCCCTCCAATAATATCATATCCAATAATATCATCACTCTATCCTTTTTAATTTTTTTTCCAAACCTTTGATTTCATCTTAAAGGAAATCTCTACAAAGAAATTTCTTCTATAAATATAGATTGGAATCTATTAGCTAGCAAGAGAGTTCCTTGTGAAACTGAGAGGTTATGTGACTTGCTGGGGATCATAAAATCAGTATTTGACAGAAGGAGGATTGGAATCCAGATCCTTGACTTTGGGGCTTGATACACTACTAGTCTAAGTTGCCTCTCTTAAAATATAAGCATGATTCCCTATGCTAAAACCTATTCTAAGTACTGCTCTTTTAGAGTGAATCACATACCTATCCAGTTGAAAAGTAACAGTGCTATTTTCCATTCATGTCTTCAGCTAAAATAATTCAACTAAATCATTTTATATTTTATCTTTCTTTGTATTGATGCTGTTCAATTAGGGAGTGACTTGGATTTAAATACTGTATTATTTAGTCTTCCATGCTTGTTATGACCAGTGTAATACAATACATCCTCTAACAGGATATGTTAATTTTCTCAGCATCTGAAGGCATCTGGGAGGGGGGTAACCGTGTTCCATTACATGAGTAGTGAAGCTTAGTATTTAGCCAACAAACTCAACCATTGAATGGTATCATAGACTTTTTGAATTAATGATGTACCTCAGGGCTCAGACTCAAAATAAACAGCTGTTGAAAGAGAATTTAAGACCAAGTGTTTTATATATACTTGTGTCATGGAAAACTACCATCTGCTACAGTTTTCATCTTTGTAACAGACTTTCTCCCAATTAAGCTGAGGCAGGTTTATGGATGAGTATTCTAGGTACTATATGACTGTGTCTTCATAGAAAACCCATAGCTGTCAATTTTTTTTTTTTTCTTTTTGAGTAAATGGAATCTTTTAGCAAACTATTTCATTGACAGGAGACTTGGCTATCTCAAGACACCAACTCATTTGAGATACTCTAGAACCCGTTTTAAGCAAAATTGATTAACTGATAAGCATTGTATATATATCCAGCTTGGGTCAGACATTGTGTTTTAACCTTCTGCAGTTTGTTAGGAAAATTAAAAATCAAACCCATTCCCCCCCTCTATTTTTGACTACAGAGGACACAACAACATATCTGATAAAGGACAGTTCCCATACCTTTAATTTAGAAAGAGCCTCCCAATTAGATAATTGATCTTACTAAGTCAGCCTCATTAATTAATAGAGCTTCAAGTACCTGGTTTCCCAATACGGATTACATTAAGATAATTGTGGAAATGCTTCCCAAACTGTACATTCTCTATTCCACTCCAACACATTTTTTCCCCTAGATTTAGAAAAGGGAATAGTGAAAATCATTTTTTTCTTTGAAAGTATTATTTGATATCTATACCTGTTGGCCCAGGAATCCCCTTGTGAAGTATATACAGATTAAAATAGAAGGGTACTATGTACATCCAAATATTATAGCAAAACTATTTTATAGTATCAAAGAACTGAATATAGTAACAATTCAAGAATATCCTTAAGTAATGGAGAATTTTTGAGCTATATTAGAGATGTGCACCATTCCTACCTATGCAATCTGGAAAATGAGGACTTTGAATTGAATCACTTATAAAGTCTCTTCTCCCTTTAAATATGACCAATAATCATATGATAACACAGACTTTTGAAGTATTTAAATATTTATGGTTTGCAAAGTGCTCTGTATACATTTTCTCAGTTGAGCTTCACAATAATTCTATGAGATAGATAAAACAAGTATAATTATTTCTATTTAAAAAAAATAGAGAATTTAAATGACTTAAATTCACTGACTGAGGGGCAGAGAGAGCACTCAGACCAAAAACCCCTGATTCTAAATCTAAGGCTTTGCCCATCTATAACCTGTGAACTTTTCTTTCTCTCCATTTCCTCATCTGTTAAAGCAGGGATAATAATTCCTTCATTACCTACCTCATATGAAGCCGTATAGCTTCTAGGGGAAATAACAATAATTTAAGATCTCTTGATCTTACAGTGCTTTTGCTCTAACAATCTGTCAATAATTTTTAAGTCTTCTGGCTTTAGGATAGTCCTAGATCTGCTGGTCAGTGATAACCAAATTTCTGAGACCATTCCTCAGATCTACTTTTAGGACATAAAATTAGCATATCAATGACATGAAGAACTGGGTAAATGTGTCTTGTTCTGGTTTTTTGCTAAATTCTTTTGGAACTTGGCTTGCTTCAACTGGAATTACAATTACAGTAAACTTTGCCCCTTGACTTGGATATGGGATCAAACCTGCAAATTCTTTTGAGACACCTCAAGACACATTGGTCTTCGACCGTCAACATTTTGGGGGGTGCCTTTCTTTCCCAAATGCAACAATAGTAAGGATCAAATCAGGTGAAGCAAGTAGAGTCAACAAGTATTTATCAAGTATTTACTTTGCAAGGTGTTATGTACTATGCTTAGATTTAGGGATATAAAAAAAGGCAAAAACACAGTCTCTGCCCTCAAGCAGATTATATTCTAATGGGGGAGATTGGATGAAAAAGCTACACATACAAGATAACCACAACACAAATGGAATGCAATCTCAGAAAGAAGTCACTAAGAGTGGGGGAAAGGTTGTGAAAGGCAGCATTTCATCTGAATCTTGAAGGAATACAGGAAAGTTAGGAACTGGAGGTAAGGCTTTAGAATATTCCTGGCCTTTGGAACAACCAGAGAAAAAGCACAGAATTGAGAACTGAATTGTCATGTGTGGGAAATAGCAAGAAGGACCAGCTCCCTTCATTTGTCTTCAAAAGACAGTAAATTATAAGAGAGGACTGGAATCAGTAGTAGATTTTAATGTGGAGAATTTTGATGGGTTTGAGTTTGAATTCTGGTTCTGTTGCTTATTAGCTGGGTAGCATTAATGAAATTACTTCCCTTCTCTGGACCTCAGCTGCTCCATATTTGTAAAATTAAGGGTTGGAATTGACAACCTCATATGTACCTTCCTGCTCTAAACCGCTAACCCTAAAGTTTATGATCTTCAGCATGATTTTATAACCTTTTCTGTTAGGTTGTATGAAAAAACAGAGATCCCATTTACAGGCTAGATTTCTTTCTTAAGCACCATGCCTTAAGTTGTCCCAGGCCAAGCCTCATTTGGCTATTGTTTGGCTCTATATTGACCCAGATTGAATATAAAAAGCAATCATTTCTGCTTTTGGCCAGAATCCTGAGGGTCTTCCCTTTCCTGATTTATTTATTTATTTTTGGACTAGGTTTGCCTCATTGCTTCCAAGCCTTAAATACTGAATGGATGTGCTCTTGGTTAATCTGAGACCTGTTGAAAACCTTGGTTTAAAAAGTCCAAGGTCTTCCATTGCATCCAGGGTCATCTCCAATCATCCTGAACTGGGTCTGGACTAGACCCAGATGGCTCTGCAGGGGAAAGGGAGGCAGGTGATCTTGCATAGCCCTCCCTCACTTAAATACAATTCACTTGCATATCATGGCAGCACCTCCCTCATGTCATAGATCTCTTTGAGAATGAAGGACAAAACAAGGATAAAAAGGCAGGACTGGACATGTCACAAACATACCTCTCTAGTCCCAATTCCATTTCCTCTGGTATCAAATAGAAGATCCTCTGTTTTGTTTTATAAACTCTTTACATCTTTTCCACTCCTCCTCTAAAATCCCACCTTCTATAAAAAAAAAAATCTTTTGTGATCTATCCTAAATCTAGTACTTTCCCATTGTTGATTATTTCCTATTTATTCTATCTTCAGCTTGATGGCACTTAACTAGTTGTGTTGTTTCTCTCATTAGATTGTGAACCCCTCAAGAGCAAGGTCTGTCTTTTGTCTTTTTGTATATCCCTAGGCCTTAGCACAGTGCCTGGCAGATAATAGTCACTTAAAAATATTTTTTGACTATGTGTTCAGTATTTTTACCCAGGTCTTCCTAATCCCAAAGCACTACTAATTTCCTTCTGGTGATATCTTTAATGAATCATCAAAAATGGGTAGCAGTCATACTAGATAAATATTAGTAAACTCTACTATCCTATCCTATCCTATCCTATCTATCTACATATTCTAGATACATATGCTATGGTATGCACAGACTTCTTAACTCTTCTTGCCAGGGTAACTTGTAACCATGCTGCTGTCTTCTCCTTAGTAGGGATTTCCCAGCTATCTTTTCTTCCTCCTCTGATAAGTAATGGATGACCACTCTCCTGATCTGGAACCACTTTCTGTCTAAGAATATAGGAACTCTGTTAATTCCTTCAAGGAACTTAATTCTCCTTGATAAATTGGAGGGAAAAAGAGGTTCCTAGCCTATCATCTTCTCTTAAAGCAGAAGTGACTACATATAGCTATTACTTAGTAATTGGCAGGCACAGAAATATAGTATAATCTCAGAAAACCATTGGAATATCTCTCTCATCCTCTATACATTTTGGATTGAAGATTCTCAGTTCCATTTTACTTCTTTTACTAATTCTGCGGCTAACTCTCAAGGCTAACTGCCATGGCAAAATGCCTCTTGGCCATACTTATTCATTCTGCTATTTCTGCTAAGAGATCCCAAACTAGGCTTTATCTGTATTTGGCTTTTCTGCCTTTTTCAGGAGCTTTCCTTGTCATCTCTGATAATATTTGAAACTACTTGTTCCTTTGTTCAGGTGCCTTTGAGTCTTCACTTAGTAGATCCCTGCCAAAACCCTAATGCAAACAGTTATTTTATTAACTGTGTGTGTGTGTGTGTAGGGGTGTGGGGGTATAGGGGGATCAAAAAGAGTCTAACTTAGGCTGATATTTCTTCTTCTCTCTAATTTTCATTTTTGGTCCAGTCTCCTTTATCACTTTTGACTTATTCAATTTGTGGCCTTCATTTCTTGTCCTGAAAACTCATGTTCACTTACTCCCCTCTCCTTCAGTCCAGAGTCTTCTTTGTGAACTCGGAAGACTTTACTCCTCTGATTTTGGCTTGATTCCCATCCGTTCTGTGTGCTTTGCTAGTAATGATCCAACCCTGTCCTTCCTCCGGATTCAGGGGGAGGGGTGGAATGTGACTGTATGTGAGGGGAAGGAGCAGGTTGTCCTGAAGTGTCCTTAGATGACCTTAGAATGGGGAGTTGATTCAGTATCTGTTCCATTCCTTTCCCTTCCAACCTATGCTGACATGAGTTACACATTATTTACCTCTAGAATCGAAACCTTAGATAGGATGCCTGACTGAGGGTGTGGCTGAGGGGGAGGGAGGAGAATACAATTTCAAATACAATTTGAAAAAGGAAAAGGTGACTCTTAGCTTATTAACATTTTCCTCTGAGAAGTCTAAAATCAGCTTCCAATCTGGGATGGATTCATTTGGAAGAGAGGGGAAAGGGAGAGAAATTGGCTGATCTCACCTCTGTGCTCAGGAAAGCACACAGCTGTGGAAGGAGAACAGGGAGTGAATATGTAAATTTTCACCATCTCTGCTCTGCTGTTTGTTTTGAATGTCCCCTGTTGCTATGGAGTCTGCTCCCCCTGCTCCCTGTGGTAGTAAGGACGTTTTGCAAGGGGCCGGGAAAGGTGAAGGTCCAGGTGATACTTTACCAAGATGATTAAAACGGAAAGCTGATGGAGCTGCTCTTTGCAGCCTCACCTAAAACACACACACACACACACATACACACACACACACACACACACACACACACACACAAAACCTTGGCTTGAGACTCAAAGCTGAGCTGTGCACTAGGGTCAGGAGTCTGTTCAGAGCGATGTGGGGCAAGGGTGACAGTGGTGTTTTTGTCCCCTCCAATCCCACATCCCAAATAAGCAATCTGTATGAGAGGCAGCATGATATAGGTGATAGCAATCTGGCTATGAAGAAAGAAAGTCACATTCAGTCAGATTGAGTGAATAAGCATTTTTAAAAAAGTATCTACATACTATGTACCAGGCACTGTGCTCCCCAGGCAACTCTCAAAAATTGGAAATTGTACATAAGGTAGCTATTTAAATTTGAAGAAAAAGTCGTTCACTGGGTGCTACCTTTAGTCATAAAATAACAGGTCTGGTCCAAAAACCCAAGTTGCATTAGAGAAGAGTCAACAGTCAGTAAAGATCAGTCCTGCTTCATCACTCTATAGAAGGTATTCCTAGTACCAAAGATCTTAGCCACAGAGCTCTCCCTGATGAAAAACATTATGGCTCAGAGGAGAAACTCCCATTATCAAGCTTTTTTGTAGTTCAGTTACATCCAAGTCTTTAGAACCTTACTTGAAGTTTTCTTGGCAGTTCATTTTGCAGATAAGGAAACTGAGGTAAACAGTGACCTGCCCAAGGTCACACAACAAGCAAGTCTCTAAGGTTAGATTTGATCCTCCTGATTCCAAGGCCAACAATCTATCCACTGAACCATCTAACAACCCTGTTGTGGAACTATTCTCCTTCTTTATCCTACTAGTACTTTCTGAGCATAGCCATTTATTTTTTATGTGATTTTATTTAAAATGTACTATTTGTGCTTTGGTGAAGAGAGTATTGGGAATTTTCCACATATTTATACAACAGTGTAGCAATATTTTGTTAATGCCCCTCATTTATAATCAGTCTGGTTTAGTAGCATTCATTATATTTATGTATTTTCTCATTCATCCTCAATATCCCTTAAAAACTAGTAAGTGTAGGGAATACAGAACAGCATTTTTAAAGGTTAAGAAACTGAGGCATAAGGGAAATCATTTGGTCAAACTGTAGAGGATTCTAAGAATAGGAATGCAGTCTTCTATTCTCCATTATGGGCTATAACCACTAAGACTGGCAGCCTTTCCTTATTATGACTGTAATTAGTGGTAAGTGTGAAGTAGTGCAGAGAACACAGAGACAGTCACAATTTCAAATTAGTGGGTATCAAATTCCCAAATTTTACAAGATGATTTTAATTGAAAAGGACATTTGTAAATAGTATGCAAAGTTATAATAATAAACTCTCAAACAGAACTTTCCACCCAAACTACTTTGCCAACTGCCATAAGCCAATTAAAAAGAAATGCCACAGCAAGTGCTGTTTTTAGCATGCTTTCTCTTGTTTGTTCTTTTGTTCTCAAACATAATTACAAATCAGGTAAGACATTAGAAATCTAAGTTCAAGTATTTATCAAATTGTAAAATTAATCAATTTGATTCCATTCCATTCAATAGATAATTATTAAAGCACCTATTTTGAGTGAGACAATCTAATAAGTGCTATATATATAAAATCACTGTCTAAGAGTTTATATTCTACTGGATGATATAACATGTATACAGATAACTAAACTCTATGTATATGCATGTCACTTATACATTTCAAGAAGAGATCTTTAATATCTCTCAGACAAGTTAGTTTCCCTTTGCAAGAAACTACTACAGTACTTATTTGGCACTCCTTAGCTCTTAGGACACGCTCAGCTGTCATGAAAACGTTGGGTAGGATTATTTCTAGTCATGTGTGGTGGAGGGGTCAATTTTTCCACTTTAGAGCATGCATAATGGTCCCTACCTGGTTCTAATTCAATACTTGACCTTCAGGCCATGAGTGTGGCCTGAGTGACTGAGGTGATGGCAATGTAAATCGAGTGACGAAGAGTCTGATTGATTGAGGATCTTTTGAATATAGGAGATACCAAGCTAGAACTACGTGTACATAAAAAAAGGTTCAAAAACATGCTCTCACAGTCTTTTCATTAATGACTTTGTTGTTGTATTCTCCTATCCAGTTGCCATGTGTTCTGGAACTTATGGTACTTCTATTTCTTTTGTCTTTTTTTGTATTTGTTATACCCTGGTATTATTGTATCCAAGATCCCGGAGGGACAATTGCTCCCAGACCTCTGGAAAACAATAAGGTATAATACAAAGGTAAGGTAAAACAGGGATTGTGATAAAATCCCTGCAGGGAGAAAGTAGGGTTTGAGTCAGAATTTCACTCCCCCAGATATTTATGCCCTAGGACAAAGCTCTGTT
This sequence comes from Sarcophilus harrisii, assembly GCF_902635505.1. Classification (NCBI taxonomy): domain Eukaryota; kingdom Metazoa; phylum Chordata; class Mammalia; order Dasyuromorphia; family Dasyuridae; genus Sarcophilus; species Sarcophilus harrisii. The sequence continues at coordinate 298,694,317 of NC_045427.1, forward strand.
CACCCCATGCTCATTGTAGCTTTCCTACTAGGAAGTAGTTAGAAGTAAGGGAAGTTAGAATCGACTGAGTGAAGCATGAAGTTCTCTTACCATACATATAACTTCTGATTCTCTTATATTGGTGTGTTGTTTATTATTTCTTTTTTTTTTCACTCCCATAAAAAGCCCAGCAGAACCTCTTCAGATGCTAATTTAGTTTGTGGTTTAATATAGAGAGTAAGATGTGGACTAACCCATGAGCTGTCAAAAGTTAGTCGAGCAAACTTTAGTGAAATGGAGCAGAAGCCAGAGGCCTCCCATACAAAGAGGCTGCACTTCATTACATTACCAAATACTGACAAGGAAAAGTCAGAAGGGCAGGAATTTGAGCTGCCGGGTGACTTGGAAGTTGGGTTTGGAGCTGTGAGGCAGGACACTGCAATTCAGACAGACTACATTTCTTTTCAATGCCTGGGCTCATTGAATCATTGAAATTTGATACAGAAAAGACCAAACGAGGTCAGCTTCTCCACTTACTGGGGTCAGGAAGGGAGTACAGTATTCCTTGTGATTACATTTCCAGTGTCATTCAGGGGCAGACTACTACCCATGTGTTGTAAGGAAATAAACCTCACTGCTTTCTTTAGGGGATGTTCAGAGTGTAACAGATTTCACCATCAGAATTTTTTTTTTTTTTGATGTTTAGGCCATATCTCCCCAAAGCAATTTCACTTCATGAATCCCATTCTTTCATAAAAGACTCTTTTCCCCTTTTCATGTATTATCCTTTCAGATTTCTGGCCACTTGGTTTATGATCACGTATTTCATGTTGGGCTCAGTTAATAAATCAACTATATTCATGGAGCACCCTCATGTATCCAACACTTTATTAGGCATGGTGCATATGGGAATGAAGGAGATCAAAGTATTGAAGATGACTTAATGGTTGTGAAACTTCATGACATAAGATCCTTCCCTTGAAGGAAAGAGGGAAATGCACAATAGAAATAGGAGAAAGATAATAAGTTTTGTTTTGGACATATTCAGTTTTTTGTGACAATAAGACACTCAATTTGAAACATCTAGTTGGCAGTTAAGAGATACAAAATTGGAACTCAGAAGTAATACTAATATATAATCCATTAATCTGGGTATAGTCAGGACAAAGATAATCTATGGGATCTGATATAATGGTTAAGAAAAAGTGGAAAGGACCCAACACAGAATATTGGGAGTATACCTATGGGTAGGGATTGGAATATAAATAACAATTAAGCAAAAGAGCCTGAGGAACAATTCAGGAAGCAGGGTGCAGATGAAGATATAGTGAAATCATGAAAATGCCATGAAATATCATGAAAACTAAGAGGAAAGGATGACCCGCAACATCAAATGTTGCAGAAATTTAAGAAGGATAAAGTAGGTCATTGAATTTAGTAATTAAGAGATCAAGCAAATTTGTGTTCAGTTTTATGAAGATAAATGTCTTGTGTAATTGATATTGCAATAGATATCATTGGATCACTTTTTTGTGCTGAATTAGATTACTTGATCACATACAGATTTGTATTTAGATAAAGATGGAGCTATATTTGGTCGAGCTTTAAGTTCTTTACCCTTGGTTTTGTGCTAATTTAATTATTGTTCTAGTAACTACTAGGTAATTATTTTTTGCTAGGAATTTAAAGACAACAGCAAGATAGTCCTTTCCTTTAAGAACTTTACATTTTACTAATGGGAGTGACCGTAAGGTTGGAAAAAGGGGTGGAGAGGAGAGAGAGAGGGTATGTTGTTACATCACAGACATGGATTCTGGTCACATCTTGAATCCAATTATATGTATGATCTTAGTTTCCTTCTTTATTAGATGAGGGGATTATACTAGACATTTTCTAAAGTCCCTTCCAGCTCTAGTATACTATTATTATGGAGCTGTAGGAGTCCTAGGGCAGGTCTTTAGAGTTGCTTTGAGGTCAGGAGAGCAATTACTATCCTGTTTCTAGTCCAGGCCATGACTGCCCTAGTTAAAATTGCATCCAAATCTAGAAGCACTATTAAGATGCTACTATTCACCCTCATTCTTTCTGTGGATCTACTTAAAGGGGATTCCCTTTAACAAAGATTTAATTCTCTATTTGATTGCTTTATTTTAAAAACTCTACAACAACCCTACAAAATAGATTTCTACTGTTATCCCAACTGACCATCAAGAAGATTAAGTTTATACAACTGATTTGGGGTCATGCCAGGTTAGTGACACAAATTGTTTCTGAATTCTCATTCTCTAGGTTTATAGGCTACAAGGAGGCTACTATTCTCTACCAGCTGGCAAGATTATTTCTGAATTCCTGTTCTTTGGGTTTATAGGTTACAGGGAAAGTACTGTTCTGTTCTAGATAGCTCAGTGATCTTGGTTCATTTCTCTCATAAAATAGAGAATTCAAGCAAGTGAAATTTATCAGTGTAGAGGCTTCTGCTTCATGGCTGTAACTACAAAATTTGTTTCTCTGATGCTAAACTGGCTTTCATAATTGCTTAGAAGTTTTTGAGAGCAGCATTCCAAGGGCAGCAGTTGCTCCTTTAAGGAAGCAACCTGGTTATATGTGATGCTAGACTAATCATCTCTTTCACTTCCCCTAAAATCTGCAATAACAGAGAGATTTTTAAAGATCACCTGAAATCTGATTCTTTTATATTTCTAGTTTTATTTCACATTACTCTTTTTCACCCACTCTATGTTTCAGATAAACCATGAAGTTCTCCAAACTTGTCTCATTCTCATGCATTTCTGCTGCATCTTCCATGCCTATGACATGTAGCCTCTTCATTTTTCATTTTGAAATCATTCTCTTCCTTCAAGTCCATGTTTTACATATCATTTCCTCCAATAATATCTTTCCCATTATCCTCTCTTCTCCAAAAATGACCTCTCCACGTGTTTTTGGTTATTTACTTTTTTGCTGTAACATCCTTCAATGTGGAGGGAAAAGGGATAGTTTGAGAGGGCATCATTGATGAGGTTGCACTAGGATGTAAAGGAAGAAAAAGATTTTAAGAGAAAAAGATGAGGAAGTAATATGTTATAGCCATGGGATAGAGGAGCCAATGCAAAATATATGGAGGTAGACATGTCCTTCCTGTTGGGATGTAATTTTCTTAAAAGAAGGGACTGTGTGCTATCTTTGCATTCCCCAAACAACTAACACAGTGATTTATAGCACACATAGCAGCCCTTTAAAATAGAAACTACTTTAAGATAGCCAATAATTACTCAAAAGTTGAATTGAAATAAGGCTCTTTTCTCAGTCTTTACCATTTCTTGGTTTCATCTTGTCGATACCTCCTCAAGCTAGATACTCCATCTTTTGTGACAATTCCTCTTTCTTGTTTCTCTTTTTCATTTCCTGACTATTCCTTTCAGTCTCCTTTGCTGGATTATCATTCTGTCCAGTCCTCTCAAAGATGGGTGTCTCTCTGGTCTTTGTTTTTAAAAATTCTTCTTTGTCCTCTGTCTCAATGATTTTTATCTGCTTCTAAAGGTCCAATGAATACAGATATGTGGAAAACTCCCAGAGTTATATGCTAACTTGAATCAATTTCAGCTTTAATCTTGAATCGTATACTGTCTATTGTATTTTTCCACCTAAATGTTGCATAGATATTTTTAACTTGATATTCCCTAAACAGAATTCATTATCTACCTTCTTCTCCTATCCTTATTCTTCCTAAACCCTCCCCTTCTAACCATCTCTATTTCTGCTTAGTGCCCCATCAGCCTTCTAGTCCTTCAGATTCACAGTCTCAAAGTAATATTTAATCTTCATTAGTTTCTATGTCCTCGCAACTAAGTTCAGTTAATTCTAACTTCACATCACTCATATACTTCCTTTTTTTTATACTTATATGAGTTTATGCAATCATCCCCTTTTACCTGGGCTACTATATAAGCAGTAACTTCCTAATTGGCCTCCCTTTTTCTAGTCTCTTCCCTCTCTGACCCATCCTCCACACAACTGACAAAATAATCTTCCTAAAATACATCTGACTATGCAATTCCCCTGCTTAGGAATCCTCAATCTTTCCCTTTTGCTTCTCAGATAAGAATAGCATTTAGAATCTTTCAAAATTTGGCTTTGACCTACATTTCCAGACTTATTTCATATTATTTTCTTTCATACACTCTCCATTCCAGCCAACTCAGCTATTCTCTGAACTTAACATTCCAACCTCCACCTACATGCCTTTTCAATAACTGTCCAAAGCATATTTGGAATACTCTCTTTTATCATCTCCAACTTTTAGAACACCTTCCCTTAAGGTTCAGCTAAGGGACAATATCCTATGGGTAACTGTTCTTTATCTCCCTAGTTATTAGGGCTTTCTGACGTATAACACTACTAAAGCTCATAGTTACTTATGTGTCTATATGATGTATTCCCAGTAGAATTTAAGCACCTTGATGAAAGATTTTTCATTCTGATTTTATATCTTTGGCACACAAGTAGGTACTGAATATAGTTGTTGAATTATATTATTAAATGTTGAATGAATTGAATTGTTATATAGAACTGAATTGTTAATTGGTATAAGGACTTAAGAATTGATAGATTGGACTCTGCCATTCTATTGAACAACTGCAACTAAGAATGCATTTGATTTGCCAGTTTGATAGAACTCATGGTAACAATGATGATGACAACAGCAACAAAACTAAAAACAAAATGAATGTCTATTTATTGAAAATGGATGAATAAATTATGGTATAAGACTGAAATGGAAGGCTGTGTCATAAGAAATAATGAAGACGAAGAATCCAGGGAAACATGGGGGAAACTTGTATGAAGAAGTAAAATGTATTCTTATTGGAAAACTGACAGAGGAAAACAATCCAGTGAGACAATGAGAGAAATATATGCAGCTGTACATTTTTTTTTCAAATTATCAAACTTTTTCTCTTTTAATATTGAAGAAATTTCTAGTTTTTTATTCCAGTCATGTGACTGGAAGTAAACTTCTCAGTGACTGGAAGTAAAGATCCAAGAGATAAGAAAATTTTCATTTCAGTGTATTGGGTAACTAACACATACTTGCTGGTAGCATCTGTCATTGTTGGTCAGCTGAATAGGTCCCTGATAGGGATACATGACTTGAATTAGAGATAGAAATATAGCATTCTGGTGGCAAAACAGATTAGTGTTGCCATATTGGATTAGTGTTTTGGGAAAGATGAAATTGGTGATTACTATAAATCTCTGCGACTGGTGAAATCTTCCAGATTTAGGCTGATCTCAATACTCCTACTCTTTTTCTTTGTATGCTCTATTTGCAATTAATGCTTTTTCCTGTTTCCCAGCTCCTCCCCAGTTCTTTTCTCATATAGACTGGGGTGAAAATAAGAAAGGTGGGGAGAGAGAGAATTTAGCGAAGCATTTTTTTTTTTTTTTGCCATTTTGTTATAGAACAGCTCAATTATGATTATTCACTTTGCTGATTTTTAATAAATCATAAGGTCACTAAAATAAATTATCTGAATTACAAATGCAATTGGTTAGTCAAGAGCAAGAGATTTTTAGGTATAGGTCTGGGTCAAACAAAATCAATATTTCCAAAAATTTATCTTTCAAAGTGATATTCCATTCTCATTAATTTTCATGTTTTCTCTGTCTCTGTCTCTTTCTTCCCCTACACACACACACACACACACACACACACACACACACACACACAAACTTTTCTTCCTCTCCCCCACCCCATGTCAATGATGAATTGGAGCCAATGTCACTGAAGGTGAGCAGCATCTGCTAAGCAGAAGGATACCAAACCTTTTGAGAAAGCCCCAGCATGTACACTAGAAAGACTCTTTGGAAAATGTACTAGGATGATGGTGGTGACTTGGGGATAACATTACCTATTGGCATTATATATTGAGCTCTCTAGCTGATTAACTGACAATATGCTTTTTTGTAGACTAGACAAAAAATAAAAATAAAATAAGCCTGTCATAAGAAGTTAATACTGTACCTGATCTTCAAGTATACCATGATGCCTGCTTTCCCTTGGAACAACTAGTTCACATAATCACAAAGTGATATATATTAAAGGAAGAGGAAGAAAATATTGCACACAATAAGCACAATAATGTAAGATGAAACAACACTAAAAAGTAGGCTAATTCAGATGAATTATAAGGAGCAATCTCAGTCCTAGAGAAATGATAAGGAAACAGATATTACTGTCAAACAGATAGGGATAACAGATGAGATATGCTTTGTACATTGTTATTTGTGGCTGCTGGGTTGTCTAGTTTTACTAAAAATATTTTATTCTTTGTTACAGTGGAGGGTGTAAGTTGAGGTGACTGTGGTATGAATTTTCACTTTGTATTTATTTTCCATGTATTCTGTTTTTATCTGTCAATATTCTATATTTCTCTAGATTTTTATCCCCAGTACTTAGCACAGTATATGAAACATAATACTGAATGTTTACTGATTGACTGAAATGATTGATTCAACTAATTAAAATTTCCTATAGATCATATTTTAAACTAAATGTAAATGCTAGTAAATGTTTAATAATTGATTCTAAAAGAAATGTATCATGGCATGCTTTTTAGTTTAATCTGTATTATTAATATTTTCTCTATCCCTTTTTTAAGAACAGACAATCAAACAAAAATTCCAGCTCTGATTTGTAGCATTTGCTGATTTCCATAAATGTGTCACCTTCATGTTCCAGAATTTTGAAATCCCTTTTTCTGACCATTGGTTTTCCATCTTTCTCTCTGCTTTCCAATACCAATTCTTCAATTTCCAATTCTTCAACCCCTCATATTTCTTTGAGATCATAACCACCCCCTGCATTAGTTATTTTCTTCTCTTTTCTCATTTTGAATCATTGGTGAACCAGTTCAACTCTAAAGCTATACTCTTCTTGAGTCTGTAGCACTTTGATTATATTACTAACTGTGCTCTGCCAACCCCCAGTCTTAGTTCTCTTTTCCTATCCTCCATCTCTGTTCCTATATAAGTGCTGCTGAACTTGATGAAGAAATGCACACAATTGTACTGACTGGATCTGCTACCAATTTATATTACATCCTCAACTGCAAACTCACTTCTGATAGACAATCCAGCTCTACTTCCCTTTATTATTTTCCTACGTACAGAGGTTCTTCAAAACCTTTTCATACCTCCTCAAACTTCCTAAAAATCCTTTCCCTAATCTCTCATTGCTTCATATTTTACAGAAAAAAAATCCACATCAGCTCCTTCCCCTTTCCCTCCTATTACCTATCTCATCACTTTTCCACAATCTCCTCCTTACTCTTTTCTCATATGAAGTGGCCTGACTCAACTTTTCTGTTTCCAAAACTATTAAGTCAGCAAACAAAACAAAACAAAGCCCCTAACCAAAGCAACATTTTTTAAAACATTCCTGCTGTAGGTCAATGAATGTATTAGGTATATACGATAAAAATACAAAAACGAATCAATCCATGACCTCAAAGAGCTTATATTTTGATAGAGGAGACAACAAGCAAAAAAAAAAAAAATACAGCATACTCCAAAAGTATAAGTGCAGTTTTAAGCTATTAAAGCTTCAAAGTTAATTAAGGCAGAAAAACTAAAAACTACATTAAGGTTTTTGAAACATGCTGTGTATATATATATAGAAAATGAATATAAAGTTCTGAATCCTTTCCCTTTCTAGCCCACTTCATTTGTTTCCACAAATTCTTATGAAGTAGAGAGACAGAAATTAGTTTTTTAAAATTTAGCTAATGAAAGGATAGTACATTTCTCAGGCCACAAAGCCTGTCAGTAGAGAACCCTGTTTGATATACAGCTAACATCTGTTAACCCCAAGTCCTAAGCATCTATGGCATATATATGCAAATCATTATCATGCTAATAATAGTTGATGTTTTTATATTGTGCGTATGTAATATGTACAGGATATATAATATGCTGTACATATCAATGATGAATACTTCTAGGGATGTTTTTGTCCCTATTAATATTTTTAAACCAATTTTAGTCTCTTTAGCTTAGCCTATTGAATTAATGACATATAAATTTATTGTATTGTGCTATAATTTACTGTTTCAGTTCCATGGAACAAGATGCTTCTATACCAAGTAACTCCTAGTATCCTCCCATTATGCTCTCCTACCTCCTTTTGTGTATTCTTTTTCCTATTAGAATGTAAACTCCTTGAGAGCAGAGATTTTTTTTTTTTTTTTAATTAATTGGATCCTCAGTGCTTGGCACAGCGTCTAACACAGAAGGATCTTAATAGATGTTTATTGAATTGGATTACATATTTATTTCCCCCAAATTCATGCCTTTATTAATTTTAAACAGTCCAATTTAAAAATCTGAGCCTGAAATTTTTCTTTTCTTTTTTTGCTGAGTCAATTGGGATTAAGTAAATTGCCTAAGGTCACACAGCTAGGAATTGTGAAGTGTCTGAGGTCAGATTTGAACTCAGGTCCTCTTTACTTCAGTGCTGGTACTCTTTCCATTGTACCATCTAGCTTCCTGAGCCTGAAATTTTTCATGGAATCACAGAATCTCTTAATTGTAAGGTAGCTCAACAACCCTATAGTCCAGTTCATACCCAGAATCTTCCACCACATACATGGTGAGATAGAAACCACTACTTCATGAGGTAGCTCATCTCATTTTTGGATAGTTCTAATTTCTGGGAAGTGTTTTATATACCACCTATACATCCATATACTGTTGTTATTCAGTTGTTTTCAGTCATTTCTGACTCTGTGATCTCTTTTGGGATTTTCTTGGCAAAGATACTGTAGTAGTTTTTGCAGCTTCTTTTATAGATGAAGGTAAGGCAAACATAGTGAAGCAACTTGCTTAGGGTCACATAGCTAGTAAGTCAGATTTGAATTCTGGTCTTCCTGACTCCAGACCCAGAATTTTCTTTATTCTGCCTTTTTCCTGCCCACATATAAACATACATATGCATACATGCATGTATGTATGTATGTCTCTTAAATTTGCCATTTTTTGCAGCTTCCACATATTGCTCTTGATCTGCCTCCTGAGACCAAGAGGAAAACAAAATTGAGTCCTTCACATAATATCCTTATAAGTAGTTTATGACACTTATTATGCTCTCCTTGAATTTTGTCTTCTTCAGACTAAACATGGCCACTTTGTTCAACTGATCCTTGCATAGTATGTACTCAAGAACCTTTACCATAATGCATGCCTTCCAAAGGCCATTCTCAAGTTTATTAATGTTCAAAATTGAACAATGTCCCAAGGATGATCTGACCAGGACAGAGAAAAGTAGGACTGTCATTTCTTAAACTTGAAAGTTCTTTCTTCAAACAATGATCAAAAGATCACATTAGGTAGTCTGTTTGCCTTTTGCCTGTCATTGTACTTGCTTGACTTCTTCATTGTCATTCAATATTTTGACAAAATGCTTGTTGAGGGCAGATATGATAGCATTGGGGGAAAAGGAAGATTTAGGTAAGACAAGTTCTCTGCCCTACTGGAGTTTGAGACATGATAAACATATCACACAACAACAAGTAATTGAATTAGAGAGATGATAAAAAAGTGCTTCACAAGGTTTGAGAAGGAAGGACATTAATGACCTGAGAAAATCAATAAAAGCTTCTTGATGAGTATGGCATTTAAAGAACAGGTGGAAATTCCATTCAATATCAGAAACTCAGCATAGAAATTCTCATTTTCACACAAAAACCACATGAAACCAAGCCTCTGAACAGAGTCTGACAAAATGAAACCACTCTCCAGCTCATGACAGACTGAAAAAACTGAAAAAAAAAAAAAAGAAAGGTCATTATCACTGAGGTGAAAAGATTGTTCAACCTGGCTCAGAGAGAGTTTGAGAAATCCAGTGAGAGGATCTTAATCATAGCAGATCAGAACCTAAGATCCTCAATCCTGGCTCAGTTGAGAAGTAGAACAGTGGGGCAGTTTCCAGTTCCAGATCAGAAAGCAAATTCTGGATAGAACAGGCAAAGTTACTTCCTACAAACAGATGGAGCTCCTGTGCTCAAAGCCAAAGCTTAGAGCTTCACAGAAAGCTTGAGACAATGCTACCTTTACTCCAAGAACAGATCTTGGCCATAAAAGTAAAAAACATATATATATATATATATATATATATATATATATTTAGCAAAAGAAAAGGAAAGAAAAGTAGCAAGAAACAGAAAAGAACCTTGAACATAGAGAGCTACTATAGTGAGAGGAAAAAACCAAAACACCAACTCAGATGAAGACAAAATATCCACAGAAGAAATCTCAAAGAGTGATATGAATTGGTCTTAAGCCCAAAGAAGTTTCTTGTAAGTGCTCATACAAGACTTTAAGAGTCAAATAAGAGAGGTAGAAGAAAAAATGAGAAAAGAAATGATAGGTATATAAGAGAGAATCAACAGCTTGGAAAAGGAAAGCAATACTTTAAAATCTATAATTGGCCAAATATGAAAATCATCCATCAAAGAAAACAATACCTTGAAAAATAAAATTAATCAAATGGAAGAAGAGATACAAAACTAACTGAAACATTACAAATTAGAATGAGGCAAATTGAAACTAATCAATCAAACAAACTAAAAAGTCTGAAAAAAATGGAAGAAAATGTGAAATACCTCATTGGAAAAACAGCTGACTTGGAAAATAGATCCAGGAGAAACAGTTTTAATATCATTGGTCTTTCTAAATGCCATGATCAAAAAATGGCCTGGATATCATTCTTTAAGGAGGGAAGGAAAGGAGATGGAGCTTCAGTGAAGTAAGAGATTTTGAATCATTTCTGTTGAAAAAAAACAGAACTAAATAGACAATTTCTAAACAACAAGACTCAAGAGAAATATAGCAACATAAACGGCGGGGGGGGGTGGGGGTGGGGATATATATTATTTAAAGGTTAAACTGTTTGCATCCCTAGATGAAGAAATGATATCTGTAACTCTTGAAAACTGTATCTATTACTGGGGGAGAGGGAGCATCACATGGACTGAGGGTGTGGTTGTAAATGGACTCTGATATGATGATATCAAAGAAAAAGACATTAAAGGGTGGAAAAAGGATTGTACTCAGAGAAAATGACAGGGTAAGTATAATGGGACAAATTAGATCACATGAAGAAGTGTAAAAGATCTACTACAATTGAGAAGGAAAATGGAGGGGGACAAGCATTGTCTGAAGCTTGATCTAATCAGTTTTGGCTAAGAAAAAATGGAATAACAATCATTCAGTTGAACATAGAAATTTATCTAACCCCAAAAAGAAGTAGAAGGAGAAAGAAGAAAGGAAAAGGAAGTGCAGGATAGAAGGAAAGGTAGAAACACTAGAAAAAAAGGTAAGGGAAGGGGGCAAGGATGATAGAAAAGATAAAATAGAGAGTTGAGTGAGTTAAAAAAACATTACTATGAGAAGGGAGGGAGTGATAGAAGACAAGATAGTGGGTGAGGTGAGTTAAATAACTTAAGGACAGAGTGGAAAGAGAGCAAAAATATATATAGGGGAGAAAATGGGATGGAGAGAAATGCAGAGCTGGTAGTCATAACTTTAAGTGTGAATGGGATGAACTCTATAAAAATGGAAGCAAATAGAGTGGATTAAAAAATGTTACAGTAGGTTGTTTACAAGAATCACATTTGACACGGAAAAACACAAAGTAATGGTAAAAGGCTGGAGGAGAATTTATTTTGCTTCAGCTGAAGTAAAAAAAAAAAGCAGAGGTAGGAATTCTGATCTTAGATAAAGCTATAGTAAAAATCTAAAAAAGGGAAGGAAAGGACGTCTTGTGGAAGTGTACAGAAAATAATGAAGTAACAATATTAAATATATATGCACCAAGTAGTAGAGCATAAAAATTCCTAGAGAAAATATTAAGCCAGTTACAGGAAGAAATAGATAACAAAACTAGATTAGCGGGGGAACCTCACCTTTCCCTCTCAGAATCAGACAAATCTAACCACAAAATCAGAAAGAAACTATGGAGATAATAATTGTAATAACAATCCTATAAAGCCTAGATATGATAGACCTCTGGAGAAATCTGGATAGGGACAGAAAGGAATACATTTTTTTTTTCACAATAGTACATGATACCTAACACAAAAATGGACCATGTATTAGGACATATAAACTTCACAATCAAATGCAGAAAGGCAGCCATAGTAAATGTTTCCCTTTCAGACTACAATATAATGGAAATTATATTCTATAACGGGTCTGGAAAAGATAGATTAAAAACCCAATTGGAAATTGGTTTGCATTAACTTAAATTAAAAATTGAGTAAGTCAAACAACAAATCAGATAATCCTTAATTTCATCCAAGAGAATAACAATAATGAGACAACATAGCAAAACTAATGGGATGCAGCCAAAACAGTTCTTAGGAGAAATTTTGGATCTATAAATAGTTACATGAATAAAATAGAGAAAGAGGAGTTCAATGAATTGGACGTACAACTAAAAAAGCTGGAAAAAGAACAAATTATAACCCCCCCAATTAAATATCAAATTAGAAATTCTGAAACTTAAAGGAGAGATTAAAAGAAATGAAAGTAAGACAACTGTTAACTAATAAAATTAAGTTAGTTTTATGAATAATCCAACAAAATAGATAAACCTTTGGTTAATTTGATTAGAAAACGGAAAGAAAAACCAAATTACAAGCATCAAAAATTTTAAAAAAATGAAGTTACTACAATGAAAAAGAAATTAAAGCAACAATTAGGAGTTATTTTGTCCAACTGTATGGTAGCAAATCCGATAATCTAACTGAAATGGAAGAACATGTACAAAAATATAAATTTCCCATATTAACAGAAGAGGAAATAAATGACTTAATTGCATTTTAGAAAAAAGAAATTGACTAAGCCATTAATGAACTTCCAAAGGAAAAATCTCCAGGAACAGATTGATTTACAAGGGAATTTTACCAAACATTTAAATAATTAATTCCAATACTACTTAAACTCTTTGAAAAAAAATTAGAGGAGTTCTGCCAAATTTCTTCTATGACACAAATATAATAATGATGCCTAAACCAGGAAGAGCTAAAACAGAGAAAAAAATTACAGACCAATTTCCCTAATGAATATTGATATTCATAAATATTGGCAAAGAATTTACAGCAATTTATCAGCAAGATAATACATTATGACCAAATGGGATTTATATCAGAATACAAGGCTGGTTCAATATCAGGAAAACTATTACCATGACCATATCAATAATAAAATCACCAGAAATCATATGATAATCTCGATAGATATAGAAAACTTGACAAAATAGAGTACCCATTCCTATTAAAACCACTAGAGAGTATGGAGATAAAAGAAGCTTTCCTTAAAATAAGCAGTATCTATCTGAAACCAACAATAAGCATTATTTGTAATGGAAAGAAACTGAATACATTCCCAATAAGATCAGGGGTGAAGCAAGGATGCCCATTATCACCACTATTATTTAACATCGTACTTGAAATGTTGGCTTTAGCAATGAGAATAAGAAATTAAAGCAATTAGGATAGGCAATGAGGAAATACAACTATCACTCTTTGCAGATATGATGATATACCTAGAGAATCCTAGAAAATCATCCAAAAACCTGCTCAAAACAATGAACAACCTTAGCAAGTTGCAGCATATCAAATAAATCCACACAAATCATCAGTATTTCTATATATTACTGACAAAGCCCAGCAGGAAGTAATTCAAAGAGAAATTCCATTTAATAATGTAGACAAAATAAAGTATTTGGGAGTGTACCTGCCACAACAAACCCAGGAACTATAAAAACACAATTACAAAACACTTCTCACACAAAGTCAGATCTTAATATTTGGAAAAATATCAGTTGCTCATTGAGCTGAGCTAAGATAATAAAGATCATAAAAATGACAATTCTGCCTAAATTGGTTTACTTATTTAGTGCTGTACCAAACTGCCAAAAAATATTTGCTAGAACTAGAAAAAAATCATAAAAAAATTCATCTGGAACAACAAAAAGTCAGAAATTTCAAGGGAATTAATGAAAAACAAAACCCATGGTGGCTTAGTAGTACCAGATCTAAAACTATATTATAAAGCAGCAATTATCAAAACCATTGGTACTGGCAAGAAATAATGGTGTGTCAGTGAAATAGGTTAGATACACACGACATAATCAATGCCTATAATAATCAAGTATTTGAAAAACCTCAAACTCTAGCTTCTGGAATATAAATTCACCATTTGACAAAAATTGCTGGGAAAACTGGAAAATAATATATCAGAAACTCATCGTAAACCTACATCTCACATCCTATACCAAAATAAAATAATGTAATGTGTACATGATTTGTGCATAAAAGGTAACACTATATATATATTAGGAATGCAAGGGATAATTTATCAGACCTTTGGAAAAGGGAGGAATTTATGACCAAAGACAAACTAGAGAACATTATGAAAGGCAAAATGGACAACTTTTGATTACATTAAAGTAAAAAGTTTTTGCACAAACAAAACCAACAGAAACAAGATTAAAACAGAAGTAAAAAGTGGGGAAAATATTTTACAGATACTGTTTCTGATAAAGGTCTCATATCTAAATATATATAAAGAACTGTGTCAAATTTATTAAGAATACAAGTCTTCCTCCAAGTGATAAATGATCAAAGGATATGAACAATTTTCACATGATGAAATTAAAGCCATTTATAGTTATTTGAAAAAATTCTGTAAATCAGTATTGATTAGAGAAATGAAAATTAAAATAACTCTGAGGTACTACCTCACACCTTTCAGATTGACTAGGAAGACAGGAAAAGATAATGATAAATGTTGGAAGGGATGTGGAAAAACTGGGATATTAATACATTGTTGGTGGCATTGTGAACTAATTCAACTGTTCTGAAAAGCAATTTGAAATTATGCCCAGAGGGCTATAAAATCGAGCATACTTTTGATCCAGCAGTGCTATTACTAAGTCTGTATCCCGAGGAAATCATAAACAAGGGAAAAGGACCCACATGTACCAACATGTTTATAGCAGCTCTTTTTGTGGTAGTAAAGCACTGGAAGATGAGTAGATGTCCATCAATTGGTGAATGGCTGAATGAGCTGTGGTATATGAAGGTAATGGAATATTATTGTTGTATAAAAACATTGAGCAAGCTGATTTTAGAAAGGCTTGGAGACATTTATGTGAAGTGATGCTGAATGAAATAAGCAGAACCAGGAATACATTGTACACAATAACAGCAAGAATGTGCAATTATCATTTATGAAAGACTGAGTTCTTCTTAGTGATTCCATGATGCAAGGCAATCTCAAAAGATTTTGGATAGAAAATGTTATCTGCATCTAGAAAAGAACTATGGAGATTG
Organism: Sarcophilus harrisii; assembly: GCF_902635505.1. NCBI lineage: Eukaryota > Metazoa > Chordata > Mammalia > Dasyuromorphia > Dasyuridae > Sarcophilus > Sarcophilus harrisii. Next base: position 298,709,691 of record NC_045427.1, read on the forward strand.
AATGTAAATCAACACATGTTATGTTCACTTCTGATTTTTTTTTTCCCTTTCCCATGGTTTTTCCTTTTTGTACTGGTTTTTCTGTCCCAACATGCTCCATAAAGCAATGTGTTTTAAAAATAAACAAAATAAAAAAAAATCAATTTAAAGGAATGACATTCCAGGCATAGGGAGCAATATGCACAAGGACAGAAATACAAGAAAGTATTACATGTGTTCATAGGATGAAGAGAAGTATAGTATAGATAAAGCATAGAATGTATAGAGAGAATTTAAGGGCTGTAAAACCAGAAAGGGTGGCACCCTGATTGTGGAGGACCTTTGATTGGGGAGAAAAGGGAGATTATCTGAGTTCAAGTATGGCTTCAGGCACTTAACATTTCCTAGCTCTATGACTCTGGGCAAGTCACTTAACCTCAATTGCCTTGCAAAAAAGAAAAAGAAAAAAAAAGTGAATGCTATAAAACTATACGACCATATTTATAATAAACATCAAATATCTCCTACTTACTAGATACTGTGCTAAGTACTGGGGATACAAATACCAAAGGGAAAAAAAAAGGAAAGACAATCCCTGGCTTCATAAAGGTTACAGTCTAATGGAGAAAGGTAATACACAAAAGGAAATTGAAAAGAGGAAAATGAAATACCCAATGAAGAGGCATGGTAGAAATGGCTCAAAGTAGTGTAGTCAGATGAGAAATGAAGAGATGTTTGAGCTAAGCTCAAACTTTTAGAGTTCATGGCTCTACTCTTTAGTCAGATGGGGAGAGTATAGTGATGAGGTAGAATACTAAACCTGGTGGGATTTTACAGGGAAGATGAGATTTTTAATCCAATAATGAGCTCCTTGGAGAGGAACAGAGCAGAAAAATTAGAGGAATCCTGGAGTAGTACAGCTGGATGAGAATTAAGAAGGCTTGGGTCTTCCAAAAAAGATGTGAAAAAGTACCACTCTGTCCACTCACACTTTTGCGTAGATGAGGAGCTGTAAGAAGGTGGTTGTTTAGTCATTTCAATATTGTCTGAGTCACTTGGGGTTTTTTTCTTGGCAGAAATATTGAAGTGGTTTGCCATTTTTTTCTCCCAGTTTATTTTACAGATGAGAAAACTGAGGCAAACAGGTTTAAGTGACTCCTTAGGATGACATAGCTAATAAATATCTGAGACAAGATTTGAATTTAGAAGTAGGAATCTCTCTGCCTTCAAGTTCAGTACTCTATCCAGTGTGCCACTTAGCTGCTCCACTATAAGAGTAGAACATGGCATATAATGTCAGATTTAGTTGGTTAGATTAGCTGAGCTATCTTTGCAGCTCTTTTTTATTGTTATAGGGATGGCTCTCTTAACTATATGGGAGAGGGATATAATGAGAAGTGGTAATATTAAAACAAATGTTATAAATAAAATTGATTTAAAAATAAGAGGGATCAGAATCAAATGTTAGCTTAAGCCAGCGAACATAAGAGAATAAACAGTTTTGCTACCAATAGAAAGATTGCTATTGTTATTTATCATTTATTCTCAAAGATGATCAATGATATCAGGAGGTCTGACATCTTGACTTGCAAGTAAATTGGATTTAAATGAGGCAGAACTGTGCAAAGTCATCAGCCTTAATCTCTCCTCTCAAGTCATCTAAGTCCAATGGTAAGACACAAGTCAGAAAGATTGGTGATGGCTCTGGATGCAGTGAGGGATCTTGATCTTTTTAAACTGAGGTCTCCTTCAGGTTTCAGTTTGTCTGAAGTAACACTCATTCAATGAATAAGACTAGGTAAGAATTGAGAATCAATTTGAGAAGCAGATTTTGTGGGTAAGGATGGTGGTGGTGTGATATTAAGTTTAGTTTGGGACATGTTGAGCTCAACTCTCTTTCCTTTCATACTGTGTGTTAGAACAGTAACAACAATAACACTTTTTTCCCATATTGACTAGATCCTTACTCCTGAACAGCAGCTTACTATTTTAATATAATCAAATGAGACAGTTTACTTTCCCATCTGGGTTCTTATTTATTAAATTCCCCTGTCCTTCTCCAGGAAATATATCACTGTCAAATGTGACTGGCAGGGAAGATTAGTTTATAGTGACTTTTTTATCATTGTGAGTCATACAGAAAAAGAGAAGATTAGAGGGAGGACTCTTGTCTGAAGGTATCTGAAGGCATTTCTTTTTGAGAAAGTCAGATTTCTTAGAACTGGTCAACTGATGGAATTAATAAGCAAGGATAAAGGGTATATTTCTTTGATTATACATTGCATTATTGAGTCCCCTTGGAGAAGGTTATTTATTTTTTATTGCACTGGCTGAATTGTGCTTTTTATCCCACCAGAGAAACACTCATTATCCTTGGTCCAGCCTGCTCTAAAGTAAGATGGCAATGATTGGTTTTTATGATATTATATGTGACTTCTAGGTATCTATGATTTGAAGAAATGGGAAAGAAGCCAAACAAATATCTCACACTTGGTGATCATGTCACATGTTATTTCTGTTAATTTCTTTTTCTGTATTTTATGGCTACCACTCCTCATTATTTTATGATTTGCCTATCAAATTCTTATCTTTCCCATCTACAAGAGGATATCTTCAAAAATTATGGAAATGGCTAAAATGGCTTTTTTTTTTTTTTTGCAAAAATCTTTTGATAGTGGAGTTGAATATGGACTTTATATGTACAATATAGGTAAGAACTTTGACCTCTCCCTCTCTCTCTCTTTTTTTTTTTTTTTTTTTTTTTAGTTTAAGAACTTTGACCCTTTCCCTCCCTTCCCCTTTTGATCAAAACCCTGGCTCTTATTAACAGCATGACCTTGGGGAAGACTTTTTAGCTTGACTGATCCTCAATTTCCTTCTCCATAAAGTTGGAATAGTCATATTTCTAAATACTTCTGAGGTCTTTTAAAGAGATGCTGCCATTATTTTATTTTGGTGGTGTAATGAAGCATCCTTCAGAATCTAACAATGGAAAACTGAGATTTCAGATTTTGAGGTGATGCCCTAGAACCAATTAAAACACATCCCTGCATGAAATTCAGATTTCAGATTGTGACTCTGTGTGTGACTCCTAGGATAGTGAAGGAGACTATGAGAGGATGGGCCAGAGGTTTAGCAGCCCAGGAGACTGAAGCTCTGTTTGCTCTGGGGTGTCAGGGGCTGAGACTTCTGGATTCATTGCTACTTTTGGCCTTCCTGGTGGCCTCAGCAGCCAAGAGTGCCTCCTTCTATCCCTGGCTGCCCTCCTTTTCTCCCAGATATTGATTCAGTTGGTGCAATACATATATTTGCTACATTTCACTCCACGTGATTATGGTGGCTCATCCTTGGGCTAGGGTAGAATCATCCTTGATGTTGCACCTGATATGGAAAGTTAACAATTCCTTGGCAGAGAGGGAAGTGGCCCCTGAACTTACACATCACCCCTTCTCTTGGTCTGGCTTCAGATTCAGGGCAGGCGCCAGTTCAAGGTTCTGACCCTTTCATTGAAGGCCAACATTGGGATTAGGGCATGGAAAAACTAACTGGCAGCCTCCTCTGCCTCGAGTCCAGTCCACCTGGCTGCCACACAACAGCTAACTGTCCTCAGGTTTAGCCTGGCGGGGCTGAGAGGAAGAGCCTGCTCAGCTGAGAGTATCAGTCTGCAGGGCCCCTTTTTCCTGGTTGACTCACATTATGGTCCATTATTAAACATATGGGAATCAATGTTCCATCCACATCTGGGGGTGACTTTTTGTAGCAAGATAAGCATATCTATTTTTATATATTTATAAATATAATTTTCTATAACAAAGAGACTAGAGGAGTGAGAAGGGTCCTTTGGAATATGTTGAGGACACCTCAGTGGATCTCTGCACCACAAGCCCAAACAAATAGCTTTTTCCAGACTGGCCTGGGTCAACCTGACCCAGTAGGACTTATATTTGTGTTGGGTAGGGCAGGTGCTGGAGGCAGAAAGATGAATAAAACCAGAGATCAGGGGAATTTAAAAGCATATTACCATTTGTAGCAATATGGTCTAGGATACTGAGTTAGCTTCATAGGTAGGAAAACTTAAATTCAATTTTAGCCTCTGCTATTAAACTGACTGTGTGACTCTTGGCAAATCACTTAACTCCCCAGTGTTCTTGACAAAGGCTTTAAAATTGCTGAGAAGGGTCTGACTTACATCATAGAGGGATTTTACATTCGAAGACTCTATCAATGAAACCATAGGTTTAGTCCCTCTTCCTATTAAATGTTCAGAAACTTAAAGTTCGAATGGAACTTAGAGGTTAGAAACTCCTCTGGGATATTTCCAGTCTTCATCAGTGGCAAGGAAGTCACTATGTTTTGATACAGATAATTCCACTTTTAGACATTAATCATTAAGGTATTTTCTCTTTTGAGCTTAAGTCAGAGGACTCTTCCTTTTCTTACTCCAGTGACCTTAAGCAGGTCATCTAACTATTCTCAGACTATTTTCTCATTTGTAAACAGAGAGGATTGGGAATTGGACTAGACCTCTTAAATAACTTCCTAGTTTTAAATCTATAATCTTAGCATCCACTGAAATATTAGGCAGAAATATATATTTTTTCTAGTTTTTAGGGGGAGTTTATTTAATATTTCTCCAAGTTACATTGAAAAAATTACATTTGTTTCTAATTTAAATTCTAGGTTCTCTCTCTTATCCCCATCCACAGTTAAGAAACCAGTTATGAAGTTATGTAAAACATTTGCATAAAAATCCCTGTGAAAAAAATCTCCCATCTTTTTATTTTTTGCTGAGGCAATTGGAATTAAGTGACTTGCCCAGGGTTACACAGCTAGTAAGTTTTAAGTGTCTGAGACTAGATTTGAATGCAGGCCCTCCTGACTTCAGGGTTGGTGTTCTATCCACTGTGCCACCTAGGTGCCTCCAAAATCTCCCAATTTAATGAAAATAAAAACCCTCAAGAAAAATTAAGTTTTGAGAGAGAAAGAGAAAGAGAGAGAGAGAGAGAGAGAAAGAGAGAGAGAGAGAATGAATGAGAAAATGCTTCAGTCTGTATTCAGATACAATCAGTTTCTTCTCTAGGTATGGATGGGATTTTTCATAAATCCTTCAGAATTGTCATGGATGATTGTGGTACTGAGAATAGCAAAGTCATTTACAGCTAGTCATCCCAGAACATTGCTCGCTCTTTGTGTACAGTACATTTTACTTTGCTTGAGTTCATGGAGATTTTTCTTTTTCTGAGAGAGAGAGAGAGAGAGAGAGAGAGAGAGAGAGAGAGAGAGAATGAATGAGAAAATACTTCAGTCTGTATTCAGATACAATCAGTTTCTTCTCTAAGTATGGATGGGATTTTTCATAAATTCTTCAGAGTAGTCATGGGTGATTGTGATACTGAGAATAGCAAAGTCATTTATAGCTAGTCATCCCAGAACATTGCTTGCTCTTTGTGTACAGTACATTTAAAATTTGCATTGGATGTAGCTGGTTCAATTCATTACTGCTGTTCATCTCATTGCTGGAGATGGCCATGTCCTTCAGAATTGATCATCATATAGTATTGTTGTTGAAGTATATAATGATCTTCTGGTCTTGCTCATTTCACTCAGCATCAGTTCATGTAAGTATCTCCAGGCCTTTCTGAAATCATCCTGCTGGTCATTTCTTACAGAACAACAATATTCCATAATATTCATATACCACAATTTATTCATCCATTCTCCAATTGATGGGTATCCACTCAGTTTCCAGTTTCTGGCCACTACAAAGAGACCTGCCACAAACATTCTTGCACATACAGATCCCTTTCCCTTCTTTAAGATTTTTTTGGGATATAAGCCCAGTAGAAATACTGTGGATCAAAGGGTATGCACAGTTTGATAACTTTTCGAGTATAGTTCCAAATTGCTCTCCAGAATGGCTGGATGTATTCACAATTCCACCAATAATGTATGAATGTCCCTTTTTTCCCACATCCCCTCCAACATTCAGCATTATCTTTCCCTGTCATTCTAGCAATCTGACAGGTGTGTAGTAGTATCTCAGAGTTATCTTAATGCATTTCTCTGATTAATAATGACTTGGAGCATCTTTACATATGGCTAGAAATAGTTTCAATTTCTTCGTCTGAGAATTATCTGTTCACATCCTTTGACCATTTATCAATTGGAGAATGACTTGATTTCTTATAAATCAGAGTCAATTCCCTATATATTTTGGAAACGAAGCCTTTATCAGAACCTTTGACTGTAAAAATGTTTTCCCAGTTTATTGTTTCCCTTCTAATCTTTCCTGCATTAGTTTTGTTTGTACAAAAACTTTTCAATTTGATATAATCAAAATTTTCTATTTTGTAGTCAATAGTGATCTCTAGTTCTTCTTTGGTCATAAATTCCTTCCTCTTTCACAGGTCTGAGAGGTAAACTATCCTATGCTCTTCCAATTTATTTATACTCTCATTCTTTATGCCTAGGTCACGAACATTTTGACTTTATCTTGGTGTACGTTGTTGAGTGTGGGTCAATGCCTAGTTTCTGCCATACTAATTTCCAATTTTCCCAACAACTTTTGTCAACTATTTGAGTTCTTATCCCCAAAACTGGGGTCTTTGGGTTTGTCAAACACTAGATTTTTAAAGTTATTGGCTGTTTTGTCCTTTGAACCTAACTGATTCCACTGATCAACTCGTCTATTTCTTAGTCAATACCAAATGGTTTTGGTAACTGCTGCTTTATAATGTAATTTTAGATCTGGTACAGCCAGGCCACCTTCATTTAATTTTTTTTTTCATTAATTCCCTTGAAATTCTTGACCTTTTCTTTTTCCATATGGACTTTGTTGTTATTTTTTCTAAGTTATTAAAAATAGTTTTTTGGGAGTCTGATTGGTATAGTGCTAAATAAATAGATTAGTTTGGGTAGCATTGTCATCTTTATTATATTTGCTGACCCAATCCAAGAGCATTTAATATTTTTCTAGTTGGTTAGATCAGACTTAATTTGTATGGAAAGTGTTTTATAGTTTTGCTCATAAAGTTTCTGATTTTCCCTTGGCAGATAGATTCCTAAGTATTTTATACTATCAGTAGTTACTTTAAATGGAATTTCTCTTTGTAACTGACTGTTGGATTTTGTTAGTGATATATAAGAATGCTGATGACTTATGTGATTTTATTTTATAACCAGCAACTTTGCTAAAGTTGTGGATTATTTCTAATAACTTTTTAGTAGAATCTCTGGTGTTCTTTAAGTATACCATCATATCATCTGCAAAGAGTGATAATTTGGTTTCCTCATTGCCTATTCTTATTCCTGTAATCTCTTTCTCAGCTCTTATTGCCAAAGCTAGCATTTCTAATACAATATTAAATAGTAACAGTGATAGTGGGCAGCCTTGTTTCACTCCTGATCTTATTGGGAATGGTTGCAGATTGTCCCCATTACATATGATGCTTACTGCTGGTTTTAAATAGATGCTACTGATTATTTTAAGGAAAAGTCTATTTATTCCTATACTCTCTATACTCTCAAGTGTTTTTTGTGGGGAGCAGGCACTAATCTACAGCCACATAAGGCCAACCTTGAATAGGTTGAAATCTCCTAATCACATCATACCAAAGACTTCCTGAATAGGAATCTCCTAATCACATCCTAACTTTGAATAGGCAGATATCTAGGCATCCCCTAATCACATCATAGAGCTTCCTGCCACCAGAAACATATGAGCAGCTCATCTTTGGGCGGGATACCAACCCTTTGTCATGGATCCCCACCCTGTACTGTGTTTGAACAACCCTGCCTTCTTTTCTACTGCTATATATATCTGTACTATTGCACCCATTAAAATGAGGCTTAATCAGATGGATTTGACTTGCCTCCATTTTGCTTGTCCCCTCTCTCTTGCCCTTATCTCTTTTCTTCCATGGTCCACACAATCTGCCTCGTGGGCCGAGGCAGTTTTTTAATAGGATTGGATGTTGGATTTTATCAAATGCTTTTTCTGCATCTATTGAGATGATCATATGGTTTTTGTTAATTTGGTTATTAATATGGCCAATTATACTGATAGTTTTCCCAATATTAAACCAGCCCTGCATTCCTGGTATAAATCCTACTTGATCATGGTGTATTATTTTGGGGATGATTTTCTGTAGTCTTTTTGCTAATATCTTATTTTAGATTTTAGCATCAATATTCATTAGGGAAATTGGTCTATAATTTTCTTTCTCTGTTTTCAGCCTACCTGGTTTAGGTATCAGTACCATGTCTGTGTCATAAAAAGAATTTGGTAGGACTCCTTCATTCCTTATTTTTTCAAATAGTTTATATTCCATTGGGGTAATTGTTCTTTAAATGTTTGATAGAATTCAGAAGTAAATCCATTTGGTCCTGGGAATTTTTTCTTAGGGAGTTGATTAATAGCTTGTTCTATTTCTTTTTCTGAAATAGGACTATTTAAGCAATTTACTTTCTCCTCTGTTAATCTGGGAAGCCTATATTTTTGGAAGTAGTCATCCATTTCACTTAGGTTATCAAATTTATTGTCATGAAGTTGGGCAAAGTAACTCCTTATTTCTTTAATTTCCTCTTCATTGATGGAAAGTTCTCCCTTTTCATTTTTAAGACTACTAATTTCATTTTCCTCTCTCCTTTTTCTCATCAGATTTACCAAAGGTTTATCAATTTTATTGGTTTTTTTTCATAAAAACTCTTAATTTTATTTATTAGTTCATTTTTTTTACTTTCACTATTATTTTCTCCTTTTAATTTTAGAATTTCAAGTTTAGTATTTGTTTGATTGGGAGTTTTTAATTTGGTGTTTTTCTAGCTTTTTAAGTTTCAAGCCCAATTCATTGATCTTTTCTTTCTCTATTTTATTCAAATAGCCCTCTAAGGATATAAAATTTACCCTTATTATGGCTTTGGCTGCATCCCACAAATTTTGGTATGATGTCTCATTGTTGTCATTATCTTGAGTGAAATTATCAATTGTGCCTCTAATTTGCTCTTTCACCCAATCATTCTTTAAGATGAGATTATTTAGTTTCCAATTATTTTGTTCTATTTACCCCTAACTTTTTGTTGAGTGTAGTTTTTATTGCATCGTGATCTGAAAAGAAAGCATTTACTATTTCTGCCTTCCTTCATTTAAATTTGAGGTCTTTATATCCTAATATATGGTTAATTTTTGTATAGGTTCCATGAACTGCTGAGAAATTTTCTCCAAAGACCTATCATACCTAATTTTTCTAATATTCTATTTACCTGTTTATTTTTGTCTTGTTTGTTTTGTGGTTTGATTTATCTAATTCTGAGAGTGCAAGGTTGAGACACCCACTATTATAGTTTTGCTGTTTATTTCTTCTTGCAACTCTCTTAACTTCTCTTTTAGGAAGTTAGATGCTATACCACTTGGTGCATATATGTTTAGTATAGATATTGCTTCATTGTCTATGCTGTCCTTTAGCAAGATATAGTTTCCTTCCTTATCTCTTTTAATTAGATCATTTTTAGCTTTTGCTTGATCTGAGATAAGGATGGCTACCCCTGCTTTTTTGGCTTCATCTGAAGCATAATAGATTCTGCTCTAGCCTGTTACCTTTACTGTGTATATATCTCTCTGCTTTAAATGTGTTTTCTATAAACAACATATTATAGGGTTCTGACTTTTGATCCAGTCTGCTATCCACCTCCACTTAATGGGAGAATTCATCCCATTCCCATTTATGGTTAAAATGACTAATTCTGTATTTTCTGCCATCTTATTATCCCCAGATAATGCTTTTCTTTTTCTTACCCTCCCCCCCACCACCCTCTTTCCCAGTTTTGAACTTATGGGCCCTAATTGTATCACGCTGCTCCCCCTCTTTAGGATCCCTCCCTCACCACTTTGAATCTCTTCCCCTTTCTTGTTCCCTTCCCTTATTACTCTTTTCCTTTTCCTTTTTCCTCTCCCCCTTTTTAATGAGGTGAGAGAAGATTCTCTGTAAAACAAATATGTCAATTATTTTCTCTTTGAGCCAACTCTGATAAGAATAGGATTCACATAATGTTCCTCCCCCTCTCTAAATTCCCTCAGATATGATAGGTTTTCTTTGCCTCTTTGTGGGATGTAGTTTCTCTCTTTTTATCCCCCTTTCCCCTTTTTCTGACACTATCCCCTTTCCATTTCTACTTCCCTTTTTATATTATATCAGTAAAATCAAATTATACAAGTAGTCTTTATGTATATCCACAAGAGAAATACAATTCTCAAGAGTTCCTTTTACCTTTTCTGCTTCTCTTGAGTCCTATGGTTGGAGATCAAATTTTTTGTTTAGTTCTGGTTTTTTCTTTAGAAACAAATGGAATTCATCTGTTTCATTAAATGTGCATCTTCTTCCCTAGAAGAAAATGCTCAGCTTGGCTGGGTAGTTTATTCTTTGCTGCATTCCAAGTTCTTTTGCCTTTCAGAATATCAGATTCCAGGCCCTTCAATCCTTTAGTGTGGAGGCAGCCAGATCTTGGGTGATCCTTATTGTGGCACTTTGGTATTTAAATTGTTTTTTTTCTGGCTGCTTGTAATATTTTTTCCTTAATCTGATAGTCCTGAAATTTGGCCACAATATTCCTTGGAGTTTTTATTTTAGGGTCTTTCTCAGAAGGTGTTCGATGAATTCTTTCAATGCCTATTTTACCTTCTGATTCTATTATATCTGGACAATTCTCTTTGATGATTTCCTGTAAAATGGTATCTAGGCTCTTTTTTTCATCATAATTTTCGGAAAGTCCAATGATCCTCAGGTTATCTCTTCCAGATCTATTTTCCAGGTCTGTTGTTTTTCCAAGTAGATATTTAACTTTTTTTTCCTAATTTTTTTTTTTTTTTTTTTTTTTTTTGCTCAACTGATTCTTGTTGTCTCAATGAATCATTGGTTTCTATTTGTTCAGTTCTGATTTATAATGAGTTATTTTCTTTATTAGCTTTCCTTACTTCTTTTTGTATATGTCCAATTGAGTTTTTAAATGAGTTGTTTTGCTCTATGGAATTTTTTTCCATTCCACCATTTTTTTTTTTTTTTGTGTGTGTGTGTGTGAGTTATTTTCTTTTTCCAAATCACAAATCCGACTTTCTTGGGAACTCCTTATTTTTTTTTCCAATTCACAAATCCTACTTTCCTGGGATTTTTTTTTTTTTTTTGCCTTTTCCAATTCAAAAATTCTGTTTTCCTTCACTTCCTGGGAATTCTTTACCTTTTCCAATTAACATTTCAGAAAGTTGTTACTTTCTTGCATAGCTTCTCTTTCCTTTCCCCATTTTTCTTCTAACTCTCTTTTAAGACTTTTAATGGTTTCTTCTAGGAGAGTGTTATGTGAAGGGACCCAGGTAACATTCCCTTTTGAGGTATTATCTGGAGACTGTTTGCTATTATTCTCCTAGGGGTTGCAAACCTGCTTTCTTTCTGTATAGAAGCTAATGACTGTCCTTTTGATTTTTTTTTACTCATTTTTAAAAGCCTTTAGGGTCTGCCTTCAGGGTAAGGAGGTTACCAGCTTCCTCTGCAAAGCAGGAATAGGTATAAAGGGTTGCAAAGAGCAGAGAGGTACGGGAGTGCTCTGGGAGAAAGTCTCCTCCCCTTCCCCCCCCCCCCCCCCCCCCACTGGAAGTGATTCAGACCTGGTTGACACTGGCTGGAGCTGGGAACTTCCCAGTGAAGAACCCTCATTGTGTGGATTAGCAACTGCTCTGAGGCTAGATGCTGAGCAGTGAAAGTGTCAATACCCTAGGCTAAAGCTCACCACAGAACTGTGGGTATTAGCAGCTGATCAGCCAGTAGTCCCACACAGACTGGAAGTGTCCTTAGGGCTGTGCCCCCCTGCCATGCAGGTTAGTAACTGCCCAAGCAAGCCCATACTGCAGAATGTGGCTGCAGAGCTGTGTTATGGTCTGCACTGGGTCCCTCACTTCCGGTTTTGGGTGGGTGTAGCCAGATCCTGTTATGTTCTGGCATTTTTTAGGGTACTTTCTGCCTTTGGCTTTAATTTCTCTGCCAGTTTACTGCTTTGTAATCAAGGCAGAGCAGTCAGCCTATCCAGAGTCATCTCTGTAATTTTCTAATCTCAGAGGCCACCCCCTTTCCCATCAGCTCTGTTTCTAGCCTTTCCTACTTCCCTGCCTGTGCTGGTCTGTTCCCTCCCCTCAGGACAAACCTTTCCTGGTGATCTTCCAAATTATCTTTGGCTGTTGAGTTATACTTCTAATCCTTGTGGGTTTTACCAGTCAAGTGCTATTTTTGAGGCTGAATTTAATCTCTGGTTGAGGTTATGAGAGGAGCTTAGAAAGTTGCGTGTGCCTTCTCCACCATCTTGGTCTGTGCAAAAACTTTTTACTTTAACATAATCAAAGTTGTCCAATGTGCCTTTCGAAATGTTTTCAAGTTCTTCTTTGGTCAAAAATTCCCCTCTCCAAAGATTTATAGGTAAATTATTTTTTGCTCTCCTAATTTGTTTATGGTATTATCTTTTATGCCCAAATTATGTACTCATTTTGACTTTCTTTTGGAATGAAGTGTGAAATGTAAGTCTATGCTGAGTTTCTGACACATTATTTTCCAGTTTTTCCAGCAATTTTTGTCAAATAGTGAGTTTGTATTACAGAAGCTGGAGTTTGGGGTTTTATCAAAAACTTGATTACTATAGGCCTTGATTGTTGTGTTATGTGCATCTAATCATTCCACTGAATCACCACTTTATTTCTTAGCCAATATCAAATGCTTTTGATGACTGCTATTTTATAATATAGTTTCAGATTTAGTATTAGCAGTACTAGCTACCATCCTTTTTATTCTTTTTCATCAGTTCCTTTGATATTCTTCATCTTTTGTTCTTCCAGATGAATTTTGTTGTTATTTTTTCTAGTTCTACAAAATATTTTTTGGCAGGTTCTATGGTATAGCACTGAACAAGTAAACCAATTTGGGCAGAATTGTCATTTTTATTATATTAGCTTGACCTTCCCATGAGCAATCAACATTTTTCCAATTGTTTAGATCTGACTTTATTTGTGTGAAAAATATATCTCTTTCTGATGGCCATTGTCAGTAATATATAGAAATGCTGATGATTTGTACAGGTTTGTTTTATATCCTGCAACTTTGCTCAAGCTGTGATTTGTTTTGAGTAGCTTTTTAAATGATTTTCTAGAATTCTTTAAGTATATCACTATGTCATCTGCAAAGACTGATATTTTTATTTCCTCATTGCCTATTTTAATTTCTTTAATTTCTTTTTCTTTTATTATTGTTAAAGCCAACTTTTCTAGTACAATATTGAATAATAGTGATGATAATGGGCATCCTTGTTTTACCTGTGATCTTATTGGGAACGTGTCCAGCTTCTCTCTATTACAAATAATACTTGCTTTACCCTTATGCTCTATTGTGTTTTTAATAGGAATAAAGTGCTTTATTTTGTCAAAAGCTTTTTCCTGCATCTACTGAGATTATATGACTTCTGTTGGTTTTGTTATTGATATGGTTGATTATGCCAATAGTTTTCCTGGTATAAATTCCACTTAGCCAGAATATATTATTTTGCTGCTAAGTTGCTGTAATCTTTTTGCTAATATTTTATTTAAAATTTTTACATCGATATTCAGTAGAGATTGGTCTGTAATTTTCTTTCTGTGTTTTGGTCCTTCTTGGTTTAGGTATTAGTTTGATATTTGTGTCATAGAAGGAATTTGCCCTTCTTTATCTATTTTTCCAAATAGTTAATTGTTCTTTAAAAGTCTGGAGGAATTCACTTGTGAATCCATCTGGCTCTGGAGATTTTTTTCTTAGGGAATTCATTAATGACTTGTTCAAAATCTTGTTTTCTAAAATGGGACTATTTAAGTAATTCATTTTCTTTTCTCTTAATCGGGGCAATTTATATTTTTGTAAATATTCATTTTGATTAGATTGTCAACTTGCTGCCACACAGTTGGGCAAAATAGCTCCTAAATATTGCTTTAATTTTTTTGTGATTTGTGACAAGTTCACACCCTTTTAATTTTTGATGCTGCTGATTTGTTTCCCTTTCCTTTTTCTAATTAAACTAACCAAAGATTTAGCTTTTTTTTTTTCATAAAACCAACTCTTAGTTTTATTAACTAATTCAATAGTTTTCTTAGTTTCAATTTTATTAATCTTTCCTTTGAGTTTCAGAATTTCCAATTTGGTATTTAATTGGGGTTTTTAAAATTTGTTTTTTTCTGGCTTTTTTAGTTGTATACCCAATTCATTGATCTCCTCTTTTTCTGTTGTATTCATGTGCCTATTTAGAGATACAAAATTTCCCCTGAGGGAAGGTCTTTATGACCAAAGCAGAACTAGAGATCATTACTGATCACAAAATAGAAAATTTCGATTATACCAAACTGAAAAGTTTTTGTACAAACAAGACTAATGCAGACAAGATTAGAAGGGAAGCAATAAACTGGGAAAATATTTTTACATTCAAAGGTTCTGATAAAGGCCTCATTTCCAAAATATATAGAGAATTAACTCTAATTTATAAAAAATCAAGCCATTCTCCAATTGAAAAATGGTCAAAGGATATGAACAGACAATTCTCAGATGAAGAAATTGAAACTATTTCTAGTCATATGAAAAGATGCTCCAAGTCATTATTAATCAGAGAAATGCAAATTAAGACAACTCTAAGATACCACTACACACCTGTCAGATTGGCTAAGATGACAGGAAAAAATAATGATGATTGTTGGAGGGGATGCGGGAAAACTGGGACATTGATGCATTGTTGGTGGAGTTGTGAACGAATCCAACCATTTTGGAGAGTAGTTTGGAACTATGCTCAAAAAGTTATCAAACTGTGCATACCCTTTGATCCAGCAGTGTTACTACTGGGATTATATCCCAAAGAGATTATAAAGAAGGGAAAGGGACCTGTATGTGCACGAATGTTTGTGGCAGCCCTTTTTGTAGTGGCTAGAAACTGGAAACTGAATGGATGTCCATCAGTTGGAGAATGGCTGAATAAACTGTGGTATATGAAAATTATGGAATATTACAGTTCTGTAAAAAATGACCAATAGGATGATTTCAGAAAGGCCTGGAGGGACTTACACGAACTGATGCTGAGCGAAATGAGCAGGACCAGGAGATCATTATATACTTCAACAACAATAATAGATGATGACCAGTTCTGATGGATCAGGCCATCCTCAGCAAGGAGATCAACCAAATCATTTCTAATGGAGCAGTAATGAACTGAACTAGCTATGCCCAGAAAAATAACTCTGGGAGATGACTAAAAACCATTACATTAAATTCCCAATCCCTATATTTATGCACACATGCATTTTTGATTTCCTTCACAAGCTAATTGTACAATAATTCAGAGTCTGATTCTTTTTGTACAGCAAAATAATGTTTTGGTCATGTATACTTATTGTGTATCTAAGTTATATTTTAATATATTTAACATCTACTGGTCATCCTGCCATCTAGGGGAGGGGGTGGGGGGGGTAAGAGGTGAAAAATTGGAACAAGAGGTTTGGCAATTGTTAATGCTGTAAAGTTACCCATGTATATATCCTGTAAATAAAAGGCTATTAAAAAAAAAAAGCAAAATTTTCCCCTGAGAACTCCTTTGGCTGCATTCCATAGGTTCTAGTATGTTTTCTCATTATTGTTATTCTCTTGGATGAAATTATGGGTTGTTTCTGTGATTTGTTGTTTGGCCCACTCAGTTTTTAGAATTAGATTATTTAATTTCCAATCAGCTTTTAGGCTATCTGTCCCTGCACCTTTATTAAATATAATTTTTGTAGCATTGTGTTTTGAAAAGGAAGCATTTACTACTTCTGCCTTTCTGCATTTGATTTTGAGGGTTTTTTTTAATACCCTAATTATATGGTCAATTTTTTAGTGGGTGCTAAGTACTTCTGAGAAAAAGATGCATGCCTTTCTGTTCCTATTTAAATTTCTCTAGTAGTCTATTATATCTAGGTTTTCTAGGATTCTATTAACCTCAATAATTACTGTCTTTTTTATTTTGTGGTTAGATTTGTCTGAATCTGAGAGGGGAAGGTTGAGGTTCTCCCACTCATATAGGTTTGCTGTCTGTTTCTTCATGTCACTGGCTTAATATGTTTTTTAGGAATCTGGCTCCTCTACCAGTTGGTTCATATATATTTGATACTGTTCCTGCTTCATTGTTTACAATGCTTTTTATCAAGATGCATTTTCCCTTCCTTATCTCTTTTAATAAGACCTATTTTTACTTTTACTTTATCTGAAATCAGAATTGTTACCTCTGCTTTTTTAATTTCAGTGGAACCATAATAAATTCTATTCAAGCCTTTTACCTTTACTCTTTATGCATCTTTCTGTGATTCTTGTAAATAACATATTGTAGAATTCTGTTTTTAATACACTGTATATTTTCTCCATTATATTGGAGAGTCGATCCCATTCATATTCACAGTTATGATTACCAGATCTATATTTTTCTCCATCCTATTTTCTTCCCTTTATATACTTTTGTTCTCTCCTGACCTTAGTAGCATTTTTTCTTTATTTGGTCCACCCCACCTACCATCTTGTCTTCTATTACCCCTTCCCCTTCTCTTAGTAGTATTTATTGTTTAACCCACTCAACCCACTACCTTATCTTCTATCATCTCTTTCCCTTTTCTCTTACCTTTTCCCTAGTATTTCTGCCATCTTCTTAAGGAAAGTTTTTGTAATATGAGCACCTTAGGATATATTTCATATCCTAAATATTGAAAAGGAGCATGTCTTTGAATTTTTTTCTGAAGCTATATGCAATTTGTAGTCCCTTAGTATTTCTATGGTCTTTTGTAGACATGCTTCTAACGTTTGCTCCTCAGGTGCACACCTCAAGATATCATCCATGTAATGTAATAACCTAACTTTTGGAAATACTTTTCTTACTGGAGTAAGAGCATCAGCAATATACATTTGGCACATAGTAGGGCTATTTTTCATTCCTTGTGGCAAAACTGTCCATTCATATCTTTTTTAAGGCTCAGCTAAGTTAATGCTAGGCACTGAAAAGGCAAACCTTTTCATATCCTCCTTATCCAGAGGGATAGAATAGAAACAATCCTTAATGTCTATAACCCAAAGAGGCCATTCTCTAGGCAATTGAGTAGGAGATGGAAATCCAGGCTGAAGAGTTGCCGTAGTTTTCATCTATTCATTTACTTTTCTTAAATCAGTCAACATCCTCCATTTAACAGATTTCTTTCTTACAACAAATACAGGGGAATTCCAAAGACTTAGAGAAGGTTGTAAGTGTCCTTGTTCAAGTTGCTCCTGTATTATATCTAATAAAGCCTGAATTTTATCTCTAGCTAAGGGCCACTGTTCTATTCACACTAGTGTATCAGTTTTCCATTGGATAGGGACAGGTGAAAGTGTTGGCCTTCAACAGCAGCCCTGCCTAAAAAAATGAAGTACCCATTTATAATCCTAATTGTTGTAAAATCGCTCTTCCCCACAGATTGATGGGAAGTTTTTCAACTATAAAAGGAGTAAAAACTCCTGTTTTGCCTTCAAAAGTCCATCTCAAAGGGGTAGCACTAACTTTAGCTGTTATTGATCCTCCTATGCCAGACACGTAGGTGTCTGCCTTAATCTTTGGCCAGTGACTGGGCCAGCAGGCACCTCTTATGATTACAATCTGCACCGGTGTCTACCAATCCTTCTAATAGTATGCCATTTGTATAGATCAGGGATCCTCAAACTTTTTAAATAGGGGGCCAGTTCACTATCCCTCAGACTGTTGGAGGGCCAGACTATAGCAAAAACAAAAACTTTGTTTTGTGGGCCTTTAAATAAAGAAACTTCATAGCCCTGGGTGAGGAGAATAATCATCCTCAGCTGCCACATCTGGCCCATGGGCCATAGTTTGAGGACCCCTCATATAGATAGTGAGCATAGGACGGTCAGCTGTAACAGCTTCAATTCAGAATATTCCTGGATTCTGTTGCTTGGAATCAGAATCTGGGCAACTATCATCAGATTGTTTATTAGGAGTCTGTATCAGTAAACCTGATGCTACTAATTCTCCTGGTTGATAAGTCACACTTTGTCTACCTGTATTAGTGCCTGGTATATTATCTACACATCCCTAGTATGGATGAACACTGTTTTATAAGTACTCTCAGGAGGTACAAGGGTCAAGCCTACTGTGCCTGGAAGCAAGGGATCCATAGGCTGGAGAGGAACAGATTTCACCTCTCCAGAGGGCATCTCAGTTGTCCCACTTGCATACAACTCTATTCTCCCCAATTGTAATCCCTTTCTCTATCAGGCTACTTCCTGGCTGATTATATAATCCCTTTCTCCATCAGGCTACTTCCTGGCTGATTATGTAATCCCTTTCTCCCATCAGATTGTTTCTCTGCTGATTGGTCATGTCTGAGTACTGAACTTCTCAAGACTCTCTAGGTGTAGCATTGGCTGCTATCATGCTCCAAGTATTTTTTGTTTTGGGCCCTAGGGCTGGGCCCTGGGACTGGGCCCCCTATCCCATTTCCCTGAATCAGTCTACATTCTGATGTTCAGTGGAAGCCTCTGTTGATTTTGAACATAGGGTTTTGGGTTTTGTTCTCCCATCTTGTTTTCTCACTCTGTCTCTATGCCTACATTGAGCTTTCAGATGCTCTACTTTACCATATTGAGATCATTGATGAGTCTCTCTGGAAGTCCCTTGCCAAAGCAACCCTGTCTTTCCATGTTGGGATCTTGGGAAGTCTGCATCATAGCCTGGCTATAAAAGGCATTTGTGCCCACTGTGACACTGCATCTTATGATCTCCTCTAAAGGAGTATCCTTGTGCAGTCCTAGTATAATTCTTCTATAAACCTCATTTACATTTTCTTTATTAAGTTGCCTTATCATAATTTCTGTTGCTGCATTTTCACCAATAGTTCCTATGACAGGTATCTGCAGACGTCGTACAAAATCAGCAAAGGTCATTTAGCCCTTGTGCTATTTTCGTGAAGGCCTCTCCTCTGTCCTGTTTAACCTTTCATAGCAGCAGAAGCAATTTGCTTATATGCTGTTATGGGGTAATTAATCTGTGCTGAAGTGTCTGCATAAGAATCTACACCTGTTAATTGGTCAGAGGTGATTGGAGTATTATTTCCTTTTCTTTGGTATTTCCTTTTTATTTTAACTTATTTTAACCTTAAAAAAGGTGGAGCTCTGTTCCTGGGGTAAAGGTGGAGCTGTCCCAAGCTGTGCTACTCTGAGCCTTGGATTTGAGTCCAGAGGCCACTTGTGTTTGTAGGGAATAGCTTTGCTTTCTCTGTTCAGGAAACAGTCTGCTTTCTCAGAGTTTGCTTTCTGAGCTGGCACTAGAAGCTGCCGCACTGATTTGCTCCTCTGAGCCAGGACTGAGAGTCTTGATTGTTGAATGGCTGTGATTAAGACCCTCTCACTGGCTTTCCTAGACTCTATCTTACATCCTTTTCTCCTCAGTGAGACTGACCTTTCTTGAAATTTTTTCAGTCTATCTTGAACTGAAGAAGGGTTTCATTCCATCAGACTGTTCAGAGGCTTGGTTTCATGTGGTTTTCATAGCAAACTGGGAGAGCTCAAGCAGTTTCCTGACTTTTCACTGCTATCTTGGTGCCACCCCCAGATAGCATCATCATAACTTTTAATACTCAGAAACTTTCCTGTTGTCTGCTCAATTTCCTAGCTTATTACTTGGTTTTTACCTCTTTTTTTTTTTTAAAGTAGGCTCTTTTTCCAAGTTAGAGGGTGCATTGTCCCAGGCTTCAGGGGTTTTATGCAGCTGATTTCAGAAATCCTTTTAGGAATATGATCACAGCTAATTGTACAATATTTCAGTCTGATTCTTTTTGTACAGCAAAATAATGGTTTGGTCATGTATACTTATTGTGTATCTAATTTATATTTTAATATATTTAACATCTACTGGTCATCCTGCCATCTGGGAGAGGGGGTGGGGGGTAAGAGGTGAAAAATTGGAACAAGAGGTTTGGCAATTGTTAATGCTGTAAAGTTACCCGTGCATATAACCTGTAAATAAAAGGCTATTAAAAAAAAAAAGGAATATGATCACAAGTACTTTTTTCTCCCCTGAAGCAGTTAGGAATGTCCCTGCCCCACTGTAGCTATTAGATCTAGTGTGCTGAATCAACAGATTTCTGCTTTGCTGACACTTGGACCCTGGGCTTGGGGCTTAGGCTCTACTAGTTCAACCTACATTGGGACTACATTGGGCTTGCACACCAACTCCAATCCTGTTTCACAGACCCTCTCCACTAACCTTCTGAGTCCTCCATGGTTTTCCTAGGGCTGAGAGGTCCAGAAAGCTCTAATCCTGACTCACTGATGTTGGTTCCCAGCTAAGAATGGGGCTGGAGCTTGGGAGGGTCAGGGTCAGGGTTAGGGCCAGGGCTGCCCTAGGGCAGCCTGCACTGGGATTATGTGTTAGGCTCCAACCCTGATTCCATATACATTTTCTACTAACCTCTCAGGTCCTCTTTGATGTCTCTGGGCTGAGGGATCTGGAAGTCATCAGCACTACTGCTAATTCAGAAGTCAAACTGAGCTAGGGCTGGGGCTGAATCACAGCTGCACTGGAGTGACTTGCACCAGGACTTCAGGCTGGACTCTTATCCCAGTGTCACAGACTTTTCCTGCTGAACTTCCAAATTCTTTTTGGCTGAAAAATATTCTAGTACATCTTTTGGTTCTAATGCTCTAAAATTGTTAGGCATTATTTAAAGGAATTTGGAGCGGTTTGGGGATGAGGTTGTGTGAGATCCTATCTTTACTCTGCCATCTTGATTTCACCTCCCCAGGAATATATCTTTGGAGCTTCCTCATAGTCTGGAATTTCCTATAATTTTACCACAAAGGAGAAATATAATCTCTCTTCAATATGATACTCCTTAATTACTTGTTTTTCCTATCCAGATTAAACATTCTCAGTTCCTTTCATCTGCCCTTATATGACATGGATTTAGGTCATCTTACCATCCTTCTAGAGCTTGTAGAGTTGACTTTAAGTTTATTAGTGTTCACACTAAACAATGATGCTCAGAAATAAATGCAGAGATGGTCTGAAAGGGGGAGAGCACAATTTGATTGCTGCCTCCCTTACTCTGGACAGAATGTGGCCCAAGACTGCATCACAGTTTAATTGCTTATTCTGACATTTTAATGAAGATTGGAGTTGAGAGATAATATACTTCAATGGACTTGAAATGAAGAGCAATTTTTTTCAGGTAGGTCTGAAGGAAGACAAACATATTTGTACAATAGCTAACGTATTAAAACATGTAAATAGAAGTAGAAGTTGAAGTACTAGAAGAGCATGTTAAAAAAAAAAGGAATAAACATTTATGTAGTATTTACTATATGACAAGCATTGTGCTATGAACTTTTAAACTTTAAAACAAATATTTTTTGATCCTCATAACATTCATGAAAGATTAGGTGTTATCTTTGTAAAGGGCTGAAACTCATGAGTTGATGCACTGGAGTCAGACAACCGAACACTTAAGGCTAATTACCAATTGGACAATAATCTATTAGCCTATGCTTGGAAAATGGCCCTTCTCACTTTTCTGTGCTGGCTTGAGCTTTTGGTGTATACAGAGAATTGTGGGAAGGATTAGGGGGTGGAGTAAGACAAGCCAGAGTCACTTTGGCAGTAAATGAAGAGAAGGAAGGTTGTGGAGATCCTGCGTCCATCCTCTTCACTTCTACCCCTAACGACCAAGAATAAAGACCAAGGACTTTTGCTTATCCTGACTCTGGCTGATTCTGGGGCATCCAGGGTGCTAACTCGGTCTTCACATATCTCAATTTTATAATTGAAGAAACTTAGATATGCAGACTTTGTGATTTGCCCAGATTCACAAAGTTAGTAAAAGTTTAAGGCCAAATTTGAACTCATATCTTTCGCTCTACATATTCTGAGCTCTGCTCACCTAGTTGCCTCTAAAACAATCTTGAAAAGTTAGAATTCTGGACCTAATTAAATAAGATAATATCTGATAGTGATTAATGTACAAATCTTACACTTGGGGCAAAAGATAGAGGCCATAGGGCTAGACAATAATATAGGTCACTTCAGAAAAGGGAGCAAAGGAAACTACTGAATTAAGAGAGAAAGAATATTCAGAGAAACTGTAGTGATATGATAATTATATTCTCTTTTTCCTTTGTCAGAGCTCATCAGGAATATCTTCTGGACATCATACCACATTTAAGACATTTGTGTGCTAGTGAAAAAATAAGATCAACTAAAGTGGTGAATGATTTTAAGATCAAGCCACAGGAGTATTGGTTGAAGGAAAATAAGGTTGACTAATATGAAATAAAGAAGAATCAGAGAATGGATAAAATAGCTGTCTTCTAGAATTGGGTGGACTGACTATGATATTTTAGGCAGTAAAAGGACCCACTCACAGAAAATGTTTCATTGCTACTCGGAATAATTTTGTGGTGATTAAGTACTTACATTATTTGATACAAAAGTTTTGTGCAGATTAGAGGAAATGTTCCAAAGTGTGCTGAGACAAACTGAAATATAATTGGGGAATATTTAACAAAATAAGTTAAAAATCAAATAAAACAACAAGTTAACTTGTGGTTTGCTAAGTCAGTATGGAGCCAGCAGGGATTAATTTTTATTTGCATTTGACACTACTGGTATAGAGAACTTTGCAAATAACTGAGGTAGTGGGCTGTGCAATGACTAGCTTGCTAGGTTAAAATAAAAAAAAAAGACCTCAGCTTAAACATATTTCAGAAATCTACTAGCCATGTGACTTTGGACAAGTGAAT
The DNA here is from genome assembly GCF_902635505.1 of Sarcophilus harrisii. Classification (NCBI taxonomy): domain Eukaryota; kingdom Metazoa; phylum Chordata; class Mammalia; order Dasyuromorphia; family Dasyuridae; genus Sarcophilus; species Sarcophilus harrisii. The sequence continues at coordinate 298,732,511 of NC_045427.1, forward strand.
TCTTTTGCCTCAGTTTCTTCAAATTTAAGATGGGAGTAAAACAGCACCTACCTCCTAGGTTGTTGTGAGTATCAAATAAGATAATATTTTTTAAAATATTAACATATCATAGGTGCTGTTTAAATATTTATTATTTTCCCTTCCTTCCCCCCTTTTCATTTAATCAATCAAAGGGGGAAATTCTTTCTTTAGTGATGGTCAGAGGAAACTTAGAGAGATAATGCTAGCTTTAAGTCTTTTATACAGAAAAAGGACTAGACTTGTTCTACTTGAACCAAGGGGACAAAACTAGAAATAACATGTAGAAATTTTAGAGGTCAATTTAGACTTAGGCAAAAAAAATTGTTTTTCTAGTGAGTAGAATTGTATCCACTGCCTCAAATCTTAGGATCATGGGATTGAGAGAGGAAATAGAATGCAAACAACATTGTCAAATTCTGTCCTTTTTACAGATGAGAACATTGTGGGTAGAAATGGTAAAAATGATTTGCTCAAAGATTTATGCACACTTTCAGAAGCAAATGATATAGTAAGGAAATTATAGCAATATATCAAAATAACAAAGACCACACACTATGACCATCTGAGATTTATACCAGGAATGCAGGGCTGGTTCAGTATTAGGAAAAATAAAAGTACAATTGGTCATATAAAAAAACAAACAAAAAGCATATGTTTATATCAATAGACATAAGAAAAACTTCTGACAAATATATCACCAGTTACTGCTAAAATACTACAACACAAGGCAGAGTAAAGATGGCAGAATAAAGGCAAGGATTTGTCCAAGTTTCTCCTCTTCCAAAACCCTTCAAATTCTTTTAAATAATGACTCTAAACAAAATTTAGAGCATCAGAATTCACAAAAAGACAGAGTGGAACAATTTTCCATCTGAAGACAACTTAGAAGGTTAGTAGGAAAGGTCTATTGCACCAGGCTGGGAAGTCCATCACAGCCCTGCCCCTAGAAAACTAAGAGTGACCTTCGGGACTTTGAATCAGCTGCAACTCAGCCTACAGACACCAAAGATTACTTGGAAGGTTGGTAGGAAAACTTTGTTTCACTAGAGTGAGAGAGTCTTGGGAAACCCAGCAAACCAAGAATGAGTGTTGGGGAACTACTGAATTGGCAGCGGCAATAGGATTGGCTGCAGCAGGCAGTAGCAGTAGTAAGAACAGTAGTGGTACCTTCTATTAAAGAACATTATTGCAGGCCATAGATGGTAATGGGGTTGAAATAGTCAGAAGGAGGTCTCTTTATTAGCAGTGAAGAAGGACTCTGTTGCTTCAGCAAACTAGAATTTATAGGCACATTGAAGAAGAAATACTCCTCATAGCTTCAAGGCAGAAAAGAGTGCCTGTGGTCACTCAAACACTCTTCTCCTTGAAGAATTCCTTGGAAGAATTGAGTATCCTCAGGTTCCTAGAAGGATCTCTAAAAACAGCTTGGGATACTATACCCTCTACCAACAAAGCCCTACTTTTACAAAGAATTGAAAACCAGGAAAATAAGCAAAGAACAGAAAAAGATTCTGACCATAGAAATTTATTATGGTGATAGGGAAGGTCAAAACCCACACTCACGAGAAAATTACAAAGTCAAAACTCCTACATCCAAAGCTTCCAAGAAAAAGAATTGGTCTCAGGCTACAGAAGAGATCAAATTGGATTTTGAAAATCAAGTAAGAGAGGAGGTAAAGGAAAAACTGGGAAAAAATGAGAGTGATGAAAAAGAAAGTACAAAAAGCTAATGAGGAGAAGAATGCCTTAAAAAGCAAAATTGACCAAATTGGAAAAAAGGTACAAAAACTCACTAAGAAAAATAATTCCTTAAAAATTAGAATTGAGTAAATTGAAGCTAATGATTTTATGGGAAATCAAGAAACAATAAAACAAAACTAAAAGAATGAAAAAATAGAAAACAGTGTGAAATATATCTACAAAAATAACTGACCTGGATAATACATCCAGGAGAGAGATTTTGAAAATTATTGGTCTATCTGAAAGTGATGATCAAAAGGAGAATCAGCATTATCTTTCAAGAAATTATCTAGGCAAACTTGCCTGATATTCAACCACAAGGTAAAATAGAAACTGAAAGCACCAATCATCTCCTGAAAGAGATCTCAAGATAAAAATTCCTAGGAATATTGTAGTCAAATTCTGTAATTTTCAGGTCAAGGAGAAAATATTGCAAACATACAGTATATGTGTATATACTATGTATACAGTATAGTGAAGCCACTATTAGTATAATACAAGCTTTAGCAGCTTCTACATTAGGGGACTAGAGGGCTTAGAATATGATAATCCAGAGAGCTAGGATTATAATCAAGAATCACCTAGTAAAACTGAGTATAATTCTTCAGGGGAAAAGATGGATATTCAGTGAAATAGAAGACTTTCAAGCATTTGTGATAAAAAGACCAGAACTGAATAGAAAATTTGATTTTCAAATATAGGATTCAGAAAGAAATATAAAGAGATGATTAGGAAAGGGAAATCATAAGGAATTTAATAAGATTTATCTGTTTACATTCCTACATGGGAGGTTGATACTTGTAACTCATAAGAACTTTCTCATTATTATGGCAGTAGAGTATATATAGACAGAGGGCACAGATGTGAGTTGAATATGAAGGGATAATATCTAAAAAATAAAATTAAGGAGTGAGAAGGGAATGTCCTGGAAGAAAAAGAATTGGAGAGATGAAATCGCAAGAGTTATCTGTCATAAAAAAGAGAAGAAAAAACTTTTATAAGTGGATGGGAACAGAAGGAGAGGAAGTGGAATGAGTAAAAGTTATTCTTATCAGAATTGGCTCAAAAAGGAAACAACATTTACATTCAATATGGGTATATAAATCTATCTTTGCAGAAAAAAATAGGAGGAGAATGGAATATGGGAAGAGAGGGGGTGATAGAAGAAAGGACTTATTGGGGAAGGGAATGGTCAGAAGCAAAACAATTGAGGAAGGTTAGGGTAAAAGGAGAAGTAGAATAGAATAAATATGGAAACATACAGTTAGCAATAGTAATTGTGGAAAGAATTTTGAAGCAAAATTCTCTGATGAAAGTCTCATTTCTCAAATGTATAGGGAACTGAATCAAATTAATATAAAAATAAAAGATATCTCCCAATTGATAAATGATCAAAAAAACATGAATCGTGCCCAAAGGGCTATAAAATCATACATATCCTTTAACCTAACCATACCACTGCCAGGCAAGAGCCTCAAAAGAGATTTTTAAAAACGAAAAGGATTGGAAATGGGTGTCAATCAACTGGGGATGGTTGAATAAATTGTGGTATGTGATTAAGAAATAATCTTGTTCTATAAGAAATAATGAGCAGGATACTCCCAGAAAAACCTGTAAAATCCTCAATTAACTCAAGCAAAGTAAATTGCACAATGTACAAAAAAAGAGCTATGTTTTGGGATGATCAGCTATGAATGACTTTATTAGTGTCATCTATACAATTATCTGAAGAATTTATCATGAAAAATGTTAATTATACCTAGAGAAAGAATTAAAGAATTAATTGAGTGTGAATATATATTGAAGCATACTTTTTTTAACTGTATTTTTCTTAAGGGTTTTTTTGAGAGGGGGGTCAGGTGGAGATCTATGTTTTCTTTTACAACATAACATAAAATGTAAAAAAAAAGTTTTCTATGTAGCTAAGGAAAATACAAATATTAAAGTCCCCAAATATGAGAAAACATAAGAATCAATTGAGCTTTTCTTTAAATAATAAGTAATATCTAACTAAAATCAAGAACAAGCATTGTGTGTAATGGGGACAAAGTAGAAATCCAATAAGATCAGGGGTGAAGCAAGGATTTTCATTATCACCACCCTTATGGAATGTTGTAGTAGAAATGCCAGCATAAGCCCTTTTTGTAGTGGCTAGAAACTGGAAACTGAATGGATGTCCATCAGTTGGAGAATGGCTGAATAAATTGTGGTATATGAAAATTATGGAATATTACTGTTCTGTAAGATGACCAACAGGATGATTTCAGAAAGGCCTGGAGAGACTTACACGAACTGATGCTAAGTGAAATGAGCAGGACCAGGAGATCATTATATACTTCAACAACAATACTAGATGATGACCAGTTCTGATGGATCAGGCCATCCTCAGCAACGAGATCAACCAAATCATTTCCAATGGAGCAGTAATGAACTGAACCAGCTATACCCAGAAAAAGAACTCTGGGAGATGACTAAAAACCATTACATTGAATTCCCAATCCCTATATTTATGCACACCTGCATCTTTGATTTCCTTCACAAGCTAATTGTACAATAATTCAGAGTCTGATTCTTTTTGTACAGCAAAATAATGTTTTGGTCATGTATACTTATTGTGTATCTAAGTTATATTTTAATATATTTAACATGTACTGGTCATCCTGCCATTTAGGGGAGGGGGTGGAGGGGGGGGTAAGAGGTGAAAAATTGGAACAAGAGGTTTGGCAATTGTTAATGCTGTAAAGTTACCCATGTATATATCCTGTAAATAAAAGGCTATTAAATTAAAAAAAAATGCCAGCATATAGAATTACAAGAAAAAGAAATTAAAAGAAGAAGAATAGACAATAAAAAAAATGAAACTATCACTTTGCAAATGACATAATATCCTTGGAGAAGCAGGGGAAAAAAACCTAATTGAAAACAACGACTTTAGCAAAGTTGAAAGATATGAAATAAAACCACATAAATCACCATCATTTCTACATATTACTAACAAAACACATCACAAAGAAATAGAATTTCCATTTATAATAACTACAGTATAAACTACTCATATATGAATATATATAAATATATAAACAATAATATAAACTATTTGAGAGTCTACATGCCAAGACAAATTCAGGAGTACATGAACACAATCGCAAAAAAACTTAAAAAAAATTAAATTCAGATCTGAACAATCGAAAAAAATATTAATTGCTCATGGATAGACCAAACCAATATTATAAAAATGACAGCAATTTTACCCAATTTATTTATTCAGTGCCATAACAATTCTTTTGGAAACCTAGAAAAGTAATAACAAAATTCATCTGAAAGAACAAAAGGTCAAGAATTTCAAGCAAATCAATGAAAAATATGTGAAGGAAGGCAGTCTAGCAATATCAGATCTCAAATTGTATTACAAAGTGGTAATTATCAAATAATCCAATATTGGTTAAGAAATGGAGTGATAGAATAGTGAAATATATTAAGTATACAATACACAGTAGTATATGATCATAGTAATCTACTGTGTAACAGATCTAAGATTTTTTGACAAGAATTCATTATTTGATAAAATAAAAATAAATTTCTGGGAAAACTGGAAAGTAATTTGGTAGAAACTAGCATAGATTTGAATTTCATATTGTATATCTAGACAAGTTCAAAATGGGTACATGATTTAAACATAAAGGGTGAGATCATAAGTAAATTAGGTCAGAATGGAAACTGTTAGCTCTTAATTACATGGACAAAGGAAGAGTTTATGACTAAACAAGAGATAAAGAGGATCATAGGAAGTATAATGTATAATTTCTACTGCATAAAATCAAAAAGCCTTTGCAAAAATAAAACTAGTAGGCAAAATTAGAAGAAAACTGAGAAACTGAGAAAAAACATAAAGCAAGTTTATCTGACAAATACTTCACTTCTCAAATATATAGGGAACTGGGTCAAATGAATAAAAATTAGTTATTTCCCAATTGACAAATGTTTAAAAGATGTGAACATGCTATTTTCAGAAGAAGAAATCAAAAGTACCTATTAGTCAAATTAAAGCGCTCCAAATCATTATTGATTAGAAAAATGAAAATTAAAATAATTCTGAGGTAGTCAATTATCAGATTGACTAACATAACAGACAAGGGAAATGACAAGTACTGGAGAAGTTGTTGAAAAATAGGGACACTAATGGTGTTGTTATGAAGTGGTTCAACCATTCTAGAGAACAATTTCAAACTATGCCTAAAGGACTATGAAATTGTAGACAACATTTAACCCAGCAACACCACAATTAGGGCTACATTCTAAAGAGAACAAAGAAAAAGGAAAAGGACAAAAATGTTTATGGTAAATGTTTTTGTAGTAGCATAATATTGAAAATTGAGAGGATACCCATCAATTGGGAGTGACTGAACAAGTGTGTGATGGAATTCTATTGTGTTCTAAGAAATAATAAGAAGCACTGTTTCAGAAAAATCTGGGAAGAACTATATGATGCAAAGTAAAATGAGCAGAACCAAGAGATCGTTTCACACAATAAGAGTACTATTATAATAATGATCACTTGTGAAAAACTTAGGTACTCTGATTAAGACAATTCTGAAATGCACATGATGAAAAACACTATCCACTTCCAGAAATAGAACTGATAAACTCTTAGTGCAAATTGAAATATATATTTTTTCACTTTTACTTTTGCTTTCTGTTTTGCAGCATGGCTAATATAAAAATGTTTTGTATGATTTTTGTATATGTATGTTGGTATGTATATGTATAATTGGTATCACAATGTTTGCCTTTATCATGGTAGAAGAAGAAGCTTAAGAAAAAGAATGGAAATCAAAATTTTGAAAAAAATGTTTAAAACAAATAATACTTGTAATTTTAAAAATAGATCGTAGATTTGTAAATAAGTGCTTGAATTCAAATATGTTTCTTTTCCACCTTATGAGGTAGCCTAAAAAGTAGAGCTGTCCATACAAAGGATAGACTATCTTGGGAAGCAGGGGGTTTCTCATTAATAGCCACTTGTCAATGATACTGTAGAAGATATCCTTATTCAAATACAAGTTGGATGACATATCTTTTTCAATTCTTAATTTTTTGTGATTCTATATTACTCTGGGAACATTTTGTATCTCCTTTGTCTATATTAGAACCTCTTATGGTCAGAGTCTATATTTTATTTGTCCTTTATCTCTCTCTCTCAACACCTAGCACATTGCATTGCTAATAAGTTATTTCATTGAATGAAAAAAAAATTGAATGAAATAGCCTTGGCAAGTTCACATACAAAAAGGAAAAAATGTGCTAAATATCCAAGGTCCAAATACAATTTTATAGAAAAAAATTAACGCTGTGAATTATGCCTGGAAGGAATAATTCCAATGTGTTTTTTCCTTAGCTTTCTCCAAACCTTTGTGAACACAGACGGCTGGACCCACATTTTCGAGGCTAGAATCAAGTGCTAAAAGCTCAGAGCAGCCAGCTGTGTGTTTGATTGGTAAAGTCGCCGGCAGCTTGCTCACTGTCTTTGCAGCCTGGAGAGCCAAATCACTCTGGGGCAAAGTAATTGTTCTACATGCATGGTTTGCCACTAATTGTGGAACAGAAGAGGCTCAGAGCACCTGGTGCCTGATTGCAATGTATGCTAGGGAAAAAAAAAGGATAATAAACATTCCTAATAAACATTGGAGATGGCATGTGTGGGAGCCCAACAAGTTTCTTAACCCCAGCAGAATCTAAGAGCCATGTGTCATGTTTTAACTCGACTTTAGTTTATTTCATCAAGAAAAGTGCCTTTTTAAGACCCAAAATATAGGGGTCCTTAGTTAATTTATTAAAATTTACATTAAAATTGAACATTTATTATGGAGTTTGTTATGTGCTAAGTCTGGTGATTAAACAATGAAGAAGATATAAACAGTTTTTGCTTTCATACTTTATTTGTGGCAAATTGTTTATCCACCTCCTTCTCCTTTCTCCCCTGAAGAAGAGAGGGTTTAAATAAATTGCTCAGGATCAAAGAGGATGTAAGTTTTGGAGGTGGAATTTAAATCCAGGTTTTCATGACTCCAAGTTCAGTGCACTATGCTACCTCTTTCTACTTCTCTATTCCACATAAGCTCCATAGGTGCAATTCAAAGAGATATTAGAAGTTAGATACAATTTTCAGCTCCATTTCCTAATTCTATGCAGCAGTAAACACATGGGTGCCACAGCTGCATCTTGTTTGCCTCAATTGGTTTTTTACCCATTCCTCCCCTATTCTCACCATATAATATTTTTCATCATCAAGATAGCAAATGCAGTATTGGGACGTGGAATCAGAAAGACTTGAGTTTGACTATTGCTTCAAATCAGGGCTAGCTGGATGACCCTGAAAATCTCTTAACATATCTAAAAGTCAATTTTCTCATTTGTAAAATGGGGATTATAATAGCATTCTAACAGGATTGTAGTAAGGATCAAAATGAGGAAATAAACATAATTAAATCACTTAGCAAATATTAAAATCCTTAATATTAGTTGTCACTTTTTTACTCTTAATTGAAATGCCACTGAAATCAGATGTGAGTTACATGAACTATTTGACAGTCTGTGTTGAACAAAGTTTAACTCTTTTCCAGTTCCTGGAATCCTCTCCAATCTTCCCTACCTCACCCCCCCCCCCCCAGTCCATCCCAACCCTCATGATTCCTGTGGAACTGAAATATAACTATGTATTTATTTTTATTTATCTACTAATTTTTCTTATATGTTGGATCTCCTCTCTACTGATGGTTAAAAATGTGAATGATATATGTAATGGGGACAAACTGCAACCATTCCCAATAAGATCAGGAGTGAAACAAGATTGCCCACTATCACCATTACTATTTAATATTGTATTAGAAATGCTAGCTTTGGCAATAAGTCTGAGAAAGAGATTAAAGGAATAAGAATAGGCAATGAGGAAACCAAATTATCACTCTCTGCTGATGATATGATGGTATACTTAGAGAATCCCAGAGATTCTACTAAAAAGTTATTAGAAATAATTCACAACTTTAGCAAAATTGCTGGTTATAAAATAAACCACACAAGTCATCAGCATTCTTATATATCACTAACAAAATCCAACAGTCAGAGTTACAAAGAGAAATTCCATTTAAAGTAACTACTGATAGTATAAAATATTTAGGAATCTATCTGCCAAGGGAAAATCAGAAACTTTATGAGCAAAACTACAAAACACTTTCCACATAAATTAAGTCTGATCTAACCAACTGGAAAAATATTAAATGTTCTTGGATAGGGCGAGCAAATATAATAAAGATGACAATACAACCTAAACTAATTTATTTATTTAGCGCTATACCAATCAGACTTCCCAAAAACTATTTTGATGACCTAGAAAAAATAACCACAAAGTTCATATGGAAAAACAAAAGGTCAAGAATTTCAAGGGATTAATGAAAAAAATTAAATGAAGGCTTGATCCTTACTACAATCCTGTTAGAATGCTATTATAATCCCCATTTTACAAATGAGAAAATTGACTTTTAGATAGGTTAAGAGATTTTCAAGGTCATCCAGCTAGCTCTGATTTGAAGCAATAGTCAAACCTAGCTGTACCAGATGTAATATTATATTATAAAGCAGCGGTTACTAAAACCATCTGGTATTGGCAGACTAGTTGATCAATGGAATAGGTTAGGTTCAAAGGACAAAACAGCCAATAACTTTAATTATCTAGTGTTTGACAAACCCAAAGACCCCAGTTTTGGGGATAAGAATGCATTATTTGACAAAAATTGCTGGGAAAATTGGAAATTAGTATGGCAGAAACTAGGCATTGACCCACACTTAATACCATACACTAAGATAAGGTCAAAATGGGTTCATGATCTAGGCATAAAGAATGAGATTATAAATAAATTGGAAGAGCATAGGATAGTTTATCTCTCAGACCTGTGGAAGAGGAAGGAATTTTTGACCAAAGAAGAACTAGAGATCACTATTGACTACAAAATAGAAAATTTTAATTATATCAAATTGAAAAGTTTTTATACAAACGAAACTAATGCAGGCAAGATAAGAAGGGAAACAATAAACGGGGAAAACATTTTTACAGTCAAAGGATCTGATAAAGGACTCATTTCCAAAATATATAGAGAATTGACTCTAATTTATAAGAAATCAAGCCATTCTCCAATTGATAAATGATCAAAGGATATGAACAGACAATTTTCAGATGATGAAATTGAAACTATTACCACTCATATGAAAGAGTCTTCCAAATTACTATTGATCAGAGAAATGCAAATTAAGATAACTCTGAGATACCACTACACACCTGTCAGATTGGCTAGAATGACAGGGAAAGCTAATGCGGAATGTTGGAGGGGATGTGGGAAAACAGGGACACTGATAGATTGTTGGTGGAATTGTGAACACATCCAGTCATTCTGGAGAGCAATTTGGAACTAAGCTCAAAAAGTTATCAAATTGTGCATACCCTTTGCTCCAGCAGTGTTTCTACTGGGCTTATATCCCAAAGAAATCTTAAAGAAGGGAAAGGGATCTGTATGTGCCAAAATGTTTGTGGCAGCCCTGTTTGTAGTGGCTAGAAGCTGGAAAATGAATGGATACCCATCAATTGGAGAATGCTTTAGTAAATTGCTGTATATGAATTTTATGGAATATTATTGTTCTGTAAGAAACGACCAGCAGGATGAATACAGAGAGGATTGGCGAGACTTACATGAACTGATACTGAGTGAAATGAGCAGAATCAGGAGATCATTATATACCTCAACAACGATACTGTATGAGGATGTATTCTGATGGAAGTGGATTTCTTTGACAAAGAGAAGATCTAACTCAGTTTCAATTGATCAAGGATGGATAGAAGCAGCTACACCCAAAGAAAGAACACTAGGAAATGAATGTAAACTGCTTGCATTTTTGTTCTTCTTCCCAGGTTATTTATACCTTCTAAATCCAATTCTCCCTGAGCAACAAGAGAACTGTTTGGTTCTGCACACATATATTGTATCTAAGATCTACTGTAACCTGTTTAACATGTATAGGACTGCTTGCCAACTGGGGGAAGGGGTGAAGGGAGGGAGGGGAAAAATCAGAACAGAAGTGAGTGCAAGGGGTACTGTAAAAAATTACCCTGGCATGGGTTCTGTCAATAAAAAGTTATTTGAATGATAAAACTAAAAGGGGACAAAGAACTTCATTTCGAGTTTTTTAGTTAATTCTAGAATTAATTGGTTGAATATTCAGTTCACAGTTTGTGAGTAGGGATTTATGAATGTTAGTAGATCATGTTTCAAATGGAGCTGTGTTCTTATCAATGTGGATATTTCTTCCAATGGTACAATTTTCAACTCACTAATTTCTTCTCGTTCTATGTAACTCTTTCTCATATTTATAAATCCCTTTTGCTTGGTATGAGTTGTTGCTCAATAAGTAATAAACACATATTAGTCTTACTTCTCCAGTCTGAATACCTGACTGCATTATTCAAATTTCACGTTATTCAAATGTCACTTCAAAATTCTGCCATCTCATTTATATCCCCCCAACACCATTTTCTGCTCCTATAATGTACCACTCTGAAGGTATCCTCCTCTTCCACTCAGTGTTCCAGAATGCTTGATCTGTAGGTAATAAACTTAGTTTCATTTAATTTTTTTTCCTTTTCCAGTCTTTCCATCTCCTGGCTCTCCCTGAGACCTGGATTCTTTTCCCTGAAACCTTAACTTCCCTAGTCATCCACTCTAGCATTAGTTGCTTTTTGCTCATTTCTTCTGACATTTTAGGTCCTGGTGAGAAATTGGAATATTCCTTGATCTTTGTTTCCACTTATAAACTTCCTGTCTTCCATTTTCCTCAGCATTGTCTCTTCCTTAGAGGTTTATTAAATCCACATCTTACAATCCAATAAAAATTCTTGTAACTGTTGTCTGCTGATTTTAGTTCATTCTCTTTCTTTTCTCAGTGAGATCATTGCTTGATTCAATCTCTCTCTCTTTACCAAACCTTTTTATGGGACATCAACATACATATTGGCACCCCTTCACACCACTAACCTCCAAGTTCCACAACTTATTCATTTCAAAGATCTACTTCTCCTATACATATTGACAAATGCACGTTCATGGACCCTAAGTTTCCTTATGTGATCACAATGTATTATCATTCTGCTTTTCCTCAGCATTGCAACACTTAATCTTGTTTTTCACTTTCATGGGGACCATCAAACTATCATTTCTTTCCCAGACCATCAACTGGCCTCCTTTTTATTCCTACTCAAGACACTTCATTTTCAAACTTTGCATCTTTGCTGGCTGTCCTAAATATATAACATATTCTCCTTTCTCATCTTTTCCTATTAGCTTCCCTCACTTTCTTTAAAATTTTATCTGGAAATAGATCACATTTTCAACAACTCCTCTTAATCCCAGGGCTATTGTTATTGTCTCCAATTTATCCTGCATTTATTTTGTTTATATATATGTGTGTGTGTGTGTGTATGTGTGTGTGTACATATATATATATATATATATATATATATATATGTACACACACGCACACATATTTCTTTGCATGTTGCCTCTCCAATTAGATTGTGAGCTCTTTGAGAGCAGGTCTTTTGTTTTTCTTTGTATTGCCACCATTTGGCATAGTACCTGATACATAAAAGATACTTAAATACTTACTGATGTACTCTAGAGAATAATAATTCATATCTATACAGCACTTTAAAGTTTTCAAAGCCCTTACATATATTATCCCATTTGATCCTTTCAAGAATATTGTGAAGTATGCCAAAGATTCTTAAGGGGTCCCCTGAACTTGTTTTTTTTTTTTTTTTTTTTTTTGAGTTACCGTATTTTCCAGAAACACTGGATCCAGAGCTTGCAGGAGGGTCTGAATGTTTCAAGGATGAAACTCCCCATCCTCTGAGCTGACATAATTTATTGTTTGTTAAATTGGACTTTTTGACTGTCTTTGGGAGTCAAGACTGAGGCCAATTAGTCTCTACTAGGATGACAAATCACTGGTGCAACAGATATTCCTATAGATAAACAGACCATCATAACTTCATATTCTCACAGTTCTTAAGGAATATGTCTGCTTACTTCAACAACAATACTATATGATGACCAGTTCTGATGGACCTGGCCATCCTCAGCAATGAGATCAACCAAATCATTTCCAATGAAGCAGTAATGAACTGAACCAGCTACGCCCAGAGAAAGAACTCTGGGAGATGACTAAAAACCATTACATTGAATTCCCAATCCCTATATTTATGCCCACCTGCATTTTTGATTTCTTTCACAAGGTAATTGTACAATATTTCAGAGTATGATTCTTTTTGTACAGCAAAATAACGGTTTGGTCATGCATACTTATTGTGTATCTAATTTATATTTTAATATATTTAACATCTACTGGTCATCCTGCCATCTGGGGGAGGGGGTGGGGGCTAAGAGGTGAAAAATTGGAAGAAGAGGTTTGGCAATTGTTAATGCTGTAAAGTTACCCATACATATAACCTGCAAATAAAAGGCTATTAAATTAAAAAAAAAAAAAAGGAATATGTCTGTTATCACCTTGCTTCTCTCTTTCAGGATGGGCTTTGTCCTTTTTCGACCTTTAGTTCACTATTACCTCTTCAATGTCATGTTCCTTTAGATAGATATTTCTGATATTTCTTCCTTTCTTTGTCCTTCTATTATAAAAATGCAATCCTGCATGGATTGTGGTCTTTGTGCTTCCATATGCATATTCTCTTGCAATAAACCTAGTTTTCATGTAAGCTTCATGAAGTTTTGATGACCCATTGATAAGTAGGTACTATTATTATTATTCCCATTTTACATATTTGGATGCAAAGATTGAGAGAGGTTAAGTAGCTTGCCCAGAGTCACATAGTTTATGTATTTGAGCCAGAATTTGAATTCAGTCATCCTTACTCCAAATCCAGCTCTTTATCCACTATACTTCTTCTGAATATTGAATTTTGAACAATGGATTTACGGGTTACATAGTAGTTATTATTTGCCCACTTTTGTTTCCAATTATGCACATCTTTATGCTTTCTTTCCTAAACCTATTTTTATTATGTAGGTGTCCTGAAAGTTTTTTAGGCAAGTTTAAGATATAAGATATTTAATGTGCATTAATGTGGTTCAACAGCTTTGAAACCTTAAAACGTCACTAATACTTTTTGGATACTCTCTATATTTCCTCCTATTTATGCCCATCAATTTACCTCTCTTTTGCTCTTCTGGTGAATTACAACTTTTCTTCTTTGTAGTCTGGGGCACTGCATGATTCATAGACACACAGCAACACCAGAATGATAGCGGTATTGAAAAGATTGGGTTTCAGTTTTAGGGAGATGCTAAGGGACATGAAAAGTACTACACAAAATTCCCATAGGCAATTTAGCTTTCTCTACCCATTCTATTCAATTTTGTGTGCAATTCATTGTTTACCCACATCTGTCCAAGATACATGAACTGATGGATAAGCTCTATTTGTCCATTAAACTGTGTGCTATAACTCACATAATAGACATTCTTCATCTATTTGATTTTTTCTGTATGGTTAGATAGGCCAAATTCTAGTGGGTAATTATGATTCTCATTTAGGAGGATATGCTGGGTTTTTTTTGTTTTTGTTTTTGTTTTTTTAAGACTAACTGCAATCATCACAGAGCCACATGCAAACAGAAGCTCCTGGAGAAATCTGTAAGGAATTCTTGGTCTATTTGGACTTTCTCTAGGACAGTTCTCCATGACAGTGATAAGCAACTTTAGCAAGCATCCATCTCCCTAATTTATGTGCTATATTAAAGATTGTTGAGCAAAACACTCTCCTTTGGAAGATATAACAAGGACTTATAATGATGTTATTAGTGCAATAGCTTGACAAGCCACTTAACCTCTGTCAGCCTATTTTATTATTTGTTAAAAAAAATAGTAACAATAAGAACATCTACCTCACAGGGTTTTCTTGGGAAATTTAAATGGGATAATATATGGAAATAATTTTACATATATTCAAGCACCATATGTTAGCTATTATTATTTTAGGATAATTATTGTTCTTTGTATTGGAAATACCTTATGTGAGGAGATTTAGGATTGCATTTTGGTCCAATAAACCAATAGATATTAGGTTATATCTATATAACAGAACCAGTTGAAGAATGGTATTTCAGTGTAAACATTTATCATTAGGTAAGTCAAAAAATTGGTTAAACTAAATTATTAATAACACATTTACATTATTTGTATGTGTATATATACACATATATAACTTTTAACAAATTTAATCAATGGTTATCAACTTTTCCAAATCTGGGCTCTTCACACAGATTTAAAGATATATAAAGTAATAATAAAAGAAAGTATTAACATTTTCAAATTGCTTTCCTCACAACCAAACTGTTCAGTAGGTAGTTTCAGTATTATTTATTGATCCATTTTGTAAAAATTGTTAAAAATTTATTAATTTATTTAACACATTCTTTTTTTATTTTTGAATTCAAATTTCTCTCCCTTCCATTCCTTCCCCACCCACTGAGAAGACAAATAATATAATATCAGTTATACATGTGGAATCATGTAAAGCACATTTCTACATCAGCATTATTTTTAAAAAGAAGAATAAGGAAAATAAGAAAATTATACAGTTCTCTTTCTGGAGATGGACAACATTTTTTCAGCATAAGTCTTTTAAAATCATCTTGGATCATTGATCAGAATAGTCAAATCTTTCAGAGCTGTTCATCATTTCAACATTGCTGTTTGGGTTCATAATGATCTCCTTATTTTTCTTACTTCACTTTGCATCAATTCATAAAGATCTTGTCATATATTTTTCCCCTAATTACCCTCTCACTATTTCTCACAGCAAAATGATACTTCATCACATTCATAGGCTACATCCTGTTCAGCCATTCCTTAATTGATGAGTATTCTTTTGATTTTGAATTCTTTGCCATCACAAAAAGAGCTGCTTTTAATACTTTTTTCCCTTTAATCTCTTGGAGATAAAGACCCAGTAGTGGTACTGATAAGTCAAAGGATATGCACATTTTTACAGTCCTTTGGACCTACTTCCAAATTGTCCTCCAGAATGATTGGGCCAATTCACCACTCTATCAGCAATTCATTAGTTTACCAATTTTACCCTCATCACCACCAGTATTTTCTGTCATTCTTTCCAAAATTTTATTGTTCCGTTTTATGGGAAAAGAATGAGAAGCTTAAATGATCATTAAAACTATTAGTGCGGGGGCCAAAATTTGAATGTATTTTCTGATTTTATCCTTATTCTCAAGTCTAATGCTCTAATCTCTGCACCAAGAGAAAGTCAAAAGGATTAACATTAAATCAATACGGTTGAAGCCTGACTAAAAAAAATCAAAATGTAGCTCTGAAAGAATAGAGATATAAAAGGCTAAGGATGACCCAATATGGATAGACAAGGTAATAGGGAATGCAGAGGAGTTATACAACATAGCTTATGAAAGAATCTTTGGAAATAAAGGGGATGTTTTATGTAATAGAATAAACCAAAGAAATTAATTTGTCCAGGGCAACTTGCTGGGAATAATATTCATTTGGGTGCAATACCATTGAAGCTGTTATTTATGATGTGTGTGCCTTGGAATTTGGGTGGATAAGGTTTGCTCTTGCTTATTTTTGGCTTTCAACTTTTGTCCTGTTTTTAATTTTGAAAAAAAGACAATTCTATCTAGACTGGTTTTGGATATTTTTAGATATTCTGAATTCTAATCCTTAAAATGAGCCTTCTGAATGATTCCTGTGTTTAAAGAAATTAGAGGCATCCAGACTATATTTAACATGAGGTTCTGCATGGAATTTTTCTTGGCATATTGCTTCTAGTGCCCATTCCTTGTTGTTGTTTTATTATTTAAACAACTTGCATTTAACCCTTGCCACTATTCACAGAAACATTATTTGAAATCATATCCTATTATATTTAAGAAAGTACCTTTCAGGTTCAGACCAGTTCCAATGGTCCTGTGATGAAGACAGCCATCTGCACCCAGAGAGAAGACTGTGGGGAATGAGTGTGGATCACAAGATAGTATTTTCACCTTTTTTATTGTTGTTTGCTTGCATTTTGTTTTCTTTCTCATTTTTTCCTTTTTGATCTAATTTTTCTTGCGGAGCATAATAATTGTGGAACTATGTACAGAAGAATTACACATATTTAACATAATAATCCCTATTGGATTATTTACAATCTAGTTGAGGGGCTGGGGGAGAGGGAAGTGACACAAAAATTGGCAGAGCTGGGATTTAACTTAAGGCCCCCTTACTCCAAATTCAGTCTTCTTTCAATTGCACTAAATTTGAAGTGGTTTCACTTCTCCAACCCTCAGTTTCTTTATATGTAAAATGGCAGTGTTAGAATAAATTAGGGATCAGTAAACTATCATCTAATGGCCAAATCAAAGCAGGTGAGACTCTGGGTTTGCCTTATAGGCAATAGTTTGCCAACCCCTGCACTAGTTTAAAGGATGCTTTTCAGGCCCAAATTTGTTGGTTTTTAATAGTCTATAATTCTATATTTAGTGTGAAAAACAACAAAATGCAGTATAGACAAAGAAAATAGAGAATTCTCAAGAGTTTAACCTATGTAATTTCTAGGCCAACCAACATCAAATCTAGAAAATTCTCAATCAAAGACAATATTCAGGCCAAATCTAAGCTAGCATTGGTTGGAATATACCACAGAAGAAGAGTTTAATCTTTTACTATTCTTTTCAGCCCTACTTCATTTTAAAGAACAAATAAGAGACAAAGGTTTGGGGGTTAAATAAGGACCAAAGTCCTGTGTCATACTGATTATCATTGAGCAATTATAAAATTTTAAAAATATTAATAACTAATATTTATATGACACTTTAGACAGGTAGGTAGGGCAGATGATAAGAGTGCTGAACCTCAAGTCAGGAAGATTAATCTTTCTGAGTTCAAATCTGGCCTGTGACCTTGGGCAAGTCATTTAACCATGCTAGCCTTAGTTTCCTCATCTGTAAAATGAACTGGAGAAGAAAATGGAAAACTATTCCAATGTCTTTACCAAGAAAACTCCAAAAGATGTCAGACACAATGGAAAAAATGACTAAATAACAACACAAAATGACATTTTAAAGTTTCTAAAGCTCTTTAAATGTATTATCTATTTTTATTTCTACAACAACCCTGGAAGATAGGTACTATTGTTATCTCCATTTAACAATCAACAATACTAAGGGTAAGCAGAAGTTGAGTGACTTACACAGGTTCATACAACTAATAAGTGGCTGAAGGAGGATTTGCACTATGGACTCCTTACTTCAAGTTGAGAACTCCATCCACTATGCTACTTAATGACTACATTCAATTATTATGACTTGTTATGGGACAGACAGCTGTGATTCAGAGCCTGGACATGACAAAAACTTATACATTTACCTTTTAGAATATTTTGTCAAATTAGAGTCACAGAATGTTAAAATGAAATGCTTCTCTTTTACAACTGAGAAAATGGAGATCTAGAGAATTAAAGTGACTGGCCAGAGTATGGCAATTAATTGGCAGTTTAATTTTGATAGAACACAGTTTTTAAGAATGAGTCTAATAACTGTTCATATTAAAATTAGATTTGGAACTTAAATGAAAATAAGAGACAGCCTGAGTGGTCACTGAATTCCTTATCCAAGCATTTGCAATTATGGGTGTACCACAAGCCATAAAAACAGATAATGGCCCTGAATATACTTCTAAACATTTTGCACACTTTTGTGCACAGTATAAGATTTTACACACCACTGGCATGCCCTTTAATTGTCAAGGTCAGGCAATAGTAGAGTGGAAAAACAGAGACATTAAGATGCTCCTCAAAAAACAAAAGAAAGGGAGAGCCACAGGTAACCCTAGAGAATCTAGGTTTTTATAGTATTAACTTTATCTAGCTCTTTATACTATTAACTTCTTGATTTTTGACAAAGATGCACTGGCTCCGGCAGACAGGTTTTATAACCCACCCACAGTGTCCAGTGCGAGCAGCTCCACTTTCTTTAGATAATTGCCAGGTGATGTGGAGAGACCCAGAAAGTAATGAATGGAAGGGACCAGATAGGTTAACTACTTGGGGGAGTGGGTTTGCTTTTATCTCTACAGGTGGAGAAGGAATCAGATGGGTGCCAATGAGCCATATTCACCTTGTCCATTGGAGAGAGATGGAGCAGACCCTTGAAACAAAGGAGAAGACCCAAGAAACATTGGGTGGTTTGTCGCTGACTGTGCCCAATACTGAAAAAACATGGCAGTTATGGCGTTTGACTCATGGACATTAAAAATTGTTGGACTTTAAAACCCTCAGGAATCATTTGATTCTCTGAGACATGATAAGACTGTTGCAGGACTTCAAAATCTGCAGGAATCATTGGATTCCCTAACATATAAAAAGATTGTTGCAGGACTTCAAAAACTTGCGGGGATCATTGGATTCCTTGACACGTAAAGCAATGGACAATAGATTGATTTTGGACTATCTCTTGGCTGCTGAAGGAGGCATATGTGTGACTGTTGTTTATATACCCTCCTTCTAGGACTTCTGAAAATCTTTTACAACACTATGTTGATTCATATGTTTATTATATCACTACTTGCATGTACAATTCATGTTTGTTATACCACATTGAGCCTACACCAGCTGTGGGGAGTCATCACTAATAGCCTGTGCATTATTGCTATGTGCTTATGTAATACCTCCCATGCTGACGGGGTTGTGCATACCTGCTTCTAATAAGACCCTTCAGCCCAGAAACCTGCTAGCAACCCTCACTTCCCTTTTGTGCTTTTCATCTCCCTTCCTGAGATGTCAGGGAGGGTGTGATCATCTCCTTTTCAGTGTTTTCACCTCCCTTCCTGAGAAGTCAGTGAGGGTGTGATCACCTCCTTTTTGGGGTTCTCACCTCCCTGAGAAGTCAGGGATGGCATGACCACCTGTGTTCTAAAATAAAAGAAAACAGGAGATGTAAAGGGCTGAAACTCTGAGGAGATGCACTTGGACAACCAAACATTTAAGACTAATTACTTATTGGACAATACTTTATTAGCATATGCTTGGAAAATGGCCTGCCCCACTATTCTGTGGTGGCTTGATCTGTTAGTGTATACAGAGAATTGTAGGAGGGATTAAAGAGGTGGAGTAAGATAAGCCAGAGTTACTTTTTGGAGGGAGAAGAAGAGAAAGAAGGTGTGGAGATTGCTGTGTCCATTCCCTTCAATTCTACCCTTAAGACCAAGAATAAAGACCAAGGACTTTTGCTTATCCTGACTCTGGCTGATTCTAAGGCATCCAGGGTGCTAACTCGGTCTTCACAGCCTGCTGCTCAGAGAATGTTAGAGCTGGAAGGGATCCCAGAGAGCATCTAGACAATTGTCCTCATAACAGAAAGAAACAGACCCAATGAGGTGAAATAATTTTCTAAGTAATTGACCTAGTATTAACCCATGCCGCTTTCATTTATTCATTGGCATATCTAGCGCTAAATTTAACTAAGGAGTCACTTGTTATGTGGATAATTTCTTCATTTTAGGTGTGTCCTTTATCTTCCCACTTCCAATTTTCCTTTCCTCCTTTACTCTCCTTTCTCTCATCCTCTTGATGAAGGCACTCTTTTCCCACTAGGACTTCTTGCCATCCTTTCTGTATTGACAATCTTTTTCTTCTTTGTCATCCCTGAACAATATATATGAAAGGGAAGGAGGGGAATATTGTTCTCAATTTTTCCTCCTTGCAACTAAATCTCCATGAATTTATAAGGCCTCAGATAGTCCTCCCCTGAGATATATAGTCTAGCTGGCCCTTTTATCATTATAGGGAACTGAACTTTCCTGGAGTTAACAAGTTCAGGAGGTCAAAGCTAATACTAGCATTAAATATTTTTTGGTCTTTTGGGTGTTATGAATTGTGTCATGAATTCATGCAGGAGGTGAGTATGGTTTTATTCCATTGATTGAGAGTCAGAAGATTTCCTAGACGTGTGTAATTATTTTTTTTTCTGTTTTTCAAGTTGTCAGGAAGAGCTTTGCTATTACCAGAATTTTGGTTACTAAATTATCTTTTATATATTGCCATTTGTTAATAATGTGCACAAGAAATATTAGATGGCCAGAAAAAGAGCCCCAGAGCCAAGAAACTTCAAAAGGATTCAATTATTACTCCAAAAGAACTCTATAAAACTTTCAGATGGCATAAGACTTTAGATATGGGCATATTTTCAAAGTAAATTCCCTGTTTTCTTCTTCTTTCTGCTTGAAAATGAAAGTATCTTAAGTGGTTTGGGGCCATTCATTCATATTGGGCTAAGGATTAAGCCATGATTGGCTAGAATGAAATAATGAGGCATTGGGTGGGCTAGAATATGGTGCCTTTCTTTGTTAAATGACAATTTCTAATTTAACCTAAATTGGAGTAACAGAAACTTGGAGTCAACTACTGTCTCTTGAACAGCTTTTCTAAAAAAAATTAAAACCGAAAACAAGTGGTAATATGACTTTATTCCAACTGGAACCAGCCATAGTCCCCAGTGCCACAACAGACCATACTTTGTTGGCAATTTGAGTAAAAGATATAAGAAATGGGCTAAAGAGTCTAGTTTCAGGGGACTCAGTTTAGCCAGTTTGGTTGGGTCTATCTCTAGGCCATTTTCTTGCTCCAATCCTCAAAACAAAGAATTTTTGGATCTTTATATTGTTCCCCAAATAATTTCATCTATACCAGTGGTTCTTAGAGTCCTTGAACTTGTTTTTTTTTAATTAATTATTTTATTTTTTCATAGTTATACATAAAACCAATTTTCAATATTTCTTTTTGAAACTTTTAGTTTCTTTTCCTCCCTTCCTGCCACATCAAGAATGGGAGCAATTTGGTATAGGTTATATGTGATTAGTCATGCAAAATATTTCCATAATAATCATGTTATAAAAGAAAACATAGACCAAAACAAAATAAAACAAAACTTAAAAAAAACAAAACCCACCTTCAAGGAAAATAAATAAAGTTTAAAAAAAGGTATATTTTAATCTATATTCAGATGCCATCAGCTGTTTTTCTGGATATAGATAATATTTTCATCATAAGTCCTGCAGAGTTATCTTGGATCAATGTCTTGCTGAGAATAGCTAAATCATTCACAGCTGATCATCTCACAATATTAATGTTACTTTGTACATAGTACATTTGACTTTGTATCAATGTTCATGGAAGTTTTTCCAGGTTGTTCTGAGAGCATTCTGCTCATCATTTCTTGTAGCACAATAATAATTGATCAAAATCACATACCACAATTTATTCAGCCATTCCCCAGCTGATGGGTTTTAATATCCAATTCTTTGCCCCACAAAAGAACTGCTATAAATATTGTTTGTAGATACAGATCCTTTTCTTTAAAAAAAAAAGTTCTCTTTGGGATATAGATCTAGTGGCAGTATTGCCAGGTCAAAGACCCATCATTTTATAGAACTTTGGGCTTAGTTCCAATTTGCTGGGCAGAATGGTTAGATAAGTTCACAACTCCACCAACAACACATTAATGTCTCATTTTCCTCATCCCCTCCAATATTTGTCATTTTTCTTTTCTGTCCTATTAGCCAATCTAATAAAAATGGTAATACTTCAGAATTGTTTTAATTTGTATTCTCCAAACAATATTGATTTAGAATATTTTTTCATAGATATAGATAGCTATGATTATTTCATATGAAAACTGTTCATATCTCTTGATTGTTTATCAATTGGGGACTGACTCTTATTTTCATAAATTTGATTCAGTTATTTATATTTTTAAGAAATAAAAAACTTTCCTCATTTCTAAAATTTATAGATAATTGACTCAAATTTATAAACACAGAGGCATTTCTTCAATTAATAAATGATCAAAGGATATGAACAGACAATTTTCAAATGAAGATATTATAGCTATTTCTAGTTGTATAAAAAATGCTCTAAATCACTATTGATTAGAGAAATGCAAATCAAGACAACTCTGAGATACCACTACACATCTTTCAGATTGGCTAAATGACAGGAAAAGACAATGATAAATGTTAGAGGGGATGTAGTAAAACTGGGGCACTAATACATTGTCAGTGGAGTTGTGAACTGATTTAACCACTCTGCACAGCAATTTGAAACTATGCCCAAAGGGCTATCAAACTATGAATACTTTTTGATCCAGCAGTGTCTCTACTTGGTCTGTATCCCAAAGAGATCATAAGCAAGGGAAAAGGACACAAATGTGCAAAAGTGTTTGTAGCAGCCCTTTGTGCAGTGGCAAGTAACTGGAAACTGAGTGTCTGCCAATCAATTGGAGAATGTCTGAATATATGCCTATGAATATAATGGAATATTATTATTCTATAAGAAACAATCAGCAGAATGATTTCAGAAAGGTCTAGAGAGATTTGTATGAGCTGATGCTAAGTGAAATGAGTAGAACAAAGAGAACATTGTACACAGAAACAACAAGACTATGTGATAATTAATGTGCTTGACTTCAGTCCTTTCAGCAATGAGGTTATTCAGTTCAATTCTAATAGCGTTGTGAGGAGTGTGGGGACCAACTATAGATCACAACATAGTATTTTCACTTTTTTGTTGTTTGCTTGTTTTTTCTTTCTTTTTCCCCCTTTTGAGCTGATTTTTCTTGTGCAGCATGATAAATGTGGAAATATGTATAGAAGAATTGCGTGTATTTAAGCTGTATTGGATTACTTCATGTCTAGAGGAGGGAAGTAGGGAGAAGGGAGAGAGAAAAATTTGAAACATAGAGTTTTGCAGAGGTGAATGTTGAGGGCTGTCTTTGCATGTATTTTAAAAATACAAAGCTATTATTTAAAAAAAAATGAAGCCTTTATCAGAGAAACTTGATTCAATTTTTTTTAAACAATTATTCTTGCTAACAGTGTTACCCTGTCCCCCGTTTATTCTCTTTTCTTGCTTCTTTTACCCTTTCTCTCCTTCAAAAATATTTTGCTTCTCCCTTCTGTCATCCATTTCCCTTTCTCCCTGCAAAACTTCCACATCCTTGCCTTTATCCCCTTTCTTTTCTACTATTTTGTAGAGTAAGATAGATTTCTATATCCAATTGTTATTTCCTCTTTGAGCCAATTCTTATGACAATAAGGTTCACTTCCTTCCTCTTATCTTCCCTCTCTTCTCTACTGTAAACAAGCTTTTTCTGACCTCTTTTATGTGTGATAATTTATTCCATTCTATCTTTCCCTTTCCCTTTCTCCTAATACATTCCTCTCTCATCCTTTGATTTTATTTTTTATTAGATATCATCCTTTTATAATTAACTATCACCTCTGCCCTCTGTCTATATATACTCCTTCTGATACCCTAACAAGGAGAAAGTTCTGAGTTAAACCTATCATCTTCTCATGTAGCAATGGAAACAGTTTAAACTTATTAAGTGTCTCATGATTTTCTTTTCCTGTTTATCTTTTTATGCTTGTCTATGGTCTTTTATTTGAAATTCAAATTTTCTATTCACCTCTGGTCTTTTCTTGATTAATATTAAAAAAAATAATTATTTCTTTGAATATCCATTTTCCCCCTGAAGGATTATGATCAGCTTTTCTAGATAGGTGATTCTTGGTTGAAATCCTAGCTCTTTTTCCTCTCTGGACCATCATATTCTAAGTCCTCTAATCCTTTAATGTAGAAGATGCTAAATCTTATGTTATATACACTGTGGCTCCAGAATACAATAGTTTCTTTCTGGTTCTTTACATTACTTTTTCCTTGACCTGGGAGTTTTGGAATTTGGCTATAATATTCCTGGGAGTTTTCATTTTGGGATCTCTTTCAGGAGGTGTTTGGAAGATTCTTTCAATTTTTATTTTACCCACTGCTTCTAGAATATCAGGGCAGTTTCCCTCAACAATTTCTTGAAAGATGATGTTAAGACTCTGATTTTGAATTTGGCTTTCAATAGTTCATTAATTTTTAAATTATCTCTCCTGGATCTATTTTCCAGGTTAGTGTTTTTCCAATTACATATTTTACATTGTCTTCTATTTTTTTTCATTCTTTTGGTTTTGTTTTTTTGTTTCTTGATTACTCATAAAGTCATTAACTTTCATTCGCTCAATTATATTTTTAAAGGAATTGTTTTCTTCAGTGGATTTCCACTCCTCTTCCATTTGGCCAATTCTGCTTTTGTAAAGACTTTTTATTCCTTTAATGAATTTTTGTGACTTTTTCCAATTGGCCAATTCTGCTTTCTTCTCCTTATTGGCTACTTATATTTCCTTCGCTATTTGGCCAGTCTGTTTTTTAAAGTGTTATTTTTCTTTAGTTGTGTATTTACATATGTGTGTGTGTGTGTATGTGTGTATCTCCTTTATCAGTTGATTTGTTTTTCATAATTTTCTTGCATCACTCTCATTTCTCCTCCCATTTTCTACCTCTATCTCTCTTACTTGATTTTCAAAATTCTTTTTAAGCTCTTCCATAGTCTGAGACCAATTCTTATGTTTTTGGAAGTTTTGGATGTAGGAGCTTTGGTTTGGTTTTGATCTTCCTTGTCACAATAGTAATTTTCTTTAGTCAGAATATTTTTCTATTATTTGCTCATTTCCCCATCCTATTACTTGACTTTAAGCTCTTTGTTAAAGTAGGGCTCTGTTTCTAGGGTAGAGGGTATAATGTCTCAAGCTTTAGAGGAGCCTGTTGTGTGCCTGTTTTCAGAGACCCTTCTAGGTACTTGTAAGTTTTCAGTTCTTTTAATTTAGCATGGTCTAAGGAGAGGTGCTTACTATTCTCTTGGTTTATGCTCTAACCTATGAGCAATCACAAACACTTTTTCTGCTCTGCAGTTTTGAAGAGAGTCCCTGTACCACTGTGGATACAAACTATGGTGTGCTAGTGCTCCTCCTTGCTCTCAGATAGCCACCCAGGACTGTGACCCAGATCTGAGAGTGGGCAAAGCAACAGTGTCTCACTTCCAAGTGCCAGCAAAGAGATCCTTGTAATCTTCTTCTGACCAAATATTTGACCTTCTTCCCATCTGTAGACTGAGAGCTTCAGAAACTGCCACTATTGCAGCTGATTCAGTGTCTCACAACTGCTACATTTTGGGGGCTGGTTTTATGTTGGCATGGCCAGTATTGGACTGCTTTCTATTCTCATGCTGTTGTATCAGACCTTTTCTGCTGACCTTCTGAGTTGTCTTGGCCTAGAAATTAGTTTCAGTCAATATTTCTGTGGGTTCTGCTGTTCCAGGATTTGTTTAAAATCATTATTTAAAGGTGTTTGAAGTGGTTTGGGGGAGAACTCAGGTGAGCTTCTACCTCTACTATCTTAGGTCCTTGTTTTTGAACTTATTTTTAAAAATGTTTTCAAACATCTTCAATGATCCCAGGTATTGTATTGTAGCATTTAAAAACATTGTTTTAAGGAACACATGGGCTTTACAGACTGTCAAAGGGATCTATGAAACAAACAAACAAAAGTTTAAATCCTCTGAAATATAGAAAAGAGGTAATTCTTTTAATAACTTATTAAATTGGAATTTTGATGCTGTTTGTGTAAATTTCCCTATGTCTGACTATTCATGTTTAGGGGTAACACTGAAGTTCATATCAAAAGAACTGGATAACACCAACCCTTATAGTTAAAACAAGTATTTACAAATTTAATAAATTCTTCCTTGGTTAGTCTCCACAAATCAGAGCAACTTAATGAAGTTGTGGAGACTGAAATTCCCCCACTTTTTTGCCTACAGTTTATGTCCAGTTGAAAGGATATCACAAAGGAGGGTAGGAAGTCTGCATCCAAACTGTTGGATTGATGAGATCTTTAATCTCTGGAAGATTTAATTGAACATCTTTCATGAAAGTTTGACATGTTTAACATGTTCTTCTTGTTATTCAGTCATTTTCAGTCATGTGCAACACTTTGAAATTCCATTTGGAGGTTTCTTGGCAAAGGTACTGGCTATTTCCTCAACTCATTTTACAGATAAGGAAACTGAAGCAAATGGGTTAAGTCACTTGCCCTGGGTTGCACAGCTAGAAAAATGTCGGAGGCTGGTTTTGAACTCAGAAACATGAATCTCCCTGAATCCAGGTTAAGCACTCCATCCACTGTACCATCTACTTGCCTTACCCCTACCCCACCATGTTCTACTGGGATAGAGGAGGGAGGAGAATGAAAGTATGAGAGAGGTCAGTTGCTGGCAGCATGTGAAGACTTTCTATGATCAGATGTTGCTGTTGGCTTTTAAAAGAAAATATTATTATTAAAAAAATGAAAAAGTATTTCAAAGAATCTTGAACCAGGAGCAATGTTTGTCCAAAAAATCACTGGGTATAATAATTTACATTTGTATGGTGGTTTCTAGCTTATGAAGCATTT
This sequence comes from Sarcophilus harrisii, assembly GCF_902635505.1. Taxonomy (NCBI): domain Eukaryota; kingdom Metazoa; phylum Chordata; class Mammalia; order Dasyuromorphia; family Dasyuridae; genus Sarcophilus; species Sarcophilus harrisii. The sequence continues at coordinate 298,759,730 of NC_045427.1, forward strand.
TCCCCATATGTTATCTCACTTGATTCTTACAGGATGAGGTTGTCAGGGGAGGTGTTATCTTGCCTTTTTTTTTTTTTTTTAATAAAGAGGAAAACAGGAGAGTTTAAGCCAATTGCATAAGGCCAGCATAGTTAAGAGGTAGCAGAATTGGGGCTAAAATGAAATTCTTCTAACTTTTTTATCAAGTTTGTCACTCTTTCCTTCTCCATAGTGTCTCCAATATGTCATGGCAGTGTGTCTTCTGACTGATGTCTATCACAGCTGAGGCTGCATTTCCACACAAGCTCAAAGGATATTAGGATTTACAGGTGGGAGAATAGCTAAAGAGAATAAGATTAATACAAAAGATGTGTTTTTTTAAAGCTATTTTTGAGAAAAGAGAAACATCAAAAAAGGGGATAGATCTCTGATCAGAAAGTATAAGATAATGAAAACAGATAATGGAGAGAAGGCAGGAGTACTCAAATTTTATTTTGTTTCTTTTTTTTCTGCTAAGGAAAATGATTCTGTGACCTAGCAAGGACATATCCAAGATAGGTAATTGTGAGTGCATATCCTTGAGTTCAAATCACCATTCTAGGTGAACCATATTTGATGTAATTCAATGATAATTAATCTAATTCCCACAATGTGCCAGGCATAGTAGCACAAAGATAAAATTGTGCAAGTTTCTGACTTTCAGTAGCTTACATTTGAGTGGGGGAGAATCAATATGTAGAAAGAGTGATAAATACAAAGTATAGAGGTAAGTAAACATATAAAGGAGAATTCTAATAATTAAGGGAACCAAGAAAGACCTCATGTAGGAGGGTGGAAATCCAACTAAGCTTAAAAGAGTGGTAAAGATTCTAAAAGGCACGGGAGAGGAGGAAAAAACATTTTTTGCACAAGAGAAAAGACTGTGCAAAGGCACCAGGATGGGAGATAATTAAAATAATAATAATAATACAAGAATTATAGCTCTTTAAGCACACTATACATGTCATTCCATTTGATTTTAATAACCCCACAAAGAGAAATGCTATTATTATTCACATTTTACAGATGAGGTAACTGAGCCAAGAGAGTTTACTGAGTCACATAGCTGGTTAAGTATTTGAGGAAGAATTTGAATTTGTCTGCCTTCTATCAAATCTAGTGATCTAGGCACTATACTATATCATTGCAATGAAATATCAATTATAGGGTAATAAGCTAGTATTATAGGACTTAATTAATCCCACCTATGCTCAGAGATCCCCTTCCAAAAGGTGACTGGATTAAAGCAACTCTGGTCTAAAAAGGAAAAAAAAGAGAGAGAGAGAGAGAAACAAAAGGAAGGAAAGAAGAAAAAAAAAACCCAACAACTCTAATCAGCCAATCACAACTAGTCATTCAAATTTTACAGCAATTATAATAGGTCCTCCTCCTACCATGTTTAAAGCTACTGTTGTTCTAATCCAATAGGCACATAAATTTCTAGTCTTCCAGTCATACTGAAATTGTTTTTACCACATTCTGATGGATTTCCTGGCAGTGTGGTCTTATACAAACAAAAGAACTATCCATCAAAAGCTGGGTGGATTATTGATACTATTGAGCTAAGGGGTGCTTCCTTTTGCTAACTAAGAGGCTACAGCTCATTCCAAAGTATTTTAGATCTGTTCTTAAACAGACTGCTAGAGAGCAGCTTTTGTCTGTACTTCTATGTTGTGTTTCCTTATTTCTTGAGAATATCAGTTCTATCAAAACATAGGTATTAGTGATGGGGGTGAACTCTGAAACTGTCCAAACTTTCCTCTGAAAGAGGCCCACCCTTGGGGAAGTTGGGTGATCTCATTTAGTTGGAGATCAAGGCCAGAGATAGTTGCATCCTCTATTGAGTTGAAGATTAGTCCTGAACCACTGCCAATAGCCCAAACTCCCAAGACAAGCAATCTCATTTCAGTTTGAGATCTAGGCCCCTGACATTGAAGGAATGGAAGGAATCTCATTCAGTTTTGAATTGAAGGCCAAGCCTTAGATGGCTGAAACAGGGTTATGCTTGTAAAGGAAGCTCTCTTCTTGGTAAAGCTGCCTGCCAGGACTTTTGCCCACTGGTTAAGATATTCTCTTCTCAGTGCCAATAAATCCTTTTTGCCATACAGATTTTGGGTTTGCAATTCTTTTACATAAGACCTGTGCCTCCAAGCAGAGGGGATCTCCCACCCCAATTCTTGCACCTCATCACAACTACCACTGACCTCATCATTAGCTAACTATTCCAGAACTTGGTGGTTTCTGTGTCTCTGTGATTTACCTTGGAATCTTAGGTAGAGAATTGTTCTGTCTGAAGTAAATATCTACATTTATTGTTTCAACTAAGCAGCATTTCCCTCTTGTCAAAATAGTCTATTTGGCTAGAACATAGTGTATGAGAAGGAATAATGTAAAGTCAGTTGAAAGCAATAGTTTTAAAGTTTTATTTTAAAGGTAATAGCATTAAAGCTTGTTAGCAGGGAATAGACTGATCATTAATTTGGCAGCTAAGTACAAGATGAATTAAAATGGGGAGAAAATTGAAGATGGAAAGACTATTTTCAGGAAGTTATTGCAAGAACCTCTGTGTTACATAATCAATAAGAGGGAGAACCAAATCCATACTACTCACACTTCTCCAAAATAGGAATGATAAAGCATTTTCAGCAATTTCCAATCTAAGACACCAAAGAACCATAACAAGTTAAAAAAAACTCTATGAACTAAAACATTTTCAGCTATTTCCAATCTAAGACACCAAAGAACCATAACAAGTTAAAAAAAAACTCTATGAACTAAAACATTTTCAGCTATTTCCAATCTAAGACACCAAAGAACCATAACAAGTTAAAAAAAATCTCTATGAACTTGTAGCAGAGAAGGCTAACAATCCCTAACTCTTCATGCACTTGTTCAGCACTGCTTTCTTCACTAGCCACCATATTCTAGAAAGAATTGCAAAAAAAAAACAAAACTTGCAAAAAACAAAAACAAAATGCTACACTTTCTTCTTCCTCCCCACTATAAATTACTACAGCACAAAAAACAAAAGATGGAACCTTATTTTGGCCATAATAATGCTGTAGGCCAAAAGTGAAGACCAGGGGAAATTAGGGTAAAATGCCAGTATGTGTGGTACTCCTCCACACATGAAGCAAGGAGTCCAACATGCAGCTGGAACTAATCCTATCTTTCCAGAAATAATTTGGAACAGACTCTGAGGCCAGCTAATATGAATTCCTCAACATAGGAGAGGCTAAAACACCTTTGCAGTACAGTTTCATGGATAACTTTTCAAGAAAGTGAGCAAAATACAAGGAAAAAAACGAACTTCCCAAATATTTAGGATGAAAACAGTTAATAACATAACTAGATAAAGCAACAGGAAAAGGAATATGTTCTCTAGATTAGCTAAATAAGTTTAGACATTTATGAATAAATGCTCTTAGACAAAGGAAAACGAATCAATGACTTATGATGACTCACAAGTATACCTTGTAGATTTTAAAGGGAGCTTGATGTTTTTGCATGGTGTGGTAAAGGAAAGAAAGAAAGAAAGAAATTCAGAAAGACTGGAAGAAAGAATGAAAGAAAGAAAGAAGGAAAGATAGAAAAGAAGGAAGGAGGAAAGGAAGGAAAGAAGGAAGGAAGGAAGGAGGGAAGGAAGGAAGGAAGGAAGGAAGGAAGGAAGGAAGGGAGGAAGGAAGGGGGGAGGGAGAGGAGAAAAAAACATAAAGAAAAAAGAAAGAAACAAAGAAAGAAAAGAGAAAGGAAGGAAGGGAGGGAGGAAGGAAGGAAGGAAAGAAGGAAAGAAAGAAGGAAGGAAGCAAGGAAGGAATTGTGTGGGGTACAGAGACTCTAACTCAAAATGACTACTTGGAGATGTTGCAAAGTGAAGATAGATATTTTTATTAGAATCTCATGAGAAGCAGGCAGTCCCCACTTCTGGGAAGTCCAGAAGGAGGAAAACTGATTACAGAAGTGAGAGAGCTCAGTTAAATAAGCAAGCACTATCCAATCCCTCCCCAAAACCCTCTTATGCAAAGCTTTTAGTCTAGATTGGCTCTTGCAGTTGCTTTTCCCTTTTATGGGGGGTGTGGTGATAATAAGCTGACTAGAAATGAGGTAATTATATAAAAAGTTTCATTTCTTCAAGGTCACATGATTTCTAAGAAAGCAAAACTGAGATCTATGATTTCTCTTACTTTAACAGACAGTTTCTGAGAAACTACATTGCTTGCCTCACATGGAAGAAAGGAAGGAAGGAAGGAAGGAAGGAAGGAAGGAAGGAAGGAAGGAAGGAAGGAAGAGAGGGAGGGAGGAAGGGAAGAAAGAAGGGAGAAAGGGAGGGAGGGAGGGAAGGAGAATGGAAGAGAGAGAGGATAGAAGAAAGGGAGGATGGAAGGGAGGGAGGATGGAAGGGAGGGAGAATGGAAGGGAGGGAGGGAGGAAAAAAGAAAAAAGAGAGAAATGAAGAAAGAATGAGAGGGAAATAAAAAAGAAAAAAAGGAAAGACAAAAGAAGAATTGTGAATACTGAATGCACAAGAGAAATATACAAGAATAGCAAAACCTAAAATTATAATTAGCACCTTGCTGAAGAAACAACCAAAGGGGAATGCAAATATACAGAAGTGAAAGGCACTCTGAAAGAAGAGATACAATAGAATAGTGATGTTAAATGAAATCATCATCCATATAAAAAAAAATAAATATTAATCTCAGACAGAATGCAGAGAAAACTTAAAGATTATACGTTTCCCAGATGAAAAGTCAAAAACAAAACAAAACAAAAACTTGAACAGAAAAATACAAGAAATTGTTTCTATAGGATTGAATAAATGTAAACTGAGACACAAAATTCCAGCCTTTTTCAATTTATTAACAGAGTGCAAATCTGTTAACAAAGTGTGTCAAATGGTAACTTCAATTAGGTCAATAGTCCAGTAGAGAAGATAAAGCTCCTTTGTATAAACATAGGACAAAAATACAGACATGTGTAGGTGTGGAAGACAATATGATTTTTTCAGGATAGATGGCATCATGAAGGTAAAAGACACCAATGACAGCTTACATTAAGGAAAGTGGACTAGCAACCTCATGGAGCTATTACCAACCTTCTCTATCATTAAAGAATGGTTAATTGATTCATGGGCCCTAATCTGCATCCTGAGAAATTATAAATGGATCAGTTATGGCAGATCCAATGTCTCCTAGGAGGGTTTTTTAGGAAAATAAGACTCTCTTTAATTTCACAAGGACAAGCAAGAACAGACTATCTTGTGGAAATATACCAGACCAGCTTGTAAATCTTTAAAGATAACAAAGAGATAGCCTGAAATTTTTTCAGGAGTTGACGGTATGGTAGATAAATTTTTTTTTTCTGTTAATTTAACTCAAAGGGAAAGTCAAATTCCTGAAGTCAACTCAAGGACTTTAGAAATCAAACTAATTTATGTCTGAACACAAAAAGGTGGTAAAATGGTTTCCTGATAACCTACAAAAATAGCACTATGATGCAAATTCAAAGGCACAGTGGTTAAATTTAGTAGTTCCACTGGCAACAGATTCTGCAAGGAACTAACAAAAAGAGTTCCAAATAGAAAAGAAAGGAAATTCAAATAACACAAGACTATTTTGCACATACCAAAAACTATAGGAGAGTATGGAATGTGTTCTGAAGAATAAAGATGCTCAAAATACAAGCCAATTTACATATTTGAGCCTACCTAATAATAGAGGGAAGAAGATGTCCATTCAATAACAAAAAAGAAGTATTTGTAGTGTTCCCACAAAGAAAACCAGAGCTGAATTGTTTGCTTCCTAGAACCTTAGAAAATAGGAACAGAAGGTAACCTAACAGCAACCAATGAGGGCACAGATAACAAAATAAATTGAACTAGAAAAAAGGGGGGAAAGAGCTAAAAAAGGAAGACAATTATGTCTTTAACAAAACATAACAGAGAGATCAATGTGAGATTTCTTCCTAAAAGTACAGAAGGAAACAAGGATGAAAGCAGAAGTCATGTAGAAGAATTGATAATGGAGAGGAATATCTCCAAAATATAAAAAATAAATCCCCTGCATCCAAATTCCAGATAATCAATATTTCCCCCCATCCCAATACTAAATTGCAAAAAGAAGAGTACATATAAAAAGAGAAGGAAAGAAGACTATAGAAGGGAATATGTGTTCTATCTTATTCAAGTCATGGATAAACAACAAAGGGAGAATAACTTTTATAGTCTCTCAGGAAGAGGAAGGCTTATAGGAAAATGATAAAGAAAGCTAATGGAGAGTCAAACAGGGAGAAAGAAAGAAAATGTTTCAGTGGTAGGAGGAGTTCCCATTGAATAACGCTCCTATGGGCCTCATTTCCAAAATATATAGAGAATTAACTCTAATTTATAAAAAATCAAGCCATTCTCCAATTGAAAAATGGTCAAAGGATATGAACAGACAATTCTCAGATGAAGAAATTGAAACTATTTCTAGTCATATGAAAAGATGCTCCAAGTCATTATTAATCAGAGAAATGCAAATTAAGACAACTCTAAGATACCACTACACACCTGTCAGATTGGCTAAGATGACAGGAAAAAATAATGATGATTGTTGGAGGGGATGCGGGAAAACTGGGACATTGATGCATTGTTGGTGGAGTTGTGAACGAATCCAACCATTTTGGAGAGTAGTTTGGAACTATGCTCAAAAAGTTATCAAACTGTGCATACCCTTTGATCCAGCAGTGTTACTACTGGGATTATATCCCAAAGAGATTATAAAGAAGGGAAAGGGACCTGTATGTGCACGAATGTTTGTGGCAGCCCTTTTTGTAGTGGCTAGAAACTGGAAACTGAATGGATGTCCATCAGTTGGAGAATGGCTGAATAAATTGTGGTATATGAATATTATGGAATATTACTGTTCTGTAAGAAATGACCAACAGGATGATTTCAGAAAGGCCTGGAGAGACTTACACGAACTGATGCTGAGTGAAATGAGCAGGACCAGGAGATCATTATATACTTCAACAACAATACTATATGATGACCAGTTCTGATGGACCAGGCCATCCTCAGCAACGAGATCAACCAAATCATTTCCAATGGAGCAGTAATGAACTGAACCAGCTACGCTCAGAGAAAGAACTCTGGGAGATGACTAAAAACCATTACATTGAATTCCCAATCCCTATATTTATGCCCACCTGCATTTTTGATTTCCTTCACAAGCTAATTGTACAATATTTCAGAGTCTGATTCTTTTTGTACAGCAAAATAACGTTTTGGTCATGTATACTTATTGTGTATCTAATTTATATTTTAATGTATTTAACATCTACTGGTCATCCTGCCATCTAGGGGAGGTGTGGGGGGGTAAGAGGTGAAAAATTGAATCAAGAGGTTTGGCAATTGTTAATGCTGTAAAGTTACCCATGCATATATCCTGTAAATAAAAGGCTATTAAATAAAAGAAAATGAATAACGCTCCTAGGGAGAAAGATAGAGATTCTAAAATGGAAGAAGGGTACCTAACAAGGGGTATTATCTCCCAGGATTTAGTGAGTAGAGTAGAAGGTGAATCAGATAAGCTTAGAGTGATTGATGGTGAGAGGGCCTCTCCTTTTGAGAGAAAATTTCATGACAAATGAAAAAAAATTGTCATGAGAAATATAAAGGGTAATAATAAGCTGTATGAAAACAGAAAAATTCCTATCATAGGGTAATATTTTTATTCTTTCTACCATCTATAGCAAGTGATATTTTATATGGTGTTAGGGTCACATCTAGAAGGAATTCAAAATAGGTACCTCGTAACGGGTTCAGATAATTTTTTTATTATTTTTTCTATTTTATTATGATTTTATCTTGTTTGGTATTTTGTTGATTTAAATTTTTTGCCATCCTCTTCTTTTTAATCATTCTGGATAAAAGTTCAGCAATTATATGTGTCTTTTTAAAGAATGAGCTTTTAGTTTTCTATATTACCCTATATAACTATAGGGTTATATATATATTTTTTGTTTCTAGTTCATCCTTTCCTTTAATTTTTAATATCTCTTCACCATTGTGCACTTACTTTAAGTTCATTTTTTATTATTTAATTTAAAAAATGAATATTCAGTTAATTAATCCCTCCTTTTCTAAATTATTAATGTACAAACATGTAAGAATATAATTTTTCTCCTGAGGATTGCTCCAGAAATTTTGTTAAGCAGTTATATCATTATCATTTTTTCCCACAGTTCTTGTTTATATGATTTAGGTTGTTTTAAGCCACTTTACTTTTTAGAATTTTCTTTGGTAAAAATTCTGTATTGTATGGAGAAATGTATACTTTTAGGCAGCCCTAATTAGATGCCATAAGTCTTTTAGCACTTCTTTCTCTATCAATTTGTTTCACTCTATACTTTTCCTTTTGATTATCTTTTTGTTAAATTTATTCAAAACTGAGGGAGATAGGGAGAGATAGAGAGACATATACAGGGAGAAAACATAAAGAGAGAGGCAGATATAGGGACACAGAAAAGAAAAGAAGTTTGAAGAACTAAAAAATTTCTATTGTGAATTTTCATTTTTTCTTTATCTTATAGAATGATTGTAAGGATCACTTTTGTGCTTGTTCTTGTTGCTATTGTTGCTGCTGCTGCTGCTTTCTTCTGATGCATAATAAATTTGTTCCAAGTCCTCATTTTAACTCTGTGTATTTCTGGTTTTAAATATGTTTTGGGTAAGCAATAAATTGCAGATTTTTTTCCTTATTCAATCTGTTATTCTTTTTAGTTTTATTGAATTGTTTTATCTATTTCTTAGGCTTCTTAGAATCATTTAAAACCACAAGAAGGATATAATATTATCCTAACACCATATATTCATTGTCTAAGTCATACTTACATTTACTTATACATTTGGGATCATTTAGGCATAGAGAGCACTGGATAGTTGCTAGCATCAGCAACTTTCTAAAAAGTTCAAAAATATAATAAACTTAAAAGTCACCAAAAAATAAGCAAGTATATGAACCAAAAGATAAAATCGTAAACAAGATCCTTAGGAGAGAATAAAAAAAAATTCATTAAGTACCTACTACACCCCAGTTGCTGTGCTAAATGCTTTATAAATATCTTATTTACTCCCCACACCACCACTAGGAGGTGGATACTATTATTACCCCCATTTTAAAGTTGTGGTTTTTTTTTTAAAGTCTCAGGGCATCAGGAATTTCCAGCATCTTTTCAAGTAGCTACAAAAAATTTGTATTCTTCCTTTGTAAATTTCTATCCATGTTCTTTGATTATTGCCACAATAAAGAATATGAATTTTAGTTGTATAACTTAACTATACATCATTCCTTCACAATTCTGGATATTTGACTTTTATCTGTTATATTTATTGTAAATATTTTGTCAATCTGTTTCTTTCATTTTAAAGATAGTTGCTTTGTCTTGTGCAATATATATATATACATACATATATTTATATGTATGTATATATATAATTTATATAAATGAACTTAATTTCATCTCTTAAGGATTTTTGCTTGTGCTTATTGGTTAAAAAAATCTCTATAACTGAGGTATGTATATTTCTTTCTTTTTCTTATGGCTTTATGTTTCTTTTTTTTAGTGTTTAAATCACTGATTTATTTAGAATTTACCTTGCTATATGATATAAGGTGTGGGGCTATATAGTTTTCCATTCTTCCAAGCATTTTAAAAATTGAATAATAATCTCATTCTATTTTGTTTTTAAATTAAAGGTTTTTCAAATTCAAATCCTCTATTAATAACTATGTTACTAGGGTCAAGAAATTCACTTAACCTCCAAATGCCCTAGGCAACTCTATTGGACAGTATAAATAAGAAATGCTGATTTGTATCAGTAGAAAGCATTTTTGCAGTGGGAGTTCCCTGTACCACTGGATGAAATCACAGATCTAGATTTAAAAACTAAACAAAACAACTTCATATACATCCATGTTCTGTTTCTTATTCTGTGTCATGAAACTATTTTTATATTCTTTTTCCAGTATCAGGGAATTTTTGTAAGTATTACTTTATATGCAAAGATTGTTTGACAAAAATAACATAGGCATGGCTTCTATTTGACTTTGTTCCCTCAGCACCTTCCTCACAAATCAAAATAGAAAAGGTCAACTCTATGGAAAGCTTTTGTTTTAAAAGCATATTTATTGCCATCCTAATTTAAAACAAATAGGTTATTCTGAGATATGGAAATACTAGTTCACAGCTTTTTTCCCCTTTTCATAGTTCTTGATATTCTTAGCCATCTGTTTTTAAATAATTTTTGCTATAACTTTACCAAATATATGGAATAATTTAATGGTATTTTGAAGGATAATATAATAAATTGGTAAATTAATTTATACAGTAGTGACTTATTTTTTACTGTTTATTTAACAATAAAAATAGGATAGCCTTGCTTTTGTTCAATTCTTTCTTAATTCATTATGAGGTAATTCTAAAGTGATCCTAATATAAGTCTGATAATTAATTTAGATCCATTTTATTTATTTTATGTAATATATTGTGCCACAATATACAAATAATAATATTATATTATTACAATCAATATACTTTTTCTCTTAACATGATCTTATGAATTCTTTATATTGTATGTAAAAATGTATATAATTTTGTGGACTTATTTTATATCTGACTATTTTAATCATGCATGCATTAATTCCATTTTTTGTTGTTTTAGATTATCTTACATTATCTAAGGTAGCAAAATAGTCTGCCTGCAAATAGAAATATTTTAATTTTTTCATGGCCAATGATTATTTGGTTAATTTTTTCATATACTATATTTGTTTTAAAAATTGTTAAAATACCATGCAAATAAGTAGTGATAAGTGAACATCTGTTTAACAAATGTTTTAATGAACGTATTTCTCCATTATACATAGTATAAGCTTGTAGTTTTAAATATGCAATTTTGTCATTCTATGAAATGATTTTTCTTTTCCTTTATTTTAAAATATAATATTTTTTGAGAATCATAAATGAGTACTTTTTAAAAATCAAAGATGCTCTTTGAATATAATGATATAATCTAGATTTTTTTTGTTGATATATTTACCTTGTATGAAATTATTCTTGAAATCTATTTACAATCCTACTTGTTCATGGTAGATATTTCCTTCATGCATGTTATATTTTCTTTTTATTAATTATCAGTATTAATCATATTGGTTTATGGTTTCTTTCTCAACTTTGTCTTTGACCTATTAGAGTATCATCATCACATTAGCTTGTAGAAGTAACAAAGCTTACCATCTCTCTCCATATGTTTCAAAAGTTTATACAGGATTGTAGTTAGTAAATCTTTCAAAAAAAAATTGAATTTGTAGCAGAATTCATTTGTAAAGCTATCTGAGTAGATTTCTTTTTCTTTCTTGTTTTTTTTTTTTGAGAACAATTTTTGATACCTTGCCTTATATGCATGTAGATTGTTTACTTATTGCTTTTGTAACCCTAGTCTCAAAGTCCATTGGTATGCTACTCTCTTCTCATTGGTCATGGTCAATATTCTACAGCAGTGTAAAGAAAGAGGTAGATTTGGCAAGAGTGGGAGAGATGAGAGTTCAGTTTCCTTCATATTTTCTTTGGGATTTTCTTCAAGTTTCTTCAGGCTCTTCAATCTCTTAATATGTATAGCTTCCAACTTTGATAGAGAAGATAGATAATGCACACATCACTTTACATTGTTAAAAGGAAAATGAGACTCTGGTAAGAAGTTGATAGAGGAACTAGCAGCCTCCATCATGTCCCTATTCCTAGCTTGCTACAGTAGAGATTTTGGAGAATTTCTCCTTGAATGAAATCTGGTACTCTGCTGATTAATTGTTACCTCACTCCTGATGGGAGAGCCCCTCCATTTACTGTATTATATCATATATATGCTTCTTTGTAAAAACTTCTCTGATATATAAAAATTTCTCTTAATATGAGCTTAGCTAATTTTTAAAAACTAATTGCTAATTTGTGTTCATTGTGGAACCAGTATTTAACTGGAGAAGAATGAAACCTCAAATCCTCTTTTTCCTATTAATGAACAGTGGAGCCAGAAGTTAGGAGTGGATATAGATATAATTCTAGCTCAGTAACCCCTCTCTTCTTTGAGGAGGGCAGAATTGCTAAATTCTTGACCCTAACCTTCTATTTCCCCTCCTTGCAAGAATTAAAGTCTCTTTTAGAGAAAGATGGTCAGAGAAGAAGACAGATGCATCTATTCTGCATCCCTTTAAGCCACTCAATACTACCTCCATGCTATATGTGAGGGACAGTCTCATTATACTTGTTTTGATATTTTATATTTCTGTATATCAGTTCTTTGAGATTCTCAAGTCTAGTAACAGAGAAGCAAGCACAGTAAATTCTCATTTTATTGATTTATTTTATCTTCTGATCTTTTCTTTCTTATTTTTAAATTTGGTGATTTGTGTTTACTTTCTTCTTTTATTGATGATTCTTTCCGTTTACTCATTTTATTAATCTTTAAAAACAGTTTATGGATTTATAATTTCATTTTTCCCTTGCTTTTAATTGTATTGAACTCTTCTCTGGTCTTAGGGATTTCTTTTCCATTTTATATTTGGTGTTTTATTTCTTAAAATTTTTTTTTCACCCTTTAGGTGGAGCCAATTTTTAATTTTCTTTCTCTTTCTTATTGATTTAAACAGATACAGCTGAATTTGTTTCTGGAGTACTGTTTTGACTATATCCCAGAGCTCTTAACAAATAGTATATATAATATTTAATGTCTCCAATAAAGGGAAATTTACTGTCTCCTAATAGCCCATTTCATTTTCAGATAATTATTATTAGGAAGTTTTTGCTAGAATCAAACTTGAATTTCTCTCTTTGAGACTTCCATTAACTGTTCCTAATTTTAAAAATTGGAGATAAAACACATTTAATCTTTCCTATATTTGGAGACAATTATCATTTCTCCCATTTAATCATTTTTCTCTAAAATAAACATTTCCAGGGACTTTGGCCAGTCCTTATATGGCTTCAACTTTAAGCCTTTCACCATCCTGTCTTCCTGGGGATCCTCTCCATGTTATCAATATCTTTCCTAAAATATGGAGCTCAGATATGAATATGAATTGGCCTGCTCAAATTCTATCCTCAGCACTATTTTTCTCCTAATATTAGGTAGCTAGTGCTTTGGTTGAAAAAGAGTACTGGACTTGAAATTAGGAAAATCAGAGTTGGAATCCTGCCTTACTAATTGTATAATTATGGAAAAATCATTGAAAATCTTGCAACCTTTGTTTGCTTATTTATGGGATATTTGCACTTTTGCTGTAAGGACTTGCCAAGCCCTTTTGAGGACTGCTCATCCAGTTTTGGTATTCACTTTATTCACCCAATTCTCAATTGTGACTCTTAGAAACTATAGCATTCATAGCAACCATATATGAGTAAACCTGTTTCAAAAGATGGACTAAACCAGGTTGACAGTCATACATGGACTTTAAACTCACTGGTTAGATAGGGGGATACACATGTATGGATTTCCCCTACTGGAATGGATGGATGAAAAATTTTGTTTCAAGAGCCATGAAGGCAGAGTACTTAGAGTTTGGTTAGACATTGAAGATAACATCATCCACTGCATCCTGGCCATTGCCAATTGTCCTTATTTTTGCCTTGCCTCTGGACTTTGATGACTCTGGAAGAGAGAGTGAAGCTGAAGATTTTTTTGCAATTCTGTTTCACTTAAATCCAATATATGATGTCATTGATCATCTTCAAAAAGGAAGGAGGGACTTTGAGTGTCAAGATGGCAGAGTGAGGAAGGAACCCTTTGAAGCTCTCCCAAATTCTCCTCCAAACAAGTAGAAAGCTACTTCAACATTTACCTAGGAACAAGTAGGACTAGTCTAGGAAGAAAGGCCTATTTCACTGAGGTCAGAGGGGGTGTGAAATCCAAGAGCTTCAGCACCAGCCAAACTCATAGTAGAGAGCCTATAGCAAGGCTGCAAGCCTACTTCAGTCCAACAGCAAGGCTCCACTCTCCTGCAAATTAGTAGCCTCCTAAATAAGTGAATAGTTTGTGTAGTCTAGTATGGGCCCACCTGAGAGACCTTACCCCTGGTACAGCCAGAAATTCTGTTTCCATAACAATCCAACAGCAGGACCCCACCTCTGGGAAAACCAGCTACAAGATCCCTCTTTCAGGGCCAGCCACCAGAAATACTCTGTTACCATAGCAACCGAACAGCAAGATCCCATCACTGGAGCAGGTCAGCTACTAAAATCCATACCGAGGGAATGCCAATGGAGAGGTCCTTTCCCCCCTAGTACAAGCTAGAAGGGAAGCCTACACTCCAGAGAAAGCAAGTGGCTAAGATCTGAAGCCCAGTGAAAGGCAGCAGTAAAATAAAGAATCCTAGCACAAAAAGACTGCATCAGCACAAGAGCATAGCCAATCTTCATATAAAATCACCAACTCACAAAAGCAGGAAAATGAAGAAAAAACAAAAAAAGACTAACTATAGAAAATTACTGTAAGGGGAAAAGGACAAAAATTTAGGAGACAAGAGTGTCAAAATGATTACATTTCCTCAAAGAAAAATGTAATTTTGTCTGAGACCTACAAAGAATTCCTAAAGGAGCTTTAAAAGAATTTTTAGGGGCAGCTAGTTGGTGTAGTGGATAAAGCATAGCCCTGAAGTCAGGAGAGCCTGAGTTCAAATCTGGCCTCAGACATTTAACATGTCCTGCCTATATGACTTGGGTCAAGTCACTTAACTCTAATTGCCTCAACAAAATAATAATAATAATAAAATAAAAAATAAAAAGCCAATTAGAGACATAGAAGAAGAATTACAAAAAGAAATAAGAATAATGAAAGAGAATCATGAAAAAAAGAGTCAATAACATTGGAAAAGATACACAAAATTTACTGGGGAAACCAAGTCTCTAAAGAATAAAACTAGCCAAATGGAAAAGAAAGTACAAAGATCATTGAAAAAGTAATTCCTTAAAAATTGGAATTTAACTAATGACTCTATGAGAAATCAAGATATAATAAAAACAAAAGAAAAAGTTTAAAAATAGAAAAAAATGGAAAATTGGAAAAATAACTGACTTAGAAATTAGGTCGAGGAGAGAAAATATAAGAATTAGGAGCCAAGATGGTGAAGTGAAGCCGGGATGTTATTTGAAAAATTCAGTTTCCCTTGAAAAAAGTATGGAACCAAGCTTTTGGAAAGAGTCTGGAAAAAACAGAGCCTATGAAGAGATGTAAAGAAACAATTTTTCAACTCAAGATAAGTTGGAAGAACTTCAAGAAAGGTCAGGCTCACTGTGGTGAAAAGTGTGAAGCCTTGCTAAGATGGTGTCCAGAAAAGCCAGTGTGAGGGTCTAAATCACAACATGGATCAATAACTGAGACCCTCAATTCTGTCTCAATAGAACAGTAGCAGAACAGATGAATGGGACAGCCACCAATCCCAGTGCAGAAAGCAAATTGTCAACAATAAGCAAGACTATATTAGGCTACAATCAGGGCTGTGAGAAAATCACCAAATTCCAGGGGCTCTTCTGCTCCAAGTTGCACCAGAAGCTTGGAACAGCAGCCCTGTGCTCCAGGAACAGGACTTGCAAGAACTCATCAAGGATTTTTAAAAATCAAATAAGATAGAGTAGAAAAACTGGGAAAAGAAAAGAAGTATGCAAGAGAGCATCAAGAAATTGGAAAAGGAAGAGAAAAAAGTGATTGAAGAAAACAATTCTTTAAAAAATGCAATTGAAGAGTTCTGAAAGTGAAGCCAAGATGGTGCAGTAAAAGTTAGGAAGCTGCTCAAACTCTTCCAGTTTCCCTTGAAAATCACATAAAACCAAGTCTTTTAGCAGAATCTGATTGAAATAAAACCATTCTTCAGATCAAGATAGACTGAAAAAATCTTCAAAAAAACTCTGTCTCACTGGGGTGAAAAGGGTATTCAGCCCAGCTCAGACACACTCTGGGAAAGTTGCTGAGAGGATATTAATCATAGCAAATGAGCAGCTAAGACCCTGAGTCCAGGCTCCATAGAAAAGCAAAACAGTGGGGCAGCTTCCAGTCCCAGCTCAGCAGGCAAACTCTGGGAAACCAGGTTATTTCCTGAAAAGAGCAGGCAAAACTACCCTTTGCAAACAGAAGGGAACTCTGTGCTCAAAGACAAGGCTCAGAGATTCACAGGAAGCGTGGAACAATGCTCCCTTGATCCTGGGAGCAGAGCTCAATCATAGAAGTGACAAAAAGAAATACCAAAAGAAAAGAAAATGAGTGAGAAACAGAAAAGAATGTTGACCATAGAAAGCTACTATGGTGACAGGGAAGACCAAAATTCCAAATCAGACAATGACAAAATGTTCACAGAATAAATGTCAAAGAGTGATATAAATTGTTCTCAAACCCAAAGAGGCTTCTTGGAAGTGTTAAAAATGACATTAAAAGGCAAGAGAGGTTGAAGAAAAATTTTTAAAAAATGAGAGGTAGGTAAGAGAGAGTCAATAGCTTGGAAAAGGAAGGAAAAAATAGATTAAAGAAAAAAAGTCCTTTAAAAAATACAATTGGCTGAATGAAAAAAAAATCCACTGAAGCAAACAACATGGTCAAAAATAGAATTAATCAAATGCAAAAAGATATATAAAAACTAACTGAAGAAAGTCACATGTTAAAAATTAGAATGGGGAAAATGGAAGCTAAGGGCTTTGAGTCAGCAAGATAAGGAAAATTCCCCAACATTATAGAAACAAAGAGGGAAATGCACATTAAAAGAATCAGTTGGAAAATATGAAATACCTTATTGGAAAAATGCCAGATTTGGAAAATAGAAATTAGAGATAATTTAAAAATTAATGGCCTACTTGAAGGCCATGACTAAAAAGTGAGCCTGGATAGCATTCTACAAGCATTCATTATAGGAAAATTGCCCCACTATTCTAGGAAGAGAGGGGAGAATACACATTAAAAGTATCCATTGATCAGCTTTGGAAAGGCATCTCACAAGGAAAACCCTAAGGAATATTGTTGTGAAATTCCAGAATTACAATCTCAGGGAAAACATACTGCAAGCTGCCAGATAAAAACAATTCAAATATCAAGGAGTAACAGTCAGGATTACCCAGGATCTGGCAGCTTCTACAATAAAGATCAAAGATCCTGGAATACCATATGTAGGAAGGAAAAGGACCTAGGGTTACAACCAAGAATTACATACCCAGAAAGCCTCAGCAACATCTTTCAGGGAAAGAAATGGAGATTCAGTGAAATAAGAGACTTTCAATCATTTATGTTGAAAAAGACAGAATTAAATAGAAAATTCAGTCTACAAATATTATGCTTCATGAGAAGCATAGAAAGTTAAGCAGGAGGAAATATATATTATTTAAAGGTTAAACTATTTACAACACGAGAAGGGAAAACAATATCGGTGACTCTTGAGAATTGTATCTGTCACTAGGGCAGATAGAGAGGGACATCACATAGACTGAGGATGTGTCTATGAATGAACTCTGTTGTGATGAGATCAAAGAAAAAGATATTAAGGGGAAGGAAAAAATCTGTATTGGAAAAAAGAGGAAAGGGAAAATATAATAGGAAAAAGGCTTAGTACAATCAAAGGAAAGAAGGGAGGGAGATAAACGTTATCTGAAACTTGATGAGTTTTGGTTCTAAGAAGCAATAACTTAATCATTCAGGTGGGATATAGAAATTTAAAGAAGTAGGAGGAGAAAAAAGAAAAGAAAAGGGAGGAGCAGAATAGAAGGGATAGGAAAAAGGTAAGAGAAGAAGGGAAAAGTTGACAGATAAAGTAGTTGGTAGAGTGGGTTAAAAAAAACATTACTAAGAGAAGGGAGAGGGATGACAGGAGATAAGATAGTGGATGAATGGATAAAAAACACTAGTAAAAGAAGGGGAAGGTGATACGAAATAAGGTAGAGAGTAGGGTGGGTTAAAAAAAAAAAAACAACACAGGACTAAAACAGGGTGGAAAGAGAGAACAAACATATATAAAAGAAAAAATAACATACCAGAAATGTAGGGCTGGTTCAATATCAGGAAAGCTATGACCACAATCAACCATATCAATAACAACACCAACAGAAATCAAATGATAATATCAATAAAAGCAGAAAAAGTTTTTGACAAAATAGAGCACCCATTCCTATTAAAAATATTAGAGAGCATAGGAACAAAGGGAGCTTTCCTTGAAATTATAACCAGTATCTAAAACCAAGAGCAAGCATTATTTGTAATGGAGAGAATATGGACATATCCCCAATAAGATCAGGGTGAAACAAGGATGCCCATTATCACCACTATTGTGGTGATACCACTATGTACTAGAAATGCTGGCATTAGTAATAAAAGAAAAATAAAATAATTATAATAGATAATGAGGATATAAAACTATCACTCTTTGTAGATGAGATGATGACATAATTAGAGAATGCTAGAAAATCATCCAAAAACCTACTGGAAATAATTTACAGCTTTAGCAAAGTTGAAGGATATAAAATAAATCTGCACAGATATCAGCATTTCTGTATATTATTAGTAAAGTCCATCAGTAAGAGATAGAGACATTCCACTTAAAATAACTGATCAAAATAAAAAATTTTGAAGTCTACCTGCCAAGGGAAACTCAAGAAATATATGAACATAATTATGAAACACTTCTCACACAAAGTCAGATTTAAACAAATGGAAAAATATTAATTGTTCATGGCTAAACTAAGCTAATATAATACATAGGACAATTCTGCCTAAATTGGTCTATTGATAAGTGCTATAGCAATTAAACTGCGAAACCCTTATTTTGTAGAACTAGAAAAAAGAATTTAAAAAATTCATCTGGAAGAACAAAAAGTCAAGAACATCAAGGGAATCAACAACAACAACAACAACAACAACAAAAATAGAAAGGATGGTGGCTTTGCTGTACCAAACCTAAAACTATATTATAAAACAATAATCATCAAAACCATTTGGTACAAGCTAAGAAATAGAATGGTAGATCAGTGGAATAGATTAGGTACACATGACACAATAATCAAGGCCTGTAGTAATCCAATATTTGATAAGCACCCAAACTCTAGGTTTTGGAATGAGAACTCAGTATTTTACAAAAATTTCTGGGAAATTAGAAAACTTGACCTAGATCTACATTTCACACCCCATACTAAAATAAGGTCAAAATTGATACATGATTTAAGCATAAAGGATGAGCATAAACAAATTAGAAGAACAAGGGGATTTACCTATCAGATCTTTGGGGAAGGGAGTAATTTATGACCAAAGAAGAAGTATAGAGCATTCTGAAAGGTAAAATGGACAACTTTGATTACATTAAACAAAAAAAGTTTTTGCACAAATAAAACCAACGGAATAAGATTAAAAGGGAAATACAAAGCTGGGAAAAAATCTTTACAGTCAATATTTCTGATAAGGGTATCATTTCTAAAATATACAAATATCAGTATCAAATTTATAAGAATACAAGTCATTCCCCAATTGATATGAAC
Source organism: Sarcophilus harrisii (assembly GCF_902635505.1). Taxonomy (NCBI): domain Eukaryota; kingdom Metazoa; phylum Chordata; class Mammalia; order Dasyuromorphia; family Dasyuridae; genus Sarcophilus; species Sarcophilus harrisii. Next base: position 298,779,281 of record NC_045427.1, read on the forward strand.
AGACAATTTTCAGATAATGAAATTAAAGCTATGTATAATCATATGAAAAAATCCTCTAAATCACTATTGATTAGAGAAATGCAAATTAAAACAATTCTTATTGTGTTATAAGGTACCACCTTATACCTCTTGGATTGGCTAAGATAACAGGAAAAGATAATGATAAATATGGGTGGGGATGTGGAAAAACTGGGATACTAATGTATTGTCAATACAGTTATGAAATGACCCAACCATTCTGGAGAGCAATCAGGAACTGTGCTCAAAGGGATATAAAACTGTGTATACTCTTTGAGCTGGCAGTGCCACCACTTGTTCTGTATCCCAAGGAAATCATAAAGGAGGATTAAGAACCCACATGTGCAAAAATGTTTGTAGTAGCTCTTTTTGTGGTATCAAAGAACTGGGAAATAGTAGAAGCACATCAATTGAGGAATAGAGTAAGTTGCAGTATATGAAGGTAATGGAATTTTATAGTTCTACAAAAAATGATAAACAAGCTGATTTTAGAAAGTTCTGGAAAGATTTACATGAACTGATGCTGAGTGAAACAAGGGGAACCAGGAATACATTGAATACAATAACAACAAGAATGTGTGATGATCAACTATGAAAGAATTGGTTCTTCTCAGTGGTTCCATGATCCAAAGCAAGTCCAATAGATTTTGGATAGAAAATGCCATCTGTCTCCAGAAAAAGAACTCAGGAGACTGAATGTAAATCAACACATGCTATGTTCACTTTTTTTTTCTGTTTTTTTTTCTCTCTCCCATGGTTTTTTCCTTTTGCTTTTATTTTTCTCTCCCAATATAATTCATAAAACAATGTGAATTTAAAAATAAATTAAAATGGAAAAAATACAAATGGTAAAATGCAAAAAAAAATTCACTGAAGAAAACAATATCTTTAAAAGTAGAATTAATCAAATGGAAAAGGAGATACAAAATCAAACTGAAGAAAATCGTACATTAAAAACTAGAACTGAGCAAATGGAAGTTAATGATTCTATGGGACATCAAAAATCAATCAAACACACTAAAAAGAATAAAAACTAAAAGAAAATGAAAAATAAATAATTGGAAAAACAAATGATTTGGAAAATAGATTAGGAGAAACAATTTACATATTATTGGATCATCTGAAAGAAACAATCGCCTTCTTCCCACCCCCACCCCCCAAAAAAATGCTGGACAAAATTTTTCAAGAAATCATCAAAGATATGGTAGATATATTAGAACCAGAAGGCAAAACAGTCAATCCATTAATCACCTCCTGAAAGAGAAAATTCCAAGAAATATTATAGCAAAACTACATAACTGTAAGATTAGACAGAAAATACTACAAGCTGCCAAAAAGAAACAATTTAGGTGTTGAGGAGCTACATTAAGGATTACTCAGAATTTGGCCACTTCTACAATAAAAGATAGAATGGGAATAGGATGAACTTTTCCATAAAATCAAAGAGGATGGTATACTGGATTAAAAAACCAAAATCCTATAATATGATGTTTACAAGAAACCCAGTTGAAACAGACAGGAAGAGATAGAGTAAGGCTGGAGAGAGAAAAGTAGGGGGGCACAGCCTGGGCAGCCTCTAATCAGCACAGTGGAGGGCTCGGCATGAGGCAATAGAACTTCCCCAGCAGGACTGTGCTTCCCAGGTTAGAGACACTTCAGGTCCCTGCAAATCCATTCACTGCTCAACTGCTAATACCCACAGCCCCAGGGTGGGATTTGGCTTGGGGTGGTGAAACTCTCACTGCTCAACTCTAGCACCAGGGCAGTCATTATCTCACACAGCAGGGGTTCTTTGCAGGGCACTTTCCCAGCTCAGCCCTGCAGGCCTGAGTTACTTCCAGGTGAGGAACTCTTTCCCAGAGTACTCCAGTACCTTGCTGCTTTTTGCAGCCGGCTAGCAGAACAGTCACCCATCCATACACCTTTCATTACTCTGCAGAGGAAGCTGGTAACCTCCTAGCCTTGAAGGCAGACCCTACAGGCTTTAACAAAATGAGTAAAAAATTCAAAAGGACAATTGATAGTTTCTATTCAGAAAGAGAACAGCTTTTCAACCCTGAAGAGATTAATAGCAGACAGTCTCCAGACAATTGTTGGTCCCCAATACAAAAGGCTCTCCTAGAAGAGACTATTTAAAAACCTTAAAAGAGAACTAGAAGAAAAATGGGGAAAGGAAAGAGAAGCTATTCAAGAGAGCAACAACTTCCTGAAATGTGAATTGGAAAAGGTAAAAAAACTCCCAAGAAGTGCAGGGAAACAGAATTTGTGAATTGGAAAAAGAAAATAACTCACTAAAAAAAAAAAATTAGTGAAATGGAAAAAAATTCCATAGAGCAAAACAACTCATTTAAAAACTCAATTGGACATATACAAAAAGAAGTAAAAAAAAAACAAAAATTGCTGAAAAAACTGGAAAATTCTGTGGTAGAAACTAGTTATAGACCAGCATCTTACACTGTATAAAAAGATAAGTTCAAAATACATCAAAGGTGATGCCATAAACTGAGAGAACAGAACAATTTATCTTTCAAATTTATGTATAAGGGGAAAAGCTGGGACCAAAGAAGATACAGAGAATAGTATCATAGTGTAAAATAGATAATTTTAATTTTATAAAATTAAAAAAAAACAATGCAACCAAAATTATAAGAAAAACAAAAAATTGCAATAAGTATCTCTGATAAATGACTCATTTCTCAAATACATACAAAACTGAGTCAAATTAACAAAAACACAAATAATTTTCTAGTGGCTAAATAGTCAAAGAATATAAACACGCAGCTTTCAATCATACAAAAATGCTCTTAAACACTATTGATCAGAGAAATACAAATCAAAACAATTCTGAGATACCACTTCAAGCTTATAAGAGTGGGTAATATGACAAAAAATGAAAATGTTGAATGTTGGTGAGAATGTGAGAAAACTAGGACATTAATATTTCGTTGATGGATTTAGCAAATGATCCAAACATTCTGGGGAGCAATTTTTAACTATGCCCAAAAGGCTATAAAATGCAATACTACTATGGAGCTATATTCCAAATATATCCCCCCAAAGGGGAAAGCACTTATTTGCACAGGCAAAAATATATATGTAGCAGCTCTTTTTGTGGTTGGTAAAAATTTCAAATTAAAGGGATGCCCATCAATTGGGGAAGGGCTAAACAAGCTGCGGTTTATGATTGTATTGAAATATTATTGTTATAAGAAATGACAAGCAGGATGATTTCAGAAAACCGTGGAAAGATTTACATGAACTGAAGCATGGTGAAATAAATAAGAACAGGAGAACACTGTACACAGTAAAAACAATATTGTTTGATGAATTGTGAATGACAGTTCTCAGCAATATAATCAGCCTAGACAATCCCAACGGACTAAGAATTTAATATACTATCTGGAAAGAACTTATATTGATTGAATTCAGTCTAAAGCGTGCTTTTTCCCCACTTTCTTTTATTTGAGTCTTAGACAAAATGGAATGTCTGACAAAGTTATACATATATCATCTTTTTTCTGTTTGCTTAACACATCAGGGGTGGGGGAATGAGGGAGAAAGGGAAGAATAGAATTTGGAATTCAAAACTTTAAACAAAAATGTTTTAAAAATTGGGAAACAAAAGGAAGGAATAACAGCAACTTATCTGTAAAATCACAATAATATATAATCATAATAACAATTTATAAAATAATAATATCACTTACCTCATAGAGTTCTTATGAAGATCAAATAAAATGATACATGTAAAATGCTTTGCAAATCCTAAATTCACATATACATGCTAACTAAAATTATTCTTAAAGTACTTTAAGATCAAATTAAGTTTTTTCAGCTGCTGTCATATTTGACTCATGCTGAATAGTTACCTAGACTTTTACGAGATGAACTGATAAACAGACATTTCACCTTTATCTTATGCTTGTGAAGTTGTCTTTTTTGACAACTATTTTTTATTAAATTTCACCAAATTAGATTAAGGGCAGTTTTCTAGTCAGGCAAGATTTTCTTAAATTTTGACAGTTTCACCAGCTTGTTTTCTTTCTCTCCTGGATATGTCATTTATTCATATATCTTTATATATATATATATGTATACATATATATATATATATATATATATATATATATATATAAATTATGATGTCTATTCCTTTATTCAAGCCATTGATAAAAATGTCAAATAGCACAAGGTAGTGCTTGGTCATTCTAAGATAGAGTCTGCTACTGTTTTTAAAGCTCTTTTTTGAAGACAGTCATGTTTAATTAAATGCATATTTTCTTAATTACATAAGGACCTAATGTTTCATTCAATGTCTCAATATCATCAATTTTATTTCATTAGGATCTAAGATAAATGTTCTATTTTTTTCTGTTACTATTTGTCTTCTTTCTGGGACAAGACATAATCATTTTTTATGTAAGTTTAATAAATACTTAAAAAACATATTATTTGTTTTTCCTGTGAATTTCTTTTCAATATCATTATTCAGCATTGTTTATTTAACATTGCTTAGCTCTGTAATTTCTTTCTTTTTTGGCTAAATTTAATGAAAAAATGATAATGAGAAGCTAAAATTTATGTTTTTCTGAATCTAATAATGACTATAAAACTGTCCTTTATAAATTTTGAAAGATGTACTTGTATTCAAGGTTTATATGCTTTCATTTTGCAAAGACTAATTTGGCATAATATAATGTCTAGATTGCTCTTTTATACTTTCTAAATTCATATATATTCCATATCATTATTTGCATTATTATCTTCTAAGATTTCTCAGTAACATTATATATTTTAGTCCTTTTATTTTTGAATCTATCTAGATCTTTGTGAATCCCCCCTCAATGACTAGTCTATTTAAAATACATATTTTTAATTATTTCATTAAATATTTCCCAATTGCATTAACAGAATTTTGCTCTTTCCCAAATTTTGTGTTTCAAATTACCTTTTTTTCTTCCCCTCTCCCCTTACAAAGGCAAGCAATTTGATATAAATAATATATGTGAAGTTATTCAAAACATATTTTCATATTAGCATGTTGCAAAAAATAATAAAAATAGAGGTTAAAAAAAGTATGTTTTAGTTCTCATTCTGAGTCCATCATTTCTCTCTCTGGAGGCTGATAGCCTTTTTCATTATGGATCTTTTCTCTCAGATAATTGTCTTGACCAGAGTAGCTGAATCTTTCACAGTTCATCGTGCTTAAAATATTTTTGTTACTGTGTTCCGTATTTCCCTGATTCCACTCACTTCACTTTGCATCAGTTCATATAGATCTTCCAAGTTTTTTCAGAATCATTTGGCTCATTATTTCTATATAGTACAAATTATTCCATCACAATCATATATTACAACATGTTCAATGGAATGGTGTCATCTCAATTCCCAATTCTTTGCTACCACCAAAAATGCTAATAAACAGATTTTCTGTTTGCCTTTTTTTTTTTTTTTTTTTTGCCTTTTCTCCTTTCTTTTATTTCTTTGGAATACAGAACTAGCAGTAGTATTGCTGGATCAAAGTGTATGCAATTTTATATCCCTGTGGACATAATTCCTAATTATTCACCAGAATGTCAATAGTTCATTTTTGTATTTTGCTTTTTCATTTATTCTGTTATTTTTTTTATTGTGAAAATTTAGTCCACATGAATTAATATCCCATTTGCTAGGTTTGTCTTCTAACTGAAAGAGATATAGGGGCTTTAAAAATTCTCACATCTTGCTGATCAAAACTTAATAGAATCATTTAAAACCCAATTTTTTTTCATTTTGCATTTAAGAGATCTATGGTAGAACACAAGAAACTCACCATACAAGTTATATATTAAAAAATAGATTTATAAGCTTCAAGTTAAAAATAACTGTAGCTGGTAAACTTAGCCAACCATGCATAACAAAAGGGTATTTTTGAAAGCTGTGTTGGAGAAAGAAGATTAAAAAAATTAGGAGTCACTTTTTGGAGTGAATGAAACAATTATAAGAAAAGGCAAAATCACTATATTGTATCTTTGTTTTCTGCCAAAGGGAAAGACCTTTGTCCTATAAATGAGAGGACAAAGATGACTAACAAGCAATTGATACTAAAGATTAATAAATAGATAATGAGAGAGCACATTTTTGTCTTTGATGATTTTAAACCATCTAACTCAGATAACCTACATCCTATGGACTAGCAGATATAATTACAGGAATACCATTAGGAATTTTAAAAGAAGAATGTGAAACTAACTGAATGGTTAGATTCAAAGAATAGTCATTAATAGTTCAATATGAATTTGGCAGGAAGAAAATCTTTGGAGTGGTGCTGTGGAGATTTATGCTAGTCCCTGGGCTGCAGAGCTTGTTATCAATGTCATTTATATGAAAAACTTTGCAAAACATAAGCATAGAAAATGTGTTTCATATATATATATATATATATATATATATATATATATATATTTTACCTTGTTACTCCTACTGATGGTATTTCCCCTCTAAACTAGACCAGCAGAGGCCACAACTAGGAGGACCTAAATCAATTCACTCTGTGCTCCGTGAAATCATTCATGTTCATCTTTACCATAGACATTTTCTACCTTGTAGAATGTGGATATTATACTCTCCCATCCTTTCCCATCTCTTTCTTTGAGAATTGTAATCAAATCAAGACTACCATTCCTTGTGGAAAGGGCATATAAATAGACTACTCTACAGTTTCCTTGTTTCCTTCCTTCTTTATTTCTTCCTTTACTCTTTTTCTCCTGTATTCCCTTGCTTCCTCTTTCCTTCCCTATCTCTCTTCTTTCTTCCCTTCCTTCATTTTTCCCTTCCTTTCCCCCTTTCTTCTCCCTTTGCTTCTCTCCTTCCTCTCCCCTGTCTTGTTACTTGTATTGCAAAATTTACCTTGACAAGTCTAAGATGCAAGAATCATGGTTAAAGAATAATTTGTTTGAAAAAAGATAAAGAAATTTTACACAAAGTAAGCAAGTTCAATAGAAAAAGCATTATTTCAGCAAAAGAAAAATTTAAATTTTGGCTATATTGAGAGGAATTAGGAGGTGAGATTCCCTGTATTCTGCTTTAGTCGCACCACATCTGGAATATTATTTTCAGTTCTTGGAGAACATCTGGATCAAGACAAACAGGGCCATAAGTTAATGCCCATGTGAGAATTAGTAGGAGAAATTTAAAAAGGTGTAACTTAGGGGAAGATAAGATTCAGGGGTCACACAATAGCTATCTCCAAAAAATATAGAAAATTGTCCTTTGGAAGATGAATTAGATTTATTTTCTTTGATCCCAGAGTTAAAGTTAGGAAAAATGGGTACAAGTTGCAAAGAGGTAATTTTAAGTTTGATTCCAGGAAAAACTTTCTAATCATCAGAACTATTCAAACATTGAATCATCTGCCTACATTTTTTTTTTCTTCCTCTGTTTCTATGAAAGCCCTTTCTGAAATTTTAAGTGAAATAGCCAATACAATGCACTGTGTTCTCATATTTTCTTGGCAACTTTTTTTACCTTGGCTAATTTGAATATTTGTCTTTTAGGTTATTCATTGTTTAAAAATTTCCTTCAAGTGTATGTGTCTATTTGGAAAACTTTTCCAAATCTGTTTGCTTTTCATATTCCTGTTTGTTTTTCATATTCATCTCTTGTCTTTAAAAAAGCATGTTGAATTTTGCTAAATAAATAATTCTGCATTCATGGTTGAGTTTTTAAAATATATCATAAACATTGTCTTCCAAATTCTGGGAAATTCTCTGTATAATGTTACTCACTATTTAAAATTTTAAATTCCTTTTGGGGATCCATAAATTTCTTCTACATGAATTTTGTTGATTGTTTTCACCAATTCTGTGAAACTTTCTTTGTTACTTCCCAAATTTGTTAATTTTTCTAAATTTTTATAGGATGTTAATTTTACAGTGACTATATCATATTTGATATATATTTTCCCTTTTCTGATGCCCTCTTCCATTGGAGGTCTTCAAGCAAAAGCTGAGTAATTTTTTGTTGTAATATAGTGGGAACTATTCTCAAGTATAGGTTGTACTACATGGTCTGTGACATCCTCAGCAGTTTTAAAATTCTGGATTCCATAGGTACTCTGTCTACACTTCTGCTCCCAACAGTCTCTGTTCTAAGTCCGGTGGCTTTAATTCTCATTTCGGAGCAGATGATTACAAGATCTCTATATCCAGCCCTAAACTCTCTCTGGGGCTCTAGGCTTAGATTACTCACTTGACTTTTATACACTTCAAATTAGGTGCATAGTAAGTATCTCAAAATCAACATGTTAAAAAGAGAACTAATTTTTTACCTTTAAGCCTCCCTTCTTTCCAACTTTCTTATTGCTATTCAGGATACTATAAGCATCATCCCAATCACATTCAGCCTCACCATTTTGGTAGCATTCTCTACTCTTCACTTACACAAATTTCATATCTATAATCTCTTACCAAATCTGGCTATTTCTAATTTTATAAGACTTAGATTCTGATTTCTCCTCTATACTCTCATAGTTATTTCTCTAATATAAGCCATCATTATCTCATATCTAGATTATTTCTATGATCTGATTGATCTCCCTGTCTCAAGTCTCTTCCCACTCCAGTCTAACCTTAACACAATCTAACTCCTTATGTGATTTTCTTGTAGATAATTTTACACACATACTCCTGTTCAATTATCTCAAATGTAGGCAATATTCCAAAACCTGAAAAAAAACTTTCACTAATTTTTTTCTTTACTTAAAGACATTTTAGTATTCAATACTGACAAAATACTGATCAATGCTGCAAGGAATGACTGATGATCAAGTTCTTATTCTGAACATATTCAGCCCTTTTCATTTGCTTATTTGGCTTAAGGTAACTTAATCCATATAATACAACATTTCTAGGGAAGAGTCAAATCTCTGTAGTAAACATCATCTTTGGCAGATTTGCCTCTCTTAGGAGTTACTTTTTCATTTGAATTGTTCCTTATTCTTCTTCTTTTCTCTACCATCCACAAAGATGACACATTGAAATGGAGTAACATACCTGTCCTTTCAATTACCCCTATTTTGAAAGGATCTATAAAACCAAAGAAATTCAGTTGTCAGGGAAAATGAGGATAAATGTCATATTAATTTAGTCATTAGTAAATCTGATTCCATTGCTAAGAAATTGCTTACATTTAAGAGCAGAGTTTGGATTCATTTGGAGGAAACTGTGGTAGTGCTAATAAGTGGAAAGTTTCTTTTTATTATAAAAATCTGGCGTTTTCTTGTAATGGCCAAAATTTGTCTTTATGACATTGTTGATTACATATTTTTCTTTCCTGATTTGAGATGGATTTTTTCCATTTGTTATTAAGTTTTAGGGAGACTGGTGTGAAAGTATTCTTCCTTTTGCCTCTCTAATTTTTGCTTTGAGAACACAGAAGATTAACTACCTATAGCAGAAGGCATCAGTTGACTTGAATGGTCCCTGTGTAATGAGAAACATCAGTTCCCTGATCATGGAGTGAGAAAAACTTTGTCCACATACCACAGCTCATGTTTAGAAGGGAAAGTTACTGAGTCACATCTAGCATGTTGTGTATGACTTCTGGCTGAGGCATTTAACAATCACTTTCTGGGATGACTCCACCCCAGGGAGAATATCAGGCAGTAGAGGAAGTAAAGCCAGCACCTTAAAAGTAGCTTCCCATTAGCTCTGAGCAAATTCTGCCAGTACTCCAAGGGAGTGCTCAGGAATTGAGACCAAACTAGGAATAAAGCCAGAATCACAGAGAGCCAAAGGCAGGGTCAGAGTCCAAAACCAAAGTCTGAATACCATTGTATCAGAGTCAAGTCTCAGGACACGGTGGATCAGGGAGTTTGGAAATTGGTTTTGAAACAGCAGCAGCTGCTGTCTGCTGAAGGCAGAAACAGCATTGATTCAAAAGGCTATTTGCTTGGGAGTCCTCTGAATTCCAAGGAAAGGAGGGTTTGTGATTCTCCTTCTTTAGTGTCAACCTGTTGAAGACTTTTTTTTACTGCAGGATTTACATAACGTCAGGTCTCTTTCCAGTGGCTTACAGAATAAAGACTTTCCCCTCACCATATTCACCACAAAATTGTGGAAAACAGAAATAAGGAGAGTATAGTATACAACTTCTAAAAGAAATAAAACAACCACAAGCTCTCTCCTTTTGAGTTAAAGCCTTTCCTCATTAACTCTACCCCTGCTTAAGATCATCCTTTGCAAAGTGTCCCCTTAGCAATGACAATAACAATAGTTCATATTTATACAGACTTTCCAAAATAAAATTTATCTATTTTTGTATATTTTCTATATTATTACGTACACATTTTATACATATTATTTTGTACTTGTTTTACTTTGTGTACATATCTTTCAAAAATGTATGTGTTAACTGCCCCATCACACACAAATAAAACAACTCTTCAAAGGTAGCCCCTGTTAATTCTATTTCTATTACATTTATTCTCTTAAGTTTCTAGATGACCCCAGATTTAGGTGACTGTCAAAAAATCTTTGTGATTTTTCTAATTAGTAGTTTGAATGTCACAGGTATACAATTCCATTCAATAAGCATATATCTATTGTCATTAAATAATTTTTCTAGATTCTGAGGCTACAGAGATTAAATTAAATAGTCATATAATCACTGACTCTATGAGTTGGAAGGAAACTAACAAGGTCATCTAATCCAAATCCTGAATAAAGCATGAATTCTTTTAATATCCCTGCCAAGGTTATCCAGTCTTTCCTCTAAGACTTCCTCTGAGAGTAAAAGCATTTCACATCCATATTCTGTTACTTTGTGGCTGTGTATGTGTTCATTTAACTATTTTGTGTTTCAGTTTCCTCATAAGAGTTTCAAATATATAAGCTCTAAACTCCCTCCACCTCTCAATATCATGATCCTAAGAAAGCTTGTTCTATTTTTGAATTGCTCCAGTTAGCCATAATTAGTCTTAATATTTAAAGAAAAATAACTTTATTAAAAACAATTAAATGTATTAATAATAGATAATTATTACTAATAGTAGTTAGCATTTGTATAGCACTTTAAGTTTTGCAAAGAATTTCACATATAACTCCTTTTGTCCTAACAACAACTTGGAGAAGTAGGTGTCATTATTATCCCTACTTTACAGATATGGAAACTGAAGAAAGAGGTTAAGTAAATTGCTCAGGGTCATCCAGCTAGTAAGAATTTAGATCTTGACTCTTGACCTAGAATCCTATTCAGTGCATGATAATACACACAGAACGAATTAAATAACCACTTAGATATGTTTGCATTTTTCTCATTAATCAAAATTTCACAATTTCTGAATTTAGGTTCCTATACAGCTTATATTTGGGGGAATGAATTTGTTAATAATTTTGAGAACATGTGAAAGAGTCATAAATTCCTAGAATTTAAGATAGTGCAAAATGAATTTTGTGGAACTGGAAGTAAATAAGTTGCCAATAACTCCTCACCTCACTCTGTCTCTTTTATCTCCACTTGTTTTATTGTGATTTTAAATACAGATATAAGTAATTGTGAACTTGTTATGTACAACTTGTTTTAAGCATATATAAAAATTAAGTAGAAATACATGTTTCCCTTTTAAACTTTTACATTTTTGTGTACTTTAGAATGTTTTATTGATCTCTATTTTTGTGTGTACTAGTCACTATCCACTAATCTGTCCTACCTCCTCTCATTCAAATAAAATGTTCAAATATATATATTGAATTATAAGTATACATTAATATAAAATTATAATTGTTATATTGACTAATTTTAATTGATAATATAATTATAGGTAAACTATATATCACATAGAAATTAAATATATGAAATTCAAGTTTACAAGAACATACACACAAACATATACATATAGCAGATAAATTAATAGATTTATTAACTGTGTATTACAATATACCTTATCCTATTTCTCTAATCCATTACTTTTCTGCAAGAACTAGGACAGTTCTTACCTCAGGATCCAAGTAAAAGATATTTAAGTCTTCTTCTATAAAGCAACCTTTTAAAAGTTAGAAAAGAGCTTTTCTAATAAAATCAGAAATGAAATAAGGATAACCATTATCATCAATATTGTTCAATATTGTTTTATAAATGTTAGCAATAGCAACAAGAGAAGAAAAAGAAGTTGAAGGAGTTAGAATGGGCAATGAGGAAATAAAACTTTAGCAGACAACATGATGGTATACTGGAAAAATTTAAAGATTCAACTACAAAGTTAGTTAAAACAATCAATTTTAGGAAAATATCAGGATATAAAATAAGCCCACATAAATCAATAGCATTTCTATATATCTGCAACAAGACTTTGTAAGAAGATATAGTAAGTGGCAGTTTATTTGCCAAAATAAATTTAGAAACTACATAAACACCATTATAAAATACTTTTAATACAGATAAAGTTAGATTTAAATAATTGGAGAAATATCAATTATTTGTAGGCAAGCAGAGCCAATACAATAAAAAATGACAATCATACCTAATCTATTCAATATCATCCCAATGAAATTACTAAATGTTTATTTTACTGAATTAGGGGAAAAAACAATGAATTTTGGAAGAACAAAAAGTAAAGAATTTCAAAGCAACTAATGAATAAAATAAATATAGGAGATTTAGGAGTACCAGATCTTAAATTATAAAGCAGTAATTATCTAAACTATTTGGTGCTAACAAACAGAAAGATAGATCAGTGGAACAGAATAGATATACAATACACAGTAGCAAAGGGAAATAGTAACATTGTGCTTGACAAATGTAAAGATATGTTTGCGAGATCAGAATTTATTATTTGGTTAAAATTGTTGGAAAAGCTGGAAAGCAGTCTGACAGAAATTGGTCATAGACCAATATCTTATGTCATTTATCAAAAATAATGTGAAAATAGAAGATATTACAAGAAAACTATGGAACATACTACCTATTAGACTTATGGTTAGGAGAAAAATTTATGAATAAACAAGAGATAACATTCTGATGTGTAAAGTGAATAATTGTGATTAAATCACATTAAGCATTTTTTTTTTTTGTACAAATAAAACCAATGTAGTCAAGAATTAGAAGCAAATCCAGAAAACTGTGGAAAAAATTTTATGGAAAGTTTCTTATATAAAGATCTCAAACATGTAAAGAAGTGTGTCAAATCTATAAGATTACAAGTTATTTCCCAAATAATAAATGTTCAAAGGATATTAACAGGCAGTTTTACAGTGAAGAAATCTTATACATACACATACATAGTCATATGAAAAAGCATTCTAAATCACGATTAATTGGAGAAATGCAAATTAAAATAACTTTGAGATATCATCTTATTCCTATCAGATTAACTAAAAAAAAGAAAAAGAAAAATAGGCAAATGTTGGAGGGCATGCAAACACTAATTCATTTTTGGTAAAACTAAGAACTGATTCAGTCATTTTGGAGAGCAATCTAGAATTATGCCCAAAGGAATAAAGCACAGTATACTCTTTGACTCAGCAATATATGTTTGTTTCTAAAGGTGATTAGGGAAAAAGCAAAATAACTTATATATTCTAAAAATATTTATAGCAGCTTAATTTTTGGTGGCAAAGAACTAGAAATTGAGGGGATGTCCATCAGATGAGAAATGACTAAACAAGTTGTAGTCTACGATTATGATGGAATACTATTACTCCATAAGAAATGATGAACTACAATTTGGAACTATGCTCAAAAATGTTATCAATTGTGCAAATCCTTTGACCCAGCAGTGTTACACATATGCAAATATTGCATATATTTGCATATTATGAGTATTGCATATTATGAATTATATTATGAATCATATTATGAATATTATGAATATACACATATTTTTGCATATGTGTAAAAAATTTATGAATATGCTTACATCCCAAAGAGATCTTAAAGGAAGGAAAGGGACCCACATATGCAAAAATATTTGTGGCACCCCTTTTGTAGTGGCTAGAAACTAGAAACTGAATCAATTGGATAATGGATGAATAAGTTGTAGTATATGAATGTTATGGAATGGTTTTGCTCTGTAAGAAATGACCAACAGGATTATTTCAGAGAGCCTTGAGAGACTTACATGAACTGATGTTAAGTGAAACAAGCAGAATCAGGAGATTCTGCTTGTTTCACTTAGCATCAGGAGATCATTGTACACTGCAACAACAAGACTATATGATTATCAATTGTGATGGACATGGCTCTTTTCAACAATGAATTGATTCAGACCAGTCCCAATGATTCAGTAATGAAGAGAGCCATCTACACCCAGGGAGGGTACTGTGGGAACTGAGTGTGGACCACAATATAGCATTTCCACTCTTTCTGTGGTTGTTTGCTTGCATTTTGTTTTCTTTCCCAGTTTTTTTCTTTCTAGAGCTGATTTTTCTTGTGCAACAAGATAATGTATGGATACGTATACATATATTGGATTTAACATAAATTTTAACATATATTGGAATATCTGCCATCTAGTGGAGGGGGTAGAGGGAAGGAGGGGAAATTTTGGAGCAAAAGGTTTTTCAAGGGTCATTGTTGAAAAATTACCCATGCATATGTTTTGTAAATAAAAAGCTATAATAAATAAAATAAAATAATGATGAATAGAAAAAACTTGGAAAGACATGAAATAATGAAAAGTAAAATAAGAAAAATCAAGAGAATGCACACAGTAATAAGAATATTATCATAAAAAAACTTTCAGACTAATTTATTTTCAATATTATAAATACTCAAATCAACTACAAAGCACCTAAAGATGCTATCCAACTCCAGAGAAAGAACTAATGAACAGAAGCATGTATATATGGTTTTATATACATACATACATATATACACACACACTCCCAAAACCCTCATGCATATAGATAGACAGATAGATAGGTAGATAGATAAATTTAGTTATAGATATTTGTGTCTAATTGTAGCCTTCTCTAGGGATGTACAGGGAGTGAAAAAATAAAAGTTACATAGTAGAAACAACAACAACAACAACAAAAAAAAAACTCAGAAGGAAGCACAAAGGTCAGGGTAGCTTTGAAAATGTTGAGTAGTATTTGTTACAATTTCAAAAAAAAAGGTAAACAGTATAAAATGGAAATTGATGTTTTCATATTGAATCCTTTTTTATTTTATACTGTATACATGGAGATGCTCTTTTTTTCTTTGTATTTATATTTAAAATGAATAAAAATTTTTGAAAAGTTTGAAAATGATTATGGAGATCATAGAACCTCTTTTTCTAGGCTAAACATAATCATTTCCTTAAAGAAATTTTTATCTCATTATATTAAGTTCAAACTATTGGTATATCCTTTTGAGAGATTTGTGGGTATAGACTCCATTATTTAATAATTTGGATAGCTTTTCTCTTCTTCCATGTTATCTGCAACTCTCATATCCATACTATCTTTGTCCTTATCTAAGTTAATGATAAAAATGACAAATGGCTCAGAGGAATTGATAGATTCATGAACTTCAATATCAGTTTACCTCTGAATTGATATTGACACCTTACAGGACACATTTTGGTCTGGTCTTTTCACTAATCTTGAGTCTTCTAGAAATACTTTAGCTTGGTGATGTCTTTCTGAAATGTTTCAATGAAATGTTTGAAATGTTGCAAAGTTTCAAAAGCTCAAAAGGGGTCTACTAGTCAAAAAATGTTCCTCCCAAGGTAGAATACAATGCATTATTGGGAATGCCATGTACTTAAAGAGCCATGTTATTTTCCTTAAAAAACCAATATATCAACAATTTCTGTTAATTCAAACAAAATTGATTGTCAGCTAGAATCACCAGGGTTTTTCCACATGAATTTATCTCTAGTTACATTGGACCAATTCTATTATTATGCTGATTCTTTATGCTAGATTTAGCGGTTTTTTTTTTAGTCAATTACATTCCTTAATATTCAGTCCATAGTTCTAATAATTGAATATGGTTGTATCCTTACTCTGTCATTCCCAATATTAGTTGTGGCACTGCTGGGAAGATTGTCTAGGTTGGGGCAAATAAGGTTTTGAGCCAGAACAGCAAAATTTAGAAGGTGCCAAAGCAAAAATAAAGATTGTACAATTTAGAAATGTGCTATATTTACATTTTCATGACATTTAAACTATTTAAGCTGGCTAAAAAAACTGAATTTACAACTAATTAACAATAATGATTAGTTAATAAAGGAAGCTAGCTGCTGACATGTTTTGTTTTGTTTTTTCCTGCAAACAACTACTCTTTAAGGGTGCTCCTCCTCAGGCTAGTTCTGTTTTCTTCTACAATAATGACTTTCCTTTTAGTAACTTCACCACATCTTAAGGTCTTTCTTTGTGCTCAGATTCAATAAATGACTTGATATTTTGACATTATTAATTTCAAAATTGATTACAATGTATATTCTGTGCTTTTTACTTCAGTTCTTTTTGATACTCTTTATTCTGGACACCAAAATTCTCAGTTTCAGTTCTGTCTCCTAACTTTATGACAAACACATAGATGCTTCCAAAGTCAACCTTAGAGTATGCATTAAGACTCCATCTTCCCACTACTAAAGAATTCATTAAAAAGAAAACTATAATGGATAATTGGTTTTGTCTATATGATGTTAAATCACTATTTTAATGACATTTTTAAGTAAACTGTTTGTTTTGTCACTCTTATAGACTAAATATCAATAACACTAAATACAAGTTCTTTTAATCTTTCAGTAGTACATACCCTTTGACTCAGTACTTGGTTTGTATCCCAAAGAAATCATAAAGCATAAAAAAGATCTCACATGTGCAAAAATGTTTGTAGCAGTTCTTTTTGTGATAGCAAAGAATTAGAAAAGGAATGGATGCCCATCAATTGGGGAATGGCTGAACAAGTTATGGTATATGAGGGCAATGTAATATTATTGTTCAATAAAAAATGAACAAACTGATTATAGAAAGACCTGGAAAGCATGCACTGATGCTAAGTCAAACAAGCAGAACCAGGAATACATTGTACACAATAACAGTAGGAATGTGTGATGATCAAAAAACTTGGCTCTTCTCAGTGGTTCAGTGATCCAAAGCAATCCCAATAGACTTTGGGCAGAAAATTGCCATATGCATCTAGAAAAAGAACTAAGGAAACTGAATGTAAATCAGTACATGCTATGTTCACTTCTTTTTTCTTTCTTTTAATCTCTCCCATGGATTTTCCCTTTTGTTCTGATTTTTCTCTATCAACATGATTTATAAAGCAATATGTATGAAAAATAAATAAACTTACTACAATAAAAAATTTTTAAAAAGAGAAACCTCTCTAGGAAGAGATTTCCCGATTATTTCACATTGGTTTCTATTTATCAAACATGAATGGCAATAGTTTTGTTCATTTTTGTTTTGGTTTTTTATCATTTTTGTGAGACATACTATAGTAATGTTTTCTTGACTTTTAGGGGAAAGTTCCAATATAATTTTGCATTAAATAAAGGCTGAATTGAGGTGTGTGTGTGTAGGGAACAATTTTAAAAGTGCATACATGATATGCTTAAATTTAATCTGTATTACTGGCATTTTTTCAATTACTTTCTTGAGTATAGTCCATCAATAAAGCAAAATATAAAGCCAAGAAAAAAAAAACACTCCATTAGAACCCTATTAACCACTCTTCCCCCAAGGAAGAATATAGATTGATTAATTGATTCCAAATAATGTATTTGGACTATGTCTCATTACAAGGTCTTAAACTTTTGTAGACACTATGTATCAACACTCAGTAATATAATGATAATCACAATTATATAATGATTTGAGGTTTACATACTACTTTTCCTGAAAAAACTCCATAATGTATTATAGTGCAAGTATTCCCACTTTAAAGATGAGTAACCTGAGGCCCAGAGAAATTAAGTAGAGAAAGCAATTAGATTGTGTGTTCCAATAAGGCAGAAAATGTCATTTGTCTTTGTATGTTCTGTCACAAGGTCTGGCATAGACCATGCCCTTAAGAAATATTTATTAACTAAAATCAGCCTCACACATTGTTGGCACTATTTTATTTTTTTTTATTTTTATTTTTTTTTTTGTTAAATAACTTTTTATTGACAGAACCCATGCCAGGGTAATTTTTTACAACATTATCCCTTGCATTCACTTCTGTTCCGATTTTTCCCCTCCCTCCCTCCACCCTCTCCCCAAGATGGGAAGCAGTCCTATACATGTTAAATAGATTACAGTAGATCTTGGATACAATATATGTATGCAGAATCGAACAGTTTTCTTGTTGCTCAGAGAGAATTGGATTTAGAAGGTATAAATAACCTGGGAAGAAGAACAAAAATGCAAGCAGTTTACATTCATTTCCTAGTGTTCTTTCTTTGGGTGCAGCTGCTTCTGTCCATCCTTGATCAATTGAAACTAAGTTAGATCTTGTCTTTGTTGAAGAAATCCACTTCCTTCAGAATACATCCTCATACAGTATCGTTGTTGAGGTATATAATGATTTCCTGGTTCTGCTCATTTCGCTCAGCCTCAGTTCATGTAAGTCTCGCCAATCCTCTCTGTATTTGTCCTGCTGGTCATTTCTTACAGAACAATAATATTCCATAACATTCATATACCACAATTTACTCAACCATTCTCCAATTGATGGGCATCCATTCATTTTCCAGCTTCTGGCCACTACAAACAGGGCTGCCACAAACATTTTAGCACATACAGGTCCTTTTCCCTTTTTTAGTATCTCTTTGGGGTATAAGCCCAGTAGAGACACTGCTGGATCAAAGGGTATGCACAGTTTGATAACTTTCTGGGCATAGTTCCAAATTGCTCTCCAGAATGGCTGGATGTATTCACAATTCCACCAACAATGTATCAGTGTCCCTGTTTTCCCACATCCCCTCCAACATTCTGTGTTATCTTTCCCTGTCATTCTAGCCAATCTGACAGGTGTTTAGTGGTATCTCAGAGTTGTCTTAACTTGCATTTCTCTGATCAATAGTGATTTGGAACACTCTTTCATATGAGTAGTAACAGTTTTAATTTCATCATCTGAAAATTGTCTGTTCATATCCTTTGACCATTTATCAATTGGAGAATGGCTTGATTTCTTATAAATTAGAGTCAATTCTCTATATATTTTGGAAATGAGTCCTTTATCAGAACCTTTGACTGTAAAAATGTTTTCCCAGTTTATTGTTTCCCTTCTAATCTTGCCTGCATTAGTTTTGTTTGTACAAAAACTTCAATTTGATATAATCAAAATTTTCAATTTTGCAGTCAATAGTGATCTCTAGTTCTTCTTTGGTCATAAATTCCTTCCTCTTCCACAGGTCTGAGAGGTAAACTATCCTATGCTCTTCCAATTTATTTATGATCTCATTCTTTATGCCTAGATAATGAACCCATTTTGACCTTATCTTGGTGTACGGTGTTAAGTGTGGGTCAATGCCTAGTTTCTGCCATACTAATTTCCAATTTTCCCAGCAATTTTTGTCAAATAATGCATTCTTATCCCAAAAACTGGGGTCTTTGGGTTTGTCAAACACTAGATAATTAAAGTTATTGGCTGTTTTATCCTTTGAACCTAACCTATTCCATTGATCAACTAGTCTATTTCTTAGCCAATACCAGATGGTTTTAGTAACTGCTGCCTTATAATATAATTTTAGATCTGGTACAGCTAGGCCACCTTCATTTGATTTTTTTCATTAATTCCCTTGAAATTCTTGACCTTTTATTTTTCCATATGAATTTTGTTGTTATTTTTTCTAGGTCATCAAAATAGTTTTTGGGAAGTCTGATTGGTATAGCACTAAATAAATAGATTAGTTTAGGTAGTATTGTCATTTTTATTATATTTGCTCACTCAATCCAAGAGCATTTAATATTTTTTCCATTTAGTTAGATCAGACTTAATTTGTGTGGAAAATGTTTTGTAGTTTTGCTCATAAAGTTTCTGATTTTCCCTTGGCAGATAGATTCCTAAATATTTTATACTATCAGTAGTTACTTTAAATGGGATTTCTCTTTGTAACTCTGACTATTGGATTTTGTTAGTGATATATAAGAATGCCGATGACTTATGTGGGTTTATTTTATAACCAGCAACTTTGCTAAAATTGTGGATAATTTCTAATAACTTTTTAGTAGAATCTCTGGGGTTCTCTAAGTATACCATCATATCATCAGCAAAGAGGCACTATTTTAAAAAGAAGCAAAAAAGAGAAGACTACATTGACATGACATTTTAATGGCCCTTTGCTAATTTGATAGTAGTGACTGCTTCCTTTTTCAAGGAATTTCCATTCTGGGAGATTCCCATTGTGGGAGATTTTATATTATGATGATAAAATAAGTATAGTTATTTGTAACTATATAATATTTTAAAGTATTTGACTTTTGAAATCATTCCCTTTAAATATCAGTTTATAATATTTCTCACAGATTTGTAGAAAGAATTTCAGAGATTATCTAGATCCCTCTAAGTTGTCATCTAACCTTTGTGTGATGTGGAAAAGAAAATAACCTAAAGTAGTATAGCCCATTTTTAGCCCAAATATATCCAATTACATTTTTACTTATTCAGTTCACATCATTAATCTAGGATCATAGTTGTTAGGAAGCAAATTCAGAGATTTTTTAGTTTCTTGCCTTCATTTTATAGATACAGTGATTGAGACTTGGGTAGATTAAGTTACTTGTCCATGTAGTAAGCAGCAAAAATGTCTGACTTATCAAAACCCTTTTAAACTTTGATGATGTTATTCAACATGTTGGCTTACTTTCCTTGGTTTGTATCAACTGCACACTTGCTAAGTATACTATTTGTGTCTTCATATAAATCACTGATATAAATGTTTAAAAAGCATAAGGTTAAGGATAGCTTCTTGGGATTCTTCACTAAAGACCTCCTCTCTGTGTCGACAATGATTCATTAATTACATTTATTTTAGTCATTCAACCAGTTTTGAATCTATGTAACTTCCTTCTTTTCTAATCTATATCTTTATACATGAGAAATTTAGTGAGATATTTCATTGAAATTTAGGGACATTATATTTATTCTATCTCTGTGACCCACCTGTCTAGTAATCTTATTTATAAAAATCAAAGCAAAACAAAAAAGGAGATTTTTTTCTCATTTGGCTATGGTCTTCTGGACTTCTCTATCATGTTTCAGAAATCTCTTTATCTTGAAAGATCATATCAGCCCTGGAACTCACAAATCTACATCAATAGTTCCTTCTTCCCCTGTAGCCCCTTTCTGTTGGGAAGGCTCCTCCCAGAACTTCCATTTAAGGAGGACACTCAAGCAAGTCACTTCTTTTTTTCCCATCAATCTATGATTCTCTGGCCTTTTTAATCATACTTTACCCCACAACCTCATCTTCCTGGCTTTCAGCTTCATTTTATGTGTTGTCATCCCCATTGTCATGTAAACTCCTTAAGAACAGGAACTGTCTTTCTTTTTTGCTTTTATGTTTTATGTTAGTTATGTTTACTATGATGGCTTAGTACAGACATACAGTAAAATAAATGCTGGTTGATTGAATGATCTTGTGGAAGCTATTTTGGAAGTGAACATTGACCTTTCAAACTATACATAAAGGACCTAATTAAAATTGCCAAGTACCAAAATTAAGTTCAACATTCTATATTTTGAAACTTCTTTTCCTCCCATTTTTTTTTTTTTTGAAAACGGAGACCACTGCATGTTTCAAGTTCCACAACACTTTTTCTTATTCTCCAGGATTTATCAAAAAACATTGGTAGGGGTTCAGTAGTTGCATGATATATACACATATGTATATATATATGTATATATATATATATATATATATACATATATCTAACTTAAATACAATACCTATAATATATATGTGTGCTTATGTATATATGCATGTGTGTGTGCATGTGCACACTATGTATTTGTATATCTATTCACTCAGAAATCTAGATTGTTTTGGCATTGTGAGCTCTGCCAAGTGAATTTTCACTTCAATTCATTTGCCCATGAATAGTAGTGGAGGATAGAAGATTCTAGCACCTATAATCTGTGGTGTAATGAAGACTCAGACATGACTGAATGACTGTACAATAATAACAATAGTACTATTGAGAACTTAATTTCTGGCTTCAGGGCTCTTTATAGCATTCTTAGAGAACAAAGATAACTTTTCCTACCTCAATTATTAATCTTTTCTTTCCTTTCCAATATATGGGTTTGGTTCAAATTAATTTCATAAACATTTATTAAGCTCATATTATGTTTCCGGCAATGTTCTAAGAAATGGGAAAATAAAAACAGGAAAAAGACAGTCTTTGCTTTCAAGGAACTTACAATCTGATTGGGGTGGGGAGGAGAGGCATCATACAAACAAATATATACAAAGCAAATTGTAGACAAGATAAATAGGAAATCATTTTAAAAAGAGAAAGATGATTTTGTGTCTGATTCTGGGAGGAATAGGGAACCACTGGAGTTTATTGAGTAGGGTAATGACATGGTCAGATCTGCACTTTAGAAAAATTACTTTAATGGCTAAATAGAGAATGGATAGGAGTGGGGAGAGACTCGAGATAGGTAGTCCCACCAACTGATTGTTGATTGCAATAATTCAGACATGAGGTGAGGTTAGGAGGGTCTGTTAAGTGGTGGTGGTATCAGAGGAAAGAGAAAGGGGGGACATATGAGAGATGCTGCTGTTAATTTGATATTAAATCAATATCAAATTTATTGATATCAAATTATTATTATTATGTTAATATCAAATTAACATCAAATTAACAGTCTTGAATATGGGGGGCAGGTAAAAAACAGGCAAGAATTCAGGATGACTCATAGTTTGTGAGCCTGAGGGACAGAGAATGGTGTTGCCTTCCAAAGGTATAGGAGGAAGGGGAAAATATGAGGGTATAAATTATCTTTTGAACATTTTGAGTTTGCACATTCAATTCAAAATGTCCAAAAGGCAATTGGAGATGCAATTCTGGAAGTTGTTAGAGAGATTGGAGTAGGAGTGGTAGAACTGAGAATCATTTGCATAAAGATGGTAATTAAATCCATGGGAGTTGATGAAATCATCAAATGGTGCCAAAGGGCTCAGAACAAAACTCTGAGAGACACTTATGGTTAGAGGGTATGATCCAGCAAAGGAGACAGAGAAGGAGTGGTAAGATAGGCAGAAGTAAAACTAGGCAGGAGCATTGTCCTACAAACCTGGAAAGAATAGGATATCAAAAAAGACTAATCAACAGTTTCAAAAGCTGCAGAGAGGTCAGGAAGAATGAGGATTAAGACAAATTATTGTGTTTGGCATCTCAGAGATCATTAGTAGCTTCCAAAAATGGGTATTTAAATTCTATTTTAGTTAGGCATAAAGACCATTGTGCAGGTCCATGCAATCCCAGCAGCACTAGAGTTGGACTTTCATGTAAACATACATTTGTCAGCATATTGTTGCACTATTATAGCTTTATCTCATGGTGTGCTGTATATTTGAATATATGACTTTATGCATCTATTATAGTTGCCTGGTTCATTCTATAGCCTTCCATAAAATGAGAACTGTAATTTCTTCTTTAGTGCCCGAGAATCAATTGCAAAAAAGAATAGAGCCTTAGGTTAATTCTGCTTCATGATTCATTCCTGGTTTTTTTAGGTTTTGTGTGTGTGTGTGTGTGTGTGTGTGTGTACCTAGCATGTCTGTTTAATGTGCCATAAATGGCCCCCAACAATGGTGAATGGGGATGTGTATAAGTACAGTAAAAGGCCCATTTGTATAATAAATCTCCAGCGAGAGCTGGTTTTATTATAAAGAAGCAAGTTGCTATATGATTTCCATTTTACAATGATATACTTGAGACAAGCATGACTAGTTTCACAGTTAGAGTACAGGGGAGGAGGTGAACAACTGCCATCTCAGCATAACCAAAATCACAATATAGTCAGGTGCTTTCTAACAGGGCATCACTTGGGATAGTGATGTCCTATTAAAAGTACTTGAATGCACCTATAAAATAGCTGATTCTCCCTAGAGACAATTTGGTCTTCTGGCCTTCTCTAGACTTTGCTGACTTGGCTCTAAGGAAGTTCTTGCCTATTCATTTCAGCTTCCAGGCATTTCGGCCAGTGCCTTTGGCACATAGAAGCTTCCCTCCTCTTCCCCTCCTGGGTTTCTGTATAATAAGCGTGTCTGGGTTTCTGTTGTGCACGGAACGTCCCAGTGCAATAGACTCTAGTGCAGTCAAACAAAGCCGAGGTTTCATTCACTGGACACGTTGACCTCTTGGATTGAGACTGGCAACTGGGAAATGGGGCTTGAGGACTGCAAGCAGTGTCTTACATAAGCACCAGCAATGGCAGACACTGTCCTAACCAATCTGTGACAAGGGTGAGCAGCTCCCCCTCTCACAGTAGCACACTTGTTTCTCCTGTTGGGCAACTTGACAGTTTTTTCATAATCCCTCTTAAAAAAAATTGTCTTCTACAGACAATTTCCTTAATGTCAGTATTATTAACACCTCTGCTGAAAAGGAAGGGTGGGAGGGAAGTGTTTTAAAGGATTAGTCTAATTAGGTGAAATCCCAACAGAGTTTGTTTATTTCTAAAAGTCCCTTAATAATCTTGCTGCCTTTTCTCTCTCGCTTTACTCCTTGAGGAAAACCTATTGCATAGCAGCTACCACTTGTCTAACAAAAACATTATATTAGGAGGCCTAGTTCTCATAGTGAATGTGAAGCCCTAAGTCTATGATAATGATGATGATCATAAACATTTATGTAGCCCTTTAATGTTTGTAAAATGTTTTGCCCATATTTCATTTTATTTTCACACAGGAAGGTAGATGATGATGATGATGATGATGATGATGTTCACTTTACAGATTGAGGGGGGCAGCACTGATATAGACATTGATTAAAAGACTTGCTCAGGGTGATCTAAGCATCTCAGTTAGGATTTAAATTTGGGTCATCCTGTCTTCAAGTCCAGCATTTTTATCTATTAGCAATTTAGGTTTTATAGGTATGCATCTATAGATTCAAACTTTGCATAAGGTTGAAGAGGATTTGCTAAATCTTTTTCTTTCTTCTCAAGGAAAGAGAAAAAGGCTTTTCACAATAAGTTCTCTGAGTCACTTGGACTCCATGTCAAATATTTCTTTTGAGCAAGGGAACAACATCTTGTCTGTCCTTCTAGCTTCCAGCAAGGGAAATGTTGAACCCTGGCATCCTAGCAAGATTGTATATATGCCTTCAGTTCCATACTGTTTCTAATCACAGAAGGATTCTTCTGCTTGCTTGTTAAATCATCAATATAAGTTTTCTTGTTATGCCACAGTCTCTTTGAACTGTTCTACCTCAGTTTCCCTGCACTAGTTTCCCTAATTGTCCTGAGTTTCCCTGAATTGTTCTATCTCAGTTTTCTTAACTGTTCTGACTCAATCCTCTTAGTTGTAAAATCCCACTCTGGTTCATTAAGACTGAGGACCATTTGCTCTAAGGTTATAAATTGTCAATGTGAGACTCAAGATGAGGGGGAGATCAAACTTCCTGACTTCTAACTCCTTCTGTCCTCAAGAATTTATGACACTATCCTTTTAAAATATTCCAAAAGATAAGATTATCCCGGATACCTCATTGACATCTTTACTTCTGTTTATTCAGACATCCTGACTCTGGCTTTTAGTAAGAATTTATAGCCTCTCCCAATCCTGACAGAACCAAATGGGTCTGTGAAGAAATTTCCAGCTTCTTTGTTTGAAAAAGGTATAAAAAGACTTGGGAGTCTCCCATTCCTCACTGGATACTTTGAGACGAGAGTCTTGTCCGGCCAATTATACTCTCCAATTAATAAAATATTAAAAACTTTCTAATCTCTATCCTGCCTCAGTTTCTCCGGCATTGCATGCTCAGTATTGTTTTTTTTCCAGGATCAGTAACTCCTTTCTTTTGGGGAGTTCTAAGAGTCACAATGTTTTTGTATCATTCAATATTTAAGGATAAATCTGTCACACTGGGGTTGTTCACTGATCTCTACACTTACCATCCAATGTCATAAAAGCAGAGGAAAAAGTTGGTTTGGGTAGTACTAAAACAAATCTTAAAGATTTTGTATTCTTGTATTTCTTAGTAAGGTTTCCTGCATTTTAGAAAGCCCAAGTCCTGCTTTGTAAGATTATAACTTGTTCGTTTTAACTTTGCATCCTATATAATTTGGTATATTTTGGAACTTCAACCTGATATGATATTTTAAGTAAAATAAGTTGCTTTGGTTATTACTATTAAGGCTAATTGGCAACTAAGAAAACTGTCTTCTGATACTGGACCAAACTTGAGTTAGACTGAATTTCCTGGGGTCTAGTTTCTAGACGTGAACGTTTGGATTTTGGCTGGCTAGATAGCGGATCATCTTAAATAGCTCCCCCCCTTCCTTGATTGGAAAGTTCAGTGTTCTTTGAGGAATTATGATGGAGTGGGGAGGAAAGAAACCTTTATTCTTAATGACCTATATGGCTAAATAAGCCATTTATCTTGATAGAGCATGTGAAATATCTTAATTCATAACCAGGTAAAGCTTGAAACTCACAGGTTCTTAATTCCCAACGACTATCATGACATGCTCTATTTTTTTGTACTGGTGGGTCAATAGAAGTGGTTGTATTTCACATAGCAGATAACTATTGGGCTTTTCTTTTTTTCTCTCAAATACAAACTTTTTGTTATATGAGAACTCAGTACATGATCCAGTAAAAAGAAATCTGTCAGGACTCCTAGAAAAAAACAATCTAAAGTATTTATCCTACAAAACTGATTTAGGAGTTTTCTTTTTAGTAGGAAATATATTTCACTTATTTAGTTTTAAACTACCCAAGGTCTTGAATGTGGAAATGATGTCAGTCTCTTTCCATGTAACATTTCATTCCTTTTTTTCCTTTTTCCTTTTTTTTTTTCTATTTCAATTTGATGTCAGTCAAGAAACATCTATGAAGCATTTATTAAGCACTTACCATGGGCAAAGAACTGGTAAGTATAGGGAATACAAAGACAAAAATGAAACAGTCCTTGCCTCAGGAAGTTTTCATTTTATTGGATCATGATTCTCTTCCTCTCTTCATTTCCTCCATTTTCATTTGATTCCTTCTATAAAATCTCCAGTTTAAGTTCTAGTTAAATTGGTTCTAGTCCTTTTTTTTTTTTTTTCAGTTCTCGTAATTTTTTTTTTTTTTTTTATTTAACAGCCTTTTATTTACAGGATATATACATGGGTAACTTTACAGCATTAACAATTGCCAAACCTCTTGTTCCAATTTTTCACCTCTTACCCCCCCACCCCCTCCCCTAGATGGCAGGATGACCAGTAGTTGTTAAATATATTAAAATATAACTTAGATACACAATAAGTATACATAACCAAAACATTATTTTCTGTACAAAAAGAATCAGACTTGAATTTGTACAATTAGCTTGTGAAGGAAATCAAAAATGCATGTGTGCATAAATATGGGATTGGGAAATTAATGTAATGGTTTTTAGTCATCTCCCAGAGTTATTTTTCTGGCATAGCTAGTTCAGTTCATTACTGCTCCATTAGAAATGATTTGGTTGATCTCGTTGCTGAGGATGGCCTGATCCATCAGAACTGGTCATCATCTAGTATTGTTGTTAAGTATATAATGATCTCCCTGGTCAAGCTCATTTCACTCAGCATCAGTTCGTGTAAGTTCTCCAGGCCTTTCTGAAATCATCCTGTTGGTCATTTCACAGAACAGTAATATTCCATAATTTTCATATACCACAATTTATTCAGCCATTCTCCAACTGATGGACATCCATTCAGTTTCCAGTTTCTAACCACTACAAAAGGGCTGCCACAAACATTCGTGCACATACAGGTCCCTTTCCTTCTTTATAATCACTTTGGATATAATCCCAGTAGTAACACTGTGGATCGGGTATGCACAGTTTGATAACTTTTTGAGCATAGTTCCAAACTTCTCTCCAAAATGGTTGGATTCGTTCACAACTCCACCAACAATGCATCAATGTCCCAGTTTTTCCGCATCCTCCAACAATATCATTATTTTTCCCTATCTTAGCCAATCGACAGGTGTGTAGTGGTATCTTAGAGTTGTCTTTATTTGCATTTCTCTGATTAATAATGACTTGGGTATCTTTTCATATGACTGAAATAGTTTCAATTTCTTCATCTGAGAATTGTCTGTTCATATCCTTTGACCATTTTCAATTGGAGAATGGCTTGATTTTTTATAAATTAGGAGTTAATTCTCTATATATTTTGGAAATGAGGCCTTATCAGAACCTTGACTGTAAAAATATTTTTCCCAGTTTATTGCTCCTTCTAATCTTGTCTGCATTAGTTTTGTTTTACAAAAACTTTTCAGTTTGGTATAATCGAAATTTTCTATTTTGTGATCGGTATGATCTCTAGTTCTGCTTTGGTCATAAAGACCTTCCCTTCCACAGGTCTGAGAGGTAAACTATCCTATGTTCCTCTAATTTATTAATAATTTCATTCTTATGCCTAGGTCATGAACCCATTTTGACCTTATCTTGGTGTCTGGTGTTAAGTATGGATCAATGCCTAGTTTCTGCCATATTAGTTTCCAATTTTCCCAGCAATTTTTATCAAACAGTAGTTCTTATCCCAAAAGCTGGGATCTTTGGGTTTGTCAAAGACTAGGTTGCTATATTTGTTGACTGTTTTGTCCTTGAACCTAATCATTCCACTGATCAACTAATCTATTCCTTAGCCATACCAAATAGTTTTGGTAACTGCTGCTCATAATATAATTTTGGATCTGTACAGCTAAGCCACCATCATTTGATTTTTTTCATTAATTCCTTGAAATTTTGACCTTTTGTTTTTCCATATGAACTTTGTTGTTTTTTTTTCTAGGTCATTAAAATAGTTTTTGGGAGTCTGATTGGTATGCGCTAAATAAATGGATTAGTTTAGGTAATATTGTCATCTTTATTATATTTGTTCGCCCCTATCCAAGAGCATTTATATTTTTCCAATTGGTTAGATCAGACTTAATTTGTGGAAAAGTGGTCTGTATTTTGCTCATAAAGTTTCTGATTTTCCCTGGCAGATAGATTCCTAAATATTTTATATTATCAGTAGTTACTTTAAATGGAATTTCTCTTTGTAACTCTGACTGTTGGATTTTGTTAGTGATATATAAGAATGCTGATGACTTATGTGGGTTTATTTATAACCAGCAACTTTGCTAAAGTTGCTGGTTATTTCTAAAACTTTTTAGCAGAATCTCTGGGGTTCTCTAATGTAGCATCATGTCATCGGCAAAGAGTGATAATTTGCTTACTCATTGCCTATTCTTATTCCTTTAATCTTTTCTCAGCTCTTATTGCTATAGCTAGTGTTTCTAAAATATTAAATAATCTGGTGATAGTGGGCAACCTTGTTTCCTCCAGATCTTATTGGGAATGGTTGCGAGTTTGTCTCCATTACATATGATGCTTACTGATGGTTTTAAATGATGCTGCTGATTATTTTAAGGAAAGTCCATTTATTCCTATACTCCAAGTGTTTTAATAGGAATGGATATTGGATTTTATCAAATCTTTTCTGCATCTATTGAGATGATCATATGGTTTTGTTAATTTGGTTATTAACATGGCCAATAATATTGATAGTTTTCTAATATTGAACCAGCCCTGCATTCCTGGTATAAATCCTACTTGATCATAGTGTATTATCTTGAGATGATTTTCGTGTCTTTTTGCTAATATCTTATTTAAGATTTTAGCATCAATATTCATTAAGGAGATTGGTCTATAATTTTATTTCTCTGTTTTCAGCCTACCTGGTTTAGGTATCAGTACCATGTCTGTGTCATAGAAGGAATTTGGTAGGACTCCTTCATTCCCTATTTTATCAAATAATTTATATAGCATTAGGGCCAATTGTTCTTTAAATGTTTGGAAATTCACATTAAATCCATCTGGTCCTGGGTTTTTCTTAGGGAGTTGTTTAATTGCCTGTTCTATTTCTTTTTCTGAAATGGGACTATTCAACAATTTACTTCCTCCTCTGTTAGTCTGGAAGTCTATATTTTGGAGGTATCATCCATTTCACTTACGTTATCAAATTTATTGGCATAAAAGTTGAGCAAAATAACTCCTTATTATTTTAATTTCTCTTCATTGGTGGAAAGTTCCCTTTTCATTTTAGATATAATTTCATTTTCCTCCCTCCTTTTCTAATCAGATTTACGTTATCTATTTATTGGCTTTTAAGAACCAATCTTAGTTTTATTAATTAGTTCAATAGTTTTTTTTACTTTCAATATTTAACTTCTCCTTTAATTTTAGAATTTCCAATTTATATTTATTGGGTTTTAATTTGGTCTTTTAGTTTTTTAGTTGCAAGCCCAATCATAATCTTTTCTTTCTGTTTTTATTCAAGTAGTCTAAGGATTAAAATTTCTTATTACCCTTTCGATCCCACAAATTTTGTATGATGTCTCATCATTGTCATTATCTTAGTGAAATATTAATTGTATCTAATTTGCTTTCACCCAATATTCTTTAAGATGAGATTGTTTGTTTCAATTACTTTTGGTCTATTTCCTAATTTTTGTTGAATTAGTTTTTATTCATCATGATTCAAAGAAAGCATTTACTATTTCTGCTTTTCTTGCATTTAATTTGAGGTCTTATGTCCTAATATATGGTCAATTTTGAATAGGTTCCATGAACTGCTGAGAAAAGTATATTCCTTCATTCCATTCAATTTTCCAAGATCCAACATACCTAATTTTTCTAATATTCTATTTACTTTAATTTCTTTTCTTATTTGTTTTGTGGTTTTATTTGCCTAATTCTGAGAGTGCAAGGTTGAGATCTCCTACTATTACAGTTTTGTTGTCATTTCTTCTTGCAACTCTTACTTCTCCTTTAGGAAGCTGAGTCATGACCACTTGGTGCATATATGTTTAATATTGATATTGCTTGTTGTTTATGCTACCTTTGCAGGGATGTAGTTTCCTTCCTTATTCTTTAATTAGATCAATTTTACTTTTGCTTGATCTGAGATAAGGATGCTACCCCTCTTTTTGACTTCACCCTGAAGCATAATAGATTTTGTCAGCCTTTTTACCTTTATTCTATATGTATCTCCCTCTTTAAATGTTTTCTTGTAAACAACATTTTAGGGTTCTGACTTTTTGATCAGTCTGCTATCTGCCTCTCTTTATGGGGAGTTCATCCCATTCACATTTCGGTTAGAATTACTAAATCGTTCCTCCATCCCTAATAACCCCAGATTGTGCTTACTTATTCTTGCCTCCCAACCTCTTTCCCCTTTTAAACTTATGTACCTCTTGTCCACGATACTTATCCTCTTATAATCCCTCCCTCCCCTTGAGTCTTTCCCTTCCTTCCCTTATTACTCTTTTCTTTTCCCTTTCCTCTCCCCATTTTTAATGAGGCGAGGAAATTTTCTCTAAAACAAATGTCAATTTTTTCTTTGAGCCAACTCTGATGAGGTAAGATTCACACAATGTTCCTCCCCTCTCTAAATTCCCTCAGATATGATAAGTTTCCTTAGCCTCTTTGTGGGATGTGGTTCCTCTTTTATCCCTCCTTCCCACCTTATTCTGCCATCATCCCTTTTCCATATCTACTTCCCTTTTATGTTATATCAGTACAATCAAATTTTACATTATTCTTTTGTATATCCACAGAAATACAATTCCTCAAGACTTATTTTACCTTTTCTGCATCTCTTGAGTTCTATTCTTCGATCAATTTTGTTTAATTTGGTTTTTTCTTCAGAAACAATGGAATTCATTTGTTTCATTAAATTCCATCTTCTTCCCTGGAAGAAAAATGCTCAACTTAGCTGGGTAGTTTATTCTGGCTGCATCCCAAGTTCTTGTGCCTTTCGGAATATCATATTCCAGGCCTCTTTCCTTTAATGTAGAGGCAGCCAGATCTTGGGTGATCCTTATTGTGGCACCTCGGTATTTAAATGGTTTTTTTTTGGCTGCTTGTAAAAATTTTTCCCAATCTGATAGTTCTGAAATTTTGCCACAATATTCCTTGGGGTTTTTATTTTAGGGTTTTTCAGAAGGTGTTGGTAATTCTTTCAATGCCTATTTTACCTTCTGATTCTATTACATCTGGGCAGTTCTCTTTGATGATTTCTTGTAAAATAGTATCTAGGCTCTTTTTCATCATAATTTTTGGAAGTCCTAATCCTCAGATTATCTCCTAGATCTATTTTCCAAGTCTGTCGTTTTGCAAGTAGATAATTCATGGTTTTTTCCAGTTTGTCATTTTTTTTGTTTTTGCTTGACTGATTCTTGCTGTCTCAAGCATCATTAGTTTCAATTTGTTCAGTTCCTAATTTTAAAGAATTATTTCTTCATTAGCTTTTTTACTTCTTTCTGTATATGTCCAATTGAGTTTTTTAATATATTGTTTTGGTCTGTGGAATTTTTTCCATTTCACTAATTTTTTTTTAGTGAATTATTTTCTTTTCCAATTCACAGATCCTACTTTCTTGAGAGTTCTTTGTCTTTCCAATTCACGGATCCTACTTTCTTCTGAGGTTCTTGTCTTTTCCAATTCACAAATCCTACTTTCTAGTGAATTCTTTATTTTTCCAATTGATTTCAGGAAGTTGTTGCTCTCTTGTAAGGCTTCTTTCCTTTCCATTTATCTTCTAACTCTTTTGAGACTTTTAATGGTCTCTTCTATAGAGCATCATGTAAGGAGGACAGTCTGATGCATTTTTGCAGTTTGAGGTCTCTTCAGGTTTGCTGACCTGCTCTTTTCTGCATAGAAGCTGTCGATCGTTCTTTTCATCTTTTTATTCATGTTTTAAAGCCTTTAGGGTGGTCTCCCAGGCAGGGTTACCAGCTTCCTCTGCAGAGCGAAAGATTTAAACCCGATTTCCAGCCGGGGATGGGAGTGCTCTGAGCGAGAGTTTTCCTCCAACAGGAAGTGGATTCAGCACTGGCAGGCTATCAAACTGCTTAGTAGGGCTGAGTGGTTAGCGATTGCCCCGCTAGAGACTAAAGAAAGTGTCACTGCCCCAGGCCGGAGCCTCTGTGGGACTGTGAGTATTAGCAATGACTGCAGACCACGACTGCAACCTGAACCCAGGCCACAGAACAGACCGCAGACCGCCCAGAACTCTGCCCAGCGTCTGCCTGATGCAATCGGCCCTGGAAAAGTTTCATACCCAAGCCGAGCTCCCCACTGCGCAGATTGGAGGCTAACCTGGCCGGCCCCTCCTGCTGTGCAGGATCACAACTGCCCCAAGGGAGAAGCCCCGACTGCGGGTTGGGGCTCGGCCAGCTTGCTGAGATTGTGCCTTCACCCGGTTTGAGATCTCCTCGGAACTAATTTCTCCCGTCTCGCCCGATCTCCCCTCCCGGAACCAACCTTTTTGGCAGACTGCAGATTTTCTTCGCCGTGGTTGTTCTACTTCTTATCTTTACGAATTGTAGCAGTCAAGACTATTTTTGAGGCTCGATATAATATTGATAAAGAGGGTAAGAGAAGAGCTTAGAAAGTCGCGTGTGTCTTCTCCGCCATCTTGGCTCCGCCCCAAATTGGTTCTAGTCCTGCAACACCTTTTAGATATTTCCCCCTGGTATCTCAAATTCATTAGTACTGGACTACTCCAAGCAATGTCCTAATAAGCCTTCTTGCATCTATTCTCTGCTCATTCCAAATCAACATCCGCTGAGCTACTAAACTGATATTTTGAAAATACTAATCTGACTCTATTATTTCCCTGCTCAACATACTCTAGGGGCTTCTCCTTGACTCTAGGATAAAGTAAAAATGATTTTTTTTTCAGAATTTAAAACTTTATATAATCTAATTCCAGCCACCTTTCCATGCTGATTATCCATTATTCTTCCTCACATGCTTCTATATGCTTTATGCAAATAGGCTTTTTTGCCAATACATGACATTTCATTTTTACCTCTATGACTTTTCATGCCAGCAATCCATGCCTAAAATATTCTATCTCTAGGACCACTATTTTTCTAAGTTCAATTTCAAGTCCACCTTCTTAAGGGAGTCTTTCCTGATTTTCCCCAGTTTTCAGTGGAGGGAGGAAGTTAGCCACTTTAGCCTCTAGCCATACTCCCCCCTCTCTCCCACTTTCATAAATGCTTGGAGATACTGAACTTTATAACCAAGAGGAAAGAGATAATTCACTCTCTTTGTTCACTCTAATCCCACTCATATCTAGAATCCAGATAACAAGATGCCTTGTCTAATGTAACTTTAGCTCAATGTCAGAGACCAACCTTTATCTTGCTATCTATTAGTATTAATAGGAATAACTAAAAGGACTGTTCTTAAACCAAAAGATAAATGTATGATTGGGGTACCAAAGATGAGTTCAAGTTATGACAGAATGCAAACTGTATATTTATCTTGATTATATCCTATACTTAGCAACAAATATCTTATAAATGTACCTTCTCCCTCCACTGCCCCACAGAATATAAGTTCTCTAGATGTCAGGAATAGTCTTATGTTTATATGGTTGCTGCTTAGTACAATCCTGACCATACATGATGGCCTTTAAATGCTTGAGTACAAAGAGACAGAGACAGGACATTTGCCTCTCAGTCTAGTACACTTTTCACGTATTCTGCTCTTACAAAACTTACTAATGGAAAGTACAAGGGAATTGTCTGTTCAAAGAAATATACAAATGTTAAGAATCACCATTTATTCCTTATTTTTGTGTCATGTTTGGGTAAGATTTTCTGCCTCCAAGATTGTTAAAATGCCTGTGAAGGGGCAGCTAGGTGGTGCAGTGGATAGAGCACCAACTCTGGAGTCAGGAGGACCTGAATTCAAATCAGATCTCAGACACTTACCACTTCCTAGCTGTG
Organism: Sarcophilus harrisii; assembly: GCF_902635505.1. Taxonomy (NCBI): domain Eukaryota; kingdom Metazoa; phylum Chordata; class Mammalia; order Dasyuromorphia; family Dasyuridae; genus Sarcophilus; species Sarcophilus harrisii. Next base: position 298,814,202 of record NC_045427.1, read on the forward strand.
TGACCCTGGGCAAGTCACTTAACCCCAACTACTTGAGGAAAAAAAAAAGCCTGCCAAGGAGAAACAATCACAATAGGGAAAAACCCCAAATAAACCAAAAAACCCAAAACAAAAAGAACCTGAGCCTCACCCTTGGTCTTGCTTGATGTAAGCCTTGCTATATTAAACTGTTTCCTCATGCCTATCAATGAGATTCCTTCCAAACTTAGACAGCTGCATCTAATGCTTGCCTCACTGAATTCACCACCTGATACTGGGAATTTGCATTGTCTGAATCTCCTTCCCATTGGATTGCTCTCTGCCACCCTCACAGCTGCAGGGTGATGTAAAAAGCAGTCACAGCTTCAGTGGGAAGTGTTGGCGAAGCTGTCGCTACCACAGGCAAATAGTGAAATGTGGGGAGAGGAGGAATTGTGGAATTTGGTCTGGGAAAAAAGAAAGAAAATAAGTTTATTCTAGTCCCCTGGGTGCTGAATTTGACAAACTGCTGACTTAATAAGGAAATTTAAGCCTCCCAACCCTCAACATTACGTACATAAAAGAGGATAGTGTCTCAGAAAAGAGTCTCTGACGCCTCCAGGAAAATTTTGAACAGCTTTTTATTTAGGGAGGGTTTGGCCTCTTCTGGCTCTGATGTTTTCTGCATTTCTCTCTTGAAATAGTTTTATTACAGGGAATATTAGTTTGAAAATGAAGATGGTTCCTCATTGATTCTATCTAATATGACATAGGTCCCGGGATCCAAGCAATGGCTATAAGTACAGGTGCTTTGGGGGGCTAAGTTCAAGTGAACTTAGAGACCCCTTCTTGGAAATAAAAAAACAACCAGCTTTGAATTGAATACACAGAAATCCTTCTTTGATCATTGTTTCTGTCTTTTCTAATCTCTAGGCAGAGGATTAAATCCTCACCCCAAAAGGAACTGGCAGAACCTCTCCATCCTGGGGAGTTAGAGCAAATAGACCTGTGTCCAGGGATTGCTGCACAGTCACAGGTTAGAAAAGGAATTGGGTAAACAGGGAGCACATGCTCCAGGGCAAAGCTTGACAAACAGTGTTGGTATTTGGACACCCACCTTACTTGGCACTGCCAAACAGAAAGGAAAATCTTGCCAGACGACTGGGGATATTCTTTAGAATGTGATACTCATGATGGAAAAGTTTGTGAGTGACAAATTAATCTAGGCCAGGAATAATTGGAAACTTCATCACATTATGAACATTAGACACCCTGGGTTACTTGGAAAAACTTCACGATAATCACTGGTCCATGAGCCACAAATGAGATCCATTGTTCTAGGAAGAGGCAATCCTTGATAAGCAAAATATATTTGTCTACATGGTGTGATTGAAAGATGTCCCTAACTCTCTCTTCATAGTACCATGTCTGAAATTTTCATAATCTCAGTTACTCTTTCATGAACTTGAGAAGTAACTTTCTCATTATTAGAGTTAAGCATTAAGTGACTTGGGTCAACACATTAATAGCTAAAGCACTAATTGGGAGTTCATATATTTTTGAAGGTCATTGCCACTATGCGAAATTAGACCTAAAGAAAATTAACAAAAGGGTTTATCTTAAGCAAGAAATGTTTCTGTGGCCCTTTGTGGCACCATAATGTTAGATGCTGGGCAATCAAGAGGCAGTTCTAAAAAACAGAGACAGATACCAAAAAGAGACATTAGTGGAGCATAGGAGATAAATGTTGCCTTTTTCTCTTTTTGCTTCTGGCCATCTCTATGTCCTAAGAGGCCTATCCTCTTAGGATTTTATCAAAATACAGTTTATTATCACCTGGTTTAGTTCTTAGTCATTGATAAACTGGAGATTATTCAAAAAATGGCAACTTTGAAGTATATGAAAGGCTTTTGAATCCATCTCCTATGGAGAGCAATTAAAAGAATTCTGGAAGTTTAGGCTAGTGAAAAGAATACTCAGAAAGAAAATGATAGCTTCTTTCAAAGGAAGGGTAAGACTAGAGGTATGCTATTGCCACTTCAAATTGGCTCCCGAGACCATATTGTAAAAATTTCAGTGTGAGCATTTAGACTTCAGAAATTGGCTAACACTACAAATCACAGCTTAATTTGTTTTATTGATCACCTAAACAAAGTGATAGAAGGAATTTTAATAATGCAGATTAAATATAAACTTGTTTTCTGGATATACTCTTTTTCTCCCAGAGAGACAAAAAAACATTTAACACCACGCCCCAGGTTAAAACTGTGGTGAAGTTACAAAAAGTCAAATTTTGGCTTGATATCAGTAGAAAACTTCATAATAATCATAACTATTAAAGCACAAAATGGGCTGCCTCAATAGATGGTAGGTTTTTTCTAATTGAAAGGGACGTAATGATCAGTATAAGCCAAGTCATAGAGGTAAGGTATCACGAAGTTGGGAGCAGGTAGAAAGGAGAAATTATTCCAATATGACCTCAGAATATATGATACTTGAAAAAGAGTTTTGAGATTGTTGAAAGATTGACTATGATGCTAAAGATTTGGAATTTTATTTGATAAATGATTGAGAATCACTGAAAGATTCTTGGTAGAAGAGACTAGACCTATTTGTTAGCAAGATTATTAGGTCAGAATAGCATAAGGTAAATTTTAAATATCATTTTTACTAAAAACAGAAGAAGCAATGAATTTTAAGTGGGAAAGGTTTAGGTGAGACATTAGGTGACGTGTATATTGTACATGAAAAAGCACTGCAGTTGAAAGAGCAATGAAATAGAAGACCAACAATTTAGTCTGAGGTCCAGCACTAAGTAACTAATTATATCATCTTGGACAAGGTACAGGGTCTGTTGGGAAAAAAAATCCTCTTTGAAATTACATGGTTAGATTTAATATTTGCTTCTTTTCCTGATCTATGTCTATGAGTTTATTCTATAACACTGATAGGATGGTCTATATATTTAAAGTATTTGAAAGCTAATAATGATAGTAGTTGTCTTCCACATTTTCAGATGCAGTGATTTACGAATAGTCATTTAATAACCAATCAACAAGCTAGGAATTTTAGGAAGTAGACATGCAGAGAGAAGAATGCATACAAGATATTAGGGAAAACCTGTACTAAGTCACAGAAAGAAGAAATAGGATGCAAGATGTACCATACAGTAAGAAGGTGAGTTTGACTGAACTGTGGATTGTTAAGGGGAGAAATGTATAAAAATGTTGAAAAGGTAGATTATTAGAAGACTGTGAAGAACTTCAAATGTCAATAAAAAAGTCTGTTTTTGTCCTAGGACGTAATAGGGAGACAATGGAGTTTATCAAGAAGGGAATCAACTGGATTTCAATTGCATTGTTTCACAAGTGTATCGCACTGTTAGCTGAGGAAGAGGTGATGAGTCTGAACTGGGGAAATTGTCAACATGAGTGCAGAGAAGGGGCTACATGAGAGAATTATGAATCTAGAATCAGTAAGCCTTATAAATGATTGGATATGAGGATTAGGAACAGTATGGAGTCAAAAATGATTTGGAAGTTGCAAACATGATTGACTGGAAGAAAGGCTTCAACAAATAAAAATAGAAGTTCCAAGGAAGTATAGTTAGTGCTTAAATCTAGATTTTAGATTACAAGATCTTTTTTTTCCCCTTTCTTTCTAATGGGTTAGGTAATGAATGAAGTCTCTGAAATAGGGAGACAAATATTTTTTAATGGCCTCAATTGGTGTTTTTTTTCTAACTATTTTTATTTTATTTTATTATAGCTTTTATTTACAAGATATATGCACGGGTAATTTTTCAGTATTGACAATGGCAAAACCTTTTGTTCCAACTTTTCCCCTCCTTTCCTCCACCCCTTCCCCCAGGTGGCAGGTTGACCAATACATGTTAAATATGCTAAAGTATAAGTTAAATACAATATATGTATACATGTCCAGGTATTGGACTTTGAAATAGTGTACAATTAGCCTGTGAAGGAAATAAAAAATGCAGGCAGACAAAAATAGGGGGATTGGGAATTCTATGTAGTGGTTCATAGTCATCTCCCAGAGTTCTTTTGCTTGGTGTAGCTGATTCAGGTCATTACTGCTCTAGTGGAACTGATTTGGTTCATCTCATTGTAGAAGAGAGCCACATTCATCAGAATTGATCATCATATAGTAGTGTTGTTGAAGTATATAATGATCTTCTGGTCCTGCTCATTTCACTCGCATCAGTTCATGTAAGTCTCTCCAGGCCTTTCTGAAATCATCCTGCTGGTAATTTCTTATAGAACAATAATATTCCATAATATTCATATACCACAATTTATTTAACCATTCTCCAATTGATGGGCACCCACTCAGTTTCCAGTTTCTAGCCACTACAAAGAGACCTGCCACAAACATTTTGGCACATACAGGTCTCTTTCCCTTCTTTAAAATCTCTTTGGGATATAAGCCCAGTAATAACACTGCTGGATCAAAGGGTATGCATAGTTTGATAATTTTTTTGAGCATAGTTCCAAATTGCTCTCCAGAATGGCTGGATGTATTTACAATTCTACCAGCAATGTATCACTATCCGAGTTTTCCCACATCCCCTCAAACATTCCTCATTATCTTTCCGTCATTCTAGTCAATCTGACAGGTGTGTAATGGTATCTCAGAGTTGTCTTAATTTGCATTTCTTTGATTAATAATGACTTGGAACATCTTTTCATATGGCTAGAAATAATGAGAATCGTCTATTCATATCCTTTGACCATTTATCAATTGGAGAATGGCTTGATTTCTTATAGAGTCAATTCTCTATATATTTTGGAAATGAGTCCCTTATCAGAACTTTTGACTGTAAAAAGGTTTTCCCAGTTTATTGCTTCCCTTCTAATCTTGTCTGCATTAGTTTTGTTTGTACAAAACCTTTTCAATTTGATATAATCAAAATTTTCTATTTTGTGATCAACAATGATCTCTAGTTCTTCATTGGTCATACATTCCTTCCTTCTCTGCAGGTCTGACAGGTAAACTATCCCATGTTCTTCTAATTTATTTATAATCTCATTCTTTATGACTAGGTCATGAACCCATTTTGACCTTATCTTGGTGTAGGTGTCAAGTGTGGGTCAATGCCTAGTTTCTGCCATACTAATTTCCAATTTTCCCAGCACTTTTTGTCAAACAGTGAGTTCTTATCCCCAAAACTGGGGTTTTTCTGATTATTAGAGATTGGCCGTTTTGTCCTGTGAACCTAACCTATTCTACTGATCAACTAGTCTATTTCTTAGCCAATACCAAATGATTTTGGTAACCACTGCTTTATAATATAATTTAAGATCTGGTACAAGTAGGCCACCTTCATTTGATTTTTTCATTAATTCCCTTGAAATTCTTGACCTTTTGTTTTTCCATGTGAACTTTGTTGTTATTTTTTCTGGGTCATTAAAATAATTTTGGGGGAGTCTGATTGGTATAGCACTAAATAAATAGATTAGTTTAGGTAGTATTGTCATCTTTATTATATCTGCTTGCCCTATCCAAGAACATTTAATATTTTTCCAACTGGTTAGATCTGACTTAATTTGTGTGGAAAGTGTTTTGTAGTTTTGCTCATATAGTTTCTGATTTTCCCTTGGCAGATAGATTCCCAAATATTTTATACTATCAGTGGTCTCAATCAGTTTTACAACATAAATTTTTTATATTTCTGATACTTTAATCAATATTAGAAGGACACAAAGTAAAGAAAGCAGAACCAAAAGAACAGTATCTACATTAATGTTCTTTTTCATTTATTTGGTCATATTAAAAAAAAGGTAACCCCTTCTAATTGAATAAAAATTAAAATAAAACAAAGTAACTCTATCTAGTCTTCTGTTCCTTTAACAAATAGAATGTAACAAAAAATGTATGTCTATATGTTCTGTAAGTGTAACATCTTTTTGCTTATGTTTTGGAGAAATGTCTATAGTACTTTGTGGTTTTTTTTTTTTCACCTATGTTTATATTTGTCATCTGGGTTAGGCAAAATTGTTTTATATGCTTGGAATAAACCCCAAACACACAGAAAAGGTTCTATAGGAAAAGAAAAGATTATATTTTCAAATTTCTTTCCCACACTTATCTTTACAACATGATGACTACTCCATGAAAGAACCTTTAGTGTTTACCTTGTAATGGGCATTATAGGGGAATTATGAGTGTTGACCAGAAGGTGGTAACACAGAGCACATAAATGCTCTTTAAATCCACCAGGCACAATAAAACTATAATCTCTCCCAGAAATCTCTATGCACATGGTCTTATCATTCAGTGTAAGAAATGTTTAAAAACAAAACTACAACCTCAGAATAAAAAATAGAAAGCTGGCTGTAGTATTCTTCTTTTCTAAATTATGATCGTTCTCTGGGAGCAGGTTTCTTGTGGAGCTTCTGGGGCAGCCTTAGTTTCAGTTCAGTGTAATAATCACCTCAAATGCAGACAGCTGTTAAAAGTACAGTCCTTTATTGTCTCTTCTACAGTAGCCCAGTTATTTTTCTTAGAGGCCTATCTCCTTTCTTGGTTCCAAGAGCTCTTGCAACTTGTCCTTTGCCTTTGCCAGCTTCAGCCTCCAACTCTCTCTGAATCTCATTCTGAATCTCCTCCATTGAATTCTGGCTCTCAGTCTCTTCAACTGACTCCTTGCTGAGGCTCATCCTTTTATATACTCTTTTAGAGGTGTGAACTCAAAGGTTGACTCCTCCTCTGAGAGTGGGATTGTGGGTTCCTGACTTGTGAATCTCCTGGACTTGTGAACTCTAAAGTGTGAGCTAATGTGTGAACTCTCAAAGGTGTAAACTTAATTACATAAGCATTGTTTCTATCAATTCCAGTGAGTTAACACTTTGTAAGGATTCTAACAGCTGGCAACTCTTTTCTAATAATAATTGTGTGAAGGCAGTTACAGTAACTGGATAAAAAATATCATAAGATATGTCATAAAATGATAATTAGAATTATGGACAAAAGACTATGGTTATGGAGTTTATTCCCATCTCTCTTTTTCAGAGGTCTTAAAGGGAACTGAGGAAGGGGAGGACTTCACCTTTCAAATCCTTACTAAGAATTTTCACCAAGGCTGAGTTGGGAACATATTCTCAAAGAGAAAGTACATGTTTATGATGATTCTTCCTAGGTGTAATGAGGAAGATTCAACCCCTATTGTTGATTAAACCCCTATCAAAGAAAAATGGCTAGGCTCTATCTTCATCAGACTGAATCAGGGTGAATTGTAGAGTGTGTATAAGGGGGAATGACTGTGAAGTAAGGCTGAAAATACAGGGTAGTGATAGCCTGAGGAAAATATTAAATTCTAAGTTAAAGGGTTGAGTTTGGTCCATAGAGTGGGAATGGGGAAAGACAGGAGCAAAAAGCTTTAGCAAAAGAGTGACATGGTTACATTCATGCTTAAGAACTTAGAAAAGTCTGCTAATAGTTTTGAAGGATGGACAGTAGGGATGGAAAAATTGGAGGTCAAAAGTCCTGGAAGTGCAGCATCATAATTGTGGAAATATGTATAGAAGAATTGTACATGTTTAACATATATTGGATTACTTGCTCTCTAGGGGATGGGATGGGGGAAAGGGAAGGAGAAAAATTTAGAATACAAGGTTTTTGCAAGGGTGAATGTTGAAAACTATCTTAGCATATATATATATATATGTATATATATATTAATTATAGCTTTTTATTTACAAGTTATATGCATGGGTAATTTTACAGCATTGACAATTGCCAAAGCTTTTGTTCCAATTTTTCCCCTCCTTTCCCCCCACCCCCTCCCCTGGATGGCAGGTTGACCAATATATGTTAAATATATTAAAGTATAAATTAAATACAATATTAGTATACATGTCCAAACTATTTTTAGCATATATTTTGAAAGTAAAAAGCTATTTTTTTATTTTAAAAACTCAAGGTCATAACAAAAGCTACAAAAAGAGACAAAAGACAGTACCTGTAGGAACTCACAATATAATGGGGTAGGGGAGAACATCATACAAACATAGCATATATATATATATATACATATATATATATATATATATATGTAGATATAGATATATAATCACAAGTAAATATACAAAATAAATAAAAATGATTAACAGAAAGAAATCATTGCAATTAAAAGGAGTTAGGAAAGACTTCTTGCAGAAGGTGGGAATTTAGTTGTGACTCAAAAGGAAGCCAGATAACTCCATCAGACACAGTAGAATAAAGCCTCTTTAAAGGCAGGGTTATTTTTCTATTTTATTTCATTTCCCCCGCACCTACTTCAGTGCTTAGTGATTGCTTGGTTAATGTTATTTAAATATAACAATTTCCACTTGTGGAATTTTGAGTATTAACATGCTGGTAGGAAGTGTAGGAAAGGTATCAGAGAGGAATTGGTTGAAACATCTTTCCCCAAATCCCACCATGCTGAAGGTCACCTCCACACAAAGTTAGTCCTCATTTTAGGACATGGGAAAAGAAAGGAATAAAACAAAAATTTATTAAACACTTAACTATGTTCCACACATTATGCTAAGCACTTTATAAACATTATCTTATTTTATTCTCACAGCATCCCTGATATAGATATCCCTATTTTAAAGTCAAGGAAATAAAAGTAGAGAGATGTCATGCGACTAGCCCAATGTCATAACATGTCATTTAATTAGTGTCTGAAATGAAATTTGATGCTAGTTTTCCTTGACTCTAGTCTCATCACTTTATCCATTGTACCATTTAGAAGTTTCTAAGTTAGAAACTTAGAGATTTCTAGGTTAGGAAAAGGGTTTTATAACTAAGTTTCTGAGTGATTAGAATTCTAAAGGATTTGTTGAATATACAACTGGCAGAGATATAAAAATAATTCATTCTTCAAAGAAGAAAGGTGCAATGGAAAGTGCAAGATTAAATGATAGGAACTGGATTCAAAACTCAACCTTACATACTTGCTGTATGACTTTGGGCAAACTACTTAATTTTTCTGCCATGTACTCTCCTATAAAATTTTCTCTACTATAGAATGAAGGAGTTAGAGTAGGTGATCTCTAAATATGTGACATTTTCATCTCATTTTATACTCTCCTGGTATTCTCTACAAATTCTGACATTCAAGAGTATTCATTAATTCATTTGACAATTCTCAAATAGAGCTAGTAGAAATGCTAACACAAAATAGAGCATAATAACCACATAGAGGAGATATAGGAAAATTCTCAGTCTTTACTTTCATTCCTATGCTGGATTCCTCAAATAATATTCCCTCTTAATTGCCCCTACTATAGGAACCCAGAATTAGATCTAGTGCTAAAATTAAGAAGTAACATGTAAGAACTTCCAGGTTATAAAAGCAAAAGGAAAGTGGATTATCCCTTTTCTCTGATTGCCATGAACTCTAAATCTCTCAAAAATAGAAATTATATGCCCAAGATAAAGCAACATTTCTCTATCCATGGTCAAAATCCAAAGGAAGAATAAAAAAAAATTAATGTTCACCAATCCTGAGCTTATGCAACAGCCTTCCCTTCACTTCCTATTACTGACAGCAAGACTTTACTAGCAGACCCAATAACGAAGGGTTTCATCAAAATTCACCCTTAGACCCTGCTCCTTCTCAGCTATAAGATATGGAACTTTGTTCAAGCCTCAACCACCAGCTTGGCCACAGTCCTTTAGAAACAAAAATCTGAAAAAGCTTGTAACCTGGAAACACCAGTGCTGCAAAGCTCTGAACTGATTATGCCATATAATAGGCTCTGAATGCCTGGTGCAGGGCCAGAAAACTAAGGAACAGAAGGAATATGAGTAATAATCAGGGAATTTACATTTAGGGAAATGTGCAGTATTCTACCAATCTTGAGGGAAAGAGCACAGAACTCAACTGGGCCAATTCTGACCCCCTAAAAGTCAGTTGGAGAAGATATGAAAGCAAATGAACTAAGACTTGCCTATCATGTTAGAAGGTTGAGATGCTTATAGATCCAGCCACCAGGGAAATCACAAGCAGAGAGGAGGGAGCCAGGTAGAGAGTGATAAAGCAAATAAAGTAAGGGCAGAATGCCATAGTACTAAATGGTACCAAGGATTTCAGGAAGAATAAAACTTAAAGCATTTGAATATAAACAGATAAATCAACAAAGGAAAATATGAGCTCCAGATCTAGTAAATGAATTCATGCATCTATGAATAAACACTTAAAAAGAGGAAAATGGTCCAACACTTGTTGGGATAGAGGACATTATGGAATTCAGGGAGACCATGCACTCATAATATTCTGTTCTTGTGTGTTTCAAAAAGAGAAATGAAAATTATAAGACAGAAATTTTGTCTTGTGTAGCAAACATAATGAGCAGAATGGAAAAGCTTGAATCTTCAAAGGCAACGTTCATCCAAGAAACAAAAAGAAAACAATAGATGGGGACTACAAATATACAAAAGTGAAGGAGATTCAAAGAAGAAAAGCAAAGAACAATAACACTTAAAAAAATGCTGATTTTAAAAGCAAAACATATAGGTCTCGAAGCTGGGATGTGTAGAGACCACCTAAAGATCACAAATCTTTCAGAAAAACATAATAGAACAAAAAACCTTTAAACCATAACAAAGTTCAGAAGGTCATAATGACGAAGTTCAGAAAAACTTCTGAACACAGAAAATAAAATTCCAATTGAAATTATTCACACATTTCCTCCAGAAAAAATGCAAATTCTAAGGAACAAGGTACTTAAGTTAATAATTCAATTTAGAAACAAATTCTATAAACTTTTGTGAGAAAAACTTTCAGATACAAAGGAAAGGCCATTTGAATAAATGCAAGAATATTTCACACCCACTAGAAAAAGTAGGAAGGAATGGTATAGTATTGTGAAGAGCAATGGAGCTCAAGATGCAGCCCAAAGTGATTTTTTTTTCAAATCTGAGCTTAATTACTCAGGACAAAAAATAATATTCAAGAATAAAAGTGCTTGAATAATGTTCAAAGAAAAACAAGAACTAAAGGGATTGTTTGCTTTATAAACAATAGAAATATAGGAGGATGGATAAATGCAGCAAGCAAGGACAGCAACAGAATGACATGAGAAAAAAATCAGTGAGAAATTTCTTTCTAAAGGTACACATAGAGACAGGGGTAAAGGTGGAAATCTAGTAAAGGCAATAGTTAAGAGATAGGGATCATTATGGACAAAATCTGATGACACAGTCAACAGTTGAATTAACAAACAAGAAGAGGGATCAAAGCAAAAGGAAAAGAGTGACAATGGAAAAAAAGACCATCTTTTAAAAAATGGATTACAGTAAATGAAGGAAATTAGTACTATATTTACAGCAGAAGAGAGAGGAAAATCATGTTTTGGAAAACAACATTTTAGAGACAGATGGAGGAAAACAAACAAAAAAAAAACTAACATTTAAATTGTGAATGGAACAAACAATCCAATAAAATGAAAAAGTTACATATTGTATAAGAAAGCAAAACTCTACAATCTGTTGTTTACAAGAAAGACATTTAAGAGACAAAGATGTACATAAAATATAATTGAAAGGATAGAAAAAATTTGCTATACATCAAGTAAAAATTTTTAAGAAGCAGGAGTTTCCATCATGCTATCAGAGAAAGCAAAACCAATCATTCAAAAATTTTTAAAAGGGATAAACAAAGAAACAATATAATGTTGAATGATTCACAGGGGACAAACCAATATGAACAATAAACATATATTTTAAGTGCCTTTGCCTCAAAGTTTGTAAAGGAAATATTATCAGAGCTCCCAGAAGACATAGTTGCCACACACACACACATACACAAAACATACATAATATACATGTGTGTTTCAGTTTTAGGTAAGTCTAACAGAAAGATTAAAAAAAGAGGGAAATATGGAAGTGAATAAATTTCTGGCATCTTCTAAATAGAACAGCAAAAGAGTATACATATTATTCTATACCACAGGGAAGTTTTTTTTTTTTTTTTTAAACTGATAACTTACTAAGACACAGAGATATTATAAAGTAATGCAAAAAGACCAAAAGAGTTAATACATCTTTTACAGAACATAATGCAAAAAAAAAAAAAAATAGATGTTAGTTCAAAAGCTACAGACCCAAATGGAGACTTCACCAGGAAATCTCAAATGGGTATGTCCCAGGACAAATCACAGGCACAATATGAACTGTGTAAAAAGAAATGATAATGATGAAGCAACATGTCAAAATTTTCAGAATGCAGCTAAAGCAGTCCTCATAGTCTTATAATGATATATGAATAGATGCAGAGTGAGGTAAGCAAAGCCATGGAAACAATATATACAGTATACACAACTATGTAAATTAAAAGAACCAAATTTTTTTTTAAAGAGTAATTGTAACAGAATTTTAAAGATCAGTCTCAACTTGAATTAAGAGATTTGAGAAGAAAATCCTAACCTACCTCTTCACAAAGACTGAAGATCCACAGTTCTCAAACATTATACATGTTTTGGACTTCTTCATGAGATACCATGATGATATAATTTAAAAATCAATAAAAACTTATTTTATAAAGAACCAACATACATAAAAGAAAATTGAGCCTTTGTTTCCTCCTCTGTAAACATTAGAGATAGAGAATATAATTTTTAAGATTTTTTCTGGTTCATCAATAACATACTATAAACAATAGAGATAGAGAACATAAAATTTAAGATTTTTTTCTGGTTTATCAATAACATATAATTGTATCTATATATCAATTCACAAATCACAAATGATACTATGAATTGCTAATTAGTATGATAATCCTTAAGAATCCCTAAGAATTGAGTCTGAACATATTTTCCCTTGTTTAACCAGTACAGTACCCTGGTTTGTGTAAAAGGATACCTTTGTTCTATTTTCTAGTTCTTTTCAGCTATTTAGATTGACAATCAAAGTCCATCTGGCTTTGGTATAAAAACAATGAATTCCCAAGAATGGGCTTACCCAAAGATCATATCCATTGTTTGTGGGGAACAATTAACCCTGAAAGAAGCTCCAATTTCATTTGGTTTATGCTTTGTTCCCCAGTCCCAATAGGAAAGCTGATATTCTTGGGCAGCAGCTCTAATAGGACATGCTGCTCTAGATACCTGTGACGACTGTGCTAGCACTCAGGACACCCCAGAATCAGCTGGAGTCATGATAAACAAAAATCCTTAATCTTTATTCTCGGTCCCCAGACGGGGATTGAACAGGATGGAAGCAGAATTTCTGAGACCGCCTTCTCCTTCATCTACCACTGAGAGTGTGACTTTGGCTTGTTTTACTCCACCCCCTAGTCCCTCCTACAATCCTCTATACACCAATCATTGAGCCAGTACGGATAGTGGAAAGGACCATTTTCCAAGCATATGCCTATAGAGTATTGTGCAATCAGTAGTTAGCCTCAAGTGGTCGGCAGTCTTGACCTCCAGTGCATTGATTCAATAGTTTCAGCCCTCTACAGAAACCTATCATTGCATTCCCACCAATGAAATAACACTCTCATTTGGTATCTTGTGAGTAACACTATGGATGTTTAGCAAGACACCAAGAAAGGATGTTATCATTTTTTTGTAATGTGTAAGAAAAAGTGGGGTATATTTTGACATATTCAGTTACATGCATACTCAGCACAAGTAAACATATATCTATGATTTTCCTTATGATAACAGATAGAATATATATTAAATATGTCTCTAAGGTAGGGAAAGAAACTCCTCTGGATGCCTTATGAAATGCATCATACTACTTGTAATTTCTTACATATACCCAAATGAAGTTAAGCAGCTTCAAAAGGAGTTACTTGAGAACAGAGACTATTTTATTATTATTTTTTAGCTTTTGTATCCTGAACATCTAGCACAGTCTTTATCATATGGTAGATAATTAATAAATGCTTGTTAAATGCTTTATTTGGCATAGTGAGAGACAGGGATTCTGAAGTCATACTTGGAAGTCTGTGCATATATGTTTACACACAAATGCAGAATTTCTGTCCTCTTAAAAATGCCTCTAATTCAAACTGCTTGTATAAAAATTCTATGACTTTTCTAAACTCCCCTAGTTGACAATTCGATTTTCATAATAATTTAGTAATCTAGCTCTACCTCTTGTTTTTGAAACACCCTCTGCCTCATCCTTCTTTGTTAGGAAAAAAAAATTAAGTATCCACCCTTAGTAACATGTTGCATTTTCATATTTTTTAAAAGTTTGCTAACGATATTTGATAATAGCCTTCTGTACCTTGATTTCTGGTGTTCACAAATATTAACTGGTACTCAAAAAATGACAAAGCTATAGTTTTGTGTGTATATAGTGTTATGCCACAGTTCTCTTTTATTTCCTGACTCAGTTTCCCTAATTATCCTCACTCAGTTTCCCTAAATTGTCCTGCCTCAGTTTCCCTAATTGTTCTGCCTCAGTTTATAATTGTTCTGTTCAATCCTGCAAAACCACCACTCCATCTTAATCAGAATATTTGATAAGGATAAAAGATATTAAATTTTAGAATATCAGAATGCCTCTTCCCATCCCAAGCTATTGGACTATCAGATACTGTCTTAACAAGATGCCTCTCCCCATCTCCAGGGTGACTCCCCCCACTATGTCATCCCATCTCCCATGTCTCACCCCACCCTGTCAGAGTTCTGTTCCCAATCTCAGCACCTTGACTCCATTCCTGCCTCAGTCTACTCCCTGTGTCTGAGTCATGTGTATATAAGTCATTGAGAACTCACATTGTTTGCTGGATTCTTGGAGACAATAGTCTCATTCAGCCTTGGGACCAAACCATGGATCCATTTGGTCCCAGTAAATCTCTCCCTTTCAAATAAAATATTACTCTCTAATCTCTATATTGCCTCAGTTTCTCTAGCATTACACTAGATAGAGGTATACATTCACATACTTGGCAGACATTATGGAGAAAACATAAATAAAACTATATATAGATCTACAGTTATATTTGATCTTTTCTCCATCTTTCATAGAATCATGGGATCACAAAATCACCAAGCTGGGAGAAACCTTAAGGTTTATCTGCTTCAGGCCATGACTAAACCATAAATTCCCTAAACAAATGGTTAATGCTATAAGCACCTGGGCCTCTGTATTTTCTTTGTATTTTGTATTTCTCTTCCTCTCCCTTGTATTCTAGTACATCCAATAAAATTATTGATGTTGAGATTTACATGAGAATTATGAAGTTTTTATCATCAAAAAGCTAGTACTCAGTTGAGAAACATTCATATATTTTCTTCTGTGTTTAAACAGACTAAAGTTTCTCTTCTTTTTGTGACTCATGTACTGCAAATTCATAGGGTAAGGCTCTTCTGCAGGCCTAGAAAGCCCAAATAATCAACCCTGGATTATTCATTTTTCTTAGAGGCTTTATTCAGTAGAGGCTTATTTGATAATATATGCTATTTCCCCGAAATCACTTTTCTTGTCCTGTTATTTGTTTAGTATTCCCAGAATTTGATATTCTAGTGGAAGGGATTCATTGAAGGAATAAGAATGTGAAGTGGATAATATATGGTACATACAAGGACCATAGAGAGATACTATTTTGCCCTATTTAGAAAAGTACATTTAAAAAATTTTGTCTAGACTTCAGCTGGATGGGTCTTGTACACTATATGGGATTCATGGAAGAGTTTTTAACCAGGAGAATTAGCTTTTCCCCTGAGGGTGAGGGGGTAACTTCTAATCAATCTCAGAAATAGGCATAATTAAAATAAGGGAGAGTGACACATGATGTGAGAAGCTTCATAGTTTCTTCCTGAGACTGGGAGATGATTTTCTTTGTCTTTTCATTTCCTTTTTTCTCCCCCTTCTCTCCATTGTTGCCTTTGAGATGGGAAAGGAGCCATAAAAAAGGTACTTGTTAAATACTAAGCAAACAGTATTCTTTGTGAAATAATGTTAATTGAATACTTGCATTCACAGTCATAATTTTTGCCTGTACAAGATTGTGTCGCACTGACTGGTCTGAGATTCTTTCTCTTTTCTTTTCCTGGCAAAAGTTAATAGATAAAGTTTATGCTTTTCCTAAACCTTCAAGGACTCTTTTGAATTAGTTATATGGACAATGTATTCAAAACAAACTCAATTCAGTTTGCCAAAGACAGCAAAGCTTTCAATTGAGAAAAGAGTATAATGGGAGATTGGCAAGTACAGAAAATGCTGTTGTTACTAGTTTTCATATGGAAGAGAATGGGGGGCCTACTCCCAATAGAATTGTAAATTCGGTGTAACTAAAGTGCCTTGGAGAGGCTTTTGAGTACCTTGCCGACATTCTAAAACTACTCCCATATGTTGATCATGTAGTAAACAGCAGCCTGTTGGTTTGGGAGCAAGTGCTGAAAAGTCTTCAAACATTCTCAGTGAACTTCATCTTTTGTCTTTCTCTTGGTTGGACTTCATTTCATAGTCTAATTCTTTCACTGATATCTTTGAAAAAGGATACTATAAAGAGAAAAGTCTTTGTACAAAAGGTGATCATGTAAAAATTGGCTTTGTTCTTTTATTTTACTGTTTGTTCTTTTGTGTTCTTCAGTGAAGGAAATTAACTTGAAGGCTATGAAAGGTCAGAAGAACAATCATCCAAGCAAACTGATGCAAAATAGAGATTAGAGAGTTTTTAATAATTTATTTAAAGGGAGAGATTTACTGGGACCAAATGGATCTATGGTTTGGTCCCAGGGCTGAATGAGACTATCATCTCCAAGAATCCAGCAGTGAATGTTGTATACAACATTCTTTTATAGGGTAACAAGAACAATGACATAATGAAGGAGGTACCTGGGGTGGGGATGACCTAATAGGGGGAGGCACCTACGATGACATAATGGAGGGAGGTACTGGAGAGGCTCCTGGTATTTAAATGATGTCTAAAATGATTAAAGACCTTTATCTCATCAAATATTAAGAGGGAATGATTATAACCTGAGGTCTTGGGGCAGAGTAACTGATGTAGGAAAATTGGGGAAACTGGGTCAGGACATTAAAAGGCAACTGTCACAACATTCCATACCCTCTTTCTTCTGAATATTTAACTCTTTAAATTACCTTCCTCTAAAAGGTCTTAGCACCATAATTTTGACCAAAGCTATGTGAAGTAAATAAACCAAATAAAAATAAAGCTAGAACAATGTAAGGACTTCTGGCAAGGACAAATCTCTCCCTAATAACTTCAGAGTTAATTAGCAATACACAAAGGCTCCCTGTTGCTAGCATGTCAGGTCCTCTACAGTTGGGGAACATCTCAGCCAGAGAATCCAGTTTTAGATAAGACAGTTCACTGTGAGTTAGGTCTGTGGTCATTTGCACATTTAACTCAGCTTCTGCTTCTTGAGCAGCAGGGCTCAAGACAGTCGCACTGCCTATTCAGAGGGGCAACTCATTCCAGGGGAGAAGAGTGAGGCTTGGAGTAGCTCCACCTGTCCCCACCCAGAGGAACAGACAGGGGATTATGCACAGTTAGACCAAGGCAGGCAAACCCTGAACTTTTAGAGTCTTGATACCAAACTGCAAGGTCCTTTAAGAATGCTGAAAATTAAGGAACTGGGGTTATAGGAGTGGAGAAACAGATCAGAGAGCTTGCCAGTCCCAAAACAAATGGCTGATTTCTGATTGTTTCTAAAAAATAATCTCAAAAACTGAGTCTGCCAGGGCAATTCCAACAGAATAAAGTATTTCAAAGTTAAAGCATAACCAGCAAATCATAGTCCAGTAAATTTAAGCAAGGAGTAAAAAAAATGAAAAGGACTGTTTAAAGGAATTCCAATTAAATTTGAAATAGTAAGATAGGGGTGGGGCAGAAGTGCCTAAGAAAATACACCAATTTCCCCAATTTCCTATGTCTTCTTTTTTTTTTCTCACAGAAATGAATTATCAAATAACCATACCACATATAAATCCCAAGAGTGAATCAAAATTCCTATACATATACATAACAGACTAAAAATACCTCAAACATAATAGCAATAGTTACACAAATTTAACAATTTCCATCCCGTCTTAAACATGTAAAATTAAATATGTAAAACATGTAATAATTTTAACAATAATTCAACCACTTTCCCACTCCCCCATATCAGTCCAAATTATGTCAGGAGCAGGGACGATGGTTTTCTCAAAAACTGCTTCCTGCTGAAGATGGGCAGAGATGCTTAGTCCAGGGAGGAGGATAGGTGTGGTGTGGTATGCTGACAGTTAAAGCTTATCTAGGTCCTAGAAGCAAGTCAATATATCTGTAATTTGACCAAATCTAGAATCTAAAAACAAAAACAAACAAACAAACAAAAAAAAAAAACCCACAAATCTAGCAAAGGTTAGAACAGTCTGAAATAGAAAGACTGGTCCACAAGGACTGCTACAAGACTGCTCCTCTTCCTCCTGTTCTTCCTCTTCTCATTAGTTAGAAACCTTAAAAAAAACTTGAATATCCAGACACAATATCTAGTAACAAATAGATGACCAGACTAAATACTTATTTGCTCAAGTATTTAGGATATAATGATTACAGATAACCAGATTGGAAACATCAAGGTATGACATAATTGAATTGCATTAACAATTTCTTATTGACCATTGCTCTGATTATAGAAATCAGTTACAGGAGGAAAAAATTCAGGGACATATTAACTACAAGCCTAAGAAATTTTACCTCCAATAACAAATCTCATTAACCAAAGTTTTGGATAAATACTAAACATATATTTACCATAATCTTATATTTATACAAATCAGTTTGCTCCTTTTAGCTAAACACCAGGTGGCTAGAACTTGATAAAAAAAATGGCTGGAACACAGTTTAGAGGGAGGGGGGAGGAGAGGATTCCATGTGGCTGCCCTTCCCCCTACTCACCTCCAAAGAGGCAGGGGGGAGGGAAGGCAAACTAAACTTCACTCCAGGCTAACTAGATGCTCCATAACTAAAGTAGCAGAGAGCAGTGGGGGGTGAGTTTAATCTTTGCCTTTGAAGACAAAAGGTCCCTACCCCACCCAGCCTTTAAAGTAGCAGAAAGCTGGGGGGGGGGGGATTCCAAAAAACCCATATATCCAACAGAGCTGGATTTAAAGCATAACTTATAATGTTATGATATAGATAACAAACTCTGAATCAAACTAAATACAGTTTTAAATTCCCAATAATATAAAACTGCTTTTCCTATCATGTTTCAAATAATGAATCTCTTCCTCTGGCCCCATGTGGCCATTATTCCCAATGGACTTTTCCCAAGCTCCAATTTTGACCAGATTTGGAGCCTTTAGAAAAAGTCCGACCTTTCTTTACCTAATTAGAGGAGTGGGACCCCTTTCAGGCAAGTTAACAGAACTTTTTTAACAAGCTATTTTCTTTTAAGACCTTATACTTAAAGATAACTAAATCTAGCCTGCATAGGCAACAGTAAAATTATTTGCCACAATTTTAAAACTGCCCAAAAGAATATTCAGAAGAAATGTGGCATGCAAAAGCAATAGTAAAATTATTTCGCACAATTTTGGAATTATCCTAAAATTCCTAATCAAAATCCTGCTTGAGTTTCAATCAGATAAGCTTTTATTGCCCTTTACTGTAGCAGGCTCTGAAAACATGCTCCAAGGAAAAACTGTCTGCCTTTTTGTTCCTTTTACTCACAAATTAGTACAACAGGTTAAAAAGTTAAAAATCACAAGCAAATTCTTATACTGTGCATAGTTGCAACATTGAAATAACCAATTCCCAAATTTCTTAATCGTTGTTCTTAAAAACAGAGGTTTTAACCAACAAAACAGACAGACAAATCACACAGAACACAGAACACAAATCATACACACAGACTGCACAGTTACAACATTCCATAAGATATTAACATCAAAACCAGAGGCAGATGGCATCTTAAAAAGACACCCAGATTTATACTCTGGAATGCCCAGAGTTGTGCCAACTACCACACAGAACCAGATGTGTCTTAGGAGACACCCAGGTAGTGCCAACTGCACCCAGTTTGATACTACTTCTCAGAATTTTTAATGCCCATAGCTGCCCTGTTAGAATCCAGAATAGCACAGACAGAATAGGTAACCAGATAGTGCCCCAAAAGGCACTCAGAATCAGATCAGACTAGATGTGTCTTAGGAGATGCAAAACCAGAGGGTATTATCCAGCATCCTGAATGATACACTTCTCAGAATTTAATGCCCATAAGCATTTTATTTTTCTGAGAATCCAGGTGCTAGCACAGACAAACAGATAGATATATAGATCAGATTGTGTCTTCTGATACCTGGACTTACTCTCCTGTGGCTGAATCTAAAGTATCTACTTTAGGGTGTGGATGCAGCTGGTGAACTGCTCTCTTCCCAGAGTCTCTGGAGAAATCTGGAGAACTAACCTTTTTCAAAGAAAAAAAAAAAAAACAGATCTCTAACTAACTCCAGGCCAAAGATGAAGACTTGAAATATCTCTAACCCCTAGTCCCATTCTCAGTTTTTGGTATCTTGGTGGGAAACCTCCAAAATCTAATGCTGGAGAAACTGAGACAAGATAGAGATTAGAGAGTTTTTAATAATTTACTTGAAAGGGAGAGATTTACTGGGACCAAATGGATTTATGATTTGGTCCCAGGTTGAATGAGACTATCATCTCCAAGAATCCAGCAGGGAATGTGGGATACAAGATTCTTTTATAGGGAAATAAGAATGATGACATAATGGGGGAGGTACCTGAGATGGGGATGATCTAATGGGGGGATCAAGTAGGATTTATACCAGGAATGCAGGGCTGGTTCAATATTAAGAAAACTATCAGTATAATTGGCCGTATTAATAACCAAATCAACAAAAACCATATGATCATCTCAATAGATGCAGAAAAAGCATTTGATAAAATCCAACATCCATTCCTATTAAAAACATTTGAGAGTACAGGAATAAATGGACTTTTCCTTAAAATAATCAGTAGCTACTGGGCTTATATCCCAAAGAGATATTTAAGAAGGGAAAGGAACCTGTATGTGCCAAAATGTTTGTGGTCGCCCTGTTTGTAGTGGCTAGAAACTGGAAAATGAATGGATGCCCATCAATTGGAAAATGTGGGTAAATTGTGGTATATGAATGTTATGGAATATTATTGTTCTGTAAGAAATGACCAGCAGGATGAATACAGAGAGTCTTGGAGAGACTTACATGAACTGATGCTAAGTGAAATGAGCAGAACCTGGAGATCATTATATACTTCAATTCTGGTCTGAGGCCAGGGACTGCAGATCTAGAGCAACTGATATAATAGCAACAGAAAATGAACAATTTTGAAAGATATCTCTCTTTGTACTACAGTTTTTAATCACATCTCAATGGATGGTCATTCCTTTCATTTCCAGTGCTTTGCTACTGAAGAAGGGACCCGAAACTCTCTAAAACTCCGTGAAAGACAAATTCTCCTTGAATCCTGCCACTGTGGGGACTCCACCCAAGGACAAGTAGCTTCACTCTGTTGTCTAGTGGGGCTGGTTGAGTCCAGAGCTGGAGATATCAATCCTATTGAAATGGAGAAACACCCATTCAGTTCTAAGATTGTCTCAAATTCCAGCTTAAGCTTAAACCCATTTTGTAGATGAGCCAACTTGGGACTCCCCCCATTAGCCTCCTTCAGCTTGTAGCCAAAGCTCCTATTATAAAAGAGCCAAAAATCTTCTCTTTGCAGAGGTTCTAAACATGCTATGTTATGCCATGCTAGGTTATGGCATGCTATGCCAAGGGGAACTCTGCCCACTAGAATAATATTCTTTTCCAGTGCTATCTTCTCTTTACCCTCACCTATTTCCCTAACTAGACTTTACGCCTCTCTGTCTGGATTTCTAACCTTACTTCCCAATCCCTATAATAAACCTCTTTTATCAATCTAGATTTTCGGGTTTGTAAATTCCCAGAGAACCTCTGGGCCACCAGAAGGAGATTCCCCAAAACTCCCTACCCTTGTGCCAAATCCCAAGGGGGTGCAAGGGAGCCAAACCTCTCCATTTGGTCCCCTGAAACTCGAACCTGCCACTAGACCTTATCATTTAACTCCATGACCACCAGAAACCCTAATTTCATTTTGGTTCCCTGAAAGGGAACCCCAAAAGCTAAATCTCATCACTACTACAAAAAGAGTTGCTATAAATATTTTTACACATAGAGAACCTTTTCCTCTTTCTTTCATCTCTTTGAGGTAAACACCTAATATTGATATCACTAAGTCAAAGAGCAATACAGTTTAATAACTTTGGGGGCATAGTTCCAAACTGCTTTCCAGATTACCTACCAATCCACAGCAAAAACTTGATTCTTGTGGACAGCTAAGTGCCAATAAATAGTACAGGATTGGAGTCAGAAGATATGAGTTCAAATCCAGCCTCAATATTTACTGGGTTTGTGATCCTAGGCAAATCACAACTTGTATTTCCCTTAGTTTCTTCATCTGAAAAATGGTAATATAGTAGCATCTACCTCCCAGGGTTGTTGTGAGGATCACAAAATAATATTTTGTAAAGAACTTAGCACAATGATTGACACACAAAAATGCCATAAAAATGTTAAGTATGCTACTATAATCAGTGAAATGACTAATTAATCCAAAAGATCAATAATAAAATGTTATGGGCCAGAACTCTTGTACTTAAAATAAGGATTCTTATAAGATTCTAATTAAGTGGAATTAATAATACAATGGTTATCTAATTTAGCATGGTAATTAATAGTTCTCTAGTTCAGTAATGTACTTAGTATTTGATATAAGTTCCACAAGATTCACACCTACAATGATGTAATTATAATAGAGTATATAACAGCCAGCAGGGACTGAGAGACAGATTTATTCCATTGTCCACCTTTGTAATGGTTGGAGGTTGGAGCACAAGTCCTCAGACTCAGAGATAGATTCTCTTCACCTCACACCACTGTGGTGGCTGGCCTCCTGCACTTCTCCCACTGAGACCAAAGTCAGTCTTGAAAGGCTCTCCAGAAAGCTGCCCAGTGCCAGGCAAAGAGACAATAAAAAATTTGGACTTCAACATCTGGCTATTCTTGTGATGATTAATCTACTGAAAGGAAGGCTGCTCAGAGACCTCCAGAAAACCAACCAAGAAAATTACAGTAAAGTTATCTGTCTTCTTACAGAGAGGTAAGCAAAAAAAAAAAAAAAAAAAAAAAAAAGATGCAGAATGAGACACCCATTTTTGGACACATTTTGGCAAACTTGGCAATTTGTTTTGCTTGACTGCACATATTGGTTACAAAGGTTTTGTTTTTCTTTTTTTCTTTTTAATGAGTGATCTTGGGGGGAAAGAAACTAAATGATTGTTAATCAAATAGAAATAAAATTTCTTTTATAACAATTAGAATTTGTTGAAACTGTATGACATTAAGGAATGGAAAAACATAAATATAAACACAATTCCTTTTAAGAGTATAAAGTTATGGCAAACCCAGTAAATATGCTCATTTTTCTAGGTTGCCTGCTGATCTCCTAGCCTCCAATCTCTGTTCTGTATAAATCCAGCTGAGTCCAGGAAACCATAAATAGCTAATATGCTTCTCAAAACTGAAAGAAATTTTTTTTAATTGACAAAATTTGTCACCTATGAAAAATCCTGTAGATAAATTGTCATTTGCATTTTAAATTATGTCTATATCTAGCCATTCCCTGTGGTGCTCTCATAGTTCACTTAGTTTACTATAAATTAGCTCACAAAACATTTTGAAAGGAGAATATTTGGGAGAAATGAACTCCCAGTGTAAGTGCCAGTGTAAGTGGGAGAAACATAAAGACTACCTGGAAGAAAAAAAAACAACCCACCACAACAACAATAACAATACCAATTTGCAGATTTAGTGTGTATGATCTGAACTCACTATCCTCCAGTTAGGCCTGCTAAATATACTAGCAGTTCCAATGAGGGGTAGTAGGAATGTCTCTTTTTTCATACTATTGGCTCAAGCCCTCTTTACAGGTATGTTCCTTCCCCAATTATTTTTAAACATCAGTGACTGATACCTTAGTTTCATGTAACTAATTAATACCAATTAGAATTTATTTTTAAATTTATTTGAAAGATATAACAGCAATTGTATAAACATTTTCCCCTAATTCTTCCAGGGATTCTTTTTCTTCTAATTCACTTCAATTTCTGTTATGGCTTCTGTAGACCCTTGGTCACACCAAATTCACATCCATATATGACAACTTTCCTTTCCTCAGTTACCACTGGCTAGGTTCCAAAAGTCAATTTTCAAGGTATAAACATAAGCCTAGGTTAATTACATTTGCTTTACTGATGGAGAAATTTAGGCACAGAAAGATAAGCAGATTCATCTAAAGTGACATTGATGATAGTGGAACATAAGGATAAGAAGTGGGAGTGTTCTGTCAACATCCTCTATATGAAAGATTCCATGATGCTCTCTGAAACAAGCATATGACACAGGAATGAAAGATATAAACAAACAAGCTCAATTTTTCTAAATGAAAATATATAGCCCCAATTTAAATTTTGCTTTGGACACTTACTAGCTATATGACTATGAGTAGGTTATTTAACTTTTCTGATCTTCCATGTCCTCATATGTAAATTGAAATGACTGAAAGCAGACAATATTTCAGGTCCTTTGTAACTTTTAATCTATGATTCCATTACTTTATGTAATAAAATTGAGCTTGTTTATTTCTTGAGAAGAAACTTAATTCAAACTTTATCCTTCTCATTTTTCTCTTTTGTTTATGGCATATAGACGTTATATGTTTGCTGTAGGCAGGAAGTTGGATCTACCCAAGGTGAATTATTCACTGTTGCTTCATCTTATCTTCCCCCTCTCTCCATCAAACCTTGCAATACATCCCTTTTCCCCATTTGGGACTGCTGACATTTTCCTTCAAGGCCCGCTCGGGTGCCTTGTCACCTTCCTTGATCCCCTTCTACAAATGATTTCCTTCTTTTTTGAAATTACTCTACCACCTATTCTAAACACTCAATGGTTTTCTAATATATTTCCATAATTTTTGAATTTGCCTTTCTACCACTATTCCCCACAAGGTTAAAAGCTCTTCTTTGGAAGCAAAGGATATGCTATCTTCCATTATGTCCACAAAATTGAATAAAGTGCCTAAAATGGTAGATATTTAATAAATATTTAAGGAATTGAACTATGAGCTCTTATTATACTATTTGTACATAGTAGGTAATTAAACAAAAATTTGTAAAGTAAATGAGTAACTGAATCCCTACGTATACAGAAGGTAATTTCCTTTATATCTGAAATAATTATCTTTCACAGATCATGGTCATTAGCTGAAATGGAGTTTGGCCAAGGCTCTAGATTTATGGCTTTGTGTATGAACAAGTATGAACAAGGTAAAAAACATCTGAGTTCCAGATGGTGTTTTGAATGGAAGCTCTATGAAGTTAGTGTTATTTAGAAGCCTGACAGTATCACTTGCAAAGGGGAATTCAGTCAGAATTTTTCTCATCAGTATTTTTGTTAATATATGACCCCAAATTGTTTATGTGCAGCATGGGAGGCTTATAGTGCACTCACTGAAGTTGATCAGAGTACTTTGTGCGCTGGCTGTTATCACTGAGACATTCTGTGTGCTTTCCTACATATTCCGGAAACTTAAAAATGGCTCAAAAATGACTCATTTTGTATGAGTATACAATTCCCTACTAATAGTTAGCAATGTGAGATTTACCACCTACATTTGTCACACCCTACCAAAGGCATTTAAACCAACAAGGCAAAATCAAGCCAGCTCAAAATTGTAAAATCAAAGCAAGAAAAGTCTCCAATTCAATTGTAGCATAGAAATATGGGGCTTTTTCAAATGCGTAGGAAACCAATGGGGCCAGTAATCTCTGCCCCAAAGATAATTTTTAACTATTCTGTTCAACAATTATTAGCCTGGTTAAAAAAAAAAAAGGATCATGTAAATGGAATCATATTGTAAAAATTCATGTCTGTGTTTCATATTGCTTGTCTCAGCCATGTGGTGGTCCATTTCCTTTAAGTGCTAAAAAGATGTTCTTGTGAACACAATCAGGATTGTGACTTTTAGAAGGATATTTATTTATTTATCTCCCTTTAGATTTATTTGATTATATTCTGGACTATCTCTGGTCTTTGGTATAGGCATTTTAGGTACAAGCTAAGGGATGGACCTTGAAAAAGTTTTCTACCCCTCAAATTGATCCCTCTCTAAGGCCCTGCTTCTAAGGCCTAAAATCTAAAACTAATTCTGTAATTTATAATTAGAGATTTTCAGCATCTATTTAGGCAAATGCCACTGTCATTTAGGTTGATACAACAGTTAACATAAAAGTAGATTTGGAAGATATCTTAAAAACTTCAATCCAATCATAATCTATATTGCCAAATACAAATTCTGGATTCTTCCCACTTTCCTCTGCTCTTCTTGTTCACATGGGGCTGAATAGGATTGAAGAAAGCCAACCCCCTGACTGGGTTCACTACAATTTTATTCTTTTGAATAACTTAATTGGACCCTTACTTCACCCTGATTGACCGTGTATTGTACTCTGCAGAGTTTCCTTTTCTTCTTCAAAATTCTTTCAGCACATACTTGGCTTAATGCTTTACTGGAAAAAAAAAAGAAGCCATTTCTAGCACAAATCTGTCTCCTAATGCCATTACTTTCTCCCAGGTATTTCAAAATGCACATCCTATTGATATATAATCCATTATTTGCTCCTTAATACACACATTTTAAAAACTTCCCTTTTTTGTTGTGTGCTTCTGCTCAGATTTCCAAGTTGATCATGCTTTACTTCTCACCTATACTCACTCCAAATATCCACTCAGTTGCTTAGTCTTCTTCATCCTATTCTTAGAATATCCCACATCCAAACAGAGTGGCAAAAATCACCAGTAAGATAGAGTAAAACAACTTTCTAGCTAGACAACTTTGAAGGCAGACAAGAAAAATCAGTCTCACTGAGATGAGAGTATAGCACAATTCAGCCCAAGACATGCCTTGGCAAGCTAGAAGCAGGCCTTAGAAGAAACTGAATCATAAGTGATAGCTTCCAGAGCTCCCAGTCCACAGAGAGTAAGGTGTCAGACAACTGGTCAGAAGGAGATTATAGGTCACCCTATGTTAGCACTGGATACATGACTCTTGTATTGCTGATATATGGTACCAGGTCGAAGTCTCATAGTGAAAACTTACAGATAACCAGAACTGAAATAAGCAGAACAAAAAAGATTGGGACAATGCACCCTTTGGAAGAACAGTCAAACTTTAATATAAATTAAAAGTTGTAAAATAGGCTAAAAAAAGAGTACATAACAATAAAAAAGGAACCTGACAATAAAAAGTTACTATGGTGACAATCAAGATCAAAACACATCACAGAAGAATATAGTCAAAATAGATACATCCATGGCCTCAAAGAAAAATGTAATTTGACTCAGGCCTAGAAAAAAAATTGCTAGAAAAGTTAGAAAAGGATTTAAAAAATCTGAATAAGAGAGGCAAAGGAAAAATTGGAAAAGGAACTGAGAATGATACAAGAAAATCATGAAAAAAGTCAATAGCTTGGTAATGGAGGCACAAAAATACACTGAAGAAAATAACACTTTAAAATCAGAATAAAGCAAATGGTAAAAAGGGGTATAGAAAATTTACTAAAGAGAAGACCTCCTTAAAAAGTAGAATTGGTCAAATTGAAAAGGAAATACAAAAGCTCACTAAAGAAAATAATTCCTTAAAAATTAGAATTGGCCAAGTAGAAGCAAATGACTCTATGAAACATCAAGAAAAACTTAAAGAAAACCAAAAGAATGAAAAAAATAGAAGAAAATGTAAAATAGCTCTTTGGAGATGCAAAATGTCTCATCTGGAATATAGATCAAAGAGATATAATTTAAGAATAATTGTACTAGAGGAGGGCAGAGC
Source organism: Sarcophilus harrisii (assembly GCF_902635505.1). Lineage (NCBI taxonomy): Eukaryota > Metazoa > Chordata > Mammalia > Dasyuromorphia > Dasyuridae > Sarcophilus > Sarcophilus harrisii. The sequence continues at coordinate 298,842,103 of NC_045427.1, forward strand.
CAAGATGACCACATAAGACAGGAATTCTCCTGAATTACCTAAATTCACTCCCAGACAACTATAATACTTTAAAATGAATTCACAATCCAGAATTCAGAAAATATCAGAATCAACAAAAGTATGGGATGAAATCATTTTCCACCCCAAGACAACTTAGGAAGTCAGCAAGAAAAAAAAATCTGTCTCACTGGAATAAAAGGGAATTGTAGCATAGTACCAATGGTGTGTGTGAAAGCCAGGGTGTGGCCCATACTTCAGGACAGGTTGATTGCAAGACCCTCTATTCCCAGAGTAAACCAGTGTAGGGCATCACTGCACCAGTGAGGTCCTACACCTTCAGCATAGACCTGTAATGAGGCTCTGTACCTTCAGAATCAGTGCCCTTTTCATCTTAAGAATAGAGCCTAATTTTAACAAAGTTAAAAGTTACAAAATATTCAGGAAAATGATAAAAACAAAAAGAGATCTGACCATAGATAGCTGCTATGATGAAAGGGAAAATCAAAACAAAACCCTAAAGTCAAAACAGTTATATATGAAGCCTCAAAGAAAAATGTGAACTGGTCTCAGGTCAAAAAAAAAAAAAACCTTCAAAAGAGCTCAAAAGAATTTTAGAAATCAAATGAGAGGTAGAAGAAAAATTTGGGAAAAATAAGAGTGATTCTTGAATCATAGTAAAAGAAACACATAGTAAAAGAAAATAGTAAAAGAAATAAGAAAAATGCATAAAAGTTCAATGAAGAAAACAACTACTTAAAATTAGGATTGGTCTAATGGAAAAGGAGGTGTAAAAGCTCACTGAAGAAATAATTCCTTAAAAATTAGGCTTGGACAACTATAAAAGATAACAAATCTCTGACACCTCAAGAAACTATAACAAAAAAGAAGAAAATAATAAATATCTCATTGGAAACACAACTGATCTGGAAAATATATCCAGGAGAGATAATTTTAAAATTATCAGACTTGCTGAAAGCCACAATAAAAAAAGGACTTGGATATCATATTTGAAGAAATTATAAAGGAAAATTGCTCTAATATCCTAGAATAAGAGGCAAAATATAAATTGAACCAATCCACTTATTACTTTCTGAAAGAGATCCACAAAATAAAAAGTCTCAGAAATGTTGTAATTCAATTTCAGAACAATGTCAAGGAGTAAATTCTGCAAAAAACTAGAAAAACAATTCAATTATTGTGAAGTCAGAATCAGGAGTATACAGAATTTAGCAACTTTTATATTAAAGGATCAAATAATTTGGAATATGATATTCTGGAAGGCAAAATAGCTAGGATTACAATCAAGAATCACCCAGAAAAATTTCATATAATCCTTCATGGATGAAATTAATATTTAGTGAAATAGAGGACTTTCAAGAATTCCTAATGAAAAGATCAGAGCTGACTAGAAAATCTGACTTTCAAATGCAAGACTCAAAAGAGCATACAAGGTAAAAAAAAATGAGAAATCATAAGGGATTCACTAAGGTTAAATTGTTTACATTCTTCCATGGGAAGATAATACTTTTAATTCTTAAGAACTTCATTACTATTAGAGCAATTAGAAGTAGTATACACAGAAAGAAGATGTAGATATAATCAGTCATAATGGGATCACATCCAAAAAAGCAGATTAAAGAGTGAGAAAGAAGATTGTACTGGAAAAGGGGGCAAGGGACAGATAGAATAGAGTAAATTATCTCACATGAAGAGGCATGAAAAACATACTTCAGGGAAGGAAGTTGTGAAATGTTTAAATCTTACTGTCAATGAAATTTCAGAGAGAGAATAACATATCCATTGGGTATAGAAATCTATTTAACTATAGAAAAATAGAAAGGGAAGTACACAAAAAAGGGGGAGACTGATAGAAAGGAAGGCAGATTGAGGGAGATGGTAGTCAGATGCAAATCACTTGTGAGGAGGGACAGGGTGAAGAAGAAAAAGGAAAAAAGGATAAATAGGTGAAAATAGGATGGATGAAAATACAGTAAGTAATTCTAATTGGTAAAGTGAAAGATGAACTAATCTATAAAATGGAACAGATATCAGAGTTTACTAAAAACTAGAATTCTAAAATATTTATTAAAACAAAACAGAAGGAAAAAGTTGAAAACAGACACACAGTAGAAGTAAGGGACTGGAGCAAAATCCATTATGTTTCAGCTGAATTAAAAAAAAAAATCAGGGGTAAATAATCACTATCTCCAACAAAACAAAACAAGAGCCAAAATAGAACTAACTAAAAAAGGTAAGTAGGAGACTACAAATTGCTAAAAGATACTATAGACCATGAAGTAATAGCAAAATTAAATATATATGTACTGAATGATATAAGCATTTAAATTTTTAAAGGAGAAGTTAAATGAATTTAAGGAGAAAATAGTAAAATTATATAAATGAGAGACCTCAACTTTGCCTTCTCAGAATTAGATAAATAAAATGAAAAAAAAATAAGAAAGAAGTTAAGAAAGTGAATAGAATTTTAGAATATTTCAAATTTATTTAAAATTTTTTGATATGACAGACCTGCAAGAAAACTGAATGGAAATACAATGAAGTATACATTTTTTTTTTCTCAGTGGTATATGCCACACACACAAAAATTGATCATGTATAAGGACATTAAAAATTCACAATCAAATGTAGAAAAACAGAGACATCATATGAGTTAAATTTATAAAAGTACAAGTGATTCCCCAATTGAAAAAATGTTAAAAGGATATGAATGGGCAGTTTTTAGAAAAAGAAATCAAATATATAGTCATATGAAAAAATGCTCCAAGTCACTGTTGATTAGAGAAATTCAGGGTCCAACTTACACCTGTCAGACTGACAAATATAACAGAAAAGGAAAATGATAACTGTTGAAGGGGATGTGGGAAAGTTGGGATACAAATGCACTACTGGTAGAGTTGTGAAGTGATCCAACCATTCTAGAGAACAATTTGGAACTATGCCTAAAGGATTATAAAACCATCCGTACCCTTTGATCCAACAATACCATTACTCAGTCTGTATCCTAAAAAGATTTTTTTTTAAAGAGAAAAAGACCTATGTGCACAAAAAATGTTTATAGCATCTTTTTATAGTAGCAAAGAAGCAATGTCCATTTTCTGGGGAATAGCTGAACAAACTGTGATATATGATTATAATGGAATACTATTGTACCAAAAGAAATAATGAGCAGCATAAAAAATTAAAAAAAAGAAATAATGAGCAGGATGATTTCAGAAAAACTTGTAAAGGCTTACCTGAACTGAAGTTGATTGAAGTGAGCATTGAAGTGAGCAGGAGAACATTTTATAGTGTAACAGCAAATATTGTAAAGTTATCTATTCTCAATAATACAATGATCCAAGATAATTTCAAAGTACTTATGATAAAAAACACTATCCCTTATGCAAAAGAATGTATGATAACCAAATGCAGATTGAAGCATACTATTTTTTACTTTTTTTAAATTTGTGTTTTGTTCCATACTATGAATAATATGGAAATAGGTTTTGTATGATTGCACATATATTGACTATATCAAATTCCTACCATCTCAGGGAGCAGAGAAGGGAAGATGGGAAGAAGAGAATTTGGAAGACAACACTTTCTTAAATGAATTTTAAAATGTGTTTTTACATGTAATTGGAAAACAAATACAATATAATTTTAAAAGGATTTTTGGACTACCTCACAGTCATAATAAAAAAAGAGCCTTAAATATCCAATATTTTATTTTTAGATTATTTCATTTTCCCCAATTATATTTAATTTATATTAAATTGCTTGCTTGTTCAATGAGGGAGAGGAAAAGATAGAGAATTTGGAACTCAAATGTAGGACAATGTTAAAATGTGCTTTTATATATAATTTGAAAAAATATTTAAGGCTATCAAAAATGAGAAATAGTAATTTTTAAGCTAAACAAAGATTAAATGTGTAGTTGAGGAAAGTATCCAGAAAAAAAAAATCCAAGAGTAATTAGCTAATTATACCAAGTAAGCTCAGTGATGCAAAGTACACATAGAAATCAGTAGAATGAAATAAAGTTGGAAAAAATAGAGTGGTATCAGATTATGCAAAGTTTTGGATGACAAAATGAGGAATGTGAATGAATTCTATACCAGTATGACTTCTTTGTAAAACAAGAGTGAAAAAATATTCAATACAAATATAATAGAAATGGGTTTTTCATTATATTGTATTCAATACTACCACAGAAAATGGGGGAAAATATCCATTATGATTTAAGATTCTAGACAGCAAGAGAAAGGATAAGAAAAATATGATAGATATAATATCCTTCCTGGTGACTATGTACACAGGAGCAACTGAAATCCATATCTACTATACCTTACTTTCCTAAATGTGAAATTGATTATAGGGTCAAGAAAATTTTAGTATTCTGAAGTTATAGCAATAATTGGGTAAATGAAATAAGATGAATAAAACCTAGGAACCTAGTTATCAGAAATTGTTATAGCATTGCTCCCCATTAAAAACAAAACTAAATACTACTGTATATATTTTCAAGAATTAACCACAATGTCCCAACAGTGTTAAAGTCCTCATTACTAGATTTTTAAAACATGGCACACTAGTGATTATTCTAATAAAATACTATAATTTAAGAAGCTCTCAGAAACTGAATACTGTTTAATTATAAAAATCAAACTTGACTCCAAAGAAGAGATGAAAAAAAAAAAACCTTCTTTCTTCTTCTTTTGCAGAGGTCAGGGACTATGAGTGTAGAGTTTTCAGAACTGATATGTTTATTAGTTTTGCCAAACCACTTTCCAGTTCTTTCCCAGTCCTGTATTTTCCTCAGAATTCCTTATTGGAAAAGGGAAAGAAGGGCAGGATAAAGAGATATATTCAGAAAGAAAAGTAATAGAAAAAGAAGTAGATATCAATAAGAATTTTAAAATGGTTTTTAATATGTTTTCTTTGCAAATACTGCTCCAAACCATAATCAGATTTAATAGGACTCATTTAAAGTGGCTCAGGTTTAAAGTCCAAATTGGACCGTCATTGAAATTTGTCTACTGTTGTCACACCAGGAATGCCTAACTTATGAAAGGTTTAACTTAGATTCTGTGATACTTCATCTTACAGGAAAAAAATCTGGCATTAACTCATTTGATGATGCTGGCTGCCCTGGTAACTGATGTAAAAGGGAGCTATCATAGGACTGTGCTTAAAAAAAATGCCTAGGAGAGACCCTAAAATGACCTTTTGAAAGGGTTGCCCTGACTTAGATTTCCCTGCTTCTATATTCATAAAATGAACATACGAAACATGGAGGAGACTGCTTATGCTATTTAGAAAAAGTTGAAGGAAAAAGAAAAGAAAAGAAGTCCAAAGGACGCTTTGTTCTTTTAAAAACAAATTTCTTATTAACCAAGCTTCTTTGCCCAGGAAAACGTTGGCTTTGGCTGCTCTCTAGTGGTGGGCAGGGCACACTGTCAATAATTTCTACCACAGTGATCCCAGTTTGAAAGGAAATCCAAGAATTTACTATCAAGATAAATATAGCCAAGTTCACAGAATATTGTTGTTGGAATAGAGTTTAGAGATTATATAATCCAAATATGTCTTTTGACAGATGAGGAAATCAAGATTCTAAGATTGGAAATGACTAGCTTAAGGTCACATAACTAGGAGGTATCAAAAGCAGGAATTCTAACCCAACTAATAAACACTTCAAGATTAGTATGCTAGTACACTAGTGGAAACACTGCATAACACTCTTCCAATATATTGTTAAAGAAGGGTATGTATGTTTATATGTTTTGTTGATGTATATATTTAGGGGCAAAAAAATTGGGAAATGGAACATAAGTATTTAAGAGAAATTGTGAGTTAGGAATGGCTCTCAGCATATAAGAATCTATAGGCAACCAAAGAGAAGTAAGAAGAGTCTAGATCTCATTCCAGTCTAGATGAAGATCAAATGCTCATCTTTTCTATTTATATTCATAGAATGTTATAATTCAAAGGAATCTTGAAAACCATCTTGTTCAACTCTAATTTTACCAATGAAACAGGACCAGAAAGGAGAATCAGCTTTCTTGAGATCACATCATTTTCTCAGAGCCAAAGAACTAACCATTTTTCTGTTCAATAAGTGCTGTGAAAAATAAGTAAAAATTATAAATAACTAATTCAATTATAATTGAATGAGAGTAGTGGAAGCTGTAATTGTTGTCTGTCATTCCTTCTCATAGAGGACCATGACTTCTAGGAAGTGAGGCCATAACATAAGTCAATAAGTGAAGGAAGGCTCTACAAAGTCCAGTGTCAGGAAACAAATCAGGATGGCTGGAGGTGGCCCTGGACATAGGAAGCTTTGTCTTTTATAGTAAAGGTCTTTAATAGGTATCAGTTTGACTTAAGCAACGCTGAATCAGAAATTAAGACTGGGTAGGAAATGAGGCAAAGAGTGGTCTCTTTAACCTAGTGAAAAATAAATACCACTTTGGGAGGGGAAGACCCTTAGGATTTCTGAGCAAAACAGAAACAGATATTATTTACATTCACTCTGAACTATATAGCTAATATATTATTATTATTATTATTGTATTCACTATATAGTGCTGTCCTAAACAACTCACCAGAAAGGGAGTCCTATGACAATATGCAAAAAAGAAGAAAATGTCTTCTCAGAAGTTCCCCTCATAACTTCACCCCCTAATTCAGTCTCAACTTATATCCTCCCTTCTTTTCCACTCTTTCCTTTTACCCTTCATGGGTTGGAGCTGGATCACAAATATTCAAACAATATGGTAGAATATGAAGAAAGTCACTCAAGTTTAGCATTGTACTAGTGGGGATACACTGGTGGGAATAGAGCCATTCCTAATTTTTATCATTAATCTCACTACAAAGCTCACTGAATTAATTTAGAATTATACCAAAAAGTTACCTTGGTAATGTGGAAAGGATTGAATCAAGAATCAAGTGATCCGAATTTAAGTTGCATCTATTTCATCAAAGGCTGTATGAGATCTTTTTTATTTCACTAGGCTTTAGCATCTGCATCTCTCTACTTTCAGGGTCCTCTTTTGTATGTGTGTCTGTGAGTGTATATGTGTGTGCATGTGTCTGTGCATGTGTCTGTGCTTGTGTGTGATTTGCCCTCTTTGGCAATTTGGTGAAACCTATTTACTTCTCAGAATAATGCTTGTACTGAATAAAATTACCTATGCTGGATCACAATGAAAACCAATTACATTAAAATATAGTTATCAAAATATCTTTTAAAGTGTTCACAGGTTCTAGTTTAAGAATTATTTGCCTAGTAAGAAGATTGGACTAATGTAGTAGCATGAAAAGAAGCAGTAAACCTGGCTAGAGTCCCAGAACTTAAGTTCAAATTCCATGTTAAAAAAATAAGCAAGTCACAACCTTTCTGTATGTCTCCTCATTTATAAAATGGGAGCTTTGGTCCAAATTTTCTAAGGTCTGAAGTAAATCCTAATCCAATAATCGCTTTAATCTTTAAAAATCCATAAAAGTAAGATTCTATATTGTTATCATGTCTACCAGACTTTTCTGTATAACCTTTTTTTTTAAAAAAAAAACTTTTAATAATATTTCTTTGCTATTTTTGGGGATCACCAGTACTAAGTAAAATTCTTTGCTCATGCTAGATATGTATTGCAAATTGTTTGCTTTTACTGTCACAAATTGAAATACTTCTCTTTCCTCCTCTTCTTCCCCTCTTTCACCAAACTTCTTCTACTTCTCCTCTATAACCTTCTTCCCCTTCTTTCTTCTCTCCTCTTTCCCTCTCTCCCTGTTATAAACACAAACACACACACACACACACACACACACACACACACACACCTTCTCCACACATTCCATTCCATTTTCTTAATATTTTCTATCAAACTTAGACTGAGTTATCATACATTTGGTTTGAAATTCCAGTTGTTTCATGTGTAGGACATGAATAGGACTTGTAGTTCAAATAATTTTAATAGATTTCAAATAATTTTGAATTTCAAATTATAGATTTTAAGTTTCTTGAGTCTTATTTCTTTTGTATGTATGACATACTCCTTTGCCTTCAAGAAATATTGGATCAATGAATAAATTATTCATTGTCAGTGCAGGGGCATAATATCTTCTTTCTTATCTACTTTTAGAAAAGTAAGATATCTCCTAGCAAGAATATATCATGGACATAAGAGATATTCTAAGGTGAAGTGTTACATCTGGCTGTAAGAAGTGAAATTGCATATATTCTTAGCCAAAAGGATTGTATAGCAAGGAAATTTACACTAAAGCATGGAAGAAATGTTCCCAATGTAGTGAACAATTTAAGAATCCCCAGAAAAATACAACTAGGAATAATTAACAAAATAAATTTAAAAATGCATCTGAAAAAGAGTCCCTAGCCAGATGAACAGCCGTTCACACTGAGAGGAATACTCAAAATAGAAGACCTATATTGGTGCTTTCTTCCAACAGAGTAGGTAATGGGATCCCAGTCTTCAACAGTGTTAGGATATTAGATGCCAAGAAAACAAGTCCAGAAGAATGGCAGAATCTAGGAAATTTGGGCTGTCCCTCTGAATGAAAAAGTACAAAGTCAAAGCAATTATCTGATTAAATCAAGCAGAAAAAAATACAGCAAACATTTTAATATTTCAGACAGAAGTGGATTTGGAGTTCTAAATATTGTGGTATTTGCCATAGTCTTTCATTTTACTTTTAACATCTGATAATGGACATGGTATACAGAGAGGAAGCTGAAAATCCTATGCCTATATGACACAACAAAGGCTTCTGAAAAAAAACAAAGAAATAAACCAAAAAACCAATGAGGAGCATAAGAAATATTCACTTTTACACTACCAAGGAAATATTGAAGAGCAGCAAAAGGAAATTGTGTTGTTAGCATAAGAAAATGGGAAAAGGTAAAGCAAGAATGATATTCCAAATCAATAAAGATCAGAGTGAGAGAAAACTTGAAAAGCATTAAGGGGCGCTGGAGTGAAAAAAAAAGTTTTTCCAAATATACCACGGGAAATTAAGATTGTTAATCAGTGAAGAGGTATATTACTTGATAATTCTAAAATGGTTGAGATTTTGAACTTATTCTTTGGATGAAACTTTGAAAGGAAAAAAAATGAACTTAGAAAGCAGAAAGATTGATAAAGTTATTGAGAGGCATAAGTTTCTCTGAAGACTCCAGAAGCTATTCTGGTCAAAAGACAGTAAGGAGCTACAGGGTGTGTGAAATCAGAAAAAAAAAAGGTGAAATTCTTTAGCAGAACCAAGAACAATCTTAGGCCCCTTTGTCCTTACTCACCCCTAGAGATATTTAGGCAAAAGCCTGATAAATCTGAACATGTCAAAATGACATGAAAGTTCTATAACATGGGCTTATTTGAGGCTTGTCTTGTTGACTTTTTTATGGTGTTGGAGAGATGCCCACATGGCTGGCAGGTTGGATTCTTATATGTGCCAAATGTTGGTGCTCAGAGTTAGCAAGCCTACTACAGATATTTCCTCTTGCCTAGAAACATAACTCCCACAAGATGTTTTCAGGATACTCTCAGGTTTATTTTTTCTCTCTAAAAAGAGGAACACCATGAACACAAACTACTTCACAGAACTGTCATCTATATGGAAATTGAAGCCCAGAGGTTGTTGACATGCCAGGCTGTATAAATAGTAAGGTGGTTGGAAAGGCTAAGGTGCTGTGGGGTTGTCTCTCATTTTTTCTGACTTCTCTGAAGTACATACATGATGTAGATATTCCAAATACTCTAATTTATGAGTTCAAATAGCCTAAGTCAGCAGTGGAATGAGATGCAAACAACAAAAATACCCTATCCCAGTCTTATTTTAAACTATACTGAATATCCATTTGCAGAAAGTCTAGCTAGAATTGGTCCAGATTCATCTATAAGCCAGACTTCAATGCAGTAATTTCAGGTCCCCTCACCCATTATCTAGAGGTCAGATTTCTTTCAATATTAACATTCCACACTGTTCTAAAGGAAGACTTCTGTCCTTGAAAACATGTCTCTATCCTTATCACAAAGTCTCAGTTCTTAAGGTCGATCCCATAGATTCTTAATCAGAATCTTATTGACTTTCATTTATCATCTAATTTTAACAAACTAGGTCATCTCATTTTCTATCCTATGTAAGATTAGAATCAGAAAATCAAAAAAGGGTAGTAGTTATTATACATAGGGCACCTGACAGTCTTATAGAGTGACAAATATTGGCCTTAGAATGAAGAAAAACATAATATAAAAGTGGAACTATATCCTAATAATATTTATGAACACTTACTAAAAAAACAAATGTGTAGCACAATCTATACACACACACACACATACTATATACATGCTATTTCTATAACAATACCTTTTTGTCTTCAGAGTAATGATACTTTCAAGAACAGCAATTCTCAAAGACCATCTGCTAAATTGTCAAGGTATTATCTGCCATGAATGGGGAAATACTTACAAGGAAAACATTGGAAAACCTTGCAGAACAACACACATGTACATGTGTGCACACTCACATATGTAATAAACAACCCATTATGGAGACTAGATATTCATGACTCTGAATTACTGAAAAAAAAAAGGTTAATTTAGTTTCTGTTTCTTCTGATGAAGAAGTCAGGGAAGTGTATAATATTTTTAAGAAGTTGCTCATAGGATCAGATGAAAAATAAAGTTTTGGTACTTAGGATAATAAACTTTAGTTACTTGGAAAGCACCTTTATAGAGCATCACTCATTTCTTAACTGCAATATAAAGCCAGCATCTGTGCGTAGCATAGAGATAGCAAGGCTAATCCCTTAAGTATTGGGAAAACTGTCTCCAGCATAGGGTTCACAGAAATACTGAGATTAGCATATCTGTCTTTCAGGGCACTGACCCTAGATTATTAGAACCAGAACTTGGAATATGGGCCAGCTGTGGGAATTAATAGTGAGTTGCAGCGACCTAAAACTATATTCTAAAGCAACAGTAATCAAAACCATTTGGTCCTGGCTGAGAAATAAGAGTGATAGATCCGTGGAACAGAATAGATACACATGGCACAATAATCAAGGCCTATAGCAATCTAATATTTGATAAATCCCCAAACTCAAGCTTCTGGAATGAGAATTCAGTATTTGACAAAAATTGCTGAGAAACCTAGAAAATACTATTTCAGGTATATGCATCATACATCTCATACCTCATACCAAAAGAAAGTCAAAATGAATATATGATTTGGGCATAAAAGATGATACCATAAACAAATTAGGAGAGAAAGGGAAAATTTACCTAATAGATCTTTGAAGAGGGGAAGAATTTATGACCAAAAAAGAAGCAGAGAACATTATGAAAGATAAACTGGACAACTTTGATTACATTAAACAAAAATGTTTTTACACAAACAAAACCAATAGAAACTAAATTACAAAGGAAGTACAAAGCTGGGTTTACAGTTAGTATTTCTGATAAAGATATCATTGCTGAGATATATAAATAAATGTCTCAAATTTATAAGAATACAAGTCATTCCCCAATTGATAAATGATCAATGGATGTGAATTGGCAATTTTCAGATGATGAAATTAAAGCCATTTATAGTTATATAAAAACATGCCCTAAATCATTTGATTAGAGAAATGCAAATTTAAAAAACTTTGAAGTACCATCTCACATCTCTCAAATTGTCTAAGATGACAGGAAAAGACGATAAATATTGGAGAGGATGTGGAAAAATTGGGACACTAATGCATTGTTCGTGGAGTTGTCAAATGATCCAACTATTCTGGAGAGCAATCTGGAACTATGCCCAAAGGGCTATCAAATTGGGCCTATCTTTTGATCTGTCAGTGCCATTACTTGGTCTGTATTCCAAGAAAATCATAAAGAAAAAAGACTCACGTGCAAAAATATTTGTAGTAGCTCTTTTTGTGATAACAAAGAATTGGAAAAGAAGTGGATGCCTGTCAGTTGGTGAATGGCTAAATAAGCTGTGATACATGAAGATAATGGAACATTATTGTTCTATTAAAATAATGAACAAGCTTATTTTAGGAAGGCCTGGAAAGATTTATATGAACTGATATTGAATGAAACAAGCAGAACCAGTAATATACTGTATACCATAAAAGTAAGAATGTGTGATGATCAACTAGGAAAGGCTTGGCTCTTTTCAGTAGTTCCATGATCCAAAGCAACCCCAATAGACTTTGGATAGAAAATGACATTTATATCCTAAATAAGATCTCAGGAGACTGAATGTAAGTCAATACATGCTATGGTCACTGCTTTTTTCTTTTTTTGTCTTTCCCATGGTTTTTCCCTTTTGCTCTGATTTTTCTCTCCCAACATGATTCATAAAGTAATGTGTATTAAAATCTACTTACTATAATAAAAACAATGAGTTGCAGAGGAGGAAAGTAAGATGATTTCAAGAGAGGTAGTATAGTTTACTTAGATTTGTTAGCTACAACACTGAGAATAAGAGATGATAAGAAAAGATATGAGAACTAAGATGTAGTAAGTCAAGCATGGGAGGCAAGGTGGTACATTGAAAAGAATGTAAATTTGAAGCCCAGGTTGGAAACTTATTACCTGTGTGACTTATCCTCTCTGAACCTCTTTTTCTTCTACTGTAAAATGAAGAATTGGGACTGGAAGACTTCCAAATTCCTCTTAGCTTTAGAGCTATGATCATTGTGACCAATATAAATTAGTGGGATGAAACCTGCTTGAGCATATCATGATGCTTTTAGATCTTATTAACTTCCTCATTAAAAACCCTTTTAGATACGTTGTGGAGGTATTATCTTCATCAACTAAGGGGAACTTGACACGAATAACTGACTTGATTACATAGATAGTAGGTTTGAAAGCTAGAATTTGGACCAATTTCTCTTGAAAATTACAAATCAGTCAAAAACATTATTATTACTTCTGTTTCATAGGCACTGTTAGACACTTGGGAAAGTAAGTAAAAATAATCCTCTGTCTTTTGAAATATGGCATGTTGCCTCTGTGAAGCAATTGAGAACTAATTATCAGTAGTTAATAAGAATTGAGAATGCTAAAAGTATTCATCTATTGCTTATATTGTATACTTGTGCCTATTTAAAATTGTGAAAAAAAAATTAAAAGGCAAGAGCAACTCCCATTCCTCTTATGTCTGGTCTCTTGAAACAGTACTTAAGTTGATAAAGGAATTAAATCTGAGGATCTCAGGAAGATTTTATCTCAAATTTATCTGAAACTGGGGATGACTCTCATCTGGTTGGGAGGTACCAAGAGTATTCTAACTTTTCAAGACAGTGTGCTGGAAAACACACACACACACACATACACACACAAACACACATGAGCGCGCGCACACACACACACACACACCCTGAACACCTTCTCAAGGGCCACCTTCTCAAGAGAGTCAAATTTACATCAAGTAAGGATCCTTATAAAATAATATTATCACACTCTTCTTGAACCACAAAAACTCATCTATAGTTGAGTTCCTCTCCAAAAACAACTGAATCTGCTCAACATTCCACAACACCAGGCAATTTATTGCTAGTGCTGCAAACTCTGCTCTTCCTCTTTAATTTCTATAATGCACATCGCTCCCAGAAAGTTTCAAATAATAACTCAAGGAAGCTATGAGCAGCTTGGTGCTGTCCCTTGCCTTGGTGCTGACTAGTTTGAAACTCATTTTTATTACTCCTCTTGTCTAGGGTGCTGACAACTGTCCAAGAGGACAAGTAAAGAAACAACAATAAATATTAAGTACCTTGCCTCCAAATGTTAGAGATGTTCCTATGGCATATTTATAAGCTGAAGTACTTATTGAAATGGGCAATTTTTTTTCATCCTTTTAGTATTTCCTGATTAACCAGTCCACAAGGGACAGCAGCTGTTTCAAACATTTTTTAGCCTCAATCATATGCACTTTCAAAATTAACGTTATTTGACTGAAAAAAAAAAAAGATTATCCATTTTAAGCTCCTTCATCTCCCCTACTCTACATTTAAGGTAGTCCTTCTTTTTGCCAAAATCATGCCTTTGAGCTCTTGAGCCCATCCTTTCCATTCTTCTATTGGAGATTGTGCTATCATTTTCCACTCTTTCTGAGTCTCAATCTACTAACTATTTCATCTGATGCTTGTTAATGTGTTCGTGTATACTCAATATTTCAGCTTATATGACTTTTCCCTTTCATTGCCAAACTCATAGAATAATTTTAACTTGCTTTGACTAATCTGTCTACCTCTGTCTCTATCTCTCTTTTTTTCTCTCTCTCTCATTCACATACATACATACACACAATCTTTTTACTGTTTATAACAATCATTTTATTTCTTCTGTTGGTTTTACCATTCATTTGGTTATAGATGATATGCAGAGAGCTGAAAGGAATTGCCTCACACCAGTCACTCATTAATTAAGTTTGTTCTATAAGATTTCATCAGAACATTTGTTTACATTCCTTTGTGTGATAATTTCATCTTCTTCATTGGGTTCAATTGTTATCTTTATGTAGATGGCTCTAAACCTATATATCCAATTCTAATCTCTTCTCTAAAATCCAGTCTGTCTTGCAGCTAACCTGGATTTACTATTTATTTTGACTCAACTTCAATACTCCCTCACTTTATCACAAATCACAATCTATCCCTTGTGTCTTATTCTTATTGTAAGTCTGATTTCTTCTTTACTTCTATCATTATCTTATGTGTAGCAATTTATGTGCTCATGTTATACTGCCCTGTAAAAGTTAAGTTCCTGTTAGGGACAATTTCATTATGCTTTTGTATTAATGGTATTGAGAACATAGTAGATACCTAATAAAAGTTTGTTTAATTTAATATAATTTAACAACTACTGACCTGTACTCAAGGATCTGGCATATTGTAGTCTGAAGAAAACTGTGAATTCCTATTTTAATGAGCTCCCTGAATAATCCTTAGAGGGCAAAATATAATAGTTTACAATATTCAGGCTACCACATGTAATGAACCCATGTATCTTTTGCAAATTTAGGTATTCTATAGAAGTTCCACCTCAGAAAGCAAGAGATAGCTACTACCATAGTGTAACTCACTCAGAGGTCTAGACTCTTAGAAAATATAGGTCCTTATAGAACATCTACCATATCTATTCAACCCAGGAAGAAGAATTGAAGGCCATATATCCTGGTTATAGAAACAATAAGTTTATCTAAAATCTTTGCCAAGAAAGCCTCAGATGGGATAACAGAGTTAGATGGCTGAAAACAACTGAACCACTTTGTGAACTTTCTCAAATAGAATGCTGTTATCTTTTGTTTCTTGACAACCTCACTGGGGTGGGGGAGGGGGAGGATGATGGACACATCTGCTATTTGCTTCTCCTATATCACAATAAGGACATTTAATCAAGCAAATAACAGATGTGTCCATCATCCTCCCCCTCCCCCACCCCAGTGAGGTTAGCACATTAGAGCACTAGACCTGGAGTTAGGAAGACCTGAATTCAAATTTGAACAGGCATTTCCTAGTAGTGTGATCTTAAGCAAAGTCCCTACTTATCTGTTTCCCTACTTATAAAGTGGGGCTAATAAAGTCATCTACTTTCCAAGACTGTTGCGAGTATAAAATGAAATATTTGTAAAATGCTTAATAAACTTTAAAGTGCTATATAAATTCTGGCTATTTATTATTATTATTATGATTCAATAATATAATGACAAGGAATAGTGGAAGAAGAATGACTCAAATATGTTTCAAACTGAGAATCAGAAAAGCAAGTAGAATTTTTTAGATTATGTTTACCAACATGAAGAGAGATGAACATCTGATTTTTGCACAATTTACTTTTCATCTTCTCCCTATCATACTCTAAGAAAAGACTTAATACCCTTAGAGTTCTTAATTATCTGGTTAGAATGCTTACATTTACAAAAGTAAATTGAATCACTTCCAAAAGTCCATTTTAAGTATACTGTATAGGTCCTGTCCTAAATACTACTAATACAATAGTCAACTTAGATGCCTTAGGATAGAATCAATTGTTTCAGGCTGCTGAACATTTAATACCATTAATTTTTTTTTCTTAACTCAATCTCATTACCTGCTGAATAAACCTAAAACTCATTACTCTGATGTTCAAGGATCTCCACAATCTGGTTTAAATCAACTTTTCCAGTCTTAACTTACATTTTATCCCTCCTTGTTCACCCAACTTCAATCAAATGGATTACTTTTTGTGCTTCAAATAAAGTTCCCATTTTCTTATCCCTGTATCCTCAGTCACATTTCTGTGAATAAACTTCCAATTCTATATACCCCTTCCTTATCATTTGATATTCTTGGACATAAAACAGTTATTAACCTATACAAGAATACAAGAATATATATTTAATCTGAGTTGGGCCACATTTGGGAATGTTGTCAGTATATGGGAATGAGTGCATGATACTTTAGCCCTGCAAATTCTTCAAGGACTACTCTGACTACTCTTACTACTCTTAATAACATCTATGATGTGAGGTCCACAATTGTCCAATCTGCAAGAAAAAAACAATGAAGAACAGCTCCAAGTCAATAGCACTTTATTAAAGCATTCATGGCCCCCTCCATTGAAGTGGACCTCAGATCTTCCTTATTCTGAAATGCTCCCTTTCCCCAGAGTTTTGATTTTATAGGTTTGATACTCAGATACTCATTGGTTGATAAACCTTGATTTTGACCTTCAAGAAGAGTCAGAATAATGTGTCATAAGATGGATAAAGACAGAGTCACCTCTGATGACTTAGCAGTCTTAAGATAGGCCCCACCATATATTGGGCAAGAGAGGATAGTCTGAAGTTACAAAAATAAGTTGGGGGACTTTCTGTATTATGACAAGAACTCCCGCCCATGCTGGGTCTGGTTATTCTTGTGGTCAGGCAAGTAGACTTATTTCAGTTCCCAACCCTGGGGGCTAATATACAGAACTACCCCTTTGGAATCATATCAAACTGATTAATACTGATTACAGATAAGTTTAGAATAAAACAGGGACCAAATTACACTGATCTTCCCAGAAACCAAATGTTTCTCAAATTTTCTTCCATCACATTCCCAGGTGTTAGGACTTCTTGATATGTGAACTTCTTGAAGATCATAATCTGCTTATAACTTAGTATATAAATCCTAGAGAAGTACAAAGAAATAAAATGATCTACTCAAAATCATGCAGTTAATAAGTGACAAAGATGGAATTTGAATGTGTTTTTTCTGATTTCAATCACAACAATTTATTTTCATATTCTACTTATGCTGATGATGTATACAGTGTATTTTGACCTATATCTTGTTTATCTATGTATGTATATTATCTTTCCCAATTATGTCATAAGCTCCTTACAGTCTTATTAATGTCTTATTATTAATATTTTTGTACCCAGAACAGTGTATTACAAATTATAAGAGCATAACAAATTATTTCTGAATGAATATAAGAATAAACCTGGCTATCATGAAGTGAAACTTGTTATGGGGACTTTTGGAACTAATGATCAGGACAAACAATAGAAACAATTCTATCATTGTTTCTTTGTGTGTAGATACTAGAGTTTCCTTCTAAAATGGAATTTTAGGATGAAATAATAATGGGAATTGAAGCTTCCTACAAAACAATAAAAACAGAGGAGGGTAAGTGGCAATTTGCCCAGAAACATCTGGTAGAATTGTAACCAGGATCACAATGGGCCATTTGATTTGGTATCTTTATTAATTATGTTGAAGCTGGACTAAAAAGCACTTTAATTAGTTATGTGTATGGTTCTGGATTGAGAGATCTTACAAACATGGAAAAGTATCAGTAAATAATACTGACAGCAATAAAGAAGATGGGGACATTTGTGAATACTTGAGAGCCCTGATGGAGAAGCCAAAATGAAAAAAAATAAGGCAGGGTCTTGCCTGTGTTCTCCCATTTTTTCTTTAAACATTAAAATAATGCCTCAAAGTGAATTCTGAGGTGACAGAACCAAGAAAAGAATGAAGTGAAACATTTTCCAACCCAAGACAACTTAGAAGGTTGGCAGGAAAGGATTGTCTGAATATGGTAAAGAGCAAAGGCCAGAGAAGCCAAGAGCTTGCTTAGGGGCAATTGAATCAGCAGTGACTGCTGGAGTTCTCAGCCTACAGAGACTAAAAGGTTTGGACAACTGGTGAGAAGGAGATAACAAGGGACTTTTTGTTGACATTGGGAGAAAGACTCTACTGTATTGCCCATATGATATTATGAGTCACTCTTCCAGGATGAAGAAGAATATTAGCAGGAGCAGGGACCATGGAAAGAATTTCAGATTGTAACAAAGGGTTAGTGGTCATTCACAAACTAGAACACACAATGATGATCACACCTCTTCTTACATCATACTATTTTGGAAGAATTTAAAATTTACAGACTCCAAAAACAAGCTCTGAAAACAGAAGTACAAAACAAAACAACAACAACAAAATAACTTTAAAGCTCGAGGCAATGCTCCTTCTAACTTTAATATAACATAAAGTTAAAAGTAAAAAAACAGACTGGAAAAATGAGCAAAAAAAAAATGACCATAGAAGGTTACTATGGTGACAAAGAAGATCAAAACACAAAATCAGAAGAGAACAACAAAGTTAAACCAATTACACCAAAAACTTCAAAGAAAAAAACTGTGAATTTGACTCATAAGTCAAAAAGAATTCTTGAAAGAGCTCAATTTTTTTTTAAATCAAATAAGAAAAGTTGTGGAAAAATTTTAAAAAAGAAATCCAAATTAATTCAAGAAAAGCATGGGCAGAACTTCGACAACTTGGTAAAGGAGGCATGCATACACACACAGCCCCACCATACACACATATTCCATTGAAGAAAATAACACCCTTAAAAACAAATTAGAGCAAATAAGAAAAGAAGCACAAAATTCCATTGAAGAAAACAATATCTTAAAAGGGGAATGTTCCCAATGGAAAAAGATGTACAAAAATTTTTTTCATTTTTTTATTTTTTTTATTTAATAGCCTTTTATTTACAGGATATATACATGGGTAACTTTACAGCATTAACAATTGCCATACCTCTTGTTCCAATTTTTCACCTCTTACCCCCCCACACCCTCCCCTAGATGGCAGGATGACCAGTAGATGTTAAATATATTAAAATATAAATTAGATACACAATAAGTATACCTGACCAAAATGTTATTTTGCTGTACAAAAAAAATCAGACTCTGAAATATTGTACAATTAGCTTGTGAAGGAAATCAAAAATGCATGTGTGCATAAATATAGGGATTGGGAATTCAATGTAATGGTTTTTAGTCATCTCCCAGAGTTCTTTTTCTGGGCATAGCTGGTTCAGTTCATTACTGCTCCACTGGAAATGATTTGGTTGATTTCGTTGCTGAGGATGGCCTGGTCCATCAGAACTGGTCATCATATAGTATTGTTGTTGAAATATATAATGATCTCCTGGTCCTGCTCATTTCACTCAGCATCAGTTCGTGTAAGTCTCTCCAGGACATTCTGAAATTATCCTGTTGGTCATTTCTTACAGAACAGTAATATTCCATAATTTTCATATACCACAATTTATTCAGCCATTCTCCAACTGATGGACATCCATTCAGTTTCCAGTTTTTAGCCACTACAAAAAGGGCTGCCACAAACATTCGTGCACATACAGGTCTCTTTCCCTTCTTTATAATCTCTTTGGGATATAATCCCAGTAGTAACACTGCTGGATCAAAGGATATGCACAGTTTGATAACTTTTTGAGCATAGTTCCCAACTACTCTCCAAAATGGTTGGATTCGTTCACAACTCCACCAACAATGCATCAATGTCCCAGTTTTCCCGCATCCCCTCCAACAATCATCATTATTTTTTCCTGTCATCTTAGCCAATCTGACAGGTGTGTAGTGGTATCTTAGAGTTGTCTTTATTTGCATTTCTCTGATTAATAATGACTTGGAGTATCTTTTCATATGACTAGAAATAGTTTCAATTTCTTCATCTGAGAATTGTCTGTTCATATCCTTTGACCATTTTTCAATTGGAGAATGGCTTGATTTTTTATAAATTAGAGTTAATTCTCTATATATTTTGGAAATGAGGCCTTTATCAGAACCTTTGACTGTAAAAATATTTTCCCAGTTTATTGCTTCCCTTCTAATCTTGTCTGCATTAGTTTTGTTTGTACAAAAACTTTTCAGTTTGGTATAATCGAAATTTTCTATTTTGTGATCAGTAATGATCTCTAGTTCTGCTTTGGTCATAAAGACCTTCCCCTTCCACAGGTCTGAGAGGTAAACTATCCTATGTTCCTCTAATTTATTAATAATTTCATTCTTTATGCCTAGGTCATGAACCCATTTTGACCTTATCTTGGTGTACGGCGTTAAGTATGGATCAATGCCTAGTTTCTGCCATATTAGTTTCCAATTTTCCCAGCAATTTTTATCAAACAGGAAGTTCTTATCCCAAAAGCTGGGATCTTTGGGTTTGTCAAAGACTAGGTTGCTATATTTGTTGACTGTTTTATCCCTTGAACCTAATCTATTCCACTGATCAACTAATCTATTCCTTAGCCAACACCAAATAGTTTTGGTAACTGCTGCTCTATAATATAATTTTAGATCTGGTACAGCTAAGCCACCTTCATTTGATTTTTTTTCATTAATTCCCTTGAAATTCTTGACCTTTTGTTTTTCCATATGAACTTTGTTGTTAGATGTACAAAAATTAATTGGAAAGAAAAATTCCTTAAAACATAGAATTGGTTAAATAGAAAAGGATTTACAGAAAGTTTCCAAAGAAAATAATTCCTTAAAAATTGGCAACTGAAAGCTAACGAATCCATGCAACCTTAAGACACAATAAAAAAAGTCAAAAGAATGAAAAAAAAAAACATGGAGAAAATAGCAAGTATCTCACTGGTGAAAAAAATCACCTGAAATATACAATAAGAAGAAATCATTTAAAATGTTTGGATTACCTGAAAGCCATGATAAAAAAGACTTTAGAAATCATATTTAAAGGAATTGTCAAGGAAAATTGCCTCCATACTATCGAACCAGAGGATAATATAGAAATTGAAAAAATCCACTGATCATTTCATGAAAAAATTTGCAAAATGAAAACTTCCAGGAATATTACAGACAAATTCCAAAGTTCCAGAGTAAGGACAAAATATTGCAAGCATCCAGAAAGAAACAAGTCAAATATTGTGGAGCCACAAAACCAAATAGTACAAGATTTAGTAACTTCTACATTAAAAATTTATAGGCCTTGTAATATAATATTTTTGAGGACAAAGGAATTAGAATTACAATTAAGAATCAGTTACTAATAAAGGGTATAATTCTTGAGGAAAAAATTAACATTTAATGAAATAGAGGATTTCCAAGCATTCCTGATGAAAACCAGAACTGACTCTGATTAGAAAATTTGACTTTTAATTGAAAAACTCAAGAAAAGCATAAAAATATTAACAGAAATGGGAAATCATAAGGGATTTACTATGGCTAAATTGGTTACATTTCAACATGGTAAGAAGATACTTTTAACTCAAAAAAATTTGGGTCAGTTGGGTGTAATGTACTTGGACAAAGGTCATACATACAAGTTAACTAAAATGGAGTGATTTAAAAAAAATAAAATTAAAGAATAAATAAATGTCCTGGGAGATGCATTTTGAGAAAGCAGAAGGGAAAGGTAGAATAATTATCTCGCATAAAAAAAAAAACACAAAAGAGCTTTTACAATGTTGGAAAATGGAGGATATGTAAATAATACTTGAAGTTTATCTCTCATTTTAAAAAGGGAATAAGGTAAAAACGTATTTGGATATAGAAATCTATCTTACCCAACAGGAAGGTAGGAGTAGAAGGAAATAACAAAGGGGGAAAGAGAGAGACACACATAGACTAAAAGATAAGAAGCTAGAGAGAATCTATTATGCTTCAGATAAAGTAAAAAATGAAGGCATAGCTATACCAATCAGAGTCCCAAAAAACTATTTTAATGACCTAGAAAAAATAACAACAAAGTTCATATGGAAAAACAAAAGGTCAAGAATTTCAAGGGAATTAATGAAAAAAAAATCAAATGAAGGTGGCTTAGCTGTACCAGATCTAAAATTATATTATAGAGCAGCAGTTACCAAAACTATTTGGTATTGGCTAAGGAATAGATTAGTTGATCAGTGGAATAGATTAGGTTCAAGGGATAAAACAGTCAACAAATATAGCAACCTAGTCTTTGACAAACCCAAAGACCCCAGCTTTGGGATAAGAACTTACTGTTTGATAAAATTGCTGGGAAAAATTGGAAACTAATATGGCTGAAACTAGGCATTGATCCATACTTAACGCGACACCAAGATAAGGTCAAAATGGGTTCATGACCTAGGCATAAAGAATGAAATTATTAATAAATTAGAGGAACACAGGATAGTTTACCTCTCAGACCTGTGGAAGGGGAAGGTCTTTATGACCAAAGCAGAACTAGAGATCATTACTGATCACAAAATACAAAATTTCGATTATACCAAACTGAAAAGTTTTTGTACAAACAAAACTAATGCAGACAAGATTAGAAGGGAAGCAATAAACTGGGAAAATATTTTTACAGTCAAAGGTTCTGATAAAGGCCTCATTTCCAAAATATATAGAGAATTAACTCTAATTTATAAAAATCAAGCCATTCTCCAATTGAAAATGGTCAAAGGATATGAACAGACAATTCTCAGATGAAGAAATTGAAACTATTTCTAGTCATATGAAAAGATGTCCAAGTCATTATTAATCAGAGAAATGCAAATTAAGACAACTCTAAGATACCTACTACACACCTGTCAGATTGGCTAAGATGACAGGAAAAATAATGATGATTGTTGAGGGGATGCGGGAAAACTGGGACATTGATGCATTGTTGGTGGAGTTGTGAACGAATCCAACCATTTTGGAGAGTAGTTGGGAACTATGCTCAAAAAGTTATCAAACTGTGCATACCCTTTGATCCAGCAGTGTTACTACTGGGATTATATCCCAAAGAGATTATAAAGAAGGGAAGGACCTGTATGTGCATGAATGTTTGTGGCAGCCCTTTTGTAGTGGTAAAACTGAAACTGAATGGATGTCCATCAGTTGGAGAATGGTTGAATAAATTGTGGTATATGAAAATTATGGAATATTACTGTTCTGTAAGAAATGACCAACAGGATGATTTCAGAAAGGCCTGGAGAGACTTACATGAACTGATGCTGAGTGAAATGAGCAGGACCAGGAGATCATTATATACTTCAACA
The DNA here is from genome assembly GCF_902635505.1 of Sarcophilus harrisii. Taxonomy (NCBI): domain Eukaryota; kingdom Metazoa; phylum Chordata; class Mammalia; order Dasyuromorphia; family Dasyuridae; genus Sarcophilus; species Sarcophilus harrisii. The sequence continues at coordinate 298,865,421 of NC_045427.1, forward strand.
ACAATACTATATGATGACCAGTTCTGATGGATCAGGCCATCCTCAGCAACGAGATCAACCAAATCATTTCCAATGGAGCAGTAATGAACTGAACCAGCTATGGCCAGAAAAAGAACTCTGGGAGATGACTAAAAACCATTACATTGAATTCCCAATCCCTATATTTATGTACACCTGCATTTTTGATTTCCTTCACCAGCTAATTGTACAATATTTCAGAGTCTGATTCTTTTTGTACAGCAAAATAACATTTTGGTCATGTATACTTATTGTGTATCTAATTTATATTTTAATATATTTAACATCTACTGGTCATCCTGCCATTTAGGGCAGGGGGTGGGGGGGTAAGAGGTGAAAAATTGGAACAAGAGTTTTGGCAATTGTTAATGCTGTAAAGTTACCCATGCATATATCCTGTAAATAAAAGGCTATTAAATAAAAAAAAAATGAAGGCATAGCAATCAGCATTTCAAAGGAAAAGGAAAAAATAAATCTAATTAAAAGAGAAGGAAAGAAACTATACCTTGTGGAAAGTACAACAGATAATGTGATATCAATACTAAACACATATGACCCAAATACTATTTTATCATTTAAAAAGTTTTAAACTCTCAACAAAATTTATAACTAAATAGCTACATGAATAAAATAAAGAGGAGATCAATTAATTGGGCATGAAACTAAAAAAGCTAGAAAAGGAACATATTAACCCAGCAGTCATATTACTGTGACTGTATCCCAAGGAAATCATAAAGGAGGAAAATGGACTTATCTGTGCAAAAATGTTTGTAGCAGCTCTTTTTGGGGTAGCAAAGAATTGGAAAAGGAGTGGATGCTCATCAGTTGGAGAATATCTGAACAAGCTGTGATATATGAAGGTAATAGAACATTGCTCTATAAAAAATCATAAACAAGTTAATTATAGAAAGGCTTGGGAAGTTTTACAGGAACTGATGCTGAGTGAAACAAGCAGAATTAGGAATACACTGTACATAATAACAGCAAGAATGTGCAATGAACAAGTTGGAAAGGCTTGGTTCTTTTGAGTAATTTAGTGATCCAAAACAATCCCAATAGACTTTGGACAGAAAATGACATCTGCAGCCAGAAAAAGAATTAAGAGACTGAATGTAAATCAACACATTTTTTTTTTTTGGTCTCTACCATGGTTTTTCCCTTTTGCTCTGATTTTTCTCTCCCCTAACATGATTCATGAACCAATGTGCCTTAAAAAATAAATTTACTACAAATAAAAGAAATGTAAAAAGAATATATTTAAAAAAAAAAACCAATTAAATACCAAATTAGAGATTCTGAAACTCAAAGGAGAGATTAATAAAACTGAAATGAAGAAAACTATTGAGTTAATTAATAAAACTAAGAGTCGGTTTTATGAAAAACCCAGCAAAATATATAAAACTTTAGTTGATTTTATTAGAAAAAGAAAAGAAAAAACAAATTGCCAGCAACAAAAATGAAAAGGGTGAATTTAGCACAAATGAAAAAAGAAATTAAATCAATAATTAAGAGGTATTTTGTCTAATTGTATGGCCACCAATTCAACAATCTAATCTAAATGGATGAATATTTACAAAAAATATAAATTGCCCAGATTAACAGAAGAGAAAATAAATTCCTTAAATTGTCCCATTTTAGAAAAAGAAATTGAACAAGTCATTAAAGAACTCTTTAAGTTAATCTTTTGGATTAACAAGGGGCATCCAAACTCTTAAATAAAAAATTAAATGAGTTATGGGATCAAGGCAACTCAATGCAGATGATTTTATTCAATGTGATGGACTGGATATGATTGGGCCCGATTATTTCAATGGTAGCTTCAGATGAGAAAACTTCTCTGCATCAGGGAAAAATAAATACAGTATCTCAGTTTATAGAGTTATAACTCTAACTCTTGGGCAATGTGAAATAAATTGATTCGCCCAGAATCAAACAACCAGTACGGTTCTATGATAGGAGTTCATCCAGGTATTCCTGCTTCATATACCAGCTCTCTCTTCATCATACCGTGGTGCCTCTCATGCTTATCATTTTTGATATTTAGCATTAGTGGTAAATAACTGGAATGTTGATTCCTTTTCTAATTCAACTCAACAACATTTATTGGGAGCCTTCTCTGCCATGTGTGATACAAAGATAAAGAGAAGGTCCTTTTCCTGGGATGTCTAGGTCAGGTGCATCATGCATCCTTGATACTTTTTTCCTTTTCTCAGTTCTAAGGGATTATGCTTCTCCTTGAACCTTTATACTACTTTGTGAATTTTTCCTATGTACTTACATTAAAATTTCAGTTCAATCAAATAAACACAGACTAAATATCATAAAAAAGGAAAAAGAAATGAGTTACAGGAGAAAAGAGATAATAAAACTATACTAGTTGGAGGCTTCAACTTTATACTCAAAACTAGATAAATCTATTGAAAAGAAAGCAGTTAAGGAGTTGAATAGAATTTTAGAAAAGCTAGAAATGATAGAGTTTTGGAGAAAATTTAATTGAACTATCAAGAAATACACCTTTTTCTTAGTGGTTATGGAACTTGCACAAAAATTGACCTTGTGTTAGGGCAACACAATCCTCACAAACAAATAAAGAAAAAATAAATAATAAATGCATTCTATACAATAAAAACTATGTTCAATAAAGAACAATTGAAATATGGATTAAGAATGAATTGGAGGTGCAGCCAAGATGGCAGAGAGTAGATAAATCTTTATCTGTGCTCCTTCTGGTGTAACTGAGATCAACAGCAAATCAAGCCTCTCAACTGGTTTTGAAGTTACAGAATTCACAAATATTTGGAGTGTAACAAATTTCCAGCAGTAGATATTTTGAAAGAACTTCAGAAAAGATTTGTTTAAACCAGGTAATGTAGAGGGAGAGGGAGGAGAAAAGGAGGTGGCTGAGCTCAGGCACAGAACAGGGACCTAGGGTGGTGTGGTGTCTGCATGCTGGGAGAATCTACAGGGATGCTCTTAGCCAAAATTCAGCAAAGTTGGCTACTCTTTCCTGGTTACAAGCCAGTGTATCAGCAGATTAACTATGAGACATTCAGTGCAAAAAAAAGGCAAATAGTGGGCCTCTGAACCCCAGAATGGTGCAGGCCGTGCCCACCCAACACTTGAAGGAAATGACCAGCACCAGTCCAGGGCAGCTTAAAGCCACTATCACCTGTTGGGGGAAGTTGAAAAAAATCTCCCTTTTGCCTTAAGAGCAGATCTGAAACTTTAAAAATGAGCAAAAAAGCAAAAAGAACTCTGACCATAGATAGCTTTTATGGAGAAAGAGAAGAACAGATCTCAAACACCAAGAATCCTAAAGCAAATCATCTTCAGATGAATCCCAAAGGGAGATATTAGTTGGTTCCCATCTCACAAGGCTCTTTTGGAAGAATTCAAAAAGGATCTTAAAAGGGAGAAAGGCAATGAGAACTTTGCAAGAGAAGCTGGAAAAGGAAACACAGAAATTAGCTGAAGAAAACTCCTTAAAAATAGATTTAGTGAAATGGAAAAATCATATAACTTCTTACAAAATATATTTAATGAAATGAAAAAAGCATATAATTCTTACAAAATAGATTTGAAAAAGAAACCAATTCATTGTAAAACAGAATTTGTGAAATTGAAAACAAAAAGAAAAACATCCAATGAACAAAACGCCTCTTTTAAAAGTTCAATTGGCCAAATGCAAAAGGAAATAAAAAAAGCTAACTGAAGAAAATAATTCATTAAAAATTAGAATCGAACAAATGGAAATGAATGACTCAATGAGATTTCAAGAATCATCAAACAAAACCAAAAAAATGAAAAAAACATAATGAAAATGTAAAATACCTCATTGAAAAAACAACTGACCTGAAAAATAGATCTAGGAGAAACAAGGTAAGAATTATGGGCCTTCTTGAAAACCATGATGAAAAAAAGAGCATAGGCATCATCTTCCAAGAAATCATCAGGGAAAACTGCCCTGAAGTTCTAGAACCAGAAGGTAACATAATCATTGAAAGAATTCACTGATTATCTCCTGAAAAAGACTCCCAAAAGAAAACTACTAGGAACATCATAGCTAAATTTCAGAATTATCATATCAGCAAGCATACAGAATAAAAAATTCAAATACTGAGGTGACACAATCAGGATTACTCAGGACCTAGCAGCTTCCACTTTAAAGAATCAAAGGGCCTGGAATATGATATTCCAAAAGACAAAGGAACTTGGATTACAGCCAAGGATCAACTTCCCAGTAAATTAACCATTATCTTTCAGGAAAAATGATGGGTATTTAATGAAACAGTTAAATTTCATTAATTTCTGATGAAAAGACCAGCGCTGAACAGAAAATCTGATCATCAATTACAGAAGTGAAGAGAAACATAAAAAAGTTTAAAAAAAAAGAAAGAAAAATAACTTTTTTTTTTAATTTAAAAAGCTTATATCTCCATATGGGAAGATTATCCATTAAACTGTTTAGACCTGTATTTCTGTTTGGGTATACTTAAAGGGTGCAGGTATAACCTGATTTTATTGTGATGATATAAAAAGGAAATTAGAGGAGGAAAGGGGATTCTACTAGAAGAAGAGGAAAATGAAGTTAAAATAGGGATAAATTATATCTCATGGAGAGGCAGAAAAAAACTTATTACAATTGAGGGAAAGAAAGGAGGGGAATGAATATTGTGTGAATCTTACTCTCATTAGATTTGGCTCAAAGAAAAAGTATCAGATATATTTAGTTTTGCAGAGAAACTTGTTTCACTCTATATGGAAGTAGGCGGGAAAAGGGAAAGGAAAGTGGGAGGATAATAGAAGGGAGAATAGAAGTAGAAAAGGAAAGGTATAAGAAAGGGGGAAGGGCTGTAAATGGCAAGGGCTATTTGAGGGAGATAGTCATCATAACTAAAATATTGGGGAGGAGGGAAAAGGGGAAAGGAAAACAGAAAAGTATAACCTGGGGAAAACAAAATGGTGGGATATACAAAGTTAGTAATTTAATTAGGAATGTAAATGGGATGAATTATCCCATAAAATGGAAGCAGATAGCAGTCTGGATTAAAAGCCCAAATCCTACAATATGTTGTTTATGAAAAACATGTTTAAAATAGAGTAATACATACAGAGTAAAGGTAAAAGGATGAAGCAGAATCTATTATGCTTGAGCTGAAGTAAAAAAATAAATAAATAAAAAGCAGGGGGTAGTGATTCTGACCTCAAATAAAGCAAAAGCAAAAATAGATCTTAATAAAAGAGATAAGGTAGGAAACTACATTTTGCTAAAGGGTACAATAGATAATGAAGTAATAGCCATACAAAACATGTATGCATCAAGTGGTATGGCATCCAAATTCCAGAGAAAAAAATTAAAAGATCTGCAAGAAGAATTAGATAGCAAACTATATGTGGGGCATCTTAACCTTTCTCTCTCAGAACTAGATAGATTGAACCACAAAATAAATAAAAAGAAGGTAAGGAAGTAAATAGAATTCTAGAAAAGTTAAGTGTGATAGACCTTTGGAGAAAATTGAATGGAGACAGAAAGGAATATAATTTTTTTTTCTTGGGAGTACATGGAACCTATACAAAAAATTGACTATGTAATAGGGCATAAAACCTCAAAAATAAAATGCAGAAAGGCAGAAATAATAACTGCATTTTTTTCAGATCATGGTGCAATATAAATTACTTGCAATAAAAAGCCAGGGGAAATAGACCAAAAATTTATTGAAAACTAGATAACCTAATTCTAAAGAATGAGTGGGTGAAACAACAAATCATAAAAGGAATAGATAATTTCATCCAAGAAAATGAAAATAATGAGACAACATAACAAAATTTATGGGATACAGTGGTTCTACATGAGAAGTAAGCATCTATCTATAGATAGATGCTTACTTGCATAAAATAGAGAAAGAGAAGATCAATGAATTGGACTTGCAACTAAAAAAAGCTAGAAAAAGAATAAATTAACCCCTGAAACAAATACTAAATTTTAAATTCTGAAAATAAAAGGCAAAATTTATAAAATTTAAAGTAAGAAAACTATTGAATGAATAAACAAAAGTAAGAGTTGGTTTTATGGGGGAAAAAAAAAAAGATAAACCTTTAGTTAATTTGATTAGAAAAAGGAAAGAAAAAAATCAAATTGTTAATATCAAAAATGAAAAGGGAGAACTTTCCACCAATGAAAGGGAAGTTAGAGAAATAATTAGGAGTTATTTTGTCCAAATATATATATAAATAAATCTGATAATCTAAGGGAAATGAAGGAATACTTACAAAATATAAATTTCCCAGATTAAAAGAAGAGGAAATAAATTATTTAAATAATCCTGTTTTGAAAAAGTAATTGAACAAACTTTTAATCAACTCCCTAAGAAAAAATCTTCAGGCCCAATTGGATTACATGTGAATTCTACCAAACATTTAAAGAACAATTGTTTCCAATAGTATGCAAAATATTTGGAAAAATAGGGAAAGGAGTCCTACTAAATTCCTTTTATGACACAGATATTGTGCTGATACCTAAATTAGGTAGAGTCAAAACAAAGAAAAAATTATAGACCACTATTTCTAATGAATATTGATGCAAAAATCTTAAATAAAATATTAGCAAAGAGATTACAGCAAGTCATCCCCAAGATAATACACCATGACCAAGTAGGATGTATACCAGGAATGCAGGACTAGTTCACTATTAGGAAAACTACTAGCATAATTGATTATATCAAAAACTAAACTAACAGAAATCATATGATTATCTCAAAAGATGAAAAAGCATTTGATAAAATCTAATCTCTATGAGAAACATTAGAGAGTATAGGAATAAATGGAGTTTTCCTTAAAAAGATCAGTGGAATGAACTGATGCTGAGTGAAACGAGCAGGGCTAGGAGATCATTATATACTTCAACAACAATACTATATGATGATCAATTCTGATGGACCTGGCCATCCTCAGCAATGAGATGAACCAAATCAGTTCCAATGGAGCAATAATGAACTGAACTAGCTACGCCCAGTGAAAAAACTCTGGGAGATGACTAAGAACCATACATTGAATTCCCAATCCCTATATTTTTGCCCACCTGCATTTTTGATTTCCTTCACAGGCTAATTGTACAATAATTTAGAGTCCGATTCTTTTTGTACAGAAAAATAATGGTTTGGTCATGTATACTTATTGTGTATCTAATTTATATTTTAATATATTTAACATCTACTAGTCAGCCAGCCATCTGGGGGAGGGGGTGGGGGGAAGGAAGTGGAAAACTGGAACAAGAGGTTTGACAATTGTCAATGCTGTAAAGTTACCCATACATATAACCTGTAAATAAAAGGCTATTAAAATAAAATAAAATAAAAAGATCAGTGGAATTTATTTAAAACTATCAGCAAGCCTCATACGTACTGGAGATAAGGGAGAATTATTCCTAATAAGATCAGGGGTGTTTTATGGGCCAGAACTTGAAACAAGGAGCTAAGTCAGTGGAATTGATAGAGGCAATAGTTATCTAATTTAGCATCATGCTTAACAGTTCTCTAATTCAGTACATGTACTTAGTACTTACTATAGTTCTACAAGATTCACACCTTTGATAAGAGAGCATATTTAAACTAAGACCCTCAGCCAGGATTCAATTGGGGAGATTCAGAAACCAGAGAAGGCAGGCAGGAGCTCAAGCTCTCAGAACCTAGGCCAGACTGAAAAACTCTCCAGAAAGCTGCCCAGCCCCAGGAAGGAGATAATAAAGGATCTGGACTATAAGAAAGCTAATCGGGGCCACAGGAAAGAAGACAAGACTTGGAAAGAAACAATAAAGGATTTGAACTTTAACCCCCAGCTACTCATGTGGTGATTACTAAACTGAAAGGAAGGCTGCCTCCAGAGACCCTAAGAAAACCCCAACAAGAGAATATTACATTTTAGAGAGAATATTACAGGGGTGAAACCAGATTGTCCACTATTACCATTATTAGAAATGTTAGCTTTGGCCATGAGAAGAAAAAGAGATTAAAGGGGTTAAATATGTAAGGAAGAAATCAAATTATGACTCTTTGCAGATGATATGATTGTATACTTAGAGAATCCTAGAGAATCAAGTAAAAACACAAATGAAATAAGATCTAATCAACTGGAAAAATATCAAGTGCTCATGGGTAGGCCAATCTAATATAATGAAAATGATAATACTATCTAAGTTAATCTATTTATTCAGTGTCATACCAAACTTTCAAGAAATTACTTTATGTATCTAAAAGAAATAATAACAAAGTTCATCTGAAAGAACAAATGGTCAAGAACTTCAAAGAAATTAATGAAACAATGAAAATGAAGATGGCCTACCTAGCTGTACCAGACCAGACTATATTGTAAATCAGTAGTCGTCAAAACCATTTGGTACTGGTTAAGAAATGGTAGTTGATTCATGGAATAGGTTGGGTTTACAGGACAAAATAGTCAATGACTATTGTACTCTAGTGTTGACAAACCCCAAAACCCCAGCTTTTGAGATAAGTACTCATTATTTTACAAAAACTTCTGGGAAAATTGAAATTAGTATGGCAGAAACTAGGCATTGACCAACATCTAACATTCTATACCAAGACATGGTCAAAGTGGGTCTATGATTTAGACATGAAGAGTGATATGATAAAGAAAATAAAAGAACAGAGGATAATTTATCTCCCAGATCTATGAATAAAGAAGGAATTTGTGGCCAAAGAACTGAAGTACATTATTGAATACAAAATGGATAATTCTGATTGTATTAAGCAAAAAAAGTTTTGTACAAACAAAACCAATACAGACAAGATTAGGAGGGAAGCAATAAACTGGGGAAAGTGTTTACATTCAAGAGTTCTGATAAAGACCTCATTTCTAAAATAGAGAATTGACTTAAATTTATAAGAATTCAAGCCATTCTCGAATTGATAAATGGTTAAAGAATATGTACAGACAATTTTCAAATGAAGAAATTAAAACCATTTCTAGTTGTATAAAAGTGCTCTAAATCACTATTGATCAGAGAAATGCAAATTAAGATAACTCTGAAGTACCACTACATACTTCTCAGATTGGCTAAAATGAGAGGAAAAGACATTGATGAATGTTGAAAGGAATGTGGGAAAACTGGGACACTAATACATTGCTGATGGACTGTGAACTGATTCAAGCATTCTCAATAGCAATTTGGAATTATGACCAAAGGGCTATTAAATTGTGCATACCCTTTGATCCATCAGTGTTTCTACTGGGCTTGTATCCCAAAGAGATCATAAAGGAGGAAAAGGGACTTTCCCTTTGTGCAAAAATGTTTGTAGCAGCCATTTTTTTTTGTGGCAAAGACCTGGTAACTGAGTGAATGTCCATCATTTGGAGAAGGATTGAATAAGTTATGATATATGAATGTTTTGGAATATTATTATTCTATAAGAAACAATCAGCAGATGACTTCAGAAAGTGTTGGACAGAGTTGCCAAGTGAACTGATGCCAAGTGATGTGTGTACAACCAAGAGAACATTGTATACAGCAAAAAGAAGAATATGAAATGATCAGTTCTGATGGCCATGGTTCTTTTTAACTAAGAAGTAATTCAGGCTAATTCCAATAGACATTGTGCAGAGAATCATTTGCATACAGAAAGAGGACTATGAGGACTGAATGTGGATCACAACGTATTATTTTCACCTTTTTTGGTGGTGTTTGCTTGCTTTTTGTTTTTTTCTAATTTTTTTTCTGTTTGATCTGATTTTTCTTGTGCAGCATGATAATTGAAGAAATATGTATAGAAGAATCATACATATATTGGATTTTTTCTGTCTAGTGGAGGTGGTGAGGAAAGGGAGGGAGAAAAATTTGGAACACAGAGTTTTGCAAAGGTGAATGTTGAAAATTATCTTTTCATATTTTTAAATTTTTATTTATTTAATATTTCCCCTAATTACATTCAAAACAATTTTACATTTATCTTTTTTTGTATTATAGCTTTTTATTTATAAAACATATATATGCATGAGTAATTTTTCAACATTGACTCTTCCAAAAATTTCTGTTCCAACTTTTCCCCTCCTTCATGCATTCCCTCCCCTAGATAGCAGGTAATCCAATACATTTTACATTTATTTTAAAGATTTTTTTTTTAGTTCTAGGTTCTCTCTCTTATCCTCACCCACATTTAATAAAACCTATGTAAAATTATGCACAATATTTTCATAAAAGTCAATTTGTGAGAAAACATAGATATCCCACCCTAATGAAAATAAAAACTCTCAAGAGAAATTAAGTTAAAAAGAGAGAGATAAAGAGAGAAACAGAAAATGCCTCAATCTATATTTAGACTCAGAAAATTCCTTTTCTGGGTACTAATAGGATTTTTTTTTCATCATAAATCCTTCAGAGTAATTGTGGATGATTGCACTACTGAGAAGAACTAAGTCACTAATAGCTGGTCATCTTAGAATATTGCCATTATTTTGTATACAGTATATTTCACTTTGTTCATGGAGGACTTTCCAGGTTTATTTTTTAAAGTTATTACTTCAAAAAGAAAATTTAGAGTAATAAGAAAAAATAACTGAATACCAATTTATCATTTGAAGTGGAATAAAATATATTTTTAACACTATAGTCAATCTATGGGTTTTGTTCTGAAGCAGTGAATTTATTGCTTTGTTGATTGAATTTAGGACTATATAGTTCACTTAAACTGGATTCAGGTACACACAGAAATATTTGGATGATATGCTGGGGAGATATCTTATAATTATAAATTGAATGTATAAAACTGATATATGATGAGTTATATGTCTACATCCTTGTTCATTAACATCCAAAGAAAAATAGGATGGCTCTTTTATTTAAATTAATTCATTCACTTAACAAACATCTTATATAGTTTTATATACACTGTTAGATTCAAATAATCTAGTTTAAGAAAATGTACTTATTACCTGTTGAATCTTGGAACAGTTATTTTACTTCTTTATTTATACTTTTTTATTATTTATCTGTATTATTATATTTACTTCTTTAAGCCTTTGGCTTCTCATCTATAAAATGAATGACTTGGACTCTAAAGTATCTTTGGATAATTATTTATTGAATTTCTACAATGTTCATGATAATATTGAACATAAAAAAATAAACAATATATTATTTGACCTCATAGAACCCCATTACAATTATTTTGTAAATGATTAGAATGAAATTGGGTGGTAGACTTTTCATCTAAAAAACGAGCCTTCTGTAAGAAAGAATAATCTTTAAAAGGGATCTGATGGTAACTTATTCCTTTGGGACAATTCAGCTAATTTGAATTAAGCCCTCATCAATTTACATGTAGGGACTTAAAGGATGCAACAAGTAATTTTCTCTGTTTTTGGAGGGGAGGTTACAGTCGGTAATTTATTGACTCTAAGAATGACATGATTGATGCCAATCTAGTTAAGAAGAATGATAGGATATTGCCAGGCAAAAATACAGTCTTTCAGTCTTTAGTCCTCTTTTCCCAAGAGACTGTTCATTGTTATAAGTTGTAAGATTATTGATAGTCATCTCATCTAGTCTTGGTTTAAATTGCTTTCTGAGAAATACATGCTGAAATCTTGTGAATGATGTCAATTTTCCAAAATCTAGTGACAACTTATGTCCACACACTTCTTTATCTGTGAGGTTAGTCACCCAGCAAATCTTGACTGTTCATGAATTAACATGATCTGTGATCATCATTTCAAAAAAACCAATAATAAAGAATGAGTCGCATTCCTACCATGTTGCATTCCCCCAGTGTATACCCTTTTCCCTCTAGTCTCCTGATTTTATTTGTAACCTCATTTTCACTTTCATTTTTGGCAATGCATTATGGCTATGGATAAAAACAAGAGATATGATGTTGTAATGTTCTGATTGGCTTTCTGGAGGTCTCAGGACTAGCCTTGGTTTCAGCAGAATAATCACCACAAGAATAGTCAACCAAACTGCCAAAACATTATTTTGTAGAACTAGAAAAATAATAATAAAACTAATCTGGAAAAACAAAGATCAAGAATACTGAAGGAATTAATGAAAAAAAATTACAAAGGAGGGTGGCTTAGCAGTACCAGATCTAAAACTATATTACAAAGCACCAGTTATCTAAAGCATCTGGTACTGGCTAAGAAATAGAGTAGTGGATCAGTGGAATAGATTATATACACACAACACAATAATTGAGGCCTTCTAGTATTTGATAAACTCCCAAACTCCAGCTTCTGGAATAAGAACTCACTATTTGACAAAAATTTCTGAGAAAACTGGAAAATAATATGTCAGAAACCCAGTGTAGACCTACATCTCACATCTCATACCAAAATAAGGTCAAAATAGGTACATGATTTGGGCATAAAGGATGATAACATAAACAAATTAGGAGAGCAAGGGATAATTTACCTATCACATCTTTGGAGAAGGGAGAAATTTATGACCAAAGAATAACTAGAGAACATTATGAAAAGCAAAATGGACAACTTTGATTACACTAAATTAAAAAGTTTTTGTAGAAACAAAACCAACAGAAACAAGATTAAAAAGAAAATACAAAGATGGAAATAAAATCTTTACAGCCAGTGTTTCTGATGCCTCATTTCTAAAATATATAAAGAAATGCTTCGAATTTATACTACAAATCATTCCTTGTTGAGGGCCACATATAGTGGGGTACCCTGGATGAGGTATAAGACCCTTTAGTCCAATAAAAGAAACCCTGCTGACACTGTCTGGTTTAGCTCCCTATCTCTCCCTAAGGGCTCTCTGCTTTCCTGAGAAGTCAGCAACCGTGACAACTTGTTAGTAATTAAAGCAGAGTTATATGGAGTGATAAAGAGATATTTACACACAAAAGCAAGTTGTTTATGTGGTCCCACATGTGCAGTAGATAGTTAGAGCATGTGCTATAGTTATGTAAGGGTATTAGGATATATAAGACTGAGAGAATTTGGAATAAACTGACTCCATGTTTGATCAGCCATATGGATCCTACCCCTTCACTCCTCTCCTAACATCAAGGACTCAGGCTGGTACCAAGATGCTCCAGAGAGCTAGTGTGGACATCACAATTCCCAATTGATAAATGGTCACAAGATATGAACAGACAGTTTTCAGATGATGAAATTAAAGTCATCTATAGTTATATTTTTAAAATGCTCTAAATCACTGTTGATTAGAAAAATGCAAATTAAAACAACTCTGAGGTACCACCTCATACCTCTCAGATTGGCTAAGATGACAAGATCATGATAAATGTTGGAGGGGATGTGGGAAAACTGGGACAGTAATGAATTATTGGTATAGTTGTAGAACGATCCAACCATTCTGGAGAGCAAACTGGAACCGTGCTCAAAGGGCGATCAAATTGTACATACCCTTTGACCTAGCAATGCCACTATTGGGTCTGTGTCCCCAAAAAGTCATAAAGGGGGGAAAGGGCTCACATTTTCAAAAAATGTTTGTAGCAGCTCTTTTTGTGGTGATGAAGAATTGAAAAAATGAGTAGATGTCCATCAACTGAGGAATGGCTGAACAAGTTGTGTTATATGAAAATGATGGAATATTATTGTTCTATAAAAAATGATGAACAAACTGATTTCAAAAAAGCCTGGAGAGATTTATATGAATTGATGCTGAATGAAACAAGCAGAACCAGGAATAAATTGTATACTACTATAACAGCAAGAATGTGCAATGATTAACTGTGAAGGACTTGGCTCTTCTTAGTGGTTCGGTGATTCAAAGCAGTCCCAATAGACTTTGGACAGAAAATGCCATCTTCATCCAGAAAAAAGAACTATGGAGATTTAGTATGACAAATATATGTTTAGAAGAATTACACACATTTAGCCTATATCGGATTGCTTGTTGACTTGGGGAGGGAAGGAGTGGGAGGGAGAAAACTTTGGGACACCAAGTTTTGCAAAGGTGAATTTTGAAAGCTATCTTTGCATGCATTTGTAAAAATAAAATACTATTAGAAGAAAAATGAATGTTCAAGTTATTTTTACATGTAATTGGAAAAATAAAATACTTTTAAAAGAAAAAAAAGAACTATGAAGAACATATTATGTTCATTTCTTTTTTCTGTTTTTATAGAAAACATCTAGTTTTTCCCTTTTGCTGTGATTTTTCTCTCCCAGCATGATTCATAAAGCAATATATAATAGCAAGAGCAAGATTATGCAATGATTAATTCTGATGGATATTGCTCTTTTCAATAGTGAAGTTATTCAGGCCAGTTTCAATGGTCTTGTGATGAAAAAAGCAATCTGCACCCAGAGAGAGAACTGTGAGGACTGAGTGCAGATCCAGCATTTTCACTATTTTGTTGTTGTTTGCTTGCTTTTTGTTTTTTTTTTTTTCTTATTTTTTTTCTTTTGGATCTGATTTTTCTTGTGCAGTATTATAATTGTGGAAATATGTCTAGAAAAAGTGCATGTTTAACATATATTGGATCACTTGCCATCTGGGGAAGGAGTGGGCATAAAGGAAGGGAAAAAATTGGAACACAAGATTTTGCAAGGATATATATTTTGCAAAAGTAAAAATTATCTATGCATGTTTTGAAGATAAAAGTCTTTAATAAAAAATTTTTAAACTAAAAATATTGTATATTTAAAATAAATTTAAAAATTAAAAAAAATTTAAATATTGCTCAAGTCTGGAAAAAAAAGTTAATGGATCACTAGGATGCCATGATTTAAAAAAAAAAAAACCTTGACGTCATTTTTCAAAAATTTTCAAGAAAGGTGATTAGACAAGGGAAAGGATAACAGAAAGAAAAACAATGGGAGAGATTGCAGCAAAATGCTTTTGATGAAAGACAAGGTAAAAAGAGAGAGAATAGAATAAACAGGACGAAAATAGTTAGCAAAAATAATTGTGTGTGTGGGGGAAATGAGGCAAATTTCTCTGATACTGACCTCTTTTCTCATACATATGGAGAACTGAGGCAAATTTATAAAAATAAGAGCCATTCCTTTACTGATAAATGATCAAAAGATAAAAAGTTTTCAGATGAAGTAATCATAGCTATCTATAGCCATATGAAAAATGCTTTAAGTCACTTTTGATTGGAGAAATAAATATTTAAACAATTCTAAAGTACTACCACACACCTATTAGATAAGCAAATAAGACAGAAAGAAAATGACGAATGTTGGAGAGAATATGAGGAAAATGAAACATCAGTGCATTGTTGATGGAGATGTGAACTGATTCAACCATTTAATAAGCAATTTGGAGCTATGCCCAAAGGGCTATAAAAGCATGCAAACTCTGATCTAGCAATAACACTTCTAAAGAGATAAAAACAAAAAAATATGCAAAAATATTTATATCAGCTTTTTTCTGGGGGCAAGCAATTGGAAATTGAGAGGATGCTCCTCAATTGGGGAATGGATTAATAAATTGTGGCATGTGATTATGGTACAATACTATTGTGCTAGAAGAAATGATGAGTAGGATGCTCTCTGAAAAACCTGGGAAAATTTCCATGAGCTGATACAAAGAGAAGTGCATTGTATAAAAAAGAACAGCAATATTGTAAGATGCCAGCTGTGAATGACATAACTATTCTTAGCAAAACAAAGATCTAAGACTACTCTGAAATGATGAAAATGCTATCCACACCTAGAGAAAGAAGCAATGGTATCTATATGCAGATTAATGTATATTTTTAACTTTATTTTTGTGGAGGATTTTTTTCTATGTTTTCTTTTACAATATAACTATTATGGAAATGTTTTGCATAATTACACATATATAACCTATATTGAATTGTTTGGATTCTCAGTGCAAGCAATATGGGGTGGTGGGCAGGGAGGAAGGGAAAAAATTTAGAACTCAATATTTTGTTTTATTTTGCTAAAGCTTTTTATTTACAAAACCTATGCATGGGTAATTTTTCAACATTGACCTTTGCAAAACTTTCTGTTCCAAATTTTTCCCTCCTTCCCCTCACCCCCTCCCCTAGATGCCACAAACAATTTTACACATATGGGTCCCTTTCCTTCCTTTAAGATCTTTTTGGGATATAAGCCCAATAGAAACACTACTGGGTCAGAATATGCACAGCTTGATAACTTTTTGAGCATAGTTCCAAATTGCTCTCCAGAATTGTATCCATTCACAGTTTCACTGACAATGTATCAGTGTCCCACTTTTCCCACATCCCCTCCAACATTCATCATTATCTTTTCCTGTCATCTTAGCCAATCTGACAGGTCTGTATGGTTTCTTAGAGTTGTCTTAATTTGCATTTCTCTGATCAATAGTGATTTGGAGCACTTTTTCATATGACTAGAAATAGTTTCAATTTCTTCATTTGAAAATTGTCTGTTCATATCTTTTGACCATTTATCAATTGGAGAATGGCTTGAATTCTTATAAATTTGAGAACTTAATATTTTAAAAATAAATACTAAAAATTATTTTTTTTATATAATTGGGGAAAATAAAGTACTAAAGGAGAAAAGAAAAAAAAAAAAACCCAGATGGGATCACAGAGTTAGACATTACAGAAATGACTGAGCAACAACAATTTTACTTTGTGTACTATATTTTATGGGTTATTTCATGGTAACTGTGTTAGAAAAAGTATACATTATCAGAATTAATTTTTTACAAAGAATTATATGCAGAAAAGTATATTTTCTTTGATATTCAATAAAAGGCTACAGTTTTTGATGATCATAGGAACCTAACTCCTATTTCCCATAGGCTCAATGTATCAGCGTTTTGAATTTCACACTATTTTCTAGGAACATAATCCCCCGCAAAAGTTGAGAGCCAACTACATTTGCAAAGTGCTTAGCATAGTTTCTGGAATATAATAAGCACTTTATAAGTGTTTATTTTCTTCCCACCTCCAGGTTCTCAATTGCACACTCAGCCCCTCTTATCTTGTCCCAGCTCCATATTCACTGAAAAATTTAAAGTAATTAAAGGGAACTTTCAATTCCTCTCCTTTATCTCTCAAAACTTCTCAGTATCATCATTTCATCTGTACTCTTTCCTTCATTTGTAGGAGATAAATCTTTACTCCTTTCTCTTTACACTGAATTCTATTGTTTACATTTCTTCCATGACTTCTGGCAGTCATCCCTTTTACCTTACACATTTTCAACCTCTTCCATTCCAGTAAGCTATTTTTGTTTGTGTATATACATATATATAATATATATGTTCTACTATATACTATATATTAATATATGTATATATATATATATATATATATATTCTATTCTCACTTCTAAAACAACTGGGAGAAGGGGCTATTCTTGACTCTCTTGCTCCACCTTTTCCTTCCACTTTGTTATCAAACTACTTTTAAAGTTTGTCTACATGAAGACCAGCTCTTCACTATTTATATATTTTTAAACCCAATAACTTAGTTTTAACCTTTGATACCTTTCTGAAAACCTTATTGATAGCCAATGATCTTTTAATTACTAAATCTGATGATCTTTTTTTAGACTTCATCCATATAATAAAAAAACTTTAACATTATTGACAGTTTCCTTGTTTCTGTATACTCTTTCTTGCCTTCAGAAATACTATGCTTTCTCAGTTCTCATTCTCCCTCTTTAACTGCTCTCTGTATTTGTTGGGTTATATTTTTAATAATCTTTTAAAGTGGTTGCTTTTCAGTGATGACTTTTCTTTGTTTTTCTCCATATCCCCTCCTATGGGAATCTCCTTTATTTTCATTGCTTCACCAATCACCTCAAACTAGACCAATCCCAAATCTATTATCTGTATTGCTGAGATTCTTTTGAGGCAGTTAGGGTGGCACAGTGCACCTTGGTGTTAGACTCCACTAGAGTTTGGAGCCTGAAATTAGGACGACCAGAATTCAAATCCAACCTTACTAAATGTCTGATCCTGGACAAGTTACTTAATATTTGTTGATCTTAGTTTCCTCAACTATAAAATAAAGATGATAATAATAGCACCGGACTTGCTAGCTTGCTCTGAAGATAAATGGGGTAATATTTATTTATTTAGGCAATTGGGGTCAAGTTGACTTGCCAGGATCCCTCAGCCAGTTAATGTTAAGTGTCTGAGGTCCGATTTGAACCCAGGTACTCCTGACTTCAGGGCTGGTGCTCTATCCATTACACCAATTAGCTGCCCCCTGAGGTATTATTTGTAAAAGTCTTAACACTGTGTTTAGCACCTTAGTAGATGAATAGTTGATGCTTAATAAATACTCATTCTCTTTCCTCACCCACCCCTTTTAAGCATCAGACCCAAATTTCCAACTGCTCAACAAAACAAACATTTGGCATAAAAAGTACACTGGACTTCATGTAACAGAACATGTGTTCAAATTGTTAAATACTGCCTATGTTCACTTATTAGAAGTCATTTTACTTACTTGAATCTCCAATTGGCATCCCAAGGTAAACCTGTATAAAACCAGTTTTATTATCTTTGTTGCTAAACTGACATATCCTTTTTGAATTCACTTAATTAATGTCAAAGGCACTATCTTTTATCCAATTAACAACACTGCTTCAGGAATAGAGCTTTTGTTGTGGCTGCTGTTGTTTTTGATACAATTGTGTTTTGCTTCTATCCAATAATTCTTGGGATCTTTTAGAGCAAATGGATTGTATTGGTGAGTGAGCATTGTTCAATAAATATTTGAGTTTTCTAGTATGAGAGAGCATGAAATATTAAACGAATATATGCAAATACCTTTACTTTTTGAGGAAAGCTTTAGTTCAGTACAAACATGCACATCTTGAAAGAATGATTCCTATAAATCAACAATATGATTCTTTTTTTTTATTTATTTAATAGCCTTTTATTTACAGGATATATACATGGGTAACTTTACAGCATTAACAATTGCCAAGCCTCTTGTTCCAATTTTTCACCTCTTACCCCCCCACCCCCTCCCCTAGATCGCAGGATGACCAGTAGATGTTAAATATATTAAAATATAAATTAGATACACAATAAGTATACCTGACCAAAACATTATTTTGCTGTAGAAAAAGAATCAGACTCTGAAATATTGTACAATTAGCTTGTGAGGGAAATCAAAAATGCAGGTGTGCATAAATATAGGGATTGGGAATTCAATGTAATGGTTTTTAGTCATCTCCCAGAGTTCTTTTTCTGGGCATAGCTAGTTCAATTCATTACTGCTCCATTAGAAATGATTTGGTTGATCTCGTTGTTGAGGATGGCCTGATCCATCAGAACTGGTCATCATATAGTATTGTTGTTGAAGTATATAATGATCTCCTGGTCCTGCTCATTTCACTCAGCATCAGTTCATGTAAGTCTCTCCAGGCCTTTCTGAAATTATCCTGTTGGTCATTTCTTACAGAACAGTAATATTCCATAATTTTCATATACCACAATTTATTCAACCATATAATAAAGATGACAATATTACCTAAACTAATCTATTTATTTAGTGCTATACCAATCAGACTCCCAAAAAACTATTTTAATGACCTAGAAAAAATAACAACAAAGTTCATATGGAAAAACAAAAGGTCAAGAATTTCAAGGGAATTAATGAAAAAAAAATCAAATGATGGTGGCTTAGCTGTACCAGATCTAAAATTATATTATAGAGCAGCAGTTACCAAAACTATTTGGTATTGGCTAAGGAATAGATTAGTTGATCAGTGGAATAGATTAGGTTCAAGGGACAAAACAGTCAACAAATATAGCAACCTAGTCTTTGACAAACCCAAAGATCCCAGCTTTTGGGATAAGAACTTACTGTTTGATAAAAATTGCTGGGAAAATTGGAAACTAATATGGCAGAAACTAGGCATTGATCCATACTTAACGCCATACACCAAGATAAGGTCAAAATGGGTTCATGACCTAGGCATAAAGAATGAAATTATTAATAAATTAGAGGAACATAGAATAGTTTACCTCTCAGACCTGTGGAAGGGGAAGGTCTTTATGACCAAAGCAGAACTAGAGATCATTACTGATCACAAAACAATATGATTCTTAACAAATCTTCTATAGGTACAGTCAGACATTCCTTTGAAGAGTATGGTCTCCTAATTGCCAAATCCAGTAGCTTTTCTTTTGTCCCTGCCTATAGCTTACTTTGTATATATTTGTTAGCATGATGTCCACTGTATTAGATTGTAAGCTCCTTAAGGTCAGGGACAGTATTTTGATTTTTTTGTATCCAAAGTCTTAGCACAGTATCTAGCAGTTAAGTGTTCTTTTTTTCCCCCTTTATTTGTTTATTTTAACACACATTGCTTTATGAATCACATTGGGAGAGAATGATCAGAACAAAAGGGAAAAACCATGGGAGAGATTAAAAAAACAGAAAAAAGAAGTGAACATAGCATATATTGACTTACATTCAATCTCCTTTGTTCTTTTTCTGGTTGCAGATGGCATTTTCTGTACAAAGTCTATTGGGCTTGCTTTGAATCACTGAACCACTGGGAAGAACTAAATTTTTCATTGTTGATCATTGCACATTCTTGATGTTATTGCATACAATGTATTCCTGGTTCTGCTTGTTTCACTCAGAATCAATTCATGTAAACCAGACCTTTCTAAAATCACCTTGTTCATTATTTTTTATAGAACATTAACATTCCATTACTTTCATATACCACAACTTGTTCAGTTATTCCTCAGTTGATGGCCATCTAACATTTTCCACTTCTTTGCTACTACAAAAGGAGTTTGATACCACAAACATTTTTGCACATGTGGGTCCTTTATGATTTCCTTGGGATACAGACTAAGTGGTGGCACTCCCAGATCAAAGGATACGTACAGTGTACCCTTTGAGTACAATTCCAGATTATTCTCTAGAATGGTTAAATCATTTCACAACTGCACCAACAATGCATTGGTGTTCCAGTTTTCACACATCCCCTCCAACATTTATCATTATCTTTTCCTGTCATCTTAACCAAACTGAGAGGTATGTAGTGGTATCTCAGAGTTGTTTTAATTTGCATTTCTCTAATCAATAATGATTTAGAGCATTTTTTCATATGATTTTAGATGGCTTTAATTTCATCACTTGAAAATTGTCTGTTCTATCCTTTAAGCATTTATCAATTGGGGAATGACTTGTATTCTTATACATTTGACATAATTTCTTATATATTTTAGAAATGATATCTTTATCAGAAATACTGACTGTAAAGATGTTTTCCCAGTTTTATACTTCCTTTTTAATCTTATTTTTGTTGGTTTTGTTGTGCAAAATTTTTTTTTGTTTGATGTAATCAAAATTGTCCATTTTACCTTTCATAAGGCTCTCCAGCTCTTCTTTGGTCATAAATTCTTCCCTTCTCCAAAGATCTGATAAGTACATTGCCTCTTGTTTTGCTAATTTGTTTATGGTATCATGTTTTTATGCCCAAATCATGCATCCATTTTGACGTTATTTTGTATGGATTGTGAGATGTAGGTCTACACTGAGTTTCTGACATGTTAGATGCCTCTAGAATCTCAGCAGGAAAGTTGTCTTCTTCTTTCATTGTAAAAACTTATCACTGGTTATGGTATCTCGAATAGATGATATTATACTCTCTTTCCTCTTTCATTTTGGTTTCTTTTGGTGCTAAATATTCCTCTGCTAGATAAGAGAAAAACATTTGCCATTAATATGCATTTGAGTTAGTATTTGGACATGATAGTTTGAAGATTTATGCAAGTCTGGAATAAAAATCTGTGGATTCATCTAGAATCTCTGGGAAGCTGGAAAATAAAGAGAGGAATAAAGAATCAATCTGACCCAGGGTATTCCCAACTAGTAACATGCCTCAGCTAAATAGTATTCACTCAACCCAAACTGATAAACAGTTGAGATAAAAGAGAGAAATTTTAGTCTTATACCTTCATTCCCCCCGAAAATGTGTCAGGAAAAAATGGGGATAGATACTACTTCAGCTTTTCCTGGGTTTCTATACTCCTGGCACCTAATCCTATACAACAAATGAATGAACTAAAGTTTCCCCATTTAGGGGATAGTTAAACTTAGAACCAAGAATGTCCAATCCTATTAAAAACAAAGTTGACCCTTCTGTCCATTTATGAAATTCAGTGTTGCTCCCTTTTCTAAAATCTATTTTCCTGGATCTCATTACTTGATCTCCTGAAATACCCAATAATTAGAAAGATTAATGAGTATAGGGCTTTCGTTGTCATTAGGAAGACGTGTTCAAGTTCTGTCTATTTGTGTGATCATCTGCAAATTATTTAAATTCTGCATTCCTTATAAAACTCACTAAGTTAAAAGTGAGTTGGCAGACAAAATAGGAGGGTCTTTTCATATCTGGGAGCATCACAAAGTGATTAAGTCATAGGTCTAGGCACTCCCTTAAAGTAACATTGTGGACCCATTCTTATTAAAAATATTAGAGAGGACAGGAATACATAGAGTTTTCCTTAAAATAATGAGCAGCATCTATCTGAAACCATTAGCAGGTATTCTTATTATGTGCAGAAGCTAGAAACTTTCCCAGTAAGATCAGGGATGTAACAAGGATGCCTATGATCACCACTATTATTCCATATTATGCTAGAAATGTTGGCTTTAGCAATAAGAAAATATACTTTACAGCATTCTAGAAAATGGGATATCCATCAGATCTTTGAAGAAGGGAGGGATTTAGGGTCTAAGAGGAACTAGAGGATGTTATAAAGTGTGAAATGGACAACTTTGATAATATTACATTAAAAAAACTTTTGCACAAACAAAACCAACACAGTCAAGATTAGAAGGAAAGCACAAAGTTGGGGGAAATTTTTTTTATAGCTATTGTTTCTTATAAACATTTTATTTCTAAAATACATAAAGAATTGGGTTAAATTTATAAGAATACAAGTTGCTCCCCAATTGCAAAATGGTCAAAGGATATGAACAGACAATTTTCAGATGAAGAAATTAAAGGCATTGATAATCATATGAAAAAAATGCTCTAAATCACTATTGATTAGAGAAAAGCAAAATAAGTAACTCTGAAGTAATACCTCACACATGTCAGATGAGCTAAGAAGACAAGAAAAGATAATGATAAATATTGGTGAGGATGTAAAAAAACTGGGACACTAATACATTATTGGTGGAGATATGAAATGATCCAACCATTCTGGAGAGCAATTTGGAACTATGCCCAAAGGCTATACATCTGAGTATATCCTTTGAACCAGCACTGCCACTACTGGATCAGTATTCCAAGGAAATAATAAAGGAGAGAAAAGAATCTCCTGGGCAAAAATGTTTGTACCAGCTCTTTTTGTGGTGGCAAAGAATTGGAAAATTTGTAGATGCCCATCAACTGGGGAATGGCTGAATAAGTTGTGGTATATAAAGGTAATGGAATATTATTGTTCTATAAAAAATAATGAACTGATTTTGAGGCCGATTTTAGAAAGCCTTGGAAATATTTACATGAGCTGATGCTGAGTGAAATAAGCACCACCAGGAATACGTTGTAGTAACAGCAAGATTGTGGGATGACCAATTATGACAGATTTGGTTCTTCTGAGTGGTTTAGTGATAAAAAGCAATTCTATCTGGATAGAAAATGCCATCTGCATCCAGAAAGAGAATTTTGGAGACTGAATGCAAATCAACAAATGCTGTTCACTTTTTTCTGTTTTATTTTTCTCATGGTTTTTCCCCTTTGTTCTGATTTTTTTTTTGTTTTGTGATTGTTGTGGTTGTTGGTAGCTAGGTGGTACAGTAGATAAAAAGCTGGATCTAAAATCAAGAAGACTTACATTCTTCTGAGTTAAATCTACCTCAGATGTTTACTAACTGTGTGATACTAGGCAAGCTACTCAATCCTTTTTGCCTCAATTCCTCATCTATAAAATGATATGGAGAATTCAATTACAAACCACTTCAGTATCTTTGGCAAGGAAGCACAAATCGAGTCACAGAGAGTTGGAAATGAAGAATATGATTGAACAAAACAACTATATCCTACTCTTTAAAAATGAGACATAAATCAATAATTATTTTACAAAGTACTGTATATAAGTAAACCTCTGGGGTGATCTGTAATTCTTTTATCTGTTTCAGTTACTATATTACATCACATCTGCAACATTTATCATAGGATTGGGTTCTTGGTGGCCCATCCTTAAAAGAAGAGCTAACTGAGATGAAATGATTTGACCAAGATCACAAGATCTTGAAGAAGATTTGAATCAAAGTACCCAAATCATTTTCTTTCAAGAATACCACATTTTCGACCTTATACTTAAATTTTCCCTTCCATTGCCACTACCACTACCCTATTATAAGCCATCGAAATATCCTCCTATTTTCCTCACTTTCAATATCTCCTATTTATAATTGGAGTAGTTAGGTAGCACAGGGGATGCAGTATCAAACTTGGAATCAGGAAGAATTAAGTTCAAATCCAGCATTAGACACTTACCAGTTCTGTAATTCTAAGCAAGTTACTTGATCTCTGTTTGTCTCAGTTTCCTCACCAGTAAAATAGGAATGATAATAGCACCTGCTCCCAAGATTGTTGTGAGGATAAAATGAAATACTAATTGTAAAAATATTAATAGTATATAAGCACTATATAAATGTTAGCTATTATTATTTTGATAATCCATTATGTATTGATCTGATCATGTCATTCTTTTGCTAAACTTTTTTTCAGTGATTTCCTATTTTCTTTTGAATAAATCTCAAACTCCTTTGCCTGACATATCTCCATTTTTAACTTACAGTATAGTCTATTCTCCAACAAAACTGGGCTTTCTGTTTCCTAATGTCATCTTACACTTCCATGTCTTTGTCTTTGCTCATATTCTCTCCTAAAGTAACAGTACTCCTTTTCCCTTTCTTTACTAGTCCTTTAAAGCCAAATTCAACTGTTATCTCTTCCATTAAATTGTTCTTAATTCCTCTAACAACAACCTTTTTCTTCATGAACATCTCCATTATATCTCTGTAACACAATGGAAGTTATACTAGATTGTGTCTGACAACTCTTTTAAGTCTGGATTTATAAGCCTATGAACTAATATGCTCAATGTCATTCAGGCAATATGTCACAGAGCAAAACAATCTAATTTCAAGTCTTCTTAGACTGTAACCAGTGTTATTTCCACTGTATTTGAAAGATATAAAGTGTTTAAGAGTTATCTAATATGTCCTTGTTTCATCTTGTTCATGAATATGGAAAATGAATGAGACTCAGAAGGAAAGTTTTGAAAATGGTAGGTAGAAATCTTTAGAGCAAGGGGAAAATTGAACATGAGACAGAGTAGTTTAAGAAGGAAAAAAATGAGTCAGAAAGGGGATCCTGAAAATGCTGAAGTCCAAGGTTGCCAACTTTTCAGTTTGGTCAAATGCTGACCCTACTTATTATGTCTACAGCTTGTTACTCTTTTCATTCCTGCTTCTCGTAGTCTTTGTAGGTCTGAAACTTTACACTGGAAAGAGCATTTCCTTTTCTTAGTTGTTGGAGCCATACACCAGGTTGTCTTGTTAAGGTCTATCAGCTGCGCTTCTTTCCCAGCCACCTCCAGGTAGAGGGCATTGCTAGAGGCTATGTTTCTGTGAATTCTGCCTGTGATTAGCCTAGTCAGATCCCTAATCAACAGCTGTCTGCTTTTCCTGTCTACTATCATCGAGCCACTCATAAGGGGGCAATTATCCTTGAGTTTCCCATCTACAATACTCCAGGGACTTAAGAATAGATCCTTCTTGTACCATCCCATTTCAAACTATTTACTGAGTTTATACCACAAAATAAATAAAGATTTAAGGTCTAGGGAAGAACAGTTGCATGTAAAATCCATGCAGTTTTTTTCATAAATAGGCATAGACTATATACATACATACATTGTGGATCAGGTGTTCCAACATATTCTGGGGGGCCAACTTTATCACTGGTTTTTACCCTTTCTGTTAGGTGTCTTGCTCTGTGGTTTTATGAGTCAAACAATTTATTTTCATTAATTAATTCATACCTAAATCCTATAACCTGGAAATGTGGTTTCTATCAATGGCATCTATGAAGCTTCCCTTCAACAAACAAGTTATATACTCTATAGAATTTTTTAAATTACATCACCATATCATATTGAGGATACTTGTTAAATAGAGGATGTGTCAAATGAATGAGATTAGCAAAAAAAGAGAAAAAGAAGAGTTGAAAACCAAGCTTGACCAAGAGATCAGCTTGACTTGGTCCCTGCATCTGCTCTGAAAACTACTATGGCCTAGAGCCACAGAGATTTAAATTAAACACAAAGGTCTCATTGTGAGATCTATTTGAAATACATTTTTATGTCAGAGGTTTCTGTTTATTAAGAAATGGAAAATCTACATTGGGAAACATTTTTTTCTGGATAATTTGTTCCCAATTAGGTGACACTTACTATGTGGGTCAATATTTATAACTGTACTCAAGGGTGGCCATTAGGTCCTCTTATAAGCATTTGGTCTTAGAAAGTGTCAACTATCGAGCAAGTTTTATTTACCCAGCAAAGGGTACATATAGATATATATGAATGGACAAAGAAGCAAAAAAAAAAAGTCCCTTTGAAGGAAGATAGGGAAGTAAGTGACTGCTGGAGGTCTAACTCAGACCTGTAGAATGGATCTCTTCATGTGAAATAATGATGATGATGATATAAAGAGACTGAGAGGCTGTTGTTGTCTGACCTCTCTCCTCTTCCCTCTACCTCTAATTTATTTCATTCCCCATCTTCAAGGAACATCTGAATAAGTAAAGGCTGCTTTGAAACTCCTTCAAGTGTTATGATTCACAGCTGTGGAGGCTCTAGGTGAATTGACCTTCCCCTTCATTTAGGCATGGTCTTTAACAAAAAAGTGTGGGAACCATTTAAAGTGGAGACTTGCACCAGCTTTGTGACTCAAAATACTGCTTTCAATAAGACTTTAGTAAGAGACAAGATCAAAGGTTCACCAGTGGTGATATATCTCCTATCATTTCTTGTTGTATATCTATCTTCTGGTCATTCACTTTTGCTTAGATCTATTTCTACAGATGTGACCACTCCATCTTCCCAGGAGATGATACCAGTTCTCCATATGCTAAAGCAGGAAGGAACAGATAATTTCATAAACCATATAGCCAACTCTTTTTTCCTAACCAGTTGCATTGTTTAGTTTTTTTACTCCATGAACATCAGACTACTCTTCTACTTTTTCTCTTCCTCCTCCAGGATAAGTTCATTACCAGGAAACTCGTAATCAGGAGATTTTTTTACTAATTTTTTTACTCAGACCTCATCACTACTTTTGGTTTCCTCTATTTTTCTAATTAGAGAGCTGGAGAGTGGGTCATAAAACTTCTCCCTCCAAAACTTCCCTTTAAAGAGGCCTAAGAAGTTCTGTCAGCTCATTTCTTGCCAGTAATTCTTATTGGATTTTACTCCATCATCATCATACCTCTCTGCCAGGTACTTTCTTCCCCTACCCACTATTTTTCACAGCCTACTTTTGTGAATTTTCTTTCCCATTTTGTTTATAAGTTGTTTGAAGGTACTGACTGCCTTTCTTTTAATTTTTTGTATCCCCAAGCATTTAGTGTAGTGCTTGGCAAGTAGTGTGTGCTTATTGTATAGTATTGTATTATACATAGGCTTAGAATGGCTTTATGCTTTTTATTTCTTTTTATACATCAACATCAGGCTCTAAAGACACAATCTATAAATAAAGAACCTCTTTGAGGGCATCTGAAAAATTTGTTATTAGCTATTCCAAACAAAATCCCCACTTCCTACTCTAGTTGACATAAGAAAAAATAATTCATTTCTTAGCTTTTACAATTAGGGAAGTACCTTTCAATCAGTCTACCAGAAATTCAGGAGGGAAAAAATGCACTTACTCCTTTTTCAGTAATCATTCTATTTACAATATTCCTGTGCAATAGCTAGTCTAGGTGATGCAAATTACATGAAGGCTTCTCCAAGCTTTGGGAAGGCCCTGGACAAAACAAATAGTGAAGAAAAAATAAAGTTTCTTTTCTAATTCACTTGCCACATGTAAGCAGAATGATGGGGACAGACACCCCTGTTGCAATGGTAAAGATTCATGTCTTCTCTCCATTCTCTCTCTAGTAAAACCAAAACCAAAACCAAAACCTCAGTCCTTGCAAATTATACAGAATATATAAGCACAATTTACACAACTACTTGAGCTCACATGTTTTATAGTATTCATGATTTGTATAAAGTTTCTTATAGCAGCTTTTATTTACCCCCAAATCTGTTCGCCATTCTTCTTCTATAAATGCTTTGTGGTAGTGAACACCTGCAGGCTACATGGACGACATCCTAGATCATCATTTGTAGGGCCTCACACATAAGCTTGATAAATGACCAGTTAGTCTGCTGAGCTCTATTGTGACAATTGGAACACTTAGACATCCAAGTTATTATGGGCAATATGCTTTTATTTGTAGCCCCAGTTCTGGGAAGACAAATGATTTTCTAGTGGGTTCTACAAACTTGATTTTTCCTTCATCTGTAAGACTGTCTCCATGTGAGTCAATCTTTGATGTTAGTTATTTATATGAAACTGGTATATGTGGATAAATCGCTTGATTTTCTTTCACATTTTTGTACTCTTTGCTAGATAATATTACTAAGTCTTCTAAATGGAGATGTGATACATTATTTTGTAAGCTCTGGACATTCTTTGTAGCTCTTCAGCATTGTAGTCTATCTAGTCCTTCAACTAGCAGTTATGGGTGATTCTGCCAGTCTTCTATTTTCTTGTAGTACATCAAGATTTCACAACAGAGTTCTTTTACCTTCCTGGAGTTCCAGGTAATAATTATGGGCCTTATAATGCTGTTTTTTCTAGGCTGAGTTTGTAGCTAACTAGTAGGCACTTTTAAATTGATTTTTTTTTTACTCAAGTGCAGTAGTGGTTATGAGTCTCAATTTCTCCACTGTCCTTCGAGACTCCAAATACATCACAAGAAAAATGTGGCTATTGCTCAAACATCAACTTGTTTTTAATTTGGTGTGTAGCATCACTTTATGTGGTATTTTAAAAATATAAAAAAATACCATAGGGCCCCACTGGACCCTATGCTTAAAAAATGTTTCCAATATGCTCATCAGAATTCTATTAAAGTATTTGCATATGAATCACCTTGAGGTTATGATCACTTCCCAAACTGTTAACTCTGGTCCTTCTTCCTAAATTATATCTCCTTGGTCCTTGAGAAAAAAGACCACTTATTAGTATAAAAAATAGGAGGCTTGACTTGAGCTTCCTCAATGAAATTTGTTCTATATTTTTGTTTTCAGGGTTCACAGACTCAAATGTTTAGCTTTTTCAACAATACGTTTTATTCATATTTCTTTGACTCCCTTTAAAGGGGGATAGTAAGGACAGAAAACATTTGAAGCAGAGAACTTATGACACGAACCACCACTCCCTTTTTAATGGAATTTTTTTCCCAATTACATGTAAAAACCATTTTTAACATTTATTTTTTGCTATTAAGAGGGTTTTCACTACAATATGTTGTTTACAGGAAAGACATTTAAAGCAGCAAGATACATACAGAGTAAAGGTAAAAGGCTGAAGCAGAATCTATTATGCTTCAGGTGAAGTCAAAAAAGCAGGGGTAGTTGTCCTTATCTCAGATCAAGCAAAAGCAAAAAATTGATCTAATTAAAAGAGAAAAGAAAGAAAAATATATCTTGCTAAAGGGCAGCATAGACAATGAAGCAATATCAATACTAAACATATATGCACCAAGTAGTATAGTATCTAACTTCCTAAAGAGCAAGTTAAGAGAGTAGCAAGAAGAAATCGACAGCAAAACTATAATAGTGGGAGATCTCAACCTTGTACTCTCAGAGTTAGATAAATCAAACCACAAATCAAAAAAGAAAGAAATTAAAGAGGTAAATAGAATATTAGAAAAATTAGGTATGATAGATCTTTGGAGAAAACTGAATGGTGACAGAAAGGAATATACTTTCTTTTCAGCAGTTCATGGAACCTATCCAGAAGTTGACCATATATGAGGACATAAAGACTTCAAAATTAAATGCAAGAAGGCAGAAATAGTAAATACTTTCTTTTCAGACCACAATGCAATAAAAATTACATTCAACAAAAAGTTAGGGGTAATATAGGTATAATATATAGGTATAAATAGGTATGATGAATAGGTATAAAACAGATCAAAAAGTAATTGGAAATTAAATAATCTCATCATAAAGAATGATTGGGTGAAATAGAAAATTATAGACACAATTAATACTTTGCTCAAGATAATGACAATGATGAGACATCAAATTAAAATTTGTGAGATGCAGCTAAAGCAGTAATAAGGGGAAATTTTATATCTTTAAAGGCTTACTTGAATAAAATAGAGAAAGAGAAGATCAATCAATTAGGCTTTCAACTTAAAAAGCTAGAAAAAGATCAAATTAAAACCCCCAAATCAAATACGAAACTTGAAATTCTAAAATTAAAAGGAGAAATTAATAATATTGAAAGTAAAATAAAACAAACTATTGAATTAATAAATTAAACTAAGAGTTGGTTTTATGAAAAAAACCAATAAAATAGATAAACTTTTGGTAAATCTGATTAGAAAAAGGAAATAGGAAAATCAAATTGTTAGTCTTAAAAATGAAAAGGATAGAACTTTCTATCCATGAAGAGGAAATTAAAGAAAAAATGAGTTACTTTGCCCAACTTTATGCCAATAAATGTGATAACCTAAGTGAAATGGATGACTACCTCCAAAAATATAGGCTTCCCAGATTAACAGAGAAGGAAGTAAATTGTTTAAATAGTCCTATTTCATAAAAAGAAATAAAATAAGCTATTAATCAACTCCCTAAGAAAAAATTCTCAGGACCAGATGGATTTATATGTGAATTTTACCAAACATTTAAAGAACAATTAGCCCCAATCCTACAAAATTCCTTTTATGACACAGACATGGTGCTGATACCTAAACCAGGGAGGTTGAAATCAGAGAAAGAAAATTATAGACCAATCTCCCTAATGAATATTGATGCTAAAATCTTAAATAAGATATTAGCAAAAAAACTACAGAAAATCATACCCAGGATAATTCACCATGATCTAGTCAATTTATACCAGGGATGCAGTGCTGGTTCAATATTAGGAAAACTATCAATATAATTGGCCATATTAATAACCAAATTAACAAAAACCATATGATCATCTCAATAGATGCAGAAAAAGCATTTGATAAAATCCAACATCCATTCCTAATAAAAACACTTGAGAGTATAGGAATAAATGTACTTTTCCTTAAAATAATTAGTAGCATCTATTTAAAACCATCAGTAAGCATCATATTTAATGGGAATAAACTGGAACCATTCCCAATAAGATTAGGAGTGAAACAAGTTTGGCCACTATCACCATTACTATTCAATATTGTATTAGAAATGCTAGCTTTGGCAATAAGAGAAGAAAAAGAGATTAAAAGAATTAGAGTAGTTAATGAGGAAACCAAATTATCACTCTTTGCTGATGATAAGATGGTATAGTTAGAGAACCCCAGAGATTCCACTAAAAAGCTATTAAAAATAATCCACACCTTTAGCAAAGTTGAAGGATACAAAATAAATCCACATAAGTCATCAGCATTCTTATATAGAGTTACAAAGAGAAATTCCATTTAAAGTAAGTACCAATAGTATAAAATATTTGGGAATCTATCTGCCAAGGAAAAATCAGGAACTATATGACCAAAACTACAAAACACTTTCCACACAAATAAAGTCAGATCTAACCAAATGGAAAAATATTAAATGCTCTTGGATAGGGAGAGCAAATATAATAAAGATGACAATACTACCTAAACTAATCTATTTATTTAGTGCTATACCAATTAAACTCCCAAAAATCTATTTTAATGACCTAGAAAAAGTAACAACAAAGTTCATATGGAAAAACAAAAGGTCAAGAATTTCAAGGGAACTAATCAAAAAAAAAAAATCAAATGAAGGTAGCCTAGCTGTACCAGATCTAAAATTATATTATAAAGCAGTGGTTACCAAAACCATTTGGGATTGGCTAAGAAATAGACTAGTTGATCAATGGAATAGGTTAGGTTCAAAGGACAAAACAGTCAATAACTTTAATAATTAGTGTTTGACAAACCCAAAGACCCCACGTTTTGGGATAAGAACTCACTATTTGACAAAAACTGCTGGGAAAATTTGAAATTAATATGGCAGAAACTAAGCATTGACCCACACTTAACACCGTACACCAAGATAAGGTCAAAATGGATTCATGACCTAGGCATAAAGAATGAGATTATAAATAAATTAGAAGAACATAGGATAGTTTACCTCTCAGACCTGTGGAAGAGGAAGGAATTTATGGCCAAAGATGAACTAGAGATCATTATTGATCACAAAATAGAAAATTTTGATTATTTGAATTTGAAAAGTTTTTGTACAAACAAAACTAATGCAGACAAGATTAGAAGGGAAACAATAAATTGGGAAAACATTTTTACAGTTAAAGGTTCTGATAAAGGCCTCTTTTCCAAAATATATAGAGAATTGACTCTAATTTATAATAAATCAAGCCATTCTCCAATTGATATGTGGTCAAAGCATATGAACAGATAATTCTCAGACAAAGAAATTGAAAGTATTCCTAGACATATGAAAAGGTGCTCCAAGTCATTATCAATCAGAGAAATGCAAATTAAGACAACCCTGGGATACTACTTCACACTTGTCAGATTGGCTAGAGTGACAGGGAAAGATAATGTGGAATGTTGGAGGGGACATGCGAAAACTGGGACACTGATGCATTGTGGAATTGTGGATACATCCAGCCATTCTGGAGAGCAATTTGGAACTACACTCAAAAAGTTATCAAACTGTGTATACCCTTTGATCCAGCAGTGTTACTACTGGGCTTATATCCCAAAGAGATTTTAAAGAAGGGAAAGGGATCTGTATGTGCAAGAATGTTTGTGGCAGCCCTCTTTGTAGCAGCCAGAAACTGGAAACAGAGTGGATGCACATCAACCGGAGAATGACTGAATAAATTGTGGTATATGAATATTATGGAATATTATTGTTCGGTAAGAAATGACCAACAGGATGATTTCAGAAAGGCCTGGAAAGACTTGCACGAACTAATGCTGAGTGAAATGAGCAAAACTACTTCAACAACAAAACTATAAGATGATCAATTCTGATGGATGTGCCCCCCTTCAACCATGTGATGAACCAAATCAGTTCTATTAGCGTAGTAATGAATTGAACCAGTTACACCCAGCAAAAGAACTCTGGGAGATGACTATGAACCACTACATAGAATTCCCAATTCTTCTATTTTTGTCCACCTGCATTTTTGATTTCCTTCACAGGTTAATTGTACACTATTTCGAAGTCTGATTCTTTTTGTATAGCAAAATAACTGTATCAAAATATATACATATATTATATTTGACTTGTACTTTAACATATTTTACATGTATTGGTCAACCTGCCATCTGGGGGAGGGGGTGAGGGGAAGGAGGAGAAAAATTGGAACAAAAGGTTTTGAAATTATCTATGCTGAAAAATTACTCATGCATATATCTTGTAAATAAAAAAGCTATATAAAAGAGGGTTTCATTATATTCTTTTAACAGATTAAAAAACTTATGCAACAATGCAATAAGCCTCTTGCCAATACTCTTTATATATAATTAAGTGTTATGGTCCAGAACTCTGAATTTGAAACAAAGGATTCTTACAAGGTACTAAGTCAGTGAAAATGATAGAGACAATAGTTATCTAATTTAGCATGGTTCCGTATGATTGATTTAATCCTACAAGGAGATGTTATGGGCCAGAACTTGAAACAAGGTACTAAATGGAATTGAGAAAATGGTTAAATCTAGTTTAACACTGATTTAATCCTACAACAAATAGTGGTTTCCTAGTGATATAATGATTGGTGTATACTCAGCATGGGGCATATAAGCAAGAAGTTCTTAGAGCCAAAAAGGACAAACATACTAGAAACTCTTGGAGGCTGAGATTCATTCCATCTTCCACCTTTGTTGTGGCTGGAGGCTGAAGCACAAACCTTTGGAGTCAGGGAGATTCAGAAGCCAGACAGAGAAGGCAGGTGGGAGCTTAAGCTCCTGGAACCAAGACCAGACTGAAAGGCTTTCTAGAAAGCTGCCCAGCCCCAGGAAGGAGATTAAAGGATTTGGACTTGAATCCCTAGCTGCACTTGTGGTGATTACTGAACTGAAACAAAGGTTCCCTCCAGAGGCTCCAAGAAAACCCCAACAAGAGAATATTACATTTTACAGAAGAATATTACAATTAAGCACCATCAATTGAGGTCAGTGTTAGGTACAATGAGGATCACTTGCCATCTAATTCTGACTTCAAATAATACAGTGCACACTGAAATAAATTCTTCAGCTATATAAAGTGTGAGAACATAATCATAATTAATAAATATAACACAAGAAAAAACAGATTAAAATTTTCATGCAAACCCCTCTAGATAATGCATATGATCCAGTTTCCAGAAATACAGGCCATGTACACATAACTGTGTCATGTTATCAGTCTGCACGCAAGAATTTTGTTATTTCCAATTATATTTTATCCATGTTTAATATTCATTTAGGAAAATACTTTGAGTTCCTGGAAATTTATTGGATGTTCCTCAGATGGAGAATGGCTGATTAAGTAATGGTCTATGAATGTAATGCAATATTCTTGTTCTATAAGAAACAATGAGCAAGTTGATTTCAGAAAAAAACCTGAATTGATGTTGAATGAAATGAGAGGAAACAGGAAAACATTATATAGAGTAACAACAAGATTATAAGACAATCAGCTGTCATAGACTTGACTATTTTCAAAAATGTGGTGATTCAAGGCATTTCCAATACACTTGTAATGGATATTGCCATTCACATCCAGAGAGAGAATTGTAGAGACTGAATGTGGATCAAAACATAGTTATTTTCACCTTTTGTGGAGGGAAATATTGTTAGTTTGATTTTTTTCTTTCTTGTGTTGTTTTCCCTTTGATCTGATTTTTTTTTTTGTTCAACCTGATGAATATGGAAATGTATATCAATTTCTTGTTGTCTTGGGGGGGGGGCGGGAGAAGGGCAGAGAGAGGAGAAAAATTTGGAACACAATATTTTGCAAAAGTGAATGTTGAAAACTATCTTTGTATGTATTTAGAAAAAATAAAATACCATTAAAATTAAAAAAAAAACTTTGACTTTTAAATTTTCTCCCTCTCTCTCCTCCATCATTCTTCAAAAGGCAAATAATATAATTTTCCTCATATTATTCATGTCGAGAAAGAATAAACTAAAAGAAAAATTAAAGTGAAAATACTATGCTTTTTAGACTCATCAGTTCTTTCTGTGGATATACTTACCATTTTTTATCATGAGTCCTTTGAAACTGTCTTGGATCATTGTATATCTGAAAACTAAGTTGTTCTAGGTAATTATTCTACAATGTTGCTGTTATTATGTATAATGATCTTCTGATCTTGCTTATCAGTTCATGTAAATCTTTCCAGACTTTTCTGAAATCTGTCTGCTTGTCTTTTCTTATGGAACAATAACATTACATTCATATACCACAACTTATTCAGCCATTCTCCAATTGATGGGTATCTCCTCAATTTTCAATTCTCTGTCACCACAACAGAAAGTGTTATCAATATTTTTGTACAAGTAGATCCTTTCCCCTCATTTTTGTTTTTGGGAAAGAAACCTACCCGTGATATTGTAAGTATGTACAATTTGATTGCCTTGTTCCAAATTGTTCTACAGAATGGTTAGATCAGTTCACAATTTCACGAACAGCATATTAGTGTCCCAATTTTTCTACATCCCCTCCAACATTTATTATTTACTTTTTCTATTATATTAATCAATCTGATATGAAGTGCTACCTCAGAGTTGTTTTAATTTGTTTTTCTCTAATCAATAGTGATTTAAAGCATTTTGCATACTACTATAGTTTCATTTATTTATTTTTTTTTGAGGCAATTAGGGTTAAGTGACTTGTCCAGGGTCATACAGACAGGAAATGTTAAGTGTTTGAGGGCAGATTTGAACTCAGGTCCTCCTGACTTCAGGACTGGTGCTCTATCCACTGCACCACCTAGCTGCCCTTTGACTATAGTTTTAACATCTTCATCTGAAAACTGCCTGTTTATATTCTTAGACTATTTTTTTCAAATGACTTGTAGTTTTACAAATTCCACTCAGTTCTCCATATATTTGAGACATAAACTCTTTAACAGACACACTTGCTTTAAATGTTGTTTTGCAGCTTTCAGTTTTCCTTCTTATCTTGGTTGCATTAGTTTTTTTTTTTTTTTTTTTTGTGCAAAAACCTTTTAAATAATCAAAATTATCCATTTTACATCTCATAATGTGCGCGCTCTCTCTCTCTCTCTCTCTCACACACACACACACACACACACACACACACGATCATACATTCTTCTCTTTTCTGTAGATCTGAAAGGGAAACTATTCCTTGTTCTCCTTTTCTCCTTATTAATTTATAGTGTCACCTGTTATGTCTAAATTACTTACCCATTTTGACCTTATTTTTTTAATACAATATTAGAGGTTGGTCTATAACTAGTAACTGTCATACTATTCTTTCCCAGTAGTTTTTGTCCAATAGTGAGTCAAAATATTACCTTAAGTTTAAGTAAAGGACAAGATCAGAGGCTTACTCGATGCTACATTTTCTAATGTTCAATGCAATACATCTGCCATCTGAACATTCATCCCTGCTTATATCTACTACTGATGCAATCACCACATCTTTCCAGGATATAGTGCTTTTACTTTAATCAGTGGAATCAATTCTGAATAATGAGGTGGCTCTTCCCATTACAGTCATAGTTACCACTATATTATATAATCAAAAAACATTTATTGAGTATCTATGTTCTAGGAACTGTGCTAATTATTGAATATACAAATTAGAAGAAAGACAGGCCTTTTTCAAAGAGCTTACAATTTAGTGGAGAAAGACAATATACAAAATAAAACTATAAAGAGAAGGTCACTGAAAAGCACCTGGTGTGATGGAACCTGATGGCGAAGTCACACAATGTTTGTGAAATACAAGCAAAGCATGATGGGAAATGAAAAGGTAGGTGGAAAATTCTAAACTTTCTATAAAGAGAAGCTTCAGACGAAAAATAATGATTTTTTTCCCCATCCTTCTAATCAGAGGGAAGAGATAACTAAGGGTTCTAAGGTATTGAGTATCAAAGGTGAATTAATCTCCATGATGATAACATTTCAAGTGATGAGCTTATCCTAGAGAAGTCATAATCTTTGTGGAGCTCAATCCAAGTAGAGAAGCTGATGGGAAATGATCATCTATATTTTCCTTTTAGCATTTGAATCAACTGATGTCGTCCATGAACTTCATAACTATATACCTTTGATCATTGCTTTTTGCAGTAGTTTTTCCAGTCTTTGCACAAAATCTAATAATCTCTCTCTGTCTGTTTAAGGGGTAATTGGGAATTTAACATAAATATTCTTTCTGCTCTCAGTGCCACCAAATTGACCACCAAGAGTCCAGTCATATTTAAGTCCCATAACCAAGGACCATTAGATTTTCAAGGTGCTTAGAACAAAGGAAGGTTTCCTGATGATTTTTTTAGTAAATATTTCTTTCCTTTCTACATCAGACACCTCTCACTGCTTTAGTAGCTCTGAGATATGTTCTAATCATTCTTATCATAATTTCCATTCCAGGTAAACAGATACTTCTGATAAAAATATAATTATCTATAGATGGACTCCAATCAAAGTATTGCTTCACAGACTGTCCCACATTCTAAGCCCTGTATTCTGTAGACACCAAGTCACAAACCTCTTCCAATGTCAGCCAAGGGAAGAGTGTTCTAAGTAATCTATTGCACTTGCATAGTTACCACTTTTAATTATATGAAGTGTTTTATTTTGCTCACTAATTCCTTGAAACACCACAGGTTTAATACATTTTTCAAGTCTTTCCTTTTAAAATATCTCCTTAGGGATCTGCCTAGGCTCTCTAGGTTCAAGCAGCTCCAGTTTTTACAAAGTTTTCCCTCCCTTCCTCTCTTCCTCTCCCCCCCTGTCTCTGTCTCTCTATCTCTCTGTCTCTTTCTATCTCTCTCTGTCTCTGTCTCTCTGTGTGTCTCTTTCTGTCTCTAACACACACACATACACACACACACACACACACACACACACACACACAGAGACACACACACATACCTCTTTTATTACTTTATAGCTCCCAACAAAGAATCTAAAAATATGTAAGTCCATAGGTTTTGTCTTTCATTCTCAAAGAGGACCGTGATATCAAGGAGACAATGCCATGACATACAAATGATTAGATTTAAGTGAGGAAGGTCTGTGCAAAGTCACCAATCTCATTTACTCCTCTAGAACCATCTGGACCCAGTGGCAAGATATAGATCAGGAGAACTGGAGATGGGCCTGGATGCAGTGGGAGATTTTCAAATCTTTAAAGTTTTTAATGGGTCTTAAATTGGTGGAGGCAATGTCCAATTAATGATTAAGACTAGATGATTAAGTGATTGTTTGGGTCCTGGTTAGCTTAGAGTGAATGTAAAATAGAGATTATTTCTGCTTGGGCCAGAAAACCTGAGGGTTTTCTCAGATTGATTAAATTTTTTTTTGGAGTAGATAAAAAGGTCACTTTTGGCCTCATTTCTTAGTTAGCCTTAAACATTGATTAGGTGTTGCTTCAGTCAAACTTAAATCTGTTAAATATCTTAGCTTAAAAAAGGCCAAACTCTCACAATGCATCCAGGATCATCTCCAGTCATCCTACAATGAGTCCAAAGCACTTTCAAAATAAATGGTAAGTATCTACGCTTTTAATAATAGCAATCACTTCTAGTAACTGCAATCACTCAACTCCAGAAACAATAATACACAATTGTATGATCCTTCCATAGACTCACAATAACCGTGGTGCTTCCTCGAGTGACAATTTTGCCATTGCTAAGAAAGTCTTGGCTAAAAATCCAAAACAATAAAGTCTTTCTTGTGTCAGAGATTTCCACTTTGAGGATTGTAGAGAGTTACAATCAGTGAGGAAACTCTGGGTAAGGTATAAGATCCTTCAGCCCAGAGGGAACCAGACAATGTCTGGTTCAGCTCCCCATTTCCCCTATGGGTTCTTGGCCTTCCTGAGAAGTCAAGGGGCAGTGACAACCTGTGTTGTGATTGAAGCAGAATGATACCAGGTGGCAAACTGCATACAATAGCAAATTGTTTATGTGGTCCCATGTGATCAGTGTTGTTTTTGTTACATTATAAAAAAGGGGAAAGTTGTTGAAATAAATGGAATCCATTTTTCCACCATCCTCAGGAATCCTGTTTCATCATTTCTCCACTAGGAAAATATATTTAATTACCCCCATATGGGGGCTCCTGAAAGCAACAGTACATTTTGTCACCCCAACTTGGGGCCTCTAGAAAGTAGGACACAAAAGAGGACCTCTCATGTCTCTCACCAATAAGTTTCCATCTAGGCAGTACCTGGAATCAGTATTTAGTACTCTACCCAAGACCAGATCTCAACTTTTCTTTACAAGCTCCATTTTAAAGCTTCCAGAGACTAGTGAGATAACAGTACCCAGAAGTTATCTCATTAATGTCTAGAAGCATTAAGAAAAGGGTATACAAGTACTTAAATTTACAAACATCAAATGTATGTTTTGGGAGACTAGCTAATGAAGACCCAGTCTTCAGGTCATGTGAAATATTGCACACTAAATTTCAATCCTATTTGAATTTAGGGAAGTCTTCTGTTTTTGAATAAGGGGTTATGTTATGTGGTAATGAAGAGTTTTGTGGTTGGATTCAGATGCAAAATTCATGACAAAGTCAGGGTTGGTATACAGAATGACTGATGTATCCCTTCCTGAAGCTTCCCTGTTCTTTTTTCCTTCTGGTCAGGAGTTAGCCAGTTGCCATGGGTTCCTGATGAATGGTGTCTGCTTCTATTTTTTCTTTCCTGGTCTTAGATGAGTATTTGGAGACTGAATGAACCAGCTTCAATATTAGCCTTAAAAAAGTCAGAAAAGGCATCAGAAGATCTCACCACAAATTGGAATCTCAGAGCATTTCTCAGCTTGATCCTGCCTAATAGTGTTTTTAGCCAAGATATCACCTTTGAAGTGCTAGATCAGTAAAGCAAAGCAGTAATTCCTCCATTGACAATGTCATACTTAGAAATAAAGTTGATAAAGACTAAAAAAATGAGCAAAGGTATTTCTAAAGCAAGTTAAGTACCTCTTGACCACATGTACTTTCCCCATAGATGCTTTTGTTTCAAGTTTGAGACCATTTCCCCCAGGGATTCTGTGTATTGCCCCAGACTGGGGCAAGGAAATATTTTAAACTAACTGCTTTAACTTTGAGTACATTCTCTACATTTACTAAAAGGATGTTTTATATTCCTATCTTTACCTTTATCAGTAAATATACTTTTAAAAAGTAATTGATACCAATTGGTTAACTGATATTGCAGGGAATACACTGGAAGAAATCTAGTGAGGAAAATAGTTTTACAATATGCTAGCCTCTAACTGATGTTAAATGATAGAATTCTGAGTAATCAAATATCTTATGGAGACTTCATAAGATATTTAAGTTGGTGCTGAGAAACTGGGGGAAATAACTACATGTTGATTGAATAGATTTTTTTAGATAGAAAAAAATACAGAAAGTACTCACACCTGACTACAAAGAAAGGTAAGAGGGTCTCTTTACTCTTTTTTTTTCTTTTTTGCTGAGGCAATTGGGGTTAAGTGACTTGCCCAGGGTCACACAGCTAGGACATGTTAAGCGTCTGAGGCCATATTGGAACTCAGGTCCTCCTGACTTCAGGGCTGGTGCTCTATCCACTGTACCATTTAGCTGCCCCAGTCCTATTACTCTTAACACCCTAGTGGCTATCTG
Source organism: Sarcophilus harrisii (assembly GCF_902635505.1). Classification (NCBI taxonomy): domain Eukaryota; kingdom Metazoa; phylum Chordata; class Mammalia; order Dasyuromorphia; family Dasyuridae; genus Sarcophilus; species Sarcophilus harrisii. Next base: position 298,906,458 of record NC_045427.1, read on the forward strand.
TACCATTCCTGTGATTCCCTTTTCTAATGGGAAGAGATTCAGCAACAGGTCAAAGTCAGGATTTTACCACTGAAATAGCCTCTTCTCTTTTACTATTGTGGAACTACCTCCTGATTCCTCATTGATGTTTACTTTTCTTTTTACAGAGGCACTTGATTCTTCCCTCTGGGCATGCTACTAGTTCCTAAGCAGCTGAATAAGAGATTGACAATGTTAAGAGTTCCTTTACCCAGTAGGTCCCAGATAGAAGAAATGAAATCAAAATGGGAATTTAGCTATCAAAAAATACCAATTGCTAAACTGGACAGTGTAGAACTTGTTTTAAGGTAGAATTTGAGTGTGAATTAAGATTGTTAGAACTTTTAACTACTTTAAATGAATTAAATTTTTGAGCCCAGATGAATTGTTTTCTGGGATATTGAGACGTTATGAGGATAGAAGACAAGATAAGATACAATAGAAAAAGAAGTAGAAGAAAGGGGAGGCAGAGAAAATAAATAAAAAAAGGAGATGGGGCAGAAGAGAAAATAAATGGGAGAAAAGAATGGAGGAAGACTAGACAAGGGGATAATATAGGAGGAGCAGAGTAGAGAGAAAAGAAGGTAATGAATAGTACCAAAGAAAAAAAAGCTAGTAATATTAGTAACATAGTTTTCATATTTCAGGAAAAAATAAGGTATTTTGGTTTTCTCCTACCCACCCCCCACTTTGTGGGGCCTCAATTAGGTCTTGAGAAAGGAGTCAGTGCACCTTTAAAACTTCCCGCTTAATCAACTATAGCAAATGCTCATTTAATGATTGTCTTTTTGTACTAAACAAGAAGTAACAATGCTTTTAGCAAAAGAAATGGAATGAGAGAGAAATTGCCTAATCAGCCCTCCTCATGCAGTGCATTGTGAGAGAGATTACTGAATTTTCAGCCTCGGCAGAATTTTAATGAAGCTCCATCTTGCTGGAAAATCCAGCCTTTTGTCAATATAGTTCAATAACTCGACCACCCATATAATAAGATGTAGGGGGTGAAATCTTTCACTTACCAAAATCCAGAGGGTTATGGAAAGCTCCCCTAAAATCTAGAAACCCTTTTCTGGGTGTGCTTTGTGAATACACCAATATAGGTTATGGCTAAGGAGCTGTAATAAAGAATGTTCATGCAAACATGAATATACAATGTATTGCTTTAAAACCTTCCTGAAGTTAAATTCTCTCTAGAGATTGGTGAAATAGAAACCTTAAGTGCTTCACCAGTTGCAAAGAGCAGCATTCTTTGGGGACTTTTTTGTGATGAATTTAGATTGTTTGGGGAAGGTGATGGTTGAGAGAGGAAAAAACTCTTCATTTTCTGAGAGCCAATTTTAGGAACTCTTAATTCTCATGGAACTATTTTAGTCAGTCAATAAAGATTTAATAAGTGCTTACTAAGTGAAAGGGACTGTGCTAAGTACTGAAGATAACATAGGAAATCAAGAACATCATTCCTGCCCTTAAGAAACTCACAATCTTGTTGATGGTCCTTAGTTCTCAAAGAGGATCAATGACATCATGAGGGGGACTTGCAAGTGAATTGGATATGTGAGGCAGAACTGTGCAAAATCAGAAAATAGATAAAAACTATGTAGAAACCAGATATATACTGAGAAGAGGGTAAGAGAATTCATTTCAATCTAAGAAAAATGACAAAAGAAAAATGTCATTAAGGATAAGCAGATGTGTGCATTATTCTAGATAGTAGGGTTAAAATTTCGTGATGGAGGTCAGAGAATAGAGATTCTTTGACTTAATACATGGTTCTCAACACAGGTTTGAGAAGGCCAAGTTAATCCATATTAAGCCTTAAATTATTTTTTAAGAGGTAATGCTGACTGAGACTGGCTCGAAATGGGGAGTGTGTATAATTTAGCAGTCAGAAGCTCAAAAGAAAGAAAATAAAATGAAAAGAAGCTTGTGGAAATTGGATGGCATCTTGCCAGAAGACCATGCATGGCAAATTCAACCAGTCTGAATTGGGCCTGGGACTTGTTTAGTTTTTTTTTTTTTTTTTTTTTTTTTTTTTTAACTTTTAAAATCTATAGTCTAACCCAAGGTGGTAGAAGGAAAGGAAATAGAAGAACCTGAGCTCTCATTTCAAACATGATAGTTTACTCTCCATATTACAAGAAACATTACTTTCATGACCTGACTCTTAGAAGAAGGAAGGAAATTCAATTGTCTTGAGTTTCACCCCTAGTTTAAAGATTTTGGACCACTGAACATATATATCCTTGCACAAATGACTTGGCTTTTTGTACTTTAGTTGCTTCACCCTATTTATCATGTGACAATGACTATGTGGAACTTTGGACTCTATGGAAAGAGGTTTTGTGAGTTCAAGGCATTATAATTGTTTACTCAGTTTCTCCAGGTTTGAGTTAGCAAAGGCAGGAATATATATGGGTAAGCTCCTGTCTGCAGACCTCTCTCCTTTCTGACTTTTCAAGACCCTAAACATATTCTATGCTAGCATCCATAAAATGTGTAACATTTTGGAAGATTCCATTTGGGATGCAAATCAAACTTGAAAGAGCTAAAAGGAACCTTGTCCTTCCATCTGGTTTCACATAAGAGGACATAAGTGTTGTGCTTGATTATTCATCAACCCTTGTATCTAATCAGTTGCCAAGTGTTTCCAGTTCAAGTTATCTTCACAACATATCTTGCACACGAGAGAACTAGTGAGTAGTTGACTAAGAATTAAAAAGATCCGAATTCAAATCTTTCCTCAGATACTTACAACCTATATGATCTTGAACAATTGACTCTCTGCCTTATTTTCTTCATCTGTAAAATGAGGAGTTTGTACTTCTTGCTGCAAAAGTCTTCTTTCAGTTTCAATTTTTTCATCTCTAAAATGAGGAAGTAGTAGCTGATTGCCTCTAATGTCCTTTCCAGCACTTAACTCTATAAAAAAAAATTATATGTAATTTACAAGTTATCCTGATATAATAAAAGCTCCTTTAAGGCAGTGACTACTTCAGTTTTATCTTTGTTCCTTCAGTGCTTAGAACATTACCTGGTACATAGTAAGCACTTAATAAATGTTTGCAGATTGATTCAACTATTGTGTATATGTTGGTTAATGAATTGGAGAATAAGGTGAATATACTGAAAATTGCTTTTTTGAGTCAGTAGGCCTTAAATTCTGGAGTAATTTTTAATTCACCTTTCAGTATCCACTAATTTCTATGGGTTTTTTTTAAGCTTTCTTTTTTCTTTTTTTAATTATCAAGCATTTATTTTTCCTCCCACTTTCACCGATTAAAGAAAAAAAACTCTCTTAACAAATATGCACAGCCAACATGACAAATATGCATAGTTAAACAAAACAAATTTCCATAGACAAGCAAAACCATGTTCAAAAATATGTCTTATTCTGCATTCCTGCATCCATTTGAATTATCTGTTTCCATTTGAATTATCTCCTGCTACTCTCTCTCTATTGCTACTGCCACCACTCTAGTACCCTCACTTCTCTTCCTGGGATTACTTCAGATGCTTCTCTTGCATTCTACACTCCCTTTGTAACAGTTCATCTTACATACTACTGCTAGACTAACCCTCTTTAAATAACTCTTCATTTTGCCACTTCTATACTTAGAAATCTCCAATGGCTCCCTATTTCAATAACTAAATCAAACCTAAAGGGCACAAAGTTAGAAAGGATAACATACTTAGAATAACAAACTCTATACATTAGAATAGACTGAAACCAAAAAGCTTAAATAGACAGATTTTTCCATTTTTGTATTTGCATTAAAAATCAATTGTAATGTATAGGCCAGGAGAAACCTGGTTAAAATGCCACAAACATTTTTGCATATATAGGTCCCTTTCCCTTCTTTAATATCTCTTTGGGATATAAGACCATTAATAACACTGCTGGATCAAAAGGTATGCACAATTTGATAACTTTTTCAGCATAGTTCCAAATTGCTCTCCAGAATGGTTGGATCTGTTCACAACTCCACCAACAATGCATCAATGTCCCAGTTTTCCTGCATCCCCTCCAATATTCATTATTGTCTTTACCTGTCATCTTAGCCAATCTGATAGGTGTATAGTGGTGTCTCAGAGTTGTCTTAATTTGTATTTCTCTGATCAATAGTGATTTGGAACACCCTTTCATGAGTCAAAATAATTTCAATTTCATCTGAAAAAATTGTCATTTCATATTCTTTGACCATTTATCAATTGGAGAATGGCTTGATTTATTATAAATTAGAATTGATTTCTATATATTTTGGAAATGAGGGTTTTATCAGAACCTTTAATTGTAAAAATGTCTTCCCAGTTTATTGTTTCCCTTCTAATCTTGTCTGCATTAGTTTTGTTTGTACAAAAACTTTTCAAATACATATAATCAAACATAATAATTCATAAAATCAAAATTTTCTATTTTGTGATCAATAATGATCTCTAGTTCTTCATTGGTTATAAATTCCTTCCTCTTCCACAGGTCTGAGAGGTAAATTATCCTATATTCTTCTTATTTATTTATAATCTCATTCTTTATGCTTAGGTCATGAACCCATTTTGACCTTATCTTAGTATATGGTGTTAAGTATGGATCAATGCCTAGTTTCAGCCATACTAATTTCCAATTTTCTGAGCAGTTTTTGTCAAAAGTGAGTACTTATCCCAAAAGGTGGGGTCTTTGGGTTTGTCAAACACTAGATTATTAAAGTTATTGACTGTTTTGTCTTTTGAACCTAACCTATTCTACTGATCAACTAGTCTATTTCTTAGCCAGTACCAAATAGTTTTGGTAACCGCTGCTTTATAATATAATTTTAGATCTGGTACGACTAGGCCACCTTCATTTGATTTTTTTTTTCATTAGTTCCCTTGAAATTCTTGACCTTTTTTTTTCCATATGAACTTTGTTGTTATTTTTTTTAGGTCATTAAAGTAGTTTTTTGGGAGTTTAATTAGTATAGCACTAAATAAATAGATTAGTTTAGGTAGTATTGTCATCTTTATTATATTTGCTCACCCTATCCAAGAGCACTTCATATTTTTCCAATTGTTTAGATATGACTTTATTTGTGTGGAAAGTGTTTTGTAGTTTTGCTCATATGATTCCTAACTTTCCTTTGGCAGATAGATTCCCAAATATTTTATATATTGACAGTTACTTTAAATGGAATTTCTCTTTGTACCTCCTGCTATTGGATTTTGTTGGTGATGTATAAAAATGCTGAGGATTTATGTGGATTTATTTTGTATTCTGCAACTTTGCTAAAGTTGTGGATTATTTCTAATAGCTTTTTAGTAGAATCTTTAGAGTTCTCTAAGTATACCATCATATTGTCTACAAAGAGTGATAATTTGGTTTCCTCATTATCTACTCTAATTCCTTTAATGTTTTTTCATCTCTTATTGCTGAAGCTAGCATTTCTAATACAATATTGAATGTCGATGGTAGCATTTCTAATACAATATTGAATAGTAATGGTGATAGTGGGAAACCTTGTTCCTGATTTTATTGGGAATGATTCCAGTTTATCACCATTAAATATGATGCTTACTGATGGTTTTAAATAGATGCTACTATTTTAAGGAAAAGTCCATTTATTCCTATACTTTCTAGTGTTTTAAATAGGAATGGGTGTTGTATTTTATCAAAAACTTTTCCCACATCTATTAAGGGGTTTATATGATTTTTTGTTAATTTGGTTATTGATATAGTAAATTATGTTAATAGTTTTCATAATATTGAACCACCCCTGCATTCCTGGTATAAATCCTACTTGATCTGGAGATTATTTTCTGTAATCTTTTTGCAAGTATTTTATTTAAGATTTTTGCATTTATGATCATTAGGGAGATTGGTCTATAACAGTGGTTCTCAAAGTATGGTCTAGAGAATCCTGGGGATCTCTGAAACCTTTTTAGAGGGTCTACAAATTCAAAAATAGTTTTTATTTCCAATATGGTAAATGTCTATAAATATAATCCAGATAAAAAAACACTTTGCAGAGATCCTCAATATTTTTTAATAGGATAAAGATACTGAAAACAAAAGTTTGAGAACCACTGGTCTATAACTTTCTTTTTCTGTTTTCATCCTACCTGGTTTAGGTATCAGTACCATGTCTGTATCATAAAAGGAATTTGGTAGAACTCCTTCAGTCCCTATTTTTTCAAGTAATTTATATAGCATTGGAGTTAATTGTTCTTTAAAGGTTTGGTAGAATTTACATGTAAATCCATATGGTCCTGGGGATTTTTTCTTAGGGAGTTGATTAATAGCTGTTCTGTTTCTTTTTCTAAAATTGGATTGTCTAATAAATTTACTTCTTTCTCTGTTGATCTGTATAAATTATATTTTTGAAGGTATTCATCCATTTCATTTAAATTATCAAATTTATTGGCATATAGTTGGGCAAAGTAACTCCTAATTATTGCTCTAATTTCCTCTTCATTAGTGGCAAGTTATCCCTTTTCATTTTTTAAGACTAACAATTTGATTTTCCTCTTTCCTTTTTCTAATTGAATTTACCAAGGGTTTATCTATTTTGTTTTTTTTTTTCATAGAAACAACTCTTAGTTTTATTTATTAATTCAATAGTATTTTTTACTTTCAATTTTGTCAATCTCTCCTTTTATTTTTAAAATGTCAAGTTTAGTGTTTGACTGGAGTTTTTTAATTTGCTCTTTTTCTAGCTTTTTTAGTTGCAAGCCTAATTCATTGATTCTCTAGAGATATAAAATTTCCCCTTATTATCAGTTTGGCTGTATCTCAAACATTTTGGTATGACATCTCATTATTGTTATTCTCTTGCATGAAATTATTAGTTGTGTCTATGATTTGCTGTTACACCCAATCATTCTTCAGAATGAGATTATTTAGTTTCTGATTACTTTTTGGTCTATTTTCCCTTAGCTTTTTATTGAATGTAATTTTTATTGCATTGTCATTTGAAAAGGATGCATTTATTATTTCTGCCTTCCTGCATTTAATTTTGAGGTCTTTATGTCCTAATATATGATCCATTTTTGTATAGGTTCCATGAACTGCCGAAAAGAACATGTACTCCTTTCTGTCTCCATTTAGTTTTCTCCAAAGATCTATCATACTTAACTTTCTAGTATTCTATTTACCTCTTCTTTCTTATTTGTTTTGTGGTTTGATTTATCTAGTTCTGATAATGCAAGGTTGAGATCTCCCACTATTATAGTTTTGCTATTTCTTCTTGCAGCTCTCTTAACTTCTCCTTTAGGCACTTAGATGCTACACCACTTGGTGCATATATGTTTAATATTGATATTGCTTCATTATCTATGTTAGCCTTTAGCAAGATATAGTGCCCTTCTTTATCTCTTTTAATTAGATCAATTTTTGCTTTTGCTTGATCTGAGATCAGCATGGCTACCCCTGCTTTTTTTACTTCACCTGAAGCATAGTAGATTCTGCTCCAACCTTTTACCTTTACTCTGTATGTATTGCCCTGCTTCAAGGGTGTTTCCTGTAAACAACATATTGTAGGATTCTGACTTTTAATCCAGTCTGCTATCTGCCTCCGCTCTATGGGAGAGTTTACCCCATTCACATTTATGGCTAAAATTACTAATTCCATATTTCCTGTCATCTTGTTAACCCCAAATTATGCTTTGCTCTTTACTTTCCCCCTTACCCCCCTCTCCAGTATTAAACTTGTGAGCACCACTTGCCTCACGTAGCCCTCCCTCTTTAGAATCCCTCTCCCCTCCTTAGAATCCCTCCCCTTTTCTTAAACATTTTCTTTACAATTTCTGTATTCCCTTCTATCTAGCTTACTCCTTCCCTTTTCACTTTTCTCCTCCCCCTTTTCAATGAGGTGGGAGAAGTTTCTCTGTAAATCGAATATGTCTAATATTTTTCTCTTTGAGCCAGTTTTGATGAGAGTAAGATACACACTATGTTCATCCCCTTCCCTTCTTTCCCTCAGATATAGTAGGTTTCCTTTGCCTGTTTGTGAGATATTCTATCTCCACTTTCCTCTTTTTCTGGTATAATTTCCTTTCCACCTCTAGCTTCTTTTTAATATTATAACAGTAGGACCAAATTATACATGTATTCTTTATGTATACTCAGAAATATAGTTCCCAAGATTTCTTTTTATTTTTTTATGTTTCTCTTGAGTCCTATATTTGGAGGTCAAACTTTTTGTTTAGTTCTGGGTTTTTTTGTCAGAAATCGATGAAATTCACCTATTTCATTGAATGTCCATCTTCTTCCCTGGAAGAAAATGCTTAGTTTAGCTGGATAAGTTATTCTTGACTGCATACCAAGTTCTTTAGCCTTTTGGAATATATTAGATTCCAGGCCTTTTGATCCTTTAATGTGGATGCTGCTAGATCCTGAGTAATCCTTCTTGTGGCTCCTCTGTATTTGAATTTTTTTTCCCCTAGCTGCTTATAATATTTTTTCCTTCATCTGATATTTCTGGAATTTAGCCACAATATTTCTTGGAGTTCTGATCTGGGGATCTCTTTCAGTAGGTGATCGATGAATTCTTTCAATGTCTATTTTACCTTTGGTTTCCATAACATCTGGACAGTTCTTTTTGATGATTTCCTGGAAATTAATGTCTAGGCTTTTTTTTTTTTCATCATGATTTTCAGGAAGTACAATAATCCTCAGATTATCTTTCCTAAATCTATTTTCCAGGTCCATTTTTTTTCCCCAAGTAGGTATTTCACCTTTTTTTTTTTTTTTTCTATTTTTTCTTTTTTTGGTTTTGCTTGACTGTTTCTTGGTGTCTCCTTGAGTCATTCATTTCCATTTGTTCAATTATGATTTTTAATGAATTATTTTCTTCATTTACCTTTTTTTATTTCTTTTTGTAATTGTCCAATTGAGTTTTCACGTGAGTTGTTTTGTTCTATGGAATTTTTTTCCATTTTGCCAATTTTATTATCTAGAGGGGTATTTTCTTTTTCCAGTTCACTAATTCTGTTTTTCAGGGAGTTGATTTCTTTATCTACTCTATCTTTTAATGAGTAGAATGACTTATCCAGACTCTTTTGCAAACCTTCCCTTTCCTTTCCCCTTTTTTCTTCTAACACTCTTGTAAGAGCTTTTTAAATTTCTTCTATGAGAGTCTTGTGTGGTGGGAAACAGATCATATTCCCCTTTAGGTATTCATCTGGAGACAATCTGTTTTAAAGGCTTTTCAGGGTTTGAAGTCTGCTCTCTATTAGTATAGAAGCTATCTGTAGTTAGAGCCTGTTTTACCTTACTCATTTTGACAAAAACAAAACAAATAAAACAACGGCAGTATGCTTTTAGGGCAGTGTGGTATTGCCAAGCTTTCTCTACAGACAGCAGGAAGTAGCAGTGAGGCAACAGTGGGACAGTAATGGCTGTGTTGGGATCAGGGTCTGCCCTGGGATTAGCATCTGTGCTGAAATGAGCTGTTGTGCTGAAATCTGAGATTGTGCTGAGTCCCTTCCAGTGCTGGGTGGGTGTGGCCAGGTTGTCAGAGACCCTAGTGTTTTGGGTTATAGTCTTTACTCCCTGTGTTTATAGCTTCTTTGCTTATCTACTAGCTTGCTGCCAAAGCAAAGTAGCCACACTATGGTAAAGTTCTCCCCTCACATTTTTTGCTGGCTGAGACCACACCTCAGCCCTTCCAGTCTCCTCAGTGTGAACTACCTTCCATGCTCTTGCTGTCTGTCTGCAGACTGTACTTTGCCTAACCATCGTGTCCGTGAGCAAAAACAGACCTTTGCTGGTGAATTTTGAGGATATCTTCTGTTGGTATTGTGTTGAATATTTGTAGGTTTTGACAGTCAAGCGCTAATTCCAAAGCCTTTCATAAAAGAAATAGGCTGAGGACAAGGAAGAGCTTAGATAGTCGCATGTGTCCTCTCCACCATCTTGGCTCTGCTTCTATTAAGTACTTCTCAATTATATTTCAACCTGGTTCAGACTGCTCTAGGGAATGGACTAAGTATTTGGCCTCTACTGAATGGATTGAATGGTATTATGGTCAAGAAGGTCTGGATTCTCATCCTGCTTCTGATATTTACCACCGACATCACCATGGACGAGTCAGTTTAAGTTCTTAGTCCTTATGTCAACTCTTTATGATTTTTAAGTTATATACAAGTTATTTAGTCTGCATTGGTATTTAGGGCTTCCCCAAACAAACAGTACCAGAGATTCTGACAAATTAATGTTTTCATGATTTTTAATGAATACTATAACATCATTCTCTGTGATGATGAAAATTGTAGAGGATATGAAAGACAGGTATTGGAAGGCTAACATTGTATTGCCATCCATGACTTATGTTCAAGGAGTAGAATAAGATATCTACAGAAGAAGGGTAAAGACTGCTCATATACTAAGAAAGAACCTAAGGACTGCACTGGTATCCATTAAAAGGTCTCCAGCATACTGAAAATTTTTTTATGGAGAATTTTCAGAATGAGGTTGACAAACTGTAAAAATGGGAATCATAAAATTTGTGTGTGTGTGTGTGTGTGTGTGTTTGTGTGTGTGTGTGTGTGTGTGTGTGTGTAAAGGAAATTGCCTATAATAGAGGTTCAGTGAATTGACCATTGTTATAAAACTATTAATTATCTGAGGCAGGTTTTGAACTAAGATCTTGCAGACTTCAATTCCAGCATTCTGTCTACTGTGTCACATAAATGAGTTGCATTCTACGTCATTACATGAGATGGCCATTTCTTTGAGATTCAGTTCTTTTAAAACATAGATATATTGTGTGCATGTATTAATCTTGGGTGAAGCAGAAAAAACACATGATTCAAAATCAGTCAAGACAATACGAACTTCCCTATGTCGAGGATACCACTTTCTACCCAGTCATCTCACAGTCTAAATAATCATCCTTGGCTCCTCATTCATTGTCAATTCCCTACCCCCATTCAATTTGCTGCCAAGACTATTTTTTGCCTATAAGAAAAGGCAGAAATATTTCCCCCTTTTTGTTATATTCATATATCTAATTTATAGCAGAATTTTAACAAATGTTTGCTTACTGAGTGACATATAAGCCAAAGAGCCAGGATTCAAATAAATCTGTTTCCAAATTAGTAAGGTTGTTTCTAGGTCTCAGCTTTTTCATCTTTAGTTATATAATCTATACATGTAAATAGATTATATAGATTATGGTCTATATAATCTAGAAAGGACCGGATTAAATAATTTCTAAGTTTTCTACAATTCTATTTTTTATACTAACAATTCTCTGAATCTTACATCTCAACTATATTTAGACCTTCTGTGAGTAGGAATTGTGTTTTACACCCCTGTATTCCCTACAGTAATTCATGTAATAATGAGCAGATATCAAGGATTTAAGAAATATGGATTGTTTGCCTCAAACTCAAAAGACGTGAGACTATGTTCTACCTCTTTCTGAAGCATCCAGACTATGTGACTCCAGCCAGATGACTTAACTTCTCCGTGTCCCTAGGCAACGCTCTAAGATTTTAAGTTGTTAATCTAAATTTCCTTACAGAGTTCTCTAAACCAGTAAAATCAGAAGTCTGATAAAAAGGAAAAGAAAAAAAAATACTGATTGATTACAACATTAGATATTTTTATGAATGTAATATATATCTTTTAATCCTCCTCTAGCTACTTTATTCATTCTTACAAATATTTATTTTCATACTAAGGGTTTGTCACAGTTAATTTCATATTGTGTTGCCTTTTTCCTATGTGATTTCATAAATGAATATAAATAGCATTTTTCAAGGGAAAGAACCTCATAGCAGAACTGAGGTTCCCTGTAGTGCTAATGTATTAGACTTACAACTGTGGAAATGTGACTTTAAAAAAAGGAGGAAGAAAATCAGCTTGGAGGACTGGTTCCATTACTCTTTGGTTTCTCTCATTACAAATATACCACCTAACAATGTTGATAGCAAAAAAAAAAAAAAAAAAGGGGTGGGGTTACAAATTAAATATGACGTTCATTATCTATCCAAAACTATAATAAAGAAAATGTGAGAAGATCAAGGCATGTCAGTGGCAATTCTAGGCTATAGTTGAGTAGAGTTTTAGTTTTTCATATTAAAGTCAACAAATAGTTTATTAGCAGCTGTTAAGGGACAGATCAATTCTCCCAGAGCCTCCACAGCTGTGGATCATAATATCTGAAGGAATTGCAGGGCAGCCTTTGCTGACAAAAGTGTTGCAGACTGGGAATGAGATAAATTGGAGGCAGAGGGAAGAGGAGAGAGGTCAGACAATGCAACTGCCTCTCAGTCTCTTTGTATCATCCTCTCTGAAAAGGAGATCCATTCTGGGTTGGATCTCCAGCAGCCACTGTTAAGTGGCTCCCATGTATTCCAACATACACCTGAATGTGGGGCAAGAATTATAAAAGGAACCAGAGCTGTTTGTGAGAAGGATCTTTCCAGAGTTAAGGATGAAGAGCCCTGGTAAGACTTTTTTAGTTGGGATAATTAAATGGGCCAACACATCAAAGGGCTGAGCCCAGGAGACTAATGAGCCTGTTCTGACTACAGTCCTCTTCTCCGTTTGAAAATTTGCCTCCATGATATTTCACAAGATCAATACTTGCTACAACCATCCATGTAGTGCTGCTTGCATTCCTCAGTGTGGGGACCATGTTGTGGGTGGGAAATAACAGCCAAAAACAAAAAAATGGGGAATTGTTAAGGGACAGGTCAATTATCCAACAACCTCCACAGCTTTGGATCATAACATCTGAAGGAGTTGCAGAACAGCCTTTGCTGATGCAGATGTTGCAGACTGGGATTGAGATAAATTGGAGGCAGAGGGAAGAGGAAAGAGGTCAGATAACACAACAGCCTCTCAGTCAGGGAGGTTAGAGAACAGCAACTGCCTCTCAATCTCCTTGTATCATCCTCTCACAAGAGGAGATCCATTCTGGGTTGGATCTCCAGCAGTCATTGTCAGATGGCTCCCATGTACTCCAACATCTCTCCCTTGTATTCCAACAAGCAGCAACCTATATAGATCAATAAAAGTGCTACATACTATGTCAGTAGAGTAGGATTTATCCCTTTTTTAGTATACACATTAAGAAATATGGTGTATAATGATAGGAAATTTGAAGACTACCTGTTTATTCTCTAAGCTGACCTGTAACCTGTAGTAGTCTTGTACATAGAACACATACACAAAAAAGCAGAGACAATGATGTTGTCTATTTCTCGCCTGATAATTACTTGTATTATCAAATGTGTCCAATATTTTAATGCGTACTTTTAATTTGCCAATTCATTTATTTATCTTTTTTTTTTTTTTTTAACAGATGCATCAATAAAGGCATTCGACTCACTGTGGTAGGCCTTGTAGAGAACAACTGACATACAATCTGACATACAAGTATATATTGGCTCACAGAAAGGAACAAATGAAATTCAAGTAGTTTTGTTTGGGGGTATATCTGTTCCCAGAAAGTGATTTTTTTTTCAAAAATAATATCACTCAGAACTTCTATTTAAGATAATGATGAAAAAAAATGTGAAAGGGAAGTACCAATTTGCCAAATAAATTCCAGTAAGAAAAAAAGGACTCCAGAAAGAACAATGATAAAGAAAATCTTTATCTACACAAAAAGATGGCCAGAAGATGGGGATGAGAGTAAAAGGATCTCACAAGGGAAGCTTTTATAATGCAAACATGGATTAATGTGGAAGCTAGCTGGGCATAGAGATGTGCAAGAGAAACTGGCATGGACCAATTAAGTCAAGTGGAAACAGGGAATAAATGACCTTTTAAATGGACCTAAGTTTGTCATTTCTCTTAACAGAAGGGTCATAAATCAGCTTTAGGAATCAGATCCTGACTCTAAAGTCAGCTCTTTACCCAAGTCTGTTAGAACTAGAGGACAAATGAAAATAAAAAATAATTCATGCTTTAAAAAAAAAAAAAAGTTGACCTTTCTTTGTGCTTAGCACAGAATCTGGTTCCTAGACAAATGCTAATTTGGTAATTGACTACATATATCCTCAATGGAATAAAATCTAAATACTTGAAAGGAAAATTAATTGCATTACATAAAGACATCAAAATTGTGATAATTGTGGACCTTAATATTCCCCTTTCAGCCTTAGTCAAATCTAATAAAAAAGCTAATACAAAAGATAAATATAAAGCAGCACTCAGCAAATTTATTTGTTACTTTTTAATCAATCAATAAGTATTTATTAAGTATCCACCACATAAATGCTGGATGTTTAGATACACTTAATAAAACACTTCTTAATTGCACAAAGCTGGTTAAAATGTTGATTGGTGGAATAAGTTAGGTATTCAAGGCCCAGTATCAACTGGAAATAGTGACAAAGTGTTCAGCAAATCTGAGAACTTTAATTACTAAGAAAAGGACTCATTATTTGACAAAAAACAAACTGCTGAGAAAGCTGTCAATCTGTTGGAAATTAGTTGTAGACTAACATTCTATGGCCTATATTACAATAAGCCCTGAACAGATAAAATATCTGGATAGAAAAGATTATATCACAAACAAATTAGAGAAAGTGATTTCTCTAGGTAGACAGCTTTCACAATTATGGATACAGGAAAATTTCATGACTGAATGAGGTATAAAGAGGATCACAAAAAGGACAATTTTGATCACTTAAAATTGAAACATTTGTTCATAAAATAATATCAAGAAAGTTAGACGGGGAAACAATAAACTGGTAAAATATTTTAGAAATTTGACTAGTAAAAGTCTGGTCAGCAAAATACAGAAGAAATATTGCAGGAAAATATAAGCCAATATCCTATTCTTAATAGGATAATGTTGGTACTACCCTCTTAAGTTTGAATTATAAATAATAGCCAACAACTGTACATTGTGGGAAGAAAAACTGTATGTAACAATTCGGTTTCATATAAAATCCTGTTTATTTTATTTTTCTAAACATTGGAATGTTCATTTTTTTTAAGGTTATAATAAGTAAGAAAATTAAAAAACAAAACAAAACAAAGAAATAGTATCTTGTGATCAGTGCAGCCGTGGCTGGGCAGCTATTTTCTTCCATTTGATCTAAGCCTAAGAATTGGCCTATACTTTTTGATAATATAGAAATAAGTGAAATAATTTGTTTGACTAATGTTTTATTTACAAATTTACGACTCCATATATTTTGTTGGCCACAATGCTGTGAATTTTTTGCAAGTCACTTTTTCTCTTCAGGGCTCAGTCTCCTCAAATACAAAATGAGATAGTTGTACTCAGTGGCCTTGAAACTTCTTTTTAGTTATAATATTTGGAGTTCACAAATTCTGATGTCTACATATAAAATAAATCCTGTTTTTTAAAATATCATTATCAACTGATTTCAGAAAGGCTGGGAGAGACCTACATGAATTGATGTTAAGTGAAATGAGCAGAACCAGGAGATCACTATACATGGCACCAACAAGACTGTATATCCATCAATTCTGATGAACATGGCTCTCTTCAACAATGAGATGATTCAAACCAGTTCCACTTTTTCAGTGATGAAGTGAGGCATCTACACCCAGGGAGAGAACCATGAGAACAGAGTATGGAACACAACATAGCATTCTCACTCTCTCTGTTGTTATTTGCTTGCATTTTGTTTTCTTTCTCAATTTTTCTTTTTCTTCCTTCTTGATCTGATTTTTCTTGTGCAGCAAGATAGCATAAATATGTATACATATATTGGATTTAACATGTATTTTAACATATTTAACATGTATTTGACTACCTGCCAGCTAGGGAGATGGTGGGGAAAAGGAGGGGAAAATTTGGAACAAAAGGTTTTGCAAGCCTCAATGTTGGAAAAATTACCCATGCATATGTTTTGTAAATGAAAAGCTTTAATAAAATAGTATAATTATCCACATGGTAATACTTTGCATATATTTTTAAACTTATTAGTTGATAGACAAATCTTGGTGCCATGAAGGTTAGTAATTCCCAAGAGAAAGAAAATGTCACAGAGAATCAACCACAAAATGAGTGGGAAAATTACAAATATATGGGCCTCTCTGACTGGACATAGTCTGAGAACTTAGAAAATACTAAACTGGCTGTTACCCTTTAAAAAGCCTTTTTTTAAAAAACTAAATCTATAATTCAGATTTGGGGCTTTGTGGGTCTGGCACTTAGGACTGGACCAGGTTCCCTTGATATAAAAAAAATCATGTCTCCTCTTGCCCTTTTCTCCCCCACCCCCATTTATTTCCACCCCAGCAGCCAACAAAGGACAAGGAACCTTTACTGAAAATATGATTGATTTTTAAATCCCTCTGTGGGATTAACAGGTTAAGGGGCAGAAGGGGCAAAAAAATCAAATTCCATTTAATAGCACAGTAAAATCTTTATTGATTGCAATGCTCTCAAAGAAATGTGTGACTGAAGAAGATGATGGGTTGCTAATGTGATAAGAAAGAAGAAAAAAGGATGGACAACCTATGTGCCCTTTAGTCTCCTCATGAGGTCAGGAGAAAACTTGGAAAGTGCTAATTGTGTGGGTTGGACTCCTTATGACAAACTTATGAGAAGAAAATGGATAAGTCCCAGAGGATTAGCTAGTATAGAAGAATTTTTATCTATAGTATTTTAGGCAGAGATGTGAGCAATTAGGTAGTAGAGTTTAAGGACAGAGATAGAGCCTAGAATCAGGAAGACTCATCTTCCTGGATTCAAATCCAGCTTCAGATACTTACAAGCAGGATAAGGGAAAACCACTTAATCCATGTGCCTCAGTTTCCTCATCTGTAAAATGAGCTGGAGAAGGAAATGGCAAATTACTCCAGTATCTTTGCTAAGAAAACTCCACATGGGGTTACAAAAAGTTGAATACAAACAAAAATTGACTGAATAACAACAAGCAGCAACAGAAGTGTGCTGATAGTTATTTAACATGTGGCTTACTCTGGAGAGCAATTTGGAACTGTACCCAAAGGGCTGTAAAACTGTGCATACACTTTGATCCAGCAATATTATTTTTGGGTCTGTAGCCCAAAGATATCATAAAAAAGGGGAAAAGGACTCACATGTGCAAAAATGTTTGTAGTGGCTCTTTTTGAGGTGACAAGGAATTAAAAATTGATTGGATATTTAACAATTGGGGAATATCTGAATAACTTATGGTATATAAATGTAATGGAATATTGTTATTCTATAAGAAATGCTGAGCACACTAATTTCAGAAAAGCCTGGAAAGACTTACATGAATTGATGCTGACTGAAATGAGCAGAACCAGGAGAACACTTTTACAATGCAACAGCAAAACTGTGTGATGATCAACTATGGTAAACTTTGCTTTTTTCAGCAATTCAGGGACCTAAGGCAATTCCAATAGACTTTGGATAGAAAATGCCATTCACATTCAAAGAGAGAACTATGGAGACTGAATGTAGATTGAAGCATACTATTTTCACTTTTTAAAATTTACTTTGTCTTTCTCATAATTTTTCTCTTTTGTCCTGATTTTTTCACAATATGACTAATATGGAAATAGGTTTAAAATGATAGTATATTATAACCTAAAAAAGGTGTCTTTTTGGTTGGTATGCACACAAGACACTTTAATCTGAATTCTTAACATCCTCTCCATCACTTTCTTATATCCAGATTTAAAAACTCATAAATCAAGTGCTGATTTGTAGGTATAAATGCACAATGAAAATTTTAAATATACTCTTGAAAGTCAGTCCATGTTGGCTCTAGCACATTGTTGGAAGTAGCATCCATATCAATGAGATGATAAGATACTAGATTTAGAACCATATAGAGACAGTTCATTCCTTTCATTTTATAGCTTTTTCAGTGTAATGTGGATTATTGGAACGCTTGCATAGTGAGTGTTCCTGGTGAACTAACATTGCTAATGAATGAAAGGTGAAGCAACATTATTTTTTTTCAACCTTTCTTTAAAAATCTTACAAAATATATAAATTCATAATTTATGTCTAAGGAAGTACAATACAATAAACTTAATCAAAACTTTTTAAGGATGTAGTGCTTCTTGCAATCTCCTTTTAATTTAATGGCTATTAAGGAGTGGCAGTAGATGCTCAAATACAGTTCCTCAGATTTGTCCAGGGCACTCTCTGTTATCACGTCTCTTCTAAAACATTCTGCCAGAGATATCAGGAATGAATGTATAGTCATCCTTACAGAAAATACTGAAATCAGCATAAATCTACTATTCTCCTTTACCTGTCACTAAAAAATTTTTAAATTCAATAAACATTTATTAAGTGCCTGCTAAGTTCAAGACATTGTTCTAAGTGTTGGGGACATACACAAGAAAAAGAAAGATTGTCCCTTTCCTCAAGGAGTTTGCCATCTAATGCCTGATAATGGAGTCCTGCAATCCCTCTTAAAGCTAGTGCCTTCTCTAGGTTGATTGATTCTAATTTAATCTATGTATAACTTGTTATATATATAGTTTTCATGCTGTTTCTTCTATCAGGTGAGCTCCTTGAGGGCAAGATTTATTTATTTATTTTGCTCTTTTTTGTATCTCCAGTGTACACATAACAGACACTTAATAAATACTCCTATTGAATGACTCTAAGGAAAGCATGACAGTATGTTGCTTATCTATGCTTTGCAGTATTATTGCAAACACTTACAGTTTTACACATAGTTGGTGTCAACAAAAAAAAAGAAGTTGCCTTCAGTATTATTGAAATTTATCGTTAAAAAGACTTTTAAAAATCACTGCAACATATTACTCTGGGGACCCAAAATTAGTAAAATTGAGAGTTTTAAAATTGTTACATTAGATCACAATACCTAGACACATATTCTTGGTTATAACACCTTCCATTTTATCATTGTTGCTATTGTATCTCATCAAAGCCAAGTGTAAAAAATTCTTTCCAGTTATATGGGTTAAAATGGACTGAGGTAATGAACTTATCTCTCAAGTGAAAGTGCAGTTGTCCAATTGCCTTCACAAATAAAATTATAAACATTGGGGGTTATTATATTGATGATTATTTTGCCTTTTTGTTTTTTGGTCAGGAATTGTAAAGCCTAATAAATAGGCCAAAAGGGACATGTCAGAATTAAAGAAATTAAGAGTTGTGTCTAAATTCTCTTCAGTCATAGTCTTTTTTCACTTTTGTTTCCATTCTTAGTTATTGTGATGGTTGGAATGTCCTTTAAAATCTCACATTTCCCTAGATCAATTTTTTTTTTATGTTACTCTCTGTTCTTTTAATCCTTTTATTAAATAAATTAATAAAAAAGCTGAGGGCAATTGCTTTATTTTTCTCCTGAGAAACTTAGAAGTAGAGAAGCTAAACAAGTATCTCTTTCTCTGAGAGCCTCATTTAGTAATATAAACGACAACCCCAAAATGAGGAAGTTGAAGTTTGGATCTAGGAATGAATCAGTGCAAAGTTATTGAACTGACAGCACAAAATAATCCAACACCTCCATCAAAAATTGGCATTAATTGGTGTCATCTCATTCAATATACAAAAATCATGATGCTAGCCCCATGATAACAAGTTTAAGTGTCCCAAACGGTCAGTTCAAGACAAAAAAGAAAATTGAGGGGACATGAAAAATGTGGCATTGGCTATTTTTTCTTTGTTGAGTATAGTAACAACTCACATTAATATGACACTTTAATGTTGACAGAATACGTTCTTCCTAGCAGTCCTGTGATAATGTAGAGCATGTACTACCATTTCCATTTTACACATAAGGAAACTGAGACTGGGAAAGGTGAAGGGATTTGCTTATTAAGTGACAATTATTAAATCTCTCTCCGTCCCTCCTTCCCTCCCCACCTCCCTCCCTCTCTTCCTTCCTTGCTTTCTTCTTTCCTTCCTTCCTTCCTTTTTTGGCCATTGTATTTCCAATTCTTGGTACATTAAATTGGTCAATTAAATTCTTGTTATATATTGAGATCATATTAGAATACAGATCTCCTGAATCTAAATACTATATCTCATCCACTATTTATGGCTGCCTTTCTAATATTAAGACAATTCCAATGTAACATTGATATCTTCAGAAACATTCCTATTGTGAGGGCAGCTAGTTGGTGTAGTGGATAGAGCACCAACCCTGAAGTCAAGAAGACCTGAATTTAAATCTGGCCTCAGATACTTAACACTTCCTAACTGTGAGACCTTGGGCAAATCACTTAATCCAAATTGCCTCAGTTAAAAAAAAAATACATTCCTGCACTCTTTATAACCACTGTAAGGTATAAATCAGAGTGAAAAAAAATCCACAAAAACCTGTAACAATATCCTGCAGATTTCAACAAAATAAGAAATAAACAAAATGAATATTTACAAAAATATAAAATTTCAGGATAACAGAAAAAAAATAAATAGAAAATTTAAGCAAAAAAAAAAAAAATCCTAGAAATAGAAATTAAATGAGCCTAAAAGGAATTTCTTCCCTTCACCAAAAAAAAAAAAAATCCCCAGAAGGACTTGCATATGAACTTTATTAAGTATCCCCAAAGAATAGTAATATAAGTAATGCCAATATTACATAAAATGTTTTCCTCCAAAGAGATAAAAGACATCTCACAGAAGTTTTCTGAGCAAATATGGTCCTGAAACCAAAAGCATTGTCACAATTCTCATTTGTCCCATGACAGAAGAGGTGGCTCTATCATTTGATAAAGTCATTTCTGTGTGATAACTTATCTGTCAGTGCCCCTGAGGTTCCTCATTGAATCAATTTAACTAGCCAAAAGGGGAAAAATAGGAATAAGAAAAATATAGCAGAATTTCCTGGCTTCACAATGAGGCTACATGATGGTTCTGATAAGCAATGAGGACAAATACTGATTCCAACTTGAAATATAATGGGGACTTCAAATAAAGCAAATGTAATTACATACATTGGACTTTGGCCAAAATGTCAGGGTTAAGAACATCTCATCTCTGGTAACTCATGATGTGGGATCATTAGTGGTATAAAGGAAATATCTGAGAGCAACAGGGACTTCCTTCTCTCTCTCTCCTTCCCTTCCCCCCTTGTCCATCCTATCAAGAAATAAGCCACTTCATTTTCTCTGACATTAATTGTAAGCTATGATTTCTAATGACTTGATGACAGTTATTAAACAAATGCACCTATAAACTTTCTTTAAAACAAACAAAAAACACTGTATATCATCTAATCCAATAATATCATCAAATCCAAAAGGATTTGAGGCAATTTAAAGATTAAAGTAAAACATATGATAAAGGATAAACTAAACAGAACACAAATGAAGAAAAGGACGGCATATATATTTCCATGCAATAAAAATGGGCAGATTTAAGCAGCAGTTCAATGTATATTTTGCCACATAAAGAAATTGAATTTTGAATTAGAGGACCTGGGTTCTAATCATTACTTAACTTCTCTAGGTCTCAGTTTGTTTATCTCTTAAATATAGAATTGGATTATACTTGTAAGTCTCCTTTTCATGTTTAAATCTATGATCCTATGAATTTTGGTCCTGAATTCTTTGATATTTAAGGCAAAAGGGAAAGTATTTGGAATGCATGTATTTATATAAAAGGCAATGAAGAACATATTGGATGTTTATAATGATGTTACAAAATTTGTAGAAAAGTTGTTTATGTTAGTATTACTTTGCATAATTCTCTTTCATATAGTTCTCTTTCACATATTTCAGTATAAATATATATTATGTACAAATATAGATTATAAAGATGAAAATATTTATCTAAATATTTATGTTGCATATATTATTTAAATTTATAAA
The DNA here is from genome assembly GCF_902635505.1 of Sarcophilus harrisii. Taxonomy (NCBI): domain Eukaryota; kingdom Metazoa; phylum Chordata; class Mammalia; order Dasyuromorphia; family Dasyuridae; genus Sarcophilus; species Sarcophilus harrisii. The sequence goes on from NC_045427.1 coordinate 298,928,194, forward strand.
TATATGACTATGTATACATATATGTACTATATTTGAAAAATACATAGGTATCTGAAAGTAAATCTACCAATTTAGAAATGATGAAACCAAAGGAAGAAATTATTAAAGGATAGAAGTAGTGGATAGCTATCTATGGGAGTAAGAAAGACCTGAGTTCGAGTCTAAAATTCTGATGCATACTGGTGATGTGACCTTGGCCAAATGATTTTTTCTCTCAACATCCCAAGCAACTCTAAATTGAAGTTAAGCTGACAATCTGTACAGTTACCTCAAGTATATATTCATTTCAGTCCAGCCTCCACTCAGGTGTCAAAATAATCTTCCTACAGTACAGATCTGCAAGTAACCCAGTTATCCAATAAACTCCAGTGGCTCCCTATTATATCTAAGATTAAATATAAAAATCTTTGTCATTTAAAACTCTTCACAACTTTACTTTTTTTCTAATTTTCTAGTAGTATTCCTACACATCACTCCCAATATTCTCTGTGATACAATAATACTGGCCCTGTTATTGAATCTAACACAAGACATTCAACCCCAAGTTTGCATTTTCCCTGGTTGTCCCCATTACTGAAATAGTCTTCTTCCACAAAACTACTTCCTGGTTTTCCAGGTTTCCTTCAAGTCCCAGTTAAATTTCTGTCTTCTAGAAGAAGCCCTTGATGATTAGCTCTATTACTATCTTCCCTCTACTTATTATTTCCCATTTATCTTGTATGTAGTTTATACATCATTATTTTCATATTCTCCCCCTCATTAGAATATGAGCTCCTTAAAAATAGGAAGAGAGACTGTCTTCTCTCTTTTTCTCTTCAATGTTTAACACAGTGCCTAATGCTTATTAGGCACTTAAATACTTATTGACTGGCTTACTAACTAGAAAAAGCTCCTCAATGGAAACACTATTGTTGAGGTACCAAAAAATATATACAATTCTGATGAAAAAATAAAAATTAAAAGCTTAAATTTATTGAATATAAGTCCTATTACATAGAAATCTCAATTTTTTTTGACCCTATCTGCATGGTTGACATAAAACTAGGCTCCTTAGAGGCTGTTTACCTTTCTCTATACCTGGCACTTAGCCAGACATGCATGTCTCATAGTAAATAAATACTAACTTCTTTTTGGTTGATTTATTGATTAGTTAGTTGATTGATTGTATCTTAGAAAATTTAAATGTGCCCATAACCTATATATTTCCATTTCTTATGCTGAATGATTAAGATAAAAGTCAATGAGTAATTATTGGTAGCTTTTGACTAAAGTACTATTTTGTTTTCTTATTGCTTTGCTTAGATCCAAAGAACATAATTACTGTGATCAAGTATTTTAATTTCACCTTTGTTTTCATCTGTGTGTGTTATTATGCACATGAATTTCTGATTATTCTTTTATTCTAGGATCTTAGTTTCTCCTTATGTTTTCTTATATATGTACATATATACATACATACACACACACACACACACATACACACAGGACCACTCCTTTGATATTTATGTGTGGGATAGGTAAATTTTTTACAGGGACCTGGTCACATATACAATTTAATTTAAAAAATATATATATAATACAAAATTTTTGAGTTTATGTGAAATATACTGATTTATTGATGAAAATTTAGAATTAGCTTACAAAACTCACCTTTTCAAAAAGAAATATTTTTATTTAAAACAATTGCACAGAGTCAAAATGACTCTCAATTTAGATTACTATTGTAGCCCATGTGACCATTTTAGTTACATTCGAAGCCTAGTTCATTTTGTCAGAATTGCTGCAAGAGCCCCCTAATTGGTCTCCCTGCACCCAACTCTTCTCTAATTCATCCTCCATATAGTTAATAAATTGATATTCCTAAAGTATAAATCTGATCATATTCTTTTCCTCAAAAAGTTTTAGGGGTTGTCCACTCCCCTTAGGATCAATTACAAAGTTTTTTCTGTTTGGATTTTAAAGTCCTTGGCAATTTGCATTCAGTCTTTTTTTTCAGATAATCATATGCTATTTTTCTTTGTGCACTAAATGCCGTTTTCACTTACTATATGATATATATATATATATATATATATATATATATATATATATCAGTCATCCCATCTCCTATATTTGCCCAGGCTGTCCCTCATGACTGGACTTCTCTCCTTTCTTATTTCTGTCTCTTAAAATTTCAGCATCCTTAAAGCCTCAGTTCCCTTCAAGAAATTATCTCAAATTTTCTAATCACTGAGTGATAACATGTATTTATTCACCTGTGAAGCACATTGTTTTACTCTAATAAAACATAAACTGCCTGAGGACAGAAACTATTTTATTTTTGCATTAGTATTTCTCTCATTTAATAAAATACTTGACACATAGCAGACTTTAATATAAAGTTATTGATTAGACATTGACAATATGAAAACGATTCAAACCCTGTCATCGTGGAGCTTACTTATTATGATATGTACACAAATAACTATAATGTAAGGTAGGTTATGATAAGTGCAAGTTTGAGATATGAAGAGATAAAGAAAAACTTAGGTGGGAGATATGGGTAAGTTGACAAAGAAATAAGTCATACTTAGCTCAACTTTGAGGGAGAAAAAGGCTTTTCACAAGTTGGAGAGGAAGAGGGAGTGCAGGCCAGGTTTAGGCAACAGGATACAAATTCCCAGAAACAGGAAGTACCAGATAGCACATGGAGAATGGTTTCTAGTCCTTTCTGGCTGGAATATAATTGTATAAAACTAATCATGGAAACTATAAAACAGCAGAAATACACACTTTTGAATAAAGTATGGAATGCAGTAAGTCTACCATAAAAACCGCAATAAAAATTGAGAGGTGGTTAAGCATAATAAATAGAGACCTGGTTTGGAACCAGCAAGAGCTGGGTTTCAAGTCTTCACTCAGACACATATAGGCTATGTGACTTCTGAGCAAGTCATAATTTTTCAGGCAACTCTCTGAATCTATGAATTGCAGAGAGTAATCAGATCTTCATTGGAAAAAGAAATTTCCTCATCTCAAAGTTCCCTATACCAATGAATTCATAGGTTCTCTCCCTATCCTAAAAATGATAGTCTCAATATAAAAGTGTTATTAACTTATTACCTTATTGATACTTGTCAAATTGTTATAAAATAACTTTTTACTAAAATTATATTTATTTACATGTCTATTTTAATTGCCAGTACATAGTTTTTTTTTAAAAGAAGAATATTTAATTATACTGTTCATTTAAAAAATTAATGAGTACAGACATTATTGTATAATAAAATTTCAAAATTCTTAAATTGTTTATTTTATCTTTTTCTCTTTTTGATTTCTATGTTGTATATGTTTCAAAATGTGATTTATATGCATATAATTTATAGACAATTGTTTAACTTAAAAGAGTACATTGTCAAAATAGAACATTGAGATATAAGTGATTGGCCCTGGTCACATACTAAGCATGTATCAGGATCCAGTCTTCTCTAAGACTAGCTTTTGTTGAACAGCTTCTTCTATTGAACTGAAATTCATCACTTAACAGATTATATCCACTCCTTCTAGTCTTCCCCTCTCCCAAGCAATAGAGAATGAAAGCATTATGCTCCAAATTCCAACCTATTTCAAATGTTTCAGGGAAAGTGATAGATTTCTAGACTAGGTGATGCAATTGAGATAATAATGCTGGATTTGGGAGTCAAAATCTAAGTTTGAATATTGCCTCACACTTAATTGCTGTATGACCCTGGGAGGAAAATCACTTAGTAACTGTCTGCCTTGTTTCCTCACCTGTAAAATAGATGTAATAATAGTCCCTACCATCTATAGTTGTTATGAGGATTAAGTAACATGTAAATGTCTTTGAAAACCTTAAATTGCTATGTAAATGCTAGTAATTATTTTTATTTGTACGCCTCCATTATATACTTGTTCCATGCTAATTTGTTTGAAGATGGAAAGGAAAAGAGGCACTTGGAGCAGAACATTGATTGGAATGGAATGGTCCTGCACTTATCAGATTCATCCTGTTGTTGGAGAGATTTACAAAGTTTTTTCCTTAGCACAAAGGACTTTAGGAATCCACAGAAGATCCTTCTGTAATGTTCTGAGACTCGGAGTCTATTTACACTCAATGCAACCATAGGACAGCATGGAGGGCTCACTGGACATCCCTCAAAATCATGCAAAGGCCTTAGCCCATCCCCAGATCTGTCCCTTGTCAACCTCAAACATCCCCATAGCAGAGCCAAATGGGAAGAAGATGGAGTAAGACTAAATCTAGTGTAGCTCAAGCCAAGGAATTCTGGCTGAAGCCCTATGGTTTCTTTCTTACTCCCACTCCTCACTACCACCTCAAACTATAGCTGAGGCTGCTGAAGAGAGGTATTTAAACTCTGCAGGCCAAACGTTAATCCTTCATTCCAAAGCAGTTGGGAGTTGAGAACTGCTGCTGAGAATCTGAAATTGTTTCACCCACAAACTAGCAACCACTTCAGCTTTGAATCTGAAGCTTTTCCACATCTGTCTCATTGCCATCCTCCGGTTTTCCCACCACCTAATCCAAGACAATTATCTGATTTAAGTGTATTCAGACATATCCATATCCCTTTCATATCCATATCCCTACCACATATCTCACTAATAACGTGACATTTGCTTGATTGTGTAGGTCTTTCAAAATTGGTTTGTTTTATTCTGCTTATTTCATTTTTATCTTAGCATGTATGCCTGAGATGAGCATGATCCTTCAAAGTACAGAACCCTTTGAGTTTGGCCAAATCCTTTGATGTTACTCTAAATTCCAAGACAAGAAATCAGAATGATTATTGAGGGTAAAGGGAGAGAAAAACTTATTGAATGTAGGGTTAAGGATCCTTAACAGCAATAAGAAAAATTTTAGTGCAAAGAAGTACAAAATATGTAGTTGTAAAATCATGATAGATATATGTGTTTGTGCAAATCAATTATTATCCAAATGGCTATTTAGAAAAATGAAGTTTAAGAGAGCTATATCAAAAATTAAATTTTTCTTGAGCTCCAACTGGAAATAAATTCTCACTGTGTGCAGAATATCCTATTAGATATTGGTGGAGACACAAAAATATAAATCATAGATCTAGTCTTTCATTTTATTTTATTTTATTTTTTGCAAATGAAGGAACTAAGGCTTGAAAGAATGATTTGTCCCAGATCATAAGAAACAGAGACAGAATTTGAATTTAAGACTTCTGACTTCAGAGTTAGAACTCTGACTGTACTGTAGTACTTCTATGCATTTTATTTGTTGGTAAGGCAAACAAGCAAAAGAGAAAAAGAGGGAACACACAAAATCTTGTCACCAGTTAGTGGCTAAAATTTAGTCCTGAGATTAAGGAAACTAGAGGTTACCTTCCCTTTCTTTTGTAAATGGTAACAGTAATAAATCACATTTTAAAATAGCTACAATACTGTCTTTGAAATTCCCTCACTCCCCATCCCTACTTAGTGTGTAAATGATTTAGTAAAAAAATAAATCTACAAACCTAATGAAAGTTATTTTTTTCTAGGATATCATAGAAGATAGGCAAACAGAAGATGAAACAACAGGGAACTGGGAAAAAAAGAAAAAACAGAAACCAAGATAAGCATCTTTAAAAATGGGACAAAATCTGAAAACCTATGAAGCCAGTCTGAAAAAGCACTCATCAGAGGAGGTAAGCAAGAAACTGACAAATAATGTACAGAAAGCTTGATTTCTTCTCCAAGAAAGTTTACTGTTCTTTGGAATGTTTATTTGAAATAGTGTTCTAGCAAAGGATGGTCAAGAGACTTTCAGTCAGAGAAAACTTGCTGACTTCTCTTTCCATATTAGTCTACCTTTTGGGATTCCAAAGCACATATTCACTTGTATCTTCTCTCATCTGTTTAATGGGAACATTTAGTACATGTTGCCACTGGTGAAGTGACAAAGGGAAAAATTTCCAACATTATTGCTTATTTTCCTTCTTTATAGCTATTTGGACTAAAGTGCTTAGCTTACTTATATCTCCCAAAGAAATTTCCTCAATTTCTCTTTGCTCTATGTTCTAAAATAAAGAAAGAAATAAAATAAAGACATTCTGGGGTAGCAAGAGGGTGCAGTGGATTGAGCACCAGCCCTGAAGTCAAAAGGACCTGAGTTCAAATATGACCTTAGACACTTAGCACTGTCTAGCTGTGTGACCCTGGGCAGGTCACTTAACCCCAACTACTCAGCAAAAAATAAAATAAAATAAAATTCTGACGTGAAGATATCAGAGAAGTAATTGTTTTTACCTTGGGCAAAAGATGTTCCAGATCCAAATATGAAAAAACAAAACAGATTTTTTTTTTCTTTTTTCTGATATCTTTGAGATCCTCATCATCACTTTGCCCAAACATTGCAGAAACAAAAAGGGAATCTTCACTTTGTGCAGAATATCCTATTAGATATTGGTGGAGACACAAAAATATAAATCATAGATCTAGTCTTTCATTTTATTTTATTTTTTTTTTGCAAATGAAGGAACTAAGGCTCGAAAGGATGATTTGTCCCAGATCATAAGAAACAGAGACAGAATTTGAATTTAAGACTTCTTAAATCCTGCTGATTTGGATATGTGATTTGGAAAAATGCTGAAGAGAAGGATTTAAACTCTGCAGGCCAAAACTTAATCCTTCATTCCAAAGCAGTTGGGAGTTGAGAACTGCTGCTGAGAAGCTGAAATTGTTTCACCCACAAACTAGCAACAATAGCTGACCTGAACGTGACCCATAGCTCCATTAATAAAGACAAGTGGACAGAACCTTGTTGTGAAAGTGCCTAGAAGTGGTTTCAAATGCAAAAGAAAGATTTGGATGATCAAGTAAACTACTGAGGGAATTCCTTTCCTTAAGAGTCTTTCCATGGATAGTTGTCAAAAATTTCTTGAAGGAAAAAAAAAGTAATAGAGAAATAGTATTGGCTCTTGATGGCTTTATATCAATTTAAATTGCTTTCTCTTTAGTTTTTCTTAAATATAGCTTTAATTGAATATAAACTCTTTATTAATCAAACGTGTTTATATACATGACCCTTTGTTACATTGGGAAATGTTGATGTTGGCAACATTCCTACAAAACAACTGATATAGAAAATTTCTATGGACTTCCATCATTCAACAAATATCTATTAAGCTCTCACTTTGTGTTGGGCACTGTGCTAGGCTCTGGAGATATAAATACACAAATTAAACAGTCCTTTTTCTCAGGAAGTTCACATTCATTAGAGGAAGACAACATGCATATATAACCATGTTTGCAAAACAAATCAAGGTAATTTTGAGAGGGAAGCATTAGCATCAGGGAGTCCAAGGAAGAGTTAGGAAAGATCTTATAGAAAAGGTAGAATTTGAGCTGAATTTTGAATGAAATTATGGATTTCAAGAGAGAAAGTTGAAAAGGGATACATGGGGGAAAGCTAGTGTGAAAGCACAGGCATAAGATGGAATGTTATTTGTGAGGAGGGAGGGAAGCAAAAAAGCATTTAAATAACATCTACTATGTTCCAAACATTAAGCTAAATGCTTTACAAGTATTATCTCAAGTGCTCCTCACAACAGTCCCTGGGAGTTAGGTGTCATATCCTCATTTTATAGTTGAGGAAATTGAGGTAAACAAGTTGCCCAGGTAAACAAGACTTGCCCAGAATTACATAGTTTGCAAATGTCTAGGGCAATATCTGAATTCCAGTAGTACTGACTATAAGTATATTACTTTTCACTGTATCACTTACCTTCCATGAAAAATTGCAAAATGGGTAGTTTAGTTGTTAAAGGATGAGAAACGAGTCAATGTGGTAGTAAAGAGTTCCTGTGTAATGAGGTGGAGTTCCCTGACAAAGTCTGAAGTATTGATAAGATTATAATACTACCTGGGGCAAGTAGGGAAGGGCAATGATGAGAATCAAGTTAGCCTTACAGTCCCACCTCTGTAGAGGTCTAGGGAAAGCCGATTTTTATGATTTTTATTGTATCCAGTCAGAAACCCAAGTTATAATGTCAAGTTCTCCCTCAACACTGGCCCCAAGTTAAATTTTCCCTATAAATCTACCCATGACCTGGCCTATGCCATCTTTCCTGAATTCCTTTTGGGGTTAGCCCTCCAAGGCGATCTGTCTTGTGGTGTCTTTCTCCTTATCCCTTCCCTCATGCCTGATGGTCTCTTTCTTCTGACCCCCTTCTCCATGCCTTTTGGTGTCTTTTTCCTTGTTATAGCTAACTCTTTTAGGCTGTTAAATCCCTTTTAGGGTTAGCTCATCAATCAATGGTATAATACCCTTCCCTTGCTAACCCCTTTTGGGGTTAGTCTGCTAAACTCCTCTATGTATTTAATCTGTCAATTAATAGAATATTCCCACCTCATGGTATATCCCTTTCTCTGGGTTAATTGTGATTTCCATTTCTTTTCCATTGCTAATTGTTAAACCCCTATCCTTGCTAACTATAATTTTCCTAATGCTCTCCTGATACCATTTCATATTTACGACTTCTGGTATCTATTTTACTTCTCCCTTTTGTCCATAACCTCTTCTCATAAATAAGATACTTTTTGGCAAAAAAAAAAAAAAAATCATCGTAAATTGTTCACATATGCCTTATACCTTGTATAACAAGAATTGCTACCCTGATTTCATCAGTAGCTCTTCTTTTCTTCCTTCTTTGGCTCTCCAAATATTCATCATATCATAACAGTATCTTCTTTACTTGATTTTGCCCTCAGGAAAAGTCAGTGTAAGGAGCCTTGGACATAATTAAAAAAATTTTTTTTTTCTCATAACTTCTATGCCACTGTACCCCTCTTTTTTAGGTGGAGGCTAAGCCTGGGAACATAAAATTGCACTAATATCCTATCCTATAACCAGGATAAATATGTAGCAATCTGCTATGGAATTCTGGGCTTCTTTTTGTATACACTCTTATCCTCAATTCAATAAAATATTTTAAAGCATCTACTACATGTAAAAGATTGGGTTAAGCATTGAAGAGACAGAAATGTATGGCATTTCCCCTTTCTTTCTCTTCCTCTTTCCCCCACAAGAAATATACACTTTAGATTTACATACATCTGTGTATATACACATATTTACATGTATACCCCTATATGTGTGTATATGTATACATATATATGTACATACTTATATATTTGTATACACAAAAATATGCATTTATATAGATAGATATAGATTAAGCTGTAGAGTAAATCAATATTCCTAACTTAGTAAATGGTAGAAATGTTGGCTTTTATAATTCTTTTCCCTAATGATAAGATAAGCCATCTATTAAACCTATAAAACAGAATCATCATATGCAGAACTCTGTATAAATAAACCAAAAAGGGAAAATCAGAAGTCAGCCTTCATAAGCTTTACTTCTCTCCTTTCAGTGCTCTTCTTTCGTGCTTTTACAAAAGCAAGAATTTTCTTGCTTTTGTGAATTTTACAGATCTGTAATTAGGGTGGGCAAGTGGGAGTTATCCTAGGGCTTCATAATTTAGAGGGTGCTAATATTATTTATACTCTTTCAATATGTAGAAACAACTGAGCTTAGCAAGTACTGAGCATGAATAATTACATGTCAGGCAATTATAAAGCAAGCTTACCCTCTTCACCCCACCCTTCTCCTTCATCCATTATATATAGCTCTTGTTCTGATTGTTGGTTTCTCTTGAAACAGCCTTTAGTTTCCTGGCAGATCTTCCCTTCAACAAGACCTTCTTCCTTTAATTGAATATATCTTTGATTTGAGCTGATTTGGCTTATTTAAGAAGAATTAGTACATAAACTGATGGAATTGTATTAAAATAATAAAGGAGACAATTTCAGAGAAATTGGAGGAGACTGGTATGAACTAAGGCAAAGTGAGATGAGCAGTAAAAGGATGACGATTTACAGAACAGTAAATATATTGTAAAGACACAAACAACTTTCAAAGATTTGGAAACTGATCTACACAGTGTGCAGTCACAATTTCAGAAGATTCATGATGAAACATGCTGCCTACTTTGTGATAGAAAATGAAAGACTGTATACTGTGAGACATTTTTTGGACATGTCTAATATGAAATTTGTTTTGCTTGATTATACGTGTTTGTAAGAGGGATTTTATTTTTTGCCTTTTTGGGGGAAGTGGAGGAATAATGCTTCATTTGAAAAGAAAAGAAAATTTGATTTAAAAAATAAAATTAAAATAAAAAAATAATTATTGTGTAAACTGGAAAGTAGTTAGAATTTGTTTAGCCTAATACCCATCTTATATGACAAAATAATAAACTAAAAGTTGATGTGATAGATATCATAGTCATACCACATGAAGATTAAAAGAGAATGAAATCAAGTAGATTTCATAACTATGACCAGGGGGATAATTTATTAAATGAGGCATAGAAATAAACACAAAATATAAAATAGACAATTCTGATTCTGAAAAATTTTGCAGATAGACAATTAAGGAAACAGGGATAAAAAGTGAAGCAAAATTGTAAAAAATAAAATTGCATCAAATATCTCTGATAAGCATTTGATATTCAAGATAGCATATGGGGAAACTCAGTCATTCAATTCAGATCAACACCTTCTCTGAAACTTAAAATGTTAAGAGTTTTCAAAGCCCTTAATTTTGAGTAAGACTTGAGTTCAAATACTTTCTCATTCACTTGATATATAATTCTGTAACCTTGAGCAATTTTCATAGTTCTAAAATGAAACTGTTTAGACTCTATGGCCTCTAACATACTATCATTTCTAAAATGATGATTCTTTGATTTGACCAAAGTTTTATAGATAGTAAGTATGAAAATCAGGATTTGAACTAAAATCTTCCTGACTACATGACCCACACACTCTATCTACTCTATCTCTCTTTAGAGACGTGTAGAAAAATACCATCTCTCCCCACCCCCTAAAAAAAGAAGAAACCACAAGAGCAAAAACCATTCCATATTGGATAAATGGTCAAATGCTTCTCAAATAAACAATGCTTCTAAAAAAAAAAAACCATTATAAACCGTTCTGAAATGAAGACTTAGAAACTCCTTGCAGCCTTATTGCTTTAATAAGAGATACACAAATCAAAATAACTCTGAGGTTTTGATTACACATGGCAAACTGATACAGATGACAAAGGATGATGGAAATAATATTGGAGGGGCTGCAGGAAAACAGACATTTAGTGTAGCTCTATAAGGATTATAAATTGATCTAGCCATTATTGAAAAGAATTTGTAATTTTTCTGAAGAAGTGACAAATTACCCATTTCCTTTGATCTAGCAATTCCACTGCTTGGAGAATAATTTCAAGGAGGTCAAAGACAAAAAGAGAGGTCTGATATGTATGTATACGTGTATGTGTGTGAATATCATTTGTAATGGGACTTCTTATGGAAGCAAAGAACCAGGAGAAAGAAGATCAGTGTCTATTGATTTGGAAATGGGTAATCAAACTATGGTAAATGAATGCAATGGAGTATTTTTGATCCATAAGAAATGAAAAAAAAAAATCAAGAATTGGAAGACATATTATTTGATGCAGAATAAAATTAACAGAACCAGTAATGCAGTATAAAAATGCAAAACAAACAATACAAATCTAAAACTGTATAATTATGATAAATAAGTTTAGTCGTATATTACACATGAGAAAATGTAGCTCCCTTTCTTCATTACAAGGTAGGGCAGTATAGAATTAGAGTATTGCATACTTTGACAGATTTAATCAATATTTTGATTAGTTTTGCTGAACATCTTCCTCTCTTTTCATAATCTTGGTTACAAGATTTAGATCTATGTGAAGGTGAGAGAGGAAGGATATAATTGAAAATTAATGTGATGATGTAGGAACAAACAATATCAATCCAAACAAAATGATTTAAAAATAAGATTTGCAAAATTCCTGAGAATATTTTCCCTCTCATGTCATATTACTGTATTATATTTGAAATATACTTAATTTAATATGCCAGTCTGAAGAGTCCTCTCTTCAAATACTTGGAACACTTCGATTGGTAAGTGTAAAGTAAGGAAGGGCAGGTAGTAGCAGGTCCCAGAGCACTCAAATTACCTCAAATGTGTGTGATACCAGAATCAGTATATAGGCCAGTAGGGTCTATATTAACTCTTTAATTTGACTATAATCCCTTTTAGGGAGTTGTAATTTTAAATTCAATTATTAAAAGTTAATCCATTTGTATAATAATTTTGTTTACTTTTTTAAAGCATTTTCCTTGAAGTTATTTTCCAATAGATTTATATTAAAATACTGACTCTTCCAAAAAATGGTAAATTTCTACATGAGGAATTTGTGTGTAAAAGAAGATAAAAATAGTGAAAAAAGAGAAGAAAATGTGAAATATCTCTCCAGAAAAAAATAAAAATCAATTGAGAAGATATAATTTAAGAGTTATTGTACAATTTTAAAACCATGATCAAAGAAAGAGCATCAACAACAAATTTCAAGAAATTATCAAGGAAGATTGTTCTTAAATCCTAAAACCAGAAAACAAAATAAAACTGGAAAGAATTCACTAATCACTTGCTAAAAGAGATTCCAAAATGAAAACTTCTAGGAATATCATAGCCAAATTGCAGAGCTCTCAAATAAAAAAAAATATTGTGAGCAGAGAGAAAAAAATAATTATTATGGAACCATAGTAAGAATCAAGATTTAATAGTTACCATATCATAGGAGCAGAAGGTTTGGAATATGATGTTCCATAAGAGAAAGTAACTAGAACTGCAAGCAAAAATGATCTTCCCAGCAAAACCATGTGTAATATTTCAGAGAAAAAAAAGAATATATAATGAAATAAAGGGCTTTCAAGATTTTCTAATAAAAACATCAAAACTGAATAGAAAAATTGGTTTTCAGACACAAAACTTGAGAAAGAAAAAAAGATAAACCTGAAAGAAGTAATTATAAAGGACTCAATAAAGTTAAACTATTTACATTCCTATGTGGGAAGATGATGATTCAACTTCTAAGAACTTATAATTAAGACAGTTAAATGGAATTTACATGAACAGAAGACATCAGTGAGAATGATTATGGTAAGAGGATCTCAAAGTGGTGGGTGAGAAAGAGGGATGTGTTAAAAGAAAGAGAGAAGTAAGAAGTAGAATGAAGAAAATTTTCACTTAATAGAGGAGCACAAGGAAGTACTTTTGTTGTGAAGGAAAAAACTGGGAGGTTGCAGGCAAAGCTAGAATCTTTTCATTGGAATTGATTCAAGGAGAGAAATATATATATACACACATGCATGCACATGCACATATGCGTGCGTACACACACACACACACACACTCAGTTGGGTATAGAAATCATTATTGCCTACTAAGGAAATGGGATGGGAAAGAAATAAGAGACATGGGCCAAATGATAAAATACAGGGCAGATAGAGAAACATGGTAGTCAAAAGTAAAACAAATTTTTGAAAAACGACAAGATTAAAAGAGAAAGAAAGTTAAAGATAAACAGGAACAAAAACAGGATGGAGGAAAATACATAACTAGTAATCATAATTATGAATGTGAATGAGATGAACTCACTTATAAAACAGACAAAAATAGCAAAATGTATGAGAATCCAGAGTTGTTTACAAGAGACATACTTGAAACAGAAAGACACATACAGAGTTAAAATAAGGGACTGGAGCGAAATCTATCATACTTCAGCTGAAGTTTAAAAAAAAAAAAAACCTGGTGACAATCATGAAATCACTATCGCAGACAAAGCAAAAAGCAAAAATAGGCTTAATTAAAAGAGATATTGGGGGTCAGATGCGAAGGGGATCTCAATTCCAGAAAAGTTTATGTTTTATCTTGAAGGCAAAAGGGAGTAACTGGAGTTTATCAACTAAGGAAGTGACATGATGCAAACAAAATTTAAGGAAACTTCCTTTGAGAATTTTATGGAGAAAGTATTATAGTGACAGGAAAACTAACTGTGCAACCACTACAGTTTGGACATTTTGGATGAGATACCTACAAGACATTCAATTTGAAATGTCTAATAGACAGTTGATTATATACATCTGGAATTCAGGAGAGAAATCTTTAGTCAGACTTGGACATCCAAATCTTGTTGTTCTGTCTCTGACACAAACTGGCTATTCGAGATCCTACGCAAAACAGTCTCCAAATACCTCCAAGTAACTTTCTTATGAGAAAAAGTGTCAGGAAATGTGTCAATATATACTTATAGAAATAATTTCCACACTGGGAATTCCCTATAGCAGTGAAATCCCAAGTCTTTTTGAGAAAAAAAAAAAAAAGTAATTTTGCCTAGTTTGTAAAAAAGCTCTTAATTTTTATTGATATTTTGTGGACTGACCTAGCTTTTTTGTAGTGCTTTCAAGTTTTTACATTGGTCTAATGATAAAAATAAATTTTTTGGGGGAGAGGAGATTGTTAAATGAGTCTCTACCAGGCTAAGCTTGAGAATGTGCCAATTTAGGAATGTATATATTGCACATTCTTATCAACTACCAGGTTGCCCTTCTCTCTTTGGCTGCCAAAAAGCAAAACAGTGATGGCATAAAAAGTGATTAAAACAGAAACATAAGTTGTTTGTAGTCAAACATGTTCAGTTGGCAAATGCAACCCATTTCGTATAGTATGATTGGGTATGTGTAATTCAATATCGAGGACTAATGTGAAAGCAGAAGGAGGTCTTAGAAGGAACAATTTAAAATCCTTTGTTATGCTCGGAAAGGCTGTAGCTTTCTCTTCATGTATGAGACAATTCATGATTATATTGGTTTGCAAAGGGGCTTTAGCAAATCATTTTGTCGTCCTTAAGGAGTACTTATTGCCATGGAAGGATTTCATTATTTACCTTTACCACTTTAGCCTAAGTTTTAAAATGGCCCAGGGTCTCGTTTCCAAAACTCTTCATAAAAGTATTTTGTATAAATTAATTTTTGTATAAATTAAATTACACATAAGAGGTATTTGTATTTTTCTTTTGAAGAAGAAAAGAGAGAGAGAGAGAGAGAGAGAGAGAGAGAGGAAGAGAAGGAGGGAGAGGGAGGAAGAGGATGAGAGATACAGCAGCGGCAGTAGCAGAATGAATAATTGACCTTGGCTTCATCTTTAAAACAGACATTTTTCAAAGAACTAATAAATTAAAAGAAGATGCTGCAGGGACAGAGGGTACTTCAATGTATGAAGTCTATCTATGAACTAAGTTTCCAGGATAAAGAGATTTCTGGAGCATTATATAAAAAATCCTGGAAAGTTAAGAGTACATTCTAGAAAGTATTGAAGAATATATTTATTAATTACAAATAACAATATGAAAGCAAAAGTTAGCAGTGAAATCTTTTAATGTTTGAATGAACAATTGTATTACTTTTCTTGCATAATTCCAAATTGGAATCCAGAGCAACTGGATTAATTTGCAGCTCTACCACCCATATTTTAGTATTCCTGTTTTCCTACAGAAACTTGAATATTAACTGATTTTTTGTTATATTTGACAATTTGCTATGAAATTGTGAAAAAATTATCTATTCTAAATTTTTCCATTATCTACTCTTGAGCTAACCTTTATAAACTAGTTTAATTCATAGTATATACTTTTAAAATTATTGTTTTAAGAATGAAGGTGGGTAATATTTTAAATTACAATTTTTAAAAAAATAAAAATCCTTTTAAAACCCTTCAAAATAGAATTTAAGGATTTTTTTTAAACTTTGAAATATTTTTTTTGGTAATCATATTTAATATGATTAATTTTATTTGTAATCCTATGAATTTTATAAAATATAAAATAAATTTGAATTTACATAGGTTTTGGTTTTTTCCAAAAGCCAAGGGAGGAAAAAAGAAAAAGAAGAAAAGAAATGGATCAACCAGTTAAAATGAATATGATTTTTCAAATTAAAATAAAAAAAACATTAAATTGAAGTCTTGGGTTAGAAGATTATGTGAATTCACATCTTTTCATTTATTTTCCTTCCTTAAAAAAACTAAATTGTTTCTGGGTTTGAAAAATATTTATTTTTATGAACCATTTTTCCCCATGCCCCTTTTGGTTTTTTATTTTCCTTTATTTAAAAATAAAACTTTGATTAAAGTATCATCAAATTTTTGTTTCTGGTTTTCCAAGAAAATGTATAATCCTTTTGTAAGAAATTTTAAGATAAAATATTTTAAATTTTATATTTAAATTTAAAATATTAATTATTAAAACAAAATTGTTTATTCTTATATTTCATTTAGTTTTTCAATCTGTCATTTTTCAATGTATCTTTCTTTTAAGGTTTGAACTTTTTTTTTTTTAATTTTTTATTTTTTTTTATTTTTATTTAATACCTTTTATTTGGTTTCATGGGTAACTTTACCATTAACAATTAAAACCTCTTTCCAATTTTTACCTTTACCCCCCACCCCTCCCTAAATCAGGATAATTAGATTTGAGTAATTAAAAAAATTAATAAAATTAGATACTAAAAAATTTTTTTGTTCAAAAAATAATTGAAATTAAATTAAAAAACTTTGAAAAATCAAAAAGATGCAGGTTCATAAATAAAAGGGATGAATTCAATTAATGGTTTTTTAGTATCCCCAATTTTTTTCCCAAATTATAGCTATTCAGTTCCTTTGTCCAAATGAAAGGATTTTGTTTACCTTGCTGGGATCCTGAAAGAAATGGTCATACTAGTATTTTGGTTTTGTTGGGTTTTTATTATAAAAATTGGGATTCCTTTGGTTTCCCGGGGTTTTATTTCACTCTTTACCCCATTTCTTCGTGTAAAATCTTTCTCCAAAGGACATTCTTTAAAAATTTTCATTTCCTTTTGTTTTTAATTTCAAATTTCTTTTTAAAGAAAACCAGTAATATTCCTTTTTTTTTTTCCCTTACCCAATTTTTTAAATTCAAAACCCCATTTTTAAAAATTTTTAAATGGAAATTTTTCCATTTTAAAGGTTTTTTTTGTTTTTCCTACCATTTTAAAAACAAAAGGCTTAAAAAAAACAAAATTTTTGGTGGGAAAATAAGGTTTCCCTTTTTTTTTTTTTTTTTTTTTTTATTTAATCTCTTTTTTTAAATATATTTTAAAGTAAAGTTTAAAAACCTTTTCCCCTATCTATTTTAAAGGGGTTAAAAAGTTTTTAAATTTAAAAAAACTTTTTTTTTTGACATAATTAAAATTCTTAAAATTTTGCCTATAACAAATTTGTATTTTTTATCATTTAAATTTTTTTTCTTTTTAGCCAAATAAAATTTGTTTAGAAATTTATTTTTTTTAATTTGCTTTCCCTTCGAGTTTTAATATTTAATTGGGGTTTCTTTCTGTAATTTTAAAATTTTAATTTTCTCAAATTTCTATTTTCCTTGAATTTTTCTTTAAATTTTTTTATAAATTTATTAATTTAAATGGAAATTTCCTTTTTTAACTCTGAAAAATTTGTTTGTTTTTTTAAAATCTTTTGTTATTTTTTTTAAAAAATTTTCAAGTTTGATAATTTTAAAATTTCTTTTTCAAAATCTTGGGTTCTCTTAAAAAACTTCCCTTCCCCCCAAATAACTTCTATTTTTCCTTAATTTTTTTTTATTCTTTAGAGGTTTTAACAATTTAAATTTGGGGCCCTTAAGGGGAAATTGTTTCCAATTGGTTTCTTTTTAACATTTTTTTTACGGGTTTTTTAAAAGCGGGGTGGGTTTTTTAAAGAAAAAGGTTTCATTTTATTTTTCCCTTTCCCAATGTTTTTTTTGAATGTGTTTGGATTTTTTTTTTCTGAACAAGGAATTTCTTTTGTTTTTTTAATTTTTAAATTTTTGGGCCTTTTGTTTTTCCAATTGAACGTTTTTTTTTGGTTTAAAATTTTTTGGGTTTATTTGGTGTGGGTTTTTTTAGGAATATTTTCTTTTTTTTTTAAAAATTTTTTTTAAATTTTGATAAAATTTGGAAAATTGGTTTTTTTCTTTTTCGTTTTTCCAGGGTTTTGGTTTAAAGTTTTTTTAATTCTTTGGTTAGGGGATTTTGGTTAGGTTTCCTTTTAATTTTTTTTTTAAAAATTTTAAGGTTTTGGATTTTTTTTTTTTAAATTTTGGGGGTTTTAAATTAATTTATCAAAAACTTGGTTCTTTTAATTTTTTTTTTTAATTTGTTTAATTTTGCCTGTTTTTTTTTTCTAAATGGGGTATTCAAACCGTTTTTTTAAATTTTGGAGGTTTAATTTGGGTTCCATTTTATGGGTTTTAAATTTTTATTTTTTGGGAATCCATTTTTTTTTCTCATTTGGGTGGAAAGTTTTTTTTTCTTTTTTTTTTAAACTTTTATTTGGGTTTTTTTTTTTAATTTGGGGGTTAAATTTTAAATTTTTTGGTTTTCATGAAATAACCCTGGTTTTAAAAATTGGGTATAGTTTTTTTATTTATTTTTTTTTTTTTTTAATTTTAATTTATTTAGTTTTTTAGGGGGTTTTTAATTTTTTTAGTTTTTGTTAAGCCATTTTTTCATTTGAGTAAGTCTATTTTAAAATTTTTGCTTTTTCCTTTTTAAATTTTGGTTTTTAATTTTTTTTGGTGGGGGATTTTTTTTAATTTGGGTTTAACCCCTTTTTTTAAATGGATATTTACCCAATTTCTTTTTTTTTTTAATTTTTTTTTGTTTTTTTTTTTTTCAAAAAGGGAAAAACTTTATTTTTTCTTTTTTGTTTAATTTGTTTTTTTTTAATATATTTCTTTTTTTTTTAATGGGAAAAAGGGTTTTCTTTCTTTTTCTTTTTTCTTAAGACCAACTTTCTTTTTTTTTTTATTAATTTTTTTCTTTTTTTTTTTTTTTTTTAGTTTCATTTTTGGTTAATTAATTTTGTTTTTATTTTTTATTTTTCTTTCCTTTTTTTTGTTTTCTCCTTAGGGTTAGTTTTTACCCTTTTTTTTTTTTTTAATTTTTTATTGCTTTTTTTTGTTTTTTTTTTTTGAAGGTTTTAGAAAATTTTTTCCTTTCTTTTTTTGTTGTATTTTTATTTTGGTTGAAAAAGGATTTTTTCCTCCCTTTTTTCAGGGCTTTACCAAGGGTTTTTAATTTTTCTAAAGTTTTCTTTTACTTATTTTCAGCCCCCTGCTTTTTATTTTTTTTTCCTTTTTTTTTTGTTTTGTGGTTTTTTGCCCTTTTTGGGGGGGGAATCCCATTTACTTTTTGTTGTTTTTTTTTCCTGCCATCCTTAAACCCCGGGATTGGGTGCCCTTTCTTATTTTTGGGTTAACCTTTTTTTTCCCAAATTATGTTTCCCCTTTTTTTTTTAGAATTTTCTTTTCTTTTAATCTTTCCCCCCTTTGTTTTTTTTTTTTTATTTTTTTTTTTTTTTAAAAATTTTTTAGGGGGAATTTTTTTAAAATTTTTTTTTCTTTGGAAATTGTGGGAAATAAATTTTTCCTATTTTTTCTTTTAAATTTTTTTGTAAAGGAATTTTTTTACCCTCTTTTTGGTTTTTTTCCCTTTTATTTTTTTTTTTCCCCCTTTTTGGGAAAATTTTTTTAAAAAATTTTTTTTTTTTTAAATCAAATAAATTAAATGTTTCTTTTTTTTTAAAAATTTTTTAAGAGTTTTTTTTTTCCTTTTTCTTTTTTTCTATTCTTTTTAAATAATTTTTTATTTTGTTTTTTTTTTTTCAAAAAAATAAATTTTATTTTTTTTTTTTCCATTTTTTTTTTGGAAAAATTTTTGTTTGGGTTTGTTTTTTTGCAAGGTTTTTGTTTCAAAAATCCTTTTTCTTTCCTGTGGGGGATTTTTGGTGAAATTTTGTGTTTTCGGTATTTTGGTTTTTGCTTTCCTTAAAATTTTTTTTTTGTTTGGGTTTTCCCAATTTCCTTGGGTTTTTTTTTAGGGTTTTTTGAAGGTGTTGTTTTTAATCCTTTTTCCTTTTATTTAACATTGGGGTTTTTTGAGATTTTTGTTAGTATTGGTTTTTTTTTGTTTTTTGAAAGTCAATTTAGTTTTTCCCGATTTTTTTTTTCTTGTTTTTAAAGTAGATTTTTTTTTTTCAGTTTGTCTTTTTTGTTTTGTGATGATTTTGCTGTTCAATGAATTTGTTTAATTTGTTCAGTTCTAATTTTTTTTTTTTCAATGCTTTTTTTTTTTTTAAATTAATTGGTTTTTTTGTTTTGGTTGAATTTTTTTCCATTTCCAATTTTTTTTATTTTTTTTCAATTAAGTTTTTTTGAGTTTTTTTTTTTCAATTCCAATTTTTTTTGCATTTGGGAATTTTAATTTTCAACTTTTGGTTTTGTTTCCTTTGGGTTTTTTTCCCCATTTATTTTAATTTTTTAGACTTTTAATTTCTTTTATAGAGATTTGTGGAGGAATTGATGATTTTTGCTGTTTGAGGTTCTTGTTTTTGACCTGCTTTTTTCTGTAAATTTTATTGTTTTTTATTTTTTTTGTTTTGGTTTGGGTGGTCTCTAGGGGGGGGTTCCATTTCTGGTAGGGAGATGTAAACCGATTTTTGGAGGGGTGCTCTGTGGAGTTTTCCCTTCCCCAACAGGAGGTGGATTGACTGGCAGAGCTATAAACTACTTATAGGGGTGAGTGGATTATATTACCCCTGGGCTAGAGACTAAGTGGTAAAAGTGTCACCGCCCCAGGGGGACCTCTTGAGGGACTTGGTTTAGCAGCTGACTGCAGACAGCCAAAACCTGCCAGCCTCTGCCTGATGCAAATCGCCCTAAAAGCTCTAGGCCCCAACCAATCCCCACTGAGCAGATTGGAGCTAACCCGGCTGTGTCCCTCCTCCGTAGGATCCCCAACTCCCCAAGGAAATGCCCTGTACTCGGGTTGGGGCGGCCGGGCGAGACCTGTCCTTCACCTCGGTTTGAGACTCTCCTCGGGACCTTTTCTCTCCCCGCTTGCCATCCCCCCCCTGAACCCCTTTTTTGGGGACTGGATTTTCTTCCGGTGAGTTGTTTCTTCATCTTTAATTGTAAAGCAAGACTATTTTGAGGCTGATATAATATTGAAAAAGGGTAAGAAAGGCTTGAAAGTCTGTGTCTTCTCCGCCATCGGCTCCCCCGATTTGAACTATGATGGTGATTGCCCGGCGGGATTATGAGCTTAAAAAAATTTATAAAATTGGAAATTGAGGTACTTGAGGAAAAAAGGAGAGAAAAATTCTGGAGGGGACCAAGATGGTGGAAGGCACCGGCTTTCTAAGCTCTTCTCTTCCCTCTTTATCAAATTATATCGAGCCTAAAAATATTTGGCCACAATTGAAAGATAAAAGAGAATAACTCACCAGGAAAATCTGCAGCCGCCAAAAGGTTGGTTCCGGGGGTCAGGGGGAGGGACAGACGGGAAGAAATTAGGTTGAGGAGGCCCAAACCCGAAGGGCC
The DNA here is from genome assembly GCF_902635505.1 of Sarcophilus harrisii. Taxonomy (NCBI): domain Eukaryota; kingdom Metazoa; phylum Chordata; class Mammalia; order Dasyuromorphia; family Dasyuridae; genus Sarcophilus; species Sarcophilus harrisii. Next base: position 298,949,544 of record NC_045427.1, read on the forward strand.
AGATCTAAGGCTGGGCGCCCCAACCCGCTGGGCTTTTCCTTGGGGCTGTGATCCTGCGGCGGAGGCGAGGGTTAGTCTCAACTTGGGGGCTCCTTGGGGGCCATAGACTTTTCAGGGCCGTTTGCATCAGGCAGAGGGGCGAGTTGGGGGTCTGCCCCCTGCAAATCACAGTCCACTAGGTCCATGGGGCGGAACTTTCAGTCTCTAGCCAGGGCAATCCAACCCCCACAGCCCAACGGCATCCCATAGCCCCAAATCTGAATACTTCCCTGTTGGGGAAGGGAAGACTTCCACCAAACACCCCATACCTCGGGCGGAAATGGTTTACATCCTCCCTGCTCTGCAGAGGAAACTGGAACCCCCCCAGAGCCACCCTAAAGGCTTTAAAACATGAATAAAAAATGAAAAAGAACGATCCACAGCTTCTTGCAGAAAAAAAATAGCAAACCTGAAGATACATAAACACAAAAATCATCAGACTTCCTCCACATGATGCTCTAGAAAGACCAAAAGTCCAAAAAGAGTTAAAATAAATGGGGAAAAAAGAAAGCCTTAAAAGGCCAACTTCCCTAAATAAAATTGAAAAGTTAAAAATTCCCGGAATGAGGAAACAAAATTTGTTGGAAAATAAAAAATCCAGGAAAAAAAATTGTGAATTGGAAAAATAAAAATTCACTGAAAGTAGGATCTGTAATTGGAAAAGACAAAGAACACTCAAGAAAGTAGGATCTTAATTGGAAAAAAAATAATTCAAAAAAAAAAAAAATTAGTGAAATGGAAAAAAACCCGAAAAAACAATACATTTAAAAGTCAATTGACATATACAGAAAAAGTAAAAAAATGAAGAAAATAATTTTTAAAAATTAGAACAAAAAAAAACTAATGATTCATTAGACAGCAAGAATCATCAAGCAAAAACAAAAAATGACAAACTGAAAAACCTGAATCTACTTCAAAATGAAGACTTGGAAAATAGATCAGGAAATAATCTGAGGATTATTGATTTCCAAAAATATGAGAAAAAGAGCCTAACCTTTTTACAAGAAATCACAAAGAGAACTGCCCAGATTTAGAATCAAAGGGTTTAATTGAAAGAAAATTCATCAAACCTCGAAAGAAACCTAAAATAAAAAAAGGAAATTGTGGCAAAATTTAGAACATCAGATTAAGGAAAAAAATTTTAAACAGCCAAAAAAAACCATTTAAATACCGAGGTGCCACAATAAGGATCCCCAAGATCCTTGCCCCTTCTTAAGGGCCTGGAATAATATTCCGAAGGCACAAGAACTTAGGATCAGCCAAATAAACTACCCAGTTTTGAGCATTTTTCTTCAGGGAAAGAAGATGGACATTTAATGAAACAAAAGAATCATTTGTTTCTGAAGAAAAAACCAGAACTAAACAAAAATTTGATCTCAACTGAACTAGAGATAGGTAAAAAATAACCTTGAAATTGTACTTGTGGATTACAAAAAGCATTAAAATTTGATTGTAATTATTAAATAAAAAGTAGATATGGAAAAGGGATGATGGCAAATAAATTGGGGGAGGATAAAAAGGGAAACCACATCCCAAAGGGGAAAAACTTATCAATCTGAGGGAACTTATAGAGGAAATTTGTGAATCTTACTCTTCAATTTAAAAAAAAATAATTGAATTTTTTAGAAAATTCCTCTCCCCAAAAAACGGGGATGGAAAAAGGAAAAGGAAAAAATAAGGGGAAGGGAAAGACTCGGGAAGGATTATAAAAGGATAACATTGTGATAAAGAGGGTAAAAGGGGGAAACAAGTGTGCATAATCTGGGGTATTAGGATGGCGGAAATACAATTTAGTAATTCTAACCAAAATAGTGGATAACTTAAAAGAGGACAGATAGCGACTGGATCAAAAATCAGAACCCTACAATATGTTGTTTAAAAAAACACATTTAAAGCAGGGAGATACATATAAGAAAGGTAAAGCCCAAAAAACTTATCTTCAGGTGAAGCAAAAAGAGGGTAGCCATCCTTATCTAGATCAGCAAAGTAAAAATTGTCTAATTGATAAGGAAGAAACCATCCTCAAAAGGTAAATAAACAATGAAACAATATCAATTTAAACATATATACCCAAGTGGTAATCCAACTTCCTAAAGGAAAGTTAAGAGGGACCAAGAAAAATAGAAAAAACTGTAATGAGGAATCAACCCCTCTCAAATTGGGAAATAAAACCCAAAACAAATAAGAAAAAATTAAAAGAAATAGAATATTAAAAAATTAGGTATTTGGATCTTTGGAAAATTGAATGGAATGAAAAATATACTTTCTTTAGTTCAAGAATCATTCAAAAAGCCAATATTAGGACAAAAACCAAAATTAAAATCAAAAAAGCAGAAATAAAATCCCAATAAGCAAAAAAATTCAACAAAATTAAAAAAACCAAAAAGTATTTAAACAAAAATAACTTAAAAAAGGGTGAAACAGAAATCAATTAATAATTTTAAAATAAATAAACATCATACCAAAAAGGGGCAGCCAAAGGGTAATAAGAGGAATTTTTAATCCTTAAGAAACTTGAAAAAACAAAAAAAAAATTAATAATTGGGCTTAATAAAAAAAACTAAAAAAACCAAATTAAAAAACCCCAATAATCTAAAAAACAAAAAAAAAGGAGAAATTAAAAAAAGAAAGAAAAAACAAACAATTAAAAAACAAAAAGGAAATTTGAAAACCAAAAAATGTAAACCTTTGTAAATCTGATTAAAAAAAAAAAAGAAAATGATATCTTAAAAAAAAAAAGAACTTTACCAATAAAAAAAAAAAATTAAGGGTATTTTGGCCAACTTTAAAAAATTTTTATTAACCAAGGAAAGGATACTACCCAAAAAAAGCCCCAAATAAAAGAGAAAAAAAAAAGTCCCATTCAGAAAAAAAAAACAGGCAATTAAACAACTCCCCAAAAAAAAACCCCAACCAATATTGAATTAATTTTACCAAACATTTAAAGCAATTCCCCAAATCATATTTATTTTAAAAATAAAAAAGAAATCACCAATTCCCCCAACACAGCATTTGAAAAAACCGGAGGCAAAAACGAAAAAAAATTATAACCAACTCCTTTGAATTGATGCCAAAATTAAAAAAAAAACCCAAAAAGCAAAAAATCTCTCCCAAATAAATACCCTTGATCAATATTAAACCAAATCAACTGGGTTCAATTTAAAAAACATAATATAACCATTTATAAATTAAAAAACCAATGATATCCTTAATAATCAAAAACAAAAAACCAAAATTCTATTAAAAACACTTGAAAAAGAAAAAAACTTTTCCTAAAATAAAAACAATCTTTTAAAACCACAAAAAACAAAAATGGAACAAACCAACCATTCCCCAATAAATCAAAAAATTTCCCAACCCACAAAATTTTTAGAAACAATAAAAAGCTAAAAAGAAAAAAAAAAAAATAAAAAAAATTACCTCTTCCAAATTATATTGAAACCCCAAATTTGCCAAAAATTTAAAAAACCAATTTAAAAGTTCTTTAAAAAAAACCCACATAATTCCAGCACCCAAACAAACCAAAATAAATTTAAAAAACCAAAAAAACTACTGAAAAAAAATATTTGAACTACCCCCAAAAGGGAAAAACAAAAACTTTTCAAAAACAACCCCCCCAAAAAATGCAACCAATTAAAAAAATTAAATGCTTTATAGGGCGAAAAAAAATAAAATTTTAAAAAATTCCTAAACTAATCAATTTAGCGCCAACCAACAACTCCAAAAAACCCTTTTAATATAGAAAAAAAATAACAAACAATGGAAAACAAAAGGAAAATTTCAAAGGAAAATATAAATGGGTGGGAAAATTTACCGACTAAATTTAAAACAAACCAAAACAGATTCTAAGGAAAAAGGATCGTGTAAAGGCGGCAAAAATCAAAAATAAGCAACCTATTTTGCAAAAAAACCCCGCTTTTTGGGAATAAAACACTTTTGAAAAAAATTAAAAAAACTAATTTAAAACTGTTTACCAACAAACCCCAGCCCAAATAAGGCAAATGGTTCAAGACCTGGGGTTTAAAAAAAATTAAAAAAAATTAAAAAATTTTACCTTTAGACCCTGAAGGGAACTTTATGGCCAAAGGAAACCTAAAATTTAAACGACACAAAAACAAAATTTCAAATACCCAAATTGAAAAGTTTTTTTACAAACAAAACAATAGACAAGATTAAAGGAACAATAAACTGGAAAATATTTTTACAGTCAAATTCGATGGCCCATTTTATGGAATTAACCAATTTAAAAAACAAACCTCCAATTAAAAAGGCGGATTAAAAAAACCAGATGAAGAAATTGAAACTATTTCTTCTGAAAGATCTTTGCATTTTTCAAAATTTAAGAAATTTAAAACCCTAAACCTGTAGTTGGCTAAATGAAAAAAATTAATTTTTTAGGGATGCCCGGGAAAACTGGGAATTGTGCTTTTTGGGTTAAAGCCATTTGAGGGGTTTAAATTTTTAAAAATAGAGACTTCACTGTCTAAAGTGAAAGAAGCAGGACCAAAACTTTTTTTAACCAAATAAATCCAGCTGGGCCAGGCCATCTTCAAGGCCAAATATTTCAATGGGCAGAATGCTAAAATTAATGAAAAAAAGAACTCTGGGAGAGGAAAACCAAATTGTTTTAACCCTATATTTTCACAAAATTTATTTCCTTCCGCTAAATTTACTTTTAACTGATTTTTTTTGTAAGAAAAAATTTTTGGTAGATCTTTTTTGTACTTTTATTTAAATATTTAACTTACTGTCTCCTGCATTAAAAATTTGGAGGGGAAATAAAATTAACAAAAATTTTTAAGTTAATGCAAAGTTACCTGTAAATTTAAATAAAATATTAAAAAAAAAAAAAATTAGGCCCATTTTAGGTATTTCTCTTTTTATTAAATTGTTTTTTTTGGAAACACAAAAAAACTTGTTTCCTAGGATTTTTTCATTTTAAAAAAAATTTCAAAGAAAGTAAATTTTCCCTTGAAAATCATCTTAAATCTCTTAATTCTTTTTGTTATTACAGAAAGAAGGAAGAAAATGCTAATAAAAAATTTAAAAGGAAAGTTCCATCCCTCTCCCAATTGAGCAGAGCAATCTTTTAAGAATTCACACTATAGGGAGTAAAACTGTTGCATTTAACCTAATTAATTTGATTAAAAAAAGGTAGTTTTTACTTTGGGGATTAGAAAAAAAAATTAACCTTGAATTAACTTTGAAAACTTCCTCTTCTCAGAGATCTTTCATTCCCATTCCTCCAGATCTAGATTCCAACCCCCATTCCTTGATTTTTTTTAAAACAAATTAATAAAATTTTTCTTATAAAATCTGAGTCATTTTAACCTGTCTGGCTGAGGAATAGCTTTTATTTAACTTCCTGATGGTTGTTTGGATGGATGGATGGAATTTAGTCTAGATCAGGAGTTCTTGACTTTTTCTGTTGTTTGGACCCATTTAACAGTATGATGAATCCTATGTATCCTTTCTTAGAACAATATGTTTTAATCATTGGATTACGAAGGCAATCCATTATATTACAGTTAACAAAAAATTTTTTTTAAGTTCATAGACAAAAGATTAAAAACCTTTGAGCTAAAATGGAGTATTAATCAAAATATTAAGAGAAACTCTTTAATCCAAATCTGACTCAGCCCCTATTTCTTAGGGGATTCCTATTTTCTCTATTCATATATTATAACACTTATGTATTTAGATATTTGGTATCACATAAATACTTGTTATCACATAGATTTACACCTCAATAATAGGAAATAAAATTCAAAAGAAATGTATTAATTCTCTCTCTCTTTGTAATTCCTGAATTCTCCTAAATCCTCCTGAATCTTCAATGTTTATAAGAAAGCCCAGAGCAAATGTACATGTCCTAGGTTTGAGAAATGGGATGAGAGAAAGTTTTCCATTCTGCCTCAGGATCTGGAATTAAAAAGAGCAAGAGGGAACAGATCATTTCTACAGATCACCAGCCTGAAAGTGAAGGCAGCCTCAATGAAAACTGTGGGATGCTGATCATAATTTCATTTCTCCCTACCTGGGTCGTCCTGACTGTTCCCACATACCATTCATAGTTTACACCGTTCCTTCTTTTTTAGCCTTTGATATTGTCATCTCCAAAGAAAAAGGAAAAATAGCAACCACAAATTGTAGATCTCATCCTTTTTCATCTCATTGCACTGACTTTTTGCTCCTGTCTCAAAAAGGAGGAAAAATTCTACCATTTTCTCCAGTCAGGATCATTAGAAATCACTTTACCTTTCATTCTCTGTATGTTTGACCTTAAGCCCAAAGGATCTCCAAAAAACAAGAGGTCAATGAAGATTCTTTCAGGCTATATTTAAAATGAAGAGGCTCTATTAGGTAATTTTTCAGAGTCCCTTCCAATTCTAAATCCTATTATTAACAAGGTGTAATGTGCATGTTTCAAGAACTCCATTCCCATTGAGAAGAACTCTGGTCACAAGTTCTTCATCTGTAAGACTTTTCAAGGATTCCTTATTTCCATGGATCAGTTCAAGTACTGAATTAAAAGTACTGGAATATCTCTTGGCTGATGTGACTTATAGTTCCCAAATGGCAGGAGAACTCATTTTTAAGATTACAAGCAAAAATTTTATTAAAAGACAAAAGAAAATAAGCAATCAAAAACATTTACTAAGTATTTAATGTGTTTAATAATATGTTAAACACTGTACATGCAAAAGCAAGATAATGTCTACTTTCAAGGAGCCTATATCCTACTGAAGGAGTGGGGATACACACACACACACACACACACACACACACACACACACATATATGAAAATTCTATCTAAACATCTATACATCTCTGTTTGATATATGTACAAAATGATTAGAATATCACAATTGCTTTTCTTTAATTCTACCTTTCCTTCTCAAACCTTCCCATGTAACAACAGAAAACATTTAAACAAAGCCAAATGACACAGAAATCACATCTCACAATGTACCAAAAAACAAAAAAACCCACACCACCTATAAAACTTACCTCTTATCAGATAACAGGTGTGTTTCCTAATCAATTATTTAGAAACAATTCTTAACAATTGATCAGATTGCTTTAAAAAAAGTTTTATCATTTATGTTACTGTAGCCATCATATATACTGTCCTCTTGGTTTTCAGTTTATATAACTTTTTAACCATGATGGACACTAGGTATATATTTGGCTAGTGTTTCAGTTGACTCTTGATGTACATAATAGCAATTGTTGCTCATACTAAGTTCATTTAACTCTTTTCCATAACTGATAAGTTAACAAGATGTCACTTAATTAAACAATTAATTAACCTGCTAGGGAGTGCAGTATGTAATTTTACCACCAGGTGGTGAATCTTAAATCAGTAGCCAATAATTTTAGTCTGAGTATCCACAGTACCATGTGTGGATGGGTTTTCTTAATAGTTGTAGCATGTTTTTTGTTCATTAGAGGGTACTTACCGGTAAAGATTTAGATGATTCCATCCCACATCTTTAAGTTCTGAGCTCAAAAACTGGCTCTGCTGATCTAGATCAATCAGTACTGATCTAGAAACTCGGGTTGTGGGTCTGAAGTTGAAGGAGGAGGTGAAGTATCAAAGCAAAACAAATGGAGTATAGCCCTGAAATATTAAAACTATGGAAATCTAAAATCTATCTTGCCCCAATCCTATGTGGAGAATGCCCTACTTTTGATGAAATGAATACTCCTTTGTCCCAAAGATTTATAATGCCAATTTCCATTCCAAATACAAGGCTTCTTTTGGATAATTTTTTTAAAAACACCATAAAGGATACTTTTGGTTAATGAATCCTTGTTGATTTATTATTGTTTGGCTCTGTGAAATAACTTTCTTTAAAGGTCCTTGCTACACCCTTTGGTGTCTCCAAATAATGCTTTCTATTTCTCCCAATTATTAAGTCTTGGCATGCCTCTCTGACTACAAAGTACACTTGTCTTTCAGCAAAGCTGGGAAAATGTTAAGAACTTTCTATTGGTTAGCACAGTCTTTGCCAAGAATACAAAGAGCAAAACTCTCAAGCACTCCTTTCTTGGCACTAATGACATAGCACTACACAAGAGATAAACATTCATTGAAGTTATTCCTTTTGCCTCTTGGGCTATCCTCATCTAAACAAATAAAATCTTATTGCCGGCAGGGACTGTGACAGGCTTCTACCTTCATTATAGCTTCCAGGTGATTGTATGATGATTCCAAACCTGAGAACTACAAAATTAATTAACCAAATTAATAACAGAACTGACCAAAATTATATGATTGTATCAATAAATATATATTTTTTCATAAAATATAAAGCACAGGAATAATTAACCTTTTATTAAGAAGATAAATTTAAGATCAAATCTACTATTTGTAATGGAGAAAGCTAAAATTTTCCCAATAAAATTGTGGGTTCAACAAGAATGTCCATTGTAGAAATTCTGGCAATAGCAATAAGAAAGACAATAAAAAGAAAATGAAGAAATAAATATAAGTAAAAAGAAAGCAAAAATTATCACTTTTTTGGCAGCTATATAGGTATAAAGAACCTTAAAAAGTAAAGTTCATTGAAACAATTATTAACTTCAGCAATCTTGCAGGATATAAAAATAAATGCACACACAAAGTCAACAGTTTTATATAATGCTAACAAATCCCATCATAGAGAATAAGTATAAATTCTGGTTCAAATGAGTACGGAAAATATATAATACTTGGAAATATACCAACCAAAATACACATAAAAACTATATAACTAAAACTACAAACCAATATTGATGAATTAAAGACAGAATTAAATTATTTAAAAAGTTACTATTGATAGAATGTGTCCATGTCTTTAGAACTAGAAAAATAATATTGAAATTCACATACAGGAAAAAGCATTGATCTCAAAGAAAATAATGAAAAAATGGAGAACAAAGAAGAATTAAATGAATCAGATATCAAATTATCCTCAAACCAATTTGGAGCTAGTTAAAAAATAAAGATATTAATCAGTGGGGAAATTTTTGTATACAACATACAGAAGCAAGTGTATTTAATATAACTACTAGAATTTTTGATAAAAACAAAACACCAACTACTAGGATAAAGAGACAGTTGCTGAGAATATTGGACAGAAGCATAGAAAAATTAGATTGAATGCAATATTCTATACTTCAAAACACGATAAATTGCAAATTGGTTCTAAGCAATTATTTTTTGGGGGGGAGGGTGACAATCAGTGTTCAGGAAAGAACTTTTATATCTAACCAAAGGATGGAATTTACAATGGATAATTTAATTTTATATATGTATATATATAGTACAAATGAATCCATTAAAGCCAAAATAGAAAGGAAAATAACTGGGAAGATGTTTGTGGTACTTTTTTTTAACTGCATGTCTTATTTCTAAAATACATAAGGAACTGATAATGATAAATAATGATAAGAATCAAGCCCCAAGTGATAAATGGCCTGAGGATATAAACAAGTATTTCTCAAGGGAAAAATTCTAAGCTGCCTGGAGAATTTTTTTAAATGCTCCAAGTCATTACTAATTAAGGAAAAAATGCAAATTAAATAATTAAAGAAAATTAAAGTAAAGAAACTTTAAGATTAGATCTCATACCTATCAAACTGGCAAAGATAACCCAAAATGGAAATGGATAATTATGGAGGAGCTGAGGGAAAGCAGGCACATTGTTGCATTATTGATTGATTTGTGAATAAGCATGGACATTTTGGAAAGTAATTTGAAATTATGCATAAAAAGTTTTTAAAAAAGTATGCCTTTTGATCCAGCAATATACTACTGCTACATCTTATACTCAAAAGAGATTTAAAAAACAGGAAAAATGCCCTATATAATGTTATGCAAAAAACTGAAGAGATGTTCATCAATTGAGAAATACCTGAATAAGTCACATTAAAAGAGTGTGCCGGAGTACTTTCTATGAGAGTGAAAGAATCAGATAATTTCAGAGACATAGAAAGTTTTTTGTAGAGTGAAATAAATAGAAACAGAACAATGTATTCTAAAAAAATATCATTATAAAAATGAGCAATTTTGTAGAATTTTATTAACTCATGAACAATAAAATAAATATAATTTGTAGAGTGAAAATTTCATAAAAGCAAGCAATATTTAAAGCTATGATCAATACAATTAATATTCATGATTATATAGAACTAATAAAATATGCTATCCATGACAGAGAAGTGATAGACTTAGAAGGCAAAATGAGATAGATATTATAATCTTAATTATATTAATTATTAATGATAGATACATATATACACATATATGTATATATACATATATGTGTATATATATATATTATATGTGAAAGAGAACATATAAGAAAGAAAGTGAGAACGCAAGAGAGTGAGAGAAAGAAAGAGAATGAGAATGAGTATGCAAGACTGAGGCATTTCCTGGCAAAGGGATGGTAGATTTATAATATGGAATATATAATGTATTAATAATAACATAATGTAGGATTCAGATATAAATAATTAACTATATATTATATACACAATGGAAACTAATGATTTATATTTCCAAATATGCAGTAGGAACTATTACAGTAAAAGAAAAAACATGTATGATATACACATATACACATGTACACATGCATGTGTACATACATTTAAATGAATACATACATATATAGTGGATAGATCTACTCAGTTATTCATAGCTATATGAGTGCATGCATCTCTATGTATACATGTATACATATATTATATGTGTACTCACATTCATACATACAACCAAATGCCATATAGTGCGGTGTGAGTAGTGTGAGTGTGTGTGTGTGTGTGTGTGTGTGTGTGTGTGTGTATTCAATAAGGAAATTTATTTTGCTTTGGAAATATCAAGTTCTGTCACTAATGTTTTGAATGTATAATCATTTTTTTTCTGAAACATAGTTATTTAGGTTAAATAAGTCTCATTTTCTGTGATTTGCAGAATTTTCTGCTATCTATATTAACTAGGAAGAGAATTTCAAGTATAATATGAATAGTGTTGGACTTGTGAGAAAAAAGAATAAATTCATATAAGTCCCAAGTTTTTTTTTTTAATCTTTCGTTATGATACAACAGTGTTGCATCACAATCATATAACATAATTTGTTCAGCAATTACCCAATTGATGAACATCCCCTCAATTTCTACCACAAAAGAGCTGTCAGCAATATTTTTATACATATAGGTCCTTTTCCTTCTCCTTTGATTTCTTTGAGCTATAGACTTATTAGTCATAGCAGTGGGTCAAAGGGCATGCACAGTTTTATAATTCTTTAGGAAAATTGTTCTTCAGAATGGTTTGACCAATTCAACAATTTATTAGTGTATCTACTTTCCCTGCTCTCATCATCATTTCTCATTTCTGATAGATGTAAGTTGCACAGTACCTCAGAATTGCTTTAATTTTCATTTCTCTAATCAATAGGGATTTTAAAGCATTTTTACATGATTATACAAGGCATTGATTTCTTCTTTTGAAATCTGCTTCTTCATATTCTTTGAGTATTAATTTAAGAATACACAAATATACATATATTTGACTCAGTTCCCTACTTATTTGATACTAAGACCTTTATCAGAGAAATTTGCTGCATAATTTTAAAAATATTACTTCATAGTCAATGATAAAAATTAGGCAAATGTAGTTTCTAGTATAATCTCTTTTGATTAGGTCTATTTTTATTTTTGCTTTGTCTGAGATCATAATTTTGACCTTTTTTCTTTTTTCTTTTTTTTTTTTTTTTTTTGGCTTCAGCTAAGCACACAGATTCTGCTTTAGTTCTTTATTGTAACTCTGTGTGCTATCTTTCTGTTTCAAGTATGATTCTGGTGAACAATATATTGATGGAATCTGTTTTCTAACCTATTCTGTTATCTGCTTTCTAACTTCATCGATTTATATTCAGAATTATGATTACTGTTTTTCTCTCCATGCTATTTTATTGTTTAGCCTTCTCTTGTTATTTTTATTCTTTCAAAAGAAATTATTTTTTTTGCCACTACTTCTTTTAATCCACACTCCCTTCTATCACTTCTACCCTTTCTCTTCTACTTTCCTTTTGAGTAAGATGGATTTCTATAACTGAATGTATATGCATATTTTTTCCTCTTTGAGCCAACTCTAAAGAGAATGAGGCTTAATCATCCTCACTATATTCCCCTCTGCTGTAAAAAACTCTTCTTTACATACCATTTTTGAAAGATCATTTCCCCATTTTTCTTCCCTTACCTTTCTCCCATCTCATTTTTTCTCATCCCTTCATTTTCTTGAGATCATCCCAACATAATCACCTCATACTCACATTCTCTATGTAGACAGCTTTTAACTGTCCTGTTGGTGAGACTCATGATTTCTTTTCCATATTTACCTTTTATGTTTCTTTTGAGTCTTATGTTTGTATGGTAAATTTCTATTTAGCTCTGGTCATTTTATTAAGAATGATTGAAATTCCTCTATTTCATTATATATCTGTTATTTCCCTTTGAATATTTTATTCACTTTTCCTGGGGATATTAGTCTTGGATGTAATCCTAGGTCTTTACCTTCTAGATTATGATATTCCAAACCCTTTTCTGTTTTAAGATGAAACCTATGAGACTCTGATTGTGATTTATTCATATTTGAATAGTTTAATTTTGACTACTTAAAATATTTTCTCCTTGACTTAGGAGCTCTGGAATTTAGCTATAATATTCTTAGGAGTTTTCATTTTGGAAAATCTTTCAAGTGGTGATGAAAGGATTCTTTCAATTTTCTTTTTACCCTCTAGATGTAAAATATTAAGACAGCTTTCACTGATAATTTCTTGAAATATGTCTAGGGTCTCTTTCATTTCTTTATTTTTCTTTTCTTTTGGTTCATGGCTTTTAGGTAGTTCAATAAAATTAAAATTGTTTCTCCTTGATCAATTTTCTAGGTGAGTTTTTTTTAATGAGTTGTTTCATATTTTCTTTTCTTTTTCCATTTCCAATTCTAATTTTTATTTCCTTGAGATATTTTCCCCTCTTTTTCCATTTGGTCAGTTCTGCTTTTTAAGGAGTCTTTTTCTTCAGTGAATTTTTGTGCCTTTCCCCCATTAGGTCAGTTCTATTTTTAAGATGTTATTCTTCAGAATTTTCTTTCTTTTTTTTTTTTTTTAATCAACCTCTTACTTTTCTCTTTGTATTTTTTCCATGACTCTCAGTTAGTTTTCCAATTCCTCTTCTATTAGTCTTATCTTTTTCTTTGACTCTTCTAGGAATTCTTCTTGGACTTGTGTTCAATTTGTACCTGTTTTCACATTGTTGTCTTCATCTTTGTGTCCTAATCTTCACTACAATCCTGATAGCTTTTTATTGTAAATTTCTATTTATAAATTGTTGTGTGTTCATTTTTCCAGTCTATTTCTTGACGTTAAGCTTATGTTTCAACTAGGCTTTGCTCATATGGCCATAGGGAGACATTGTTTTAAGTTTCAAACTTTTTCATGACACTTTTCAGAGCTAGCTCTGGGGGTATAGAAATTTTTAGTGATTTTAAGGTATTATGATCTACTGTGCTAGTCTATGTTTTGGTTCTTTCATAGAAGCACAAGTGCTCCACTACAACAATGAGTGCTAACATTCTTCTCAGCCCTGTGTCTAAGATTAGATTGTCTCATTTCCTAGGACTGTAAGTTCTACTGTTCCACTCTGCCTTGAAATTGTAAACAGGATTCTTCTTAATTGCAGATGGGCAAAAGAATTGCCAAACAGTGTCAGGTCTTTTATCAAATGTCAGAAAAGGGACCCCTATAAACTCTTTCTGGGCAGTTCTCTGAACATTTTGTGGTCTCTTGGTTGAGAGCTTTCAAAGCTGCCACTGTTGTTGCTGCTGTCTTAACCATCTCTACGGCCTACTATCACTGCATATGCTCTACACTCTACTGTTTATAGACCTCTCTTGCAGACTTCCTTATTTTTTTTTTTTTTCGATTCTGAGTAATTGTTTCACCCTGAACTTTTGTTACTCTGCCATTCCAAAAATAGATTTGAGGTGAAATTTGAATGTTAAAAGGGAACATTGGGAGAGTTTCACTGGGTTGCTATTGCTATTATATCAAATTCTGTTTGTCCGCCAAATGAGAGCAAGATTTATGAGAGATATCCATGATAAATATGAGTCTCTTTATAAACATTTGAAATTCAAAGTGTTTTAAGGCACATAATTCAAACACTGTATTTTTATGTTGTTTTGTATTGCTTGACTTTTCTTGTTTATACTGCCTGTTTGAAATTTCAACATACCAATCTCAAATATTCATATGTAATTCTATTACACTTTCACTTGTTGACAGTAACTTGTATAAATGAAGTAGTATGAATGCTATAACTAACACAGCAAACACTATGGTGAATTAGAAACAGCTCTAGTTCTGGAGTCAGAGGACCCAAGTTTGATTCTCAACTCTGATGCTTGCTGCCTGGGTGACCCTTGACAAATCAATTCACATCCTTGGCTAACCACAGTATCCTTATCCACAAAATAAGTCTGTTGGACTATATTGACTCTTGTCCCTTCCATCCATAGATCTAGGATCTAATGATCCTAGTTACTTAATGGTATATGACCAGAAAATTAGGTGAGAGTCTAGTGTAGTGTGAATGAAAAATAACAGAAGAACTGAAACTCATGAAATATTAAAATAATCAACAGAAAGGTTTCTACTGAATTTCCTATGAAGAATTTACAGAAGAACTTGGACAAGAATCTTGGAGGCTGAAAAAAAATATGGAAATGTACTTCAATGAAGGAGGTACCCTCATTGATGGAGCCACTTAAAAGAATGTTTTATTACATATCTGAATTTGAAAATAGCACTGGGCAGGTGGGGCAAGGATGACAGATGAAAAATAGATTCACTTAAGATTTCCTCCAAATCTCTCTAAAGACTTTGAAATTATGCCTCCAAATTCAAGAGTAACAGAACCCACAAAAGTTTGAAGTAAAAAAAAATTCCCTCCCATGACAACTTAGAAGGTTGGCATAAAAGATCTGTTATGCTAGGGTGAGAATGAAGCACAGTTCAACACAGGCTTTATCAGTGCAGACTGTGCCTCAATAAACCAGCAGAATACTTTTGGAACTATTGAATTAGTGGTGGCTATGGTGTTTTCTGTAATAATCAGCTCACAGCTAGATAGTAAGAGGGTCAGAAAGCTAGTCAAAATGATATTATAGAAACAGCTAGATGGAACAGTGGATAGAGCACTGACCCTTGGCAGGACAATCTGAGTTCAAATTTGACCTCACAAACTTAACACTTACTAACTGTGTGACCTAAAGCAAGTCACTTAATCCCAGTTATCTCAACAAAAATCAAACAAAAGGAGATAACAGGTATCTTTTTACTGCCTCTGGAAGCAGGACTCTGTTTTATTGTCCATGCTTAGATCTGGTCTCAGTCCTTGGTCACAGTCCCAGGGCAAGGAAGGAGCATAAGCACACCAGAGTTCACCGCCCCAGAGGAGCAGGGATCTTTGTCATAGTTTCAGGATGGAAAAGAATGTTTGTGATCACTCACAGACAAGAATGCAGTAGAGGATACAGTAAACATATCTCCCCTTAGATCATACAACATTGAAAGAACCAAAAACCAATATCCAGAATTACCTCTGAAAACAGCTACACAAAAATACTAAAGTTTGGGGCAGTAACTCATCTACTCCAGAAGCAGAGCTCCACTTTGGCATAGAGTTAAAAGTCAAGAAATAAGCTGAGAAAATGAGCAAATAGCAGAAAAATAATCGTAACTATTGGAAGTTAATATGGTTACAGGGAAGACTAAACACAAATTTAGAAGAAGACAACAAAGTCAAAAATCCTATATCCAAAGCTTCAGAGAAAAAGACAAATTGACCCTAAATCATAGAAGAGCTCAAAAAAGGATTCTAAAAATCAAGTAAGAGAGTTAGGGGGAAAATTGGAAAGAGAAATGAGTGATGAAGAAAAACAAGTGTAAAAAATCAAGAGCATGGTAAAGGAAGAATTACAAAAAATTTACAGAAAAACACCTTAAAAACATATTAGGCCAAATGGTAAGAGGCAAAAAATCTAATGAAAAAACAATGCTTTTACGTAGCCATACTCAACAATGAGATGAACTCAATCAGTTCCAATAGAGCAGTAATGAATTGAACCAGCTACACCCAGTGAAAGAGATGACTATGAACCACTACATAGAATTCCCAATCCCTCTATTTTTGTGTGTGCCTGCATTTTTTATTTCTTTTACAGGCTAATTGTACACTATTTCAAAGTTTGATTCTTTTTGTACAGCAAAATAACTGCTTGGACATATATACTACTTATATTGTATTTAATTTATACTTTCACATATTTAATATGTATTGGTCAACCTGCCATCTGGGGGAGCGAATGGGGGGAAGTCGGGAAAAATTGGAACAAAAGGTTTGACAATTGTCAATGCTGTAAAATTACCCATGCATATAACTTGTAAATAAAAACCTATAATAATAAAAAAAAAAGAAAAAAGAATACCTTTAAAGATAGAATTCATCAAATAGGGGAAAAGGTACAAAAGCTCACTGAAAAAAATATTTCTACCCCCAAATTCCAGCTTCTGGAATAAGAAATCACTATTTGAAAAAAAAATTGCTGGGAAAACTGGAAAATAATATGTCAGAAACTTGGCATAGACCCATATATCATACCCCATATAAAAATAAGGTCAAAATAGATACAGGATTTGGGCATAAATAATGATATTATAAACAAGGGATAATTTACCTTTCAGAGAATGGAGGAATTTATGATCAAAGAAGAACTAGAGAACATTATGAAAAGTAAAATGGACAATTAAACTAAAAATTTAAAAGTTTTTGCACAAATAAAGCCAATGGAAAAAAGATTAAAAGGAAAGTACAAAGCTGGGAAAAAAATCTTTATGACCAGTATTTCTGATAAAGATCTTATTTCTAAAATATACAAAAATCTGTGTCAAATTTATAAGAATAAAAGTTCATTCCCCAGTTGAAAAAAAATGGTCAAAGGATAAGAACAGATATTTTTTAAATGATGAAATTAAAGCTATCTATAGTCTTATTTAAAAAATGCTCTAAATTGCTGTGTGAAGCAAGTGGTGCCCATAAGTTTAATATTGGGGAAGGGGGGAAAGGGGATAAGAAAAAGAAAAGCATAATATGGGGATAATAAGATGTCAAGAAATACAGAATTAGTACTTTTAACCATAATTGTGAATGAGATAAACTCTCCCATAAAGCAGAGATGGATAGCAGAATGGATCAAAAGCCAGAACCCTACAATTTGTTGTTTACAGGAAACACATTTAAAGCAGGGAGATACATACAGAGTAAAGGTAAAAGGCTAGAGCAGAATCTATTATGCTTCAGGTAAAGTCAAAAAAGCAGGGGTAGCCATCCTTATCTCAGATCAAGCAAAAGCAAAAATTGATCTAATTAAAAGAGATAAGGAAGGAAACTATATCTTGCTAAAGTGTAGCATAGATAATGAAGCAATATCAATACTAAACATGGGCGGAGCCAAGATGGCAGAGAAGGCACAGGTGCCTTTCTAAGCTCCTCTCATTCCCCTCATAACCAACTATTTTATCCAGCCTCAGAAATAGCTCTTCACTGCTTAAACTCATGAAGATCAGAAGCACTACAACTTACCAGCTGAAGTCAATCTGGAAGATCACCAGGAAAGGTTTGTCCTGAGGGGCCAGGAACAGATTAGCACAGGCAGTGAGAGACTAGCGTCCAGAGCAGACCAGGGGTGGTGGTGATCTCTGTGGCTAGAAAAGTTATAGAGACCACTCTACTATAGGCTAACTGCTCTGCCTTGATTACAAAGCAGTAAATTGGCAGAGAAATTAAAGCCTAAAACAGAGGGTACTCTAAAAAAATGCCAGAACCTAACAAGATCTGGCTGTAGCTACTCAAACCCGGAAGTGACTCAGGCAGACTGTAACGCAGCCCTGCAGCCACATCCTGCAGTTCTGGGCTTTTGCAGGGGAAATTACAAACCCACAGGGCAGGGGGACACAGCCTGGGCAGCCTCTAATCAGCACAGTGCGGGGCTCAGCCTGGGGCAATAGAACTTCCCCAACAGGACTGTGCTTCCCAGAGCAGAGACACTTCCAGTCCCTGCAAATCCATTCACTGCCAATAAACCCACAGCCCCCGGATTCTTGGGATAGTGAAATTTACTCTCCGGCTGCCCCAGGGCAGCTTATCCACACCAGGGCCCTTGGGGACTTTCCCAGCCCCCTCAGGCCTGAGTTACTTCTGGGTGGGGAACCTTTCCCAGAGCACTCCAGACCCGCGCTTTGCACCGGCCGGGACACCCGCCATACACGCCACTGCCACAGAGAGTGGAACCTCCTGGCCCAGACCCCTTTTTAAAAAATAGTAAAAAAAAAAGGACGATTGATAGTTTCACCAGAAAGAAAAGATTTTCAACCCTGAAAGACAATAGAGGTCTCAGAAATTGTTGGTCCCCAATAAAAAAGGCCTCCGAAGAATTTTAAAAAAAAGAACTAAAAAAATGGGAAAGGAAAGAAATGGAGAAGGAAAGACATAAACTACTAAAGAAAATTGATGGGAAAAGAAACAACTTTGAAATACAAATTGAAAGGTAAAAACCCCAAAAGGGTGCGGGAACAGAATTTGGAATTGGAAAAGAAAAAAACCAAAAAAATTAGTGAAAAAAAATCAAAGACAAAATGACTATTTAAAACCAACGGGACATATACAAAAAAAGAAAAAGTAATGAAGAAAACAACACATAAAAAATAGAACTGAAAAAGAAATGACTGATTCATTGGACATCAAGAATCCAAAAAACCAAAAAAAAAGAGGAAAAAAACAAAATTTGCTAGAAAAAAACAACCGAAAAAGATCTAGGAGAAAAACCTAAGGACTCAATGAAAATTATATGAAAAAAAAAGTAAATTTTTGAAATCCAAAAAGAGAACTGCCCAAAGTTAGCCAGAAAAAATAAGTTTGAAAGAATCCATCGAACACTTCGAAAAAGACCCAAAATAAAGACCGAGAAATTAAACTTCAGAATTTAGACTAAAAAAAAATCCTCAAGGCCAGGAAAACAGTTCAAATACCAAGCACAATATATCACACAAGATCGGTTGCCTCACATTAAGTAAGGCTAATTGATTCTGAAACAAAAAGAACTTGGAATGCAGCAAGAATAAAACTTATCCAGCTAAGCTGGAGCATTTTCTCCATGAAGAAGATGGACATTTAATGAAACAGAGGAATTCCATCTGTTCCTAAGAAAACAAACAAACAAAAATTTGATCTCCAACAACAGGACTCAAGACAAGTAGAAAAGGTAAAGGAACTTGAGAACTATATTTGTTATGGATATACATAAAATCAAGTATAATTGATTTATTGATATAGCAAAGGGAAGTGAAATGGAAAGAGATATGCAAAAGGAAGGGATATAAAAGGAAACCACACGTCGTGAGCAAGGAAACATCTATCTGAGAAACCTTGGGGGGAGACATGTCGAATCTTACTCCCATCAGAGTTGGCTTTAAAGAATAATTGAACATTTGCTTTTAAGAAAATCTTCTCTCACCTCATTAAAAAGTGGGAGGAAGGAAAAGGAAAAAGAGTAAAAGAAAGGACAAGAAAGGGAAGGGATTCAAGGAAGAGGAGGATAACAAAGAGGAAAGCTGGTGACAAAGGGAAAAAGTTTAACTAAGGAAGGGGAAGGAGAAAAAAAAGCATAATCTGGAATTAAGATGGAGAACAGATAGTAATTTAAATAAATGTGAATGGAATGAACTCTCCAAAAGAGGAGGCAGATAGTAGACTGATCAAAAGTCAGAACCCTAAAATATGTTGTTTACAAGAAACAATTTAAAACAGGGAACAGAGTAAAGGTAAAAGGCTGGAGCAGAACCTTTATCTCAGGTGAGTTAAAAAGAGAGTAGCATCCTTATCTCAGATCAAGTAAAGCAAAAATGATCTAATTAAAAGAATAAAAGGAAACTATATCTTGCTAAAAGGTATTATAGACAATGAAGTAATATCAATAAAAAATATGACCAATTGCAAAACTTCCTAAAGAAAGTTAAGAGAATTGCCAAGAAGAAATAAGACAGCAAACTTAAATGGGAGACCAGTCTTGACTAATTTAGATAAAAATCACAAAACAAATAAGAAAGAAATTAAAGAGGTAAATAGAATATTTAAAAAATGAGGCATGATAGATCTCTGGAGAAAACTGAATGGTGACAGAAAGGAGGATACTTTCTTCTCAGCAGCTCATGAACCTAACAAAAATTGAGCATATATTTACATAAAGACCCCAAATAAATGGCAAAGGAAATAGTAAATGCTTTCTTTTCAGATCACAATGCAATAAAACTACTTTCAACAAAAAGTTAAGTTGAAATAAAAGAATTGGAAACTAAACTCATCTTAAAGATGATTGGTGAAACAGCAATTAACAATTAATAACTTACCAAGATATGACAATGGTGAGACATCTATCAAAATTTGTGGGATCAGCAAAAGTGGTAATAGAAACTTTATATCCTTAGAGGCTTACTTGAACAAAATAAGAAAGAGAAAGTCAAAAATTGGGCTTGCAACTAAAAAAAAAAGACCAAATTAAAAACCCAATCAATTACTAAACTTGAAATTTAAATTAAAAGGAGAAATTAATTGAAAGTAAAAACTATTGAACTAATAAATAAACTAAGAGTTGGTTTTAAAAAAATAAAATTGATAACCTTTTAAAATCTGATTAAAAAGGAGGAGAAATCAAATTAGTAGTCTTAAAATGAAAAGGGATAATTTCCACCAAGAAGGGAAATTAAAAGGAAATAAAGGGTTATTTACAAACTTTACGCCAAAATTTGATAACCTAAGTGAAATGGATACCTCCAAAAAATGGCTTCCAGATTATCAGAAGGAATAAATTGTTAAATACTTAATTCAGAAAAGAAATAGAACACATTAATCAACTCCCTAAAAAAAAAACCGGACCAGATGGATTTACATAATTCTACCAAAAACATTCAAAGAAAATTAATCCAATGCTTATAAACTATTTGAAAAAATAGAGATGAAGGAGTCCTACAAATTCCCATGACACGGACTGATACCTAAACCAGGAAGGTTGAAAACAGAGAAAGAAAATTATGATCAATTCCTAATGAAATTGATGGTAAATCAAATAAAATATTAGCAAAAGACTACAGAAAATCACCCAGGATAATTCACCATGATCAAGTAGGATTAACCAGAATGCAGGGCTGGCAATTTGAAAACTATCAGATAATTGGCCATATAATAACAAATTAACAAAACCATAGACATCTCAATAGATGCAGAAAAAGCATTGATAAAATCCAATCCATTCTAAAAACTTGAGAGTATAGGAATAAATAATTTTCCTTAAATAATCAGTAGCATTATTTAAAATCAGTAAGCATAATGTAATGGAACAAACGCAACTATTCAATAAGATTGGAGGAAACAAGGTTGCCATCATATTTACTATTTAATATTGTATTAAAAATGCTGCTTTGGCAATGAGCTGAGAAAAGATTAAAGGAATTAGAGTAGCAATGAGGAAACCAAATTATCACCTTTGCGATGACATGATGGTATACTTAGAGAACCCAGAGATTCTGCCAAAAAGTTATAGAAATAATCCACAACTTTAGCAAAGACTTATAAAATAAACCAATAAGTCATCAGCATTCTTAATTATTCACTAACAAAATCAACAGTCAGAGTTACAAAGAAAATTCATTTAAAGTAACTACTGATAGTAAAAAAATTTAGAAATCTTACTGCCAAGGGAAATCAGAAACTTTATGAGTAAAACTACAAAACACTTTCCATGAAATTTTGATCTAACCAACTGGAAAAATATTAAATGCCCTTTGACTGAGCAAGCAAATTAAAAAGATGAAATACTACCTAAACTAATCTATTTATTTAGTGCATATCAATCAGACTTCCCAAAACTATTTTGATGACCTAGAAAAAATAACAAAAAAGTTCATATGAAAACAAAAGGTCCAAGAATTTCAGGAATTAATGAAAAAGTCAAATAAGGCTATAACCGATCTAAAAATTATATTATAAGGCAGCAGTTACTAAAACCATCTGTATTGGCTAGAAATAGACTATTGATCAATGGAATAGGTTGTAAAGGACAAAACAGCCAATAACTTTAATTAATAGTTTTGACAACAAAGATATTTTGGATAAGAATGCGTTATTTACAAAATTGTGAAAATTGGCAATTAGTATGGGAAACTAGATTGACCACATTTAACAATTCATACCAAGATAAGGTCAAAGGGTTCATGATCTAGCATAAAGAATGAGATCATAAATAAATTAAATAGATAATTACCTCAACCTGTGAAGAGGAAGGAATATGACTAAGAAAACAACACTATTAACTACAAAAAAAAAAAAAATTGAATTATATCAAATTGAAAGTTTTGTACAAACAAAACTAATGCATGCAAATTAGAAGGAAAAAAAACTGGGAAAACATTTCAGTAAAAGGTTCTGATAAAGGACTCATTTCCAAAATATATAAAAATTGACTCTAATTTATAAGAAATCAAGCCATTCTCCAAATTGACAAATTCAAAGTGAAGAACAGATAATTTTCAGATGATGAATTGAAACTATTACCACTCATAGAAAGAGTGTTCCAAATCATTAGATCAAAAATGCAAATTAGAAACTCTGAGATACTTACTACACACCTGTCAGATTAGCCAGAATGACAGGAAAAACCCGGAATGTTGAGGTTTGGGAAAACAGGACACCGATACATCATTGGTGATTGTGAACAATTACATTCTAAGCATTAACTATGCCAAAAGTTATCAAACTGTGCAACCTTGATCCAACAGAGTTTCTACTGGGCTTATATCAAAGAAGTATCCAAAGAATATTAAGTAGGAAAGGGACCTGTTATGTGGAAAATTTGTGCAGCCCTGTTTGTTGGCAGAAGCTGAAAATGAATGGATGCCCATCAATTTGAGAATGGTTGAGTATAAATGTTATGGAATATTATTGTTCTGAAATGACCACCAGGACAAATACAGAGAACTGAGACTTACTGAATGATCTGAGGTGAAATGAGCAGAACCGGAGATCAATTCCTCAACAACGATACTGTTGAGGATGTTCTGATGGAAGTGGATTTCTCAACAAAGGAAGATCTAACTTTGTTTAATTGATCAAGGATGGACAAGGAGCAGCACATAAAGAAAGAACATAGAAATAAATTTAAACTGCTTGCATGTTCTTCCCTGTTATTTATACCCTGAATCATTCTCCTGAAATAAAAATTGTTAGGTTCTGCACACAATATTTGTATCCAAATCTACTGTAACCTATTTAAATGTAAGGACTGCATATCTGGGAAGGTGGGGGAGGAGAAAATGGAACAGAAGGAGTGAAGGATATCTTAAAAAACCGCTATTCTTCAAGAAAAAGTTATTTTTAAAATCAATATAAATAATTAGTTTGTTTATCTAAGATCTAACTTCTTAAGGAGAAGTTAAGAGAGTTCAAGAAAGAAATAGACAGCAAACTATAATAGTGGAGATTCAACCTACCTCAAAATTAGAAATAAACACAAAAATAAGAAAGAAATTAGAGGCAAACTGAATATGAGAAAAATTAGGTATGACATATATTTGGAGAAAACTGAATGGTGACAGAAAGGAATATACTTTCTTCTCAGCAGTTCAAGGGACATATATAAAAATTGACCATATATTAGGACATAAAGACTTCAAAATTAAATGCAGGAAGGCAAAATGTAACGTATCTTTTTCCAATAGATAATAAAATTCCAAAAAAACTAGGGGTAAATAGACCAAAAGTAATTGAAACTAAATAATCTCATCTTAAAGAATGATTATTGAAATATAAATATAGACAAATTAAATTTCACCCAAGAAAATGACAATATGAGATAAAATAAAATTTAAATCAAAATGGTAATAAGGGAAATCTTATATTTATAGGCTTATTGAATAAAAAAGAAAAGATCAATAAATTGGCTTCAACAAAACTAGAAAAGATGAAATTAAAACTCTCAATTACTAAACTTGACATTCTAAAATTAAAGAGAAATTAATATTGAAAGTAAATAAATATTGAATAATAATAAAACTAAGAGTTTTTATGAAAACAAATAAAATAGATAAACCTTTGGAATTTGATTAGAAAAGGAAAAGAGGAAAATCAAATTGTTATTTTAAAAATAAAAGGAGAACTTTCCCAAGAAGAGGAAATTAGAGCAATATAAAGTTTTTGCCTGACTTTATGAATAAATTGATAACCAGTGAAATAATATTATCAAGGAATCAGTTCCAGATTAACAGAGAGAAGAACTTAAATAGTCCCATTTCAGAAAAAGAAATAGAAAGCTATTAATCAACTCCTAAGAAGAACTTGGACCAGATTGGTTTATATGGAATTACCAAACATTTAAAGAACAATTGTCCAATGCTATAAACTATTTGATAAATAGGCAATGAAGAACCTACAAACCTTTGTGACAAACATGGTCCTGAACTAAAACCAGGTAGGCTGAAACGAAAGAAATTATAGATCAATCTCCTAATGAATATTGATGGTAAAACAAAATAAGATATTACAAAGACCGAAAATCATCCCAGAATAATACACCATGATCAAGTAGATTTATAAGGAATGCAGGCTGGTCAATATTAGGAGCTAAGTATAATTGACCATTCATAACCAAATTAACGAAAACATATGATCACCAATGAAAAGCATTTGATAAAATCCAACATCCATTCCTATTAAAACATTGAGAGTATAGAAATGGGTTTTTCAAAATAATATAGTCTATTTAAAACCATCAGTAAGCATCATATATAATGGAATAAACGAACCATTCCAATAGATGGATTGAAACAAGTTGCCACTATTATCATTGCTATTCAATATTGTATTAGAAATCCTAATATAAGAGTTGAGAAAGAGATTAAAGGAATTAGAGTATGTAATGAGGAAACCAAATTATTACTCTGTGCTGATGATATGATGGCATACTTAAAGAACCCCAGAGATTCCACAAAAAAGCTATTAGAAATAATCCATATCTTTAGCAAAGTTGCAGGATACAAAATAAACCCACATAAGTCATCAGCATTCTTATATATCACTAACAAAATCGAACAGTTAGGGTTACAAAGAGAAACTCCATTAAAAATAAATACCAATAGTATAAAATATTTGGAAATCTATTGGGGACTATATGAGCAAAATTACAAAACACTTTCCACACAAATAAAGTCAGATCTAACCAATTGGAAAAATATTAAATGTTCTTGGATAGGGTGAGCAAACATAATAAAGATGACAATACTACCTAAACTAATCTATTTATTTAGTGCTATATCAGTCAGACTCCAAAAACTATTTTAATGATCTAGAAAAATAACAAATTCATGGAAAACAAAGACAAAATTTCAAGAACTAATAAAAAATCAAATGAATGGCTATCTGTCCAGATTAAATTATAATAAAGGGAGTTATCAAAACCATTTGGTAGGCTAAAAATAGTTTAACAGTGATAGTTAGGTAAAGGACAAAATATGATAAAACTTTATAATTGGTTTTGACAAATCAAGACTACTTTGGAAGAATTACTGTTTGACAAAAAAGCGAAAATTGGATTACATGGCAAAAATTGGCATTAACAATTCACCAGAACCAGATAAGTCAAAATGGTTCATGATCTAGGCAAAATGTTAAAAAAATTAGAAGAACATGGGAAGTTTACTTCAACCTGTGGAAGAGGAAGGGATTTATGACCAAAGAAGAACTAGAGATCATTATTGATCACAAAATAGAAAATTTTGATTATACCAAATGGAAAAGTTTTTAGAAGGGAAGTAATAAACTGAGAAAACTTTTTTACTGTCAAAGGTTCTGATTATATTCCAAAATATATAAATTGACTCTAATTTTATAAGAATAACCATTCAAATTATAATGATCAAAAGGATAGAATGACAATTCCAGATGAAGAAATTCAAATATTCTAGATAAGGCAACCAAGTTTTACAAGAAAGCAAATTAAGACAATTGAGAACCACTACCATACCTGCGATTGACTAGAATGACAGGAAAAGGAACGATTTGGAGGGATGGGAAACTGGGACACTGATACATTGTTGATGGAATTGTGAACACATTCAGCAATTCTGGAGAGTGATTTGGAAATATGCTCAAAAAGTTATCCAACTGTACATACCCTTTGATCTAGCAGTGTTACTACTGGGCTTATATCTCAAAGAGAAAAGAGGAAGGAGTATGGCAAGAATGTTTGGGCCCCCTTGAGTGGCCCCTCAATTGTGGATGTCCAATTGGAGAATGGCGAATAAACTGTGGTTGAATGTTATGGAATAATTTTTCCAGAAAATGAGCAGGATGATTTCAGAAAGCTTGGAGATTAAATGAACTGGATGCTGAGTAAAGGAAAAAAGATTTAACATTAACAATACTATATGATGATCGATTCTGATGGATGTGGACCTCTTCAACAATGAGATGAAACAAATTAGTTCCAGTAGAACAGTAATGAATTGAACCAGCTACACCCAGCAGAAGAACTCTAGGAATAGTGTGAACTCATAGAATTCCAATTCTCTTTTTTGCGCTTAATTTTTTATTTCATTCGGTATATACATGTTTCAAAGTCCAATTTTGAGCAAAACACCATATGGACATGTTTATTATTGTATTTAAATATACTTATATTATGGTTCACCGCATCTGGGAGGATGGGAAAGGAGGACGAAAATTGGCACAAAAGGTTTTGCTTTTTTTTTTTTTTTTTTATTTAAGCCTTTAATTTACAGGATATATATACATGGAACTTTACAGCATTAACAATTCCAACTCTTGTTCCAATTTTCACCTCTTACCCCCACCTCCCCTAAATGGAGGATGACCAGTAGATGTTAATATATTAAATATAACTTAGATACACTAAGTATTACATGACAAAATTATTTGCTGTCAAAAGAACAACTTGGAATTATTACAATTACTTGTGGGAAATCAAAGATGCAGGTGTGCTAAATATAGGGACTGGAATTCAATGTAATGGTTTTAGTCATCTCCCAGAGTTCTTTTTCTGGTATAGTAGCTCATTCATTACTGCTCCATTAGAAATGATTTGGTTGATCTCGTTGCCAGATATTGATCCATCAGGTCACATCTAGTATTGTTGTTGAAGTATATAAGATCTCCCTGTTCCTGCTATTTCACTTAGCATCAGTTCGTTAAGTCTCTCCAGCCTTTCTGAAATCATCCTGTTACTTTCTTACAAACATAATATTCCAAATTTTTCTATACCAAATTTATTCAGCCATTCTCCAACTGATGGACATCCATTCAGTTTCCAGTTTTCTACCACACAAAAGGCTGCCCATTCGTGCAATACAGGTCCTTTCCCTTTTTATAATCTCTTTGGGATATAATCCCAGTAGTAAATTGCTGGATTCAAAGGATATGCAAGTTTTAAACTTTTTGAGCATATTAAACTACTTCCAAAATTGGTTGGATTCGTTCAAATTCCACCAACAATGAATCAATGTCCCAGTTTTCCCATCCCTCCAACAATCATCATTATTTTTCCTGTCTTAAATCTGAGCAGGTGTGTGGTATCTTAGAGTTGTCTTAATTTGCATTTCTCTGATTAATAAATGCTTGGTTTTTCATGATTGAAATAGTTTCAATTTCTTCATCGAGAATTGTCTGTTCATATCCTTTGGACCATTTTTCAAATTGAGAATGGCTTGATTTTTATAAATTAAGTTAATTCATATTTTGGAAATGGGCCTTTATCAGAACCTTTGATGTAAAATATTTTCCAGTTTATTGCTTCCTTCTAATCTTGTCTGCATTTAGTTTTGTTTGTGCAAAACTTTTCAGTTTGGTATAATCGAAATTTCTATTTTGGTATCGTAATTCTAGTTCTGCTTTGGATACTTCCCTTCCACAAGGTCTGAGAGGTAAACTATCCTATGTTCCTCTAATTATTAATAATTTATTCTTTGCCAGGTCAAACCATTTTATTTTTGGTTGTAGGTTAAGTTGGATCAAGCTAGTTTCTGCCATTATTAGTTTCCAATTTTCCGCATTTTTTATCAAAAGTAGTTCTTATCCCCAAAGCTGGATCTTTGGGTTTGTCAAAGACTAGGTTGATATTTGTTGACTGTTTTATCCTTGAATAATCTATTCCACTGATCAACTAATCTATTCTAAATACCAAATAGTTTTGGTAATCTGCTCTATAGTAAGTTTTTGATCTGGTACAGTGAATATTTGTTTTTTTATTCCTTGAAATTCTGGACCTTTGTTTTTCCATATGAATTTGTTTTATTTTCTGGTCATTAAATAGTTTTGGAGTCTGATTGTATATGCTAAAAATGGGATTTTGGTTATTCTTTTTTATATTGTCGCCTTCAAGAGCTTTTATTTCAATTTGATGACTTAATTAGTGAAAGTGGTTGTTTTGGCTCTAAGTTTCTAATTTTCCTTGGATGTTTAATATTTTAATTTCGTAGTTTTTTGGTTTTTTGTAATTGACTGTTGGATTGTGTGATTTGAATGCTATGACTATTGTTTTGTTTTAACCAGAATTTTTGTTGTGGATTTTTTTTAAACTTTAGAACTTGTTTTAAGATATCATGTTGCAGTGATAATTTGCCTTTATTCTCTATTTTTTTTTAGTTTTTATTGCTTAGAGCGTTTTCTATCAATATAAAGTACGGGTATAGTGGGAACCTTGTTTTCAGTCTTATTAATGTTTGTTTGCTACATATGATGCTTAGATGGTTTTAAATATGTGTTGTTTTTTGGGAAAATTTTATTTTCTTCAAGTGTTTTTATTAGGAATGGATGTTAATTTTAAATGCTTTTGCATTTATTGGGGATTATGGTTTTGTTATTTGTTTACGGCAATTTTTTGATAGTTTTCTTATTTGAAATTCTGGTTCTGTATAAATTCTTTGATTAGTGATTATCTTGGAGATGTTTTCTTAGTTTTGTATTTATTTTAAGATTTTTTGTTTTTTTAGGAGTGGTTTCAATTTTTTCTGTTTAAGCTACCTGGGTTTAGGTTCAGTCCATGTTGTGCTAGAAGGTAATTTGGTAGGACCTTATTCCTATTTTTTTCAAATTATATAATTGGGGCAATTGTTCTTTTTTAAATGTTTGGTAAATTTCCATTAATCCATCTGTCTGGATTTTTCTTAGGGAGTTGTTTTGTTGTTCTTTTTTTATGGGACTTTCAAAATTTTCTGTTAGTCTGGGGAAGTTGTTTTTTAGGTATATTTTTAGGTTTATTTAATTGGCTAAGTTGAGCAAAATTTTTTTTTCTACTTTCATTGTGGAAAGTTTCTTTTTTATTTTTGATTATCTAATTTTCTTTTTTCCTTTCTTCCTTTTTTAATGATTACTAAAGGTTTATTATTTTTTGGTTTTTTTTAGAACAATCTTAGTTTTTTAATTAGTTAATATTTTTCTTTCAATATTTTTAATTTTTTTTTATTTTAAATTTCAATTTAGTTATTTGATTGGGGTTTTAATTTGGTCTTTTGTTTTTTTTAGTTGTGCTTAATTCTTTTTCTTTTTTCTGTTTTTCAAAATTTTGGGATATAAATTCTTATTTCATTGCTGATCCTAAAATTTTGGTAATGATTCATCATTGTATTTCTTGTGAAATTTTAATTGTATTTATTTGGTTGCTTTAATATTCTTTAAGATGATTGTTTGTTTCCATTACTTTTGGTTATTTTAATTTTTGAATGTGTTTTTATTGATATGATTGAAAGAAAGTATTATTTTCTTTTATTTAATTTGAGTTTATTTCAAATATGGTAATTTTTTGTATTCATGACTCTGGAAGAAAGTATATTTTTCTATTCCATTAATTTTTTCCAAGTCCAAATATTCTTTTTTTAATATATATTTATTATTTTTTTTGTTTTGTGGTTTGATTTTGTCATTTGAGAGTGGTTGAGATTCTCTTTCAGTTTTGTTGTTTTTTCTTCAAATTTTAACTTTCCTTTAGGAAGGTGCTACCACTTGTGAATTGTTTTATTGTATTGTTGTTGTTTTATGTATAGCCAGGATGTTTTCCTTATTTTTTTAGATCAATTTTCTTTGTGATTTTAGATGGATAAGTCCCTTTTGTTACGCTTAAGTAAAGATTTTGCTCCAGCCTTTTTATTATATGTATCCCTGTTTAAATGTTTTTTGTAAAACATATTGAGGTTTGATTTTGATTATTCTATTCTCTCTTTTATGGGGAGTTATCTATTATTTACGTTAGAATTACTAATCGTATTTCTCCATCTAATAACCTATTAGTTTTTATTTTTAGCTTTTCCCCTTTTAAACTTATGTCCCCTTTATCAGATACTTATCCTTTTAATCCTCCCTCCCCTTTGGAGTTTTCCTCCTTCCTTTTATTTTTTTTTTTTTTCTTCCCCTTTTATGGGAGAGAGAATTTTCTTTTGTTATTATTTTTTTGAGAATCTGATGGAGTAAGATTCACATTTTTAATTCCCCATATGATAAGTTTTAGCTTTTTGGGATGTGGTTTTCCTCTTCCTCTTATTCGCTCATACTTTTATTTTTCCTTTTATGTTATATCAGTATTAAAATTTAATGATTTTTTTGTATATACAACATGGGAAATACATTCAAGAGTTTTTTACCTTTCTGATTTGAGTTCTATTTTGGAGATCAATTTTTGTTTAGTTCTGGTTTTTCTTCAAAAAAAATCAATTGTTTTTAAAGTCCATCTTTTCCTGGAAGAAAATGCTCCTTAGCTGGGTGTTTATCTTGGGTTCCCAAGTTTTTGTTTGGAATATTCGGCCCTTCTTTCTTTTGTAGAGGAATTTGGTGATTTTTGTATCTTTTAAAATTGGTTTTTTTGGTGCTTGTAAATTTTTTTCCTTATTGATAGTTAGTTCCAATATTCTTTGGGTTTTTTTTTAGGTTTTTTTCGAAGGTGTTATTATTTTTAATGCTATTTTATTCTGATTTATTAATTGGAGTTCTTTGATGATTTTCTTGTAAATAGTATTAGGCTTTTTTTCATCATAGTTCGGAAAGTTCCAATAATTAGATTATTCTTGATTATTTTCAAGTCTGGTTTTAGCAAGTAGATAATTTTGTTTTTTTCCCTTTGTATTTTTGTTTTCTGTACTGATTCTTTGTGTTCATATGCATATAGTTCAATTTGTTAGTTTAATTTTAAAGAATTATTTTTTTCATAACTTTTTTATTCTTGTAAGTCAATTGAAGTTTTTTTGTTTTGGTGTGGAATTTTTTCATTTACTAATTTTTTTTAGTGAATTATTTTTTTTCAATCCGATTACTTTCTTGAGTTTTTTTTTCAAATACAAACCTCTTGGTAATTTTTTTTTTTCCAATTTATTTCAGGAAGTTGTTTCTTTGTGGTTTTCCTTCCCATTTATTCAACTCTTTGAGACTTTAATGGCTCTTGAGAGATTATGTAAAGGAGACAGCTGATGCATTTTTGCTTTGGGTCTCTTGGTTTGCTGACCTCTTTTTTCTGCATAGAAACTGCGATTGTTCTTTTCATTTTATTCATGTTTTAAAGTTTAGGGTGGTCTGGGCAAGGGGGTTTACCAGCTTCCTCTGCAGAAAGAGGGAAAGATGTAAACCGATTTCGCCGAGTGAGGGGTTCTGAGTAGAGTTTTCCTTCCCAAGAGGAAGTGGATTCAGCACTGGCCTAGTATCAATGCTTAGTAGGGCTGAGTGGATTATCGATTGCCTCGGCCGAGAACTAAGTGGTGAAAGTGTCACGCCCAGGCGGAGCCTCTGGGACTGTGGTATTCGCTGAGGAAAGCAGAACGGAAGCCACAACCTGCCAGTCGCCTGATGCAACGGCCCTGGAAAGCCATGGCCCAAGCGATCCCAGAGATTGGAGGAACCGGCTGGGCGTCTGCCGTGCAGGATAACTGCCCAAGGAAAATATCTGGGTTTGGGGCTGTGGCTTGTGCTGAGATCTGTGCCTTCACCCTGGGTTTAGACTCTCCTCGGAACCAATTTCTCTCCCAGTCTTTCCCATCTCCCTGGCCCTAAACTTTTGGTGAGACTGGATTTTCTTCTGCCGGGTGAGTTGTTCTCTTATCTTTGCTGAATTGTAGCGTCAACTATTTTTTGAGGCTCAATATAATATTGATAAAGAGGTAAGAGAAGAGCTTAGAAAGCCCAAGGTGTTTCTCCCTATTGCTCACCTCACAAAAGGTTTTGCAATTGTCAATGCTGGAAAATTACCTATGCATATATCTTGTAAATAAAAAGCTATAATAAATAAAATAGAATAAGAAATGCTCTAAATTATTGTTCATTAAAGAAATGCATATTAAAACAACTCTGAGATATCACCTTACACCTCTCAGATTGACTAAAATGATAGGAAAAGGTAATGATAAATGTTGGAAAGGATGTGGGAAAACCAGCACACTAATGCATTGTTGGTGGAGTTGTGAAATCATCCAACCATTCTGTAGAGCAATCTGAAACTCTTCCTAAAGGGCTATCAAACTGTGCATACCCTTTGACCTGGCAGTGCCATTACTAGGTCTTTATCCCAATGAAATCATAAAGAATAGAAAAAGACCCATATGTGCAAAAATGTTTCTAGCAGCTATTTTTGTGATATGAAAGAATTGGAAAATAAGTAGATATCCATTAATTGGGGAATGGCTGAACAAGTTTTGGTATATGAAGATAATGGAATATT
Source organism: Sarcophilus harrisii (assembly GCF_902635505.1). Lineage (NCBI taxonomy): Eukaryota > Metazoa > Chordata > Mammalia > Dasyuromorphia > Dasyuridae > Sarcophilus > Sarcophilus harrisii. Next base: position 298,982,450 of record NC_045427.1, read on the forward strand.
ATTGTTCTATAAAAAATGATGAAATAGGTGAATTTAGAAAGGCCTGAAAAGATTTACATGAACTAATGCTAAGTGACACAAACAGAATCAGCAATACATTGCACAATAACAGCAAGAATGTACAATGATCAACTGTGAAAGGAATGGTTCTTTACAGTGGTTCAGTGATTCAGAGTAATCCCAATAGACTTTGGACAGAAAATGCTATCTGCAGCCAAAAAAAGAACTAAGGAGATTGGATGTAAATCAACACATATTATGTCACTTCTTTTTTTCTATTTTTTAATCTCTCTTGTGGCTTTTCTCTTTTGCTCTGATTTTTCTCTCCCAAAATGATTCATAAAACAATGTGTGTTAAAATAAACAAATTTAAAAAAAAGAAAAAAATAATAATTCCTTAAAAGTCAGCATTGAGCAAATGGAAGCTAATGACTTTATGAGACATTATGAAACAATAAATCAAAATTTAAAAAAATGAAAGAAATAGAAGACTATATGAAATATCTCTTTGAACAAACAACTGATCTAGAAAATAGATTCAAAAAAGATAATTTGAGAATTATTAAATTATATGAAAATCATGATTAAAAAAAAGAACCTAGATATCATCTTTCAACAATTTATCAATGAAAACTAGATATTCTAGAACCAGAGAGTAAAATAGATATTGAAAGAAATCACCAATCATCTCATATAAGAGATCCAAAAATGGAAACTCCTAGGAAAAACTTCTTGTAATTATCTTAGCTCAAAGAAAACTTGAATGAGAGAGGGGGATAAGGAAGGAGAGGGAGAGGGGAGAAGGAGGGAGGGAGGGAGAGAGGAGAGAGGAGAGAGAGAGAGAGAGAGAGAGAGAGAGAGAGGAAGAAAGAGAGAGAGAGAGAGAGAGAGAGAGAGAGAGAGAGAGAATGTGGATACTCAGAAAACATTAGCTCTTTCTCTCTGGAGGTGTACAACATGTTTCATAATGAATCCTTACACATTACCTTTGAACACTGTATTTCTGAGAAGAGCTAAGTTTATCAAAAGTGATTATCATATAATGTTGCTGTTTCTATGTACAATATTCTCTTGGCTCTTCTAACTTCACTCAGCATCATTTTATGTAAGTCTTTCCATGTTTTTTATGAAATTTGCCTGTTCATAATTTCTTATAGAGCAATAGTTTGTTCTAAATTTTGTTCTAAAATAATAGTATTCTTTTACATTCATATACCGTAATTTGTTCAGCCATTCTCCAATTAATGAGCACCCTCTCGATTTCCAATGCTTTGCCACCACAAAAAGAGCTGCTTCAGACATTTTTGTATGTATGGGTCCTTTTCCCTTTTTATGATCTCTTTGTGATACAGACTTAGAAGTTGTATTGCTAGATCAAAGGGTATGCACAGTTTTATGCTTCCTTCTCTTTACCCCTAAAATTATAGTGTTATAGAATGAGTTAGATGGAACTTTAGAAATCATCTTATAACTTAGCTAACTGAGTTCATGACAAGTTAAGTGATCTGATTAAAGATTAAAAAGTTGGAGAGTTGGTATATCATTCTTATACCTGATCATTACTAAATGTATGCATTCCTAAGTGGAAGTAAATAGACTGATTATTGATAGAAATCTGGTCCTGACTCTGCTAAGAACTAGTTGACATTGCCTAAGACATTGAGAGGTCATATTAAATGATTTCTGAATAAATAAACCTTGCATTCAGAATGCAAGGACTGTATTAGATAATCTCTAAGATCCCTTTTAATTGTAACATGCTGTGATTCTGTGCTCCACTAAACACCATTAAGAAGCAGATGCCAATGAATAATGGGGGAAAACCCTTATATAAAGTCTTTTCTGAATTAACAAGTAAGACTATTGAAGGATTCATTTCAACTAGGTTGAATAATAATTTTTATATATTTGCCATATGGTATATGGTATAACACCAAGGAACTTTAATGAATAGTTCTGGCAAATGTAGAAGAGAAATTTAGTTTTGCTATAATAGATGGACTATATATAAATGTTATAGCGTCTAGAAGTCTGGTACAATAGTACAAATGAGAGGCAACAAAGTGATTGATACAATTTCATGCAATTACACTCTCAACTCTCTTGAGTATGTGTCTATTGTCTTTTGGGGGATTTTTTGAGTATTTTATTTGAGTCAAGTGTGCATAGTACCTTTCATCAAACATACATTTGGGTAAAGAACAGTGGATGCCAAAAAATGGTTCTGTTGTAATTGAATGAATGTGAAATCCATTTGTCAAGTACTCAATAAGGTAAATGCTTGGAATATTTAACAATTTACTTGGATGGTGGCATGCCTTTTTTAAATTTATTGTTTGCATGATTCTTTCATAAAAGTAAATTATGTGTCATTAATCTTTAAAAGAGGCTGTTGTCCTTGAGTTAATTTAGTGATTATTTTCTCAGATTCTCAGATATTTGCTGAGCGTTTGCAAGGAAAGTAGTTTATGACCAACAGAGAAAAGTAATGTTTGTTGAATGAATGCTGAATATCAAAGGATAGGAACCCCATTTTTCCTCTTGTAAACACTTCAACTTTCCCCTGATTTTTTAAGCTATATACATATAGTCTAAAACCTTTTGACATTTTTGAAGTGAAATTGTCTTCTGAGAAGCACTAAACAAATGGTATAAAAATGTTTTGGATTCCTTTCTTATAATTCAATGATGTAAGAATAATGATTCATTGGTAGAATCCCTTTTCCCCACCACATTCCCAGTTAAATTATTTCCTATCATGGGCTTTCGTCCACTAGTACAACTACCACTCATTCATGTTTATTTAATCCTTGTGATTATTTCACATATCTTCATATGGACCTTTCATATTGCATTGTCTTCTTATGAACTTTTCTCAATGCATTCATTCAATATGCTGGAGGCTTTTCTCTTATTTAATGAACCTTCTAATAAATTCTAACATCAAACTAATGATGATAATGCAATTTTCACTCATTTTTCCTCTGCTTTCTACTTGATTGTTTTTTTTTCTTGTTTCCTATTTCATTCTTCTTGTGCTGTATGAAACCATAACATTACTATTTTCCTTTCTCTTCTTTTTCCCTCATTTTTTAGCCTTATTCAATTTCTTTCCTTCTTTTTGATCTGCCAAATCAGTCCCTCTTTTTGAAAATCCTTATTGAAAGTCTTCATTTTCTTTGCGTCATGTTGAATCAAGTTAAAGTCTTAAGTTATCTGAGCTTTCACTAAAGTTGTAATAGTTTGTTGTTTCTTACTGCATTTAAAAATAATGAAGATTCAGACACACCTTAAAAAACCATGTCTGAGCAACCGAAAAACAACAATACTACATGACATAGTATTTAGGAAGAGTTAAAGCAGGAAAGAGAATTGATCACACAGTGCATATTTTTGGAAATATATATGTTATTCCATAAAATTTTTGTTAGGTTCATGTGAAAATACTTATAAAAAGGGATATGAATGGCTTTAAAAGTAGAGAGACAAGAACATCTACTTATAACTTGAATTCTGGCAGAGTGCGCTCTAATTCTAGCTTTAGTGTACCAACCATGCAGACTATAATCCTTTATAAATTTTCATTGTTATCTTTTTTTTTATTATAATAACTTTTTATTGACAGAGCCCATGCCAGGGTAATGTTTTTACAACATTATCCCTTGCACTCACTTCTGTTCTGATTTTTCCATCCCATCCTCCACCCCCTCCCCTAGGTGGCAAGCAGTCTTATATATGTTGAATATGTCGTAGTATATCCTATATACAATATGTGTGTGCAGAACCAAACAGTTTTCTTGTTGCACAGGGAGAATTGGATTCAGAAGGTAAAAATAACCCGGGAAGAAAAACAAAAATGCAAACAGTTTACATTCATTTCCCAGTGTTTTTTTTCTTTGGGTGCAGCTGTTTCTGTCCATCATAGATCAACTGAAATTGAATTAGGTCTCTTTGTCAAAGAAATTCACTTCCATCAGAGTACATCTTCATACAGTATCATTGTTGACATATATAATGATCTCTTGGTTCTGCTCATTTCACTTAGCATCAGTTCATGTAAGTCTCTCCAAGCCTCTCTGTATTCGTCCTGCTGGTCATTTCTTACAGAACAATAATATTCCATAACATTCATATGCCACAATTTACCCAACCATTCTCCATTTGATGGGCATCCATTCATTTTCAAGTTTCTAGCCACTACAAACAGGGCTGCCACAAACATTTTGGCACATACAGGTCCTTTCCCTTTTTAGTATCTCTTTGGGGTATAAGCCCAGTAGAGACACTGCTGGATCAAAGGGTATGCACAGTTTGATAACTTTTTGGGCATAATTCCAGATTGCTCTCCAGAATGTTTGGATTCGTTCACAACTCTACCAACAATGTATCAGTGTCCCAGTTTTCCCTCATCCCCTCCAAAAATCATCATTATTTTTTCCTGTCATCTTAGCCAATCTGACAGGTGTGTAGTGGTATCTCAGAGTTGTCTTAATTTGCATTTCTCTGATTAATAATGATTTGGAACACTCTTTCACATGAGTGGTAATAGTTTCATTTTCATCATTTGAATATTGTCTGTTCATATCTTTTGACCATTTGTCAATTGGAGAATGGCTTGGTTTCTTATAAATTAGAGTCAGTTCTCTATATATTTTGGAAATGAGGCCTTTATCAGAACCTTTAACTGTGAAGATGTTTTCCCAGTTTGTTGCTTCCCTTCTAATCTTGTTTTCATTAGTTTTGTTTGTACAGAAGCTTTTTAATTTGATGTAATCAAAATTTTCTATTTTGTGATCAATTGGTCTCTAGTTCATCTTGGTCTAAATTTCTTCCTCCTCCACAAGTCTGAGAGATAAATATCCTATGTTCTTCCAATTTATTTATAATCTTGTTCTTTATGTCTAAATCATGGACCCATTTTGATCTTATCTTGGTATCGTTGTTAAGTTGGTCCATGCCTAATTCTGCCATACTAATTTCCAGTTATCAGCAGTTTTTGTCAAATGATGAATTCTTATCCCAAAAGTCAGGATCTTTGGGTTTGTCAAATACTAGATTGCTATACTTGACTATTCTTCTTGTGAACCTAACCTCTTCCACTGATCAACTAATCTATTTCTTAGCCAATACCAAATGGTTTTGGTGACTGCTGCTTTATAATATAGTTTTAGATCAGATAAAGCTAGGCCACCTTCAGTTGATTTTTTTTTCCTTAATTCTTTTGAGATTCTCGACCTTTTATTATTCCATATGAATTTTGTTGTTATTTTTTCTAGATCATTAAAATATTTTTCCAAATCGTTGGTATGCACTAAATAAATAGATTACTTTAGGGGTATTGTCATCTTTATTAATTCACTTGGCCTTCCAGGAGCATAATATTTTTCCAATTATTTAAGTTACTTTATTTTTGTGGAAAGTTTTTTAATTTTGCTCATATAATTCCTGCTTTCCTTTGGTAGATAGATTCCCAAATACTTTATTGTTGACGTTTTTTTGTGAAATTTCTCTTTGTATCTCTTGCTGTTGGATTTTGTTGGTGATGTATAAAATGTGAGGATTTATGGAGATTTATTTTATAACCTGCAACTTTTTCAAATTATGAATTATTTCTAATAGCTTTTAGTAGAATCTCTGGAGTTCCTAAGTATCCATTATTCATCTGCAAAGGTGTAGTTTGTTCCTCATTCCTATTCATTCCTTTTCTTTCTGACTCTTTTGCTGGGCTAGTGTTTCTAATGCAATTTGAATGATAATGGTGTATTGGGCAGCTTCCTCCAGATCTTACTGGGAAGATTCCAGATTTTCCCCATTGCATATGATGTACTGATGGTTTTAAATATATTCTATATTTTAAAAAATCCATTTATTCCTATACTCTCAAGTGTTTTATTGGAATGGATTTGGTTTATCAAATGCTTTTCTGCATCTATTAGATGATCTATGGTTTTGTTAGATTGATTTACGTCAATTATGCTTAGTTTTTCCCAATATTGACCAGCCCTCATTCCTGGTATAAATCCTCTTGGTCATAGTGTATTATCCTGGGGATGATTTTCTTAATCTTTTGCTAATATTTTATTTAAGATTTTGATGATATTCATTAGGGAGATTGGTCTATAATTTTCTTTCTCTGTTTCAGCCTACCTGGTTTTTTATCAGTACAATGTCTGTGTCGTAAAAGGGGTTTTAGGACTCCTTCAATTCCTATTTTTCAAATGGTTTATATAGCATTGGAGTTAATTTTCTTTAAATGTTTGGTAAATTCAATGAAATCCATCTGGTCCTATTTTTTCTTAGGGAGTTATTAATAGCTTTTCTATTTCTTTTCTAAGATGGGACTGTTTGGATATTTACTTCTTCCTCTGTTAATCTGGGCAAGCTATATTTTGAAGGTATTCTTCCATTTCATTTAAGTTTAATTTATTATAAAATTGGTGAAGTAATTCCTAATTATTGCTCTAATTTCCTCTTCATTAGTGCAAGTTCTCCCTTTTCATTTTAAGACTAACAATTTGATTTTCCTCTTTCCTTTTTTAATCAGATTTATAAGGGTTAGTCTATTTTGTTGGTTTTTCATAGAACCAAGTCTTAGTTTTATTAATTAATTCAATGTTTTTCTTTCAATTTTATTACCTCTTTTATTTTTAAATTTCAAGTTTAGTGTTTGACTGGGGTTTTAATTTGTTCCTTTTCTTTTTTGTTTAAGCCCAATTCGTTGACCCTCTTTCTCTATTTTATGTAAGTAGACCTCTAGAGATGTGAAATTTCCCTTATTACCACTTTGGCTGCATCCCACAATTTTTTTGATGTCTCATTATTGTCGTTTTCTTGGGGAGTTTTTATTCGATGATTTGCTGTTTCACCCAATCATTCTTTATGTAAAGGTTATTTAGTTTCCAATTATTTTTTTGGTCTACTTTCCCTGGCTTTTTTTTGGTGTAATTTTTATTGCATCATGATCTGAAAGAATGCATTTCTTTTTTCCTTACCATTTGGTTTGGATTTTTTGTCCTAATATATGGTCTATTTTTGTACAGGTTCCATGAACTCTGAAAAGAAAGTGTACCTTTTCTGTCTCCATTTTTTTTCTCAGGATCTATCATATCTAACTTTTCTGGTATTCTATTTCCTCTTTGACTTCTTTTATTTATTTTGTGGTTTGTTTATCAATTCTGGGGAAATCAAGGTTAGGATCTCCCACTATTATGGTTTTGTCTATCTCTTCTTGCATCTCTCTTAATTTCTCTTTAAGAATTTAGATGCTACACCTTGGTGCATATATGTTTAATATTGATATTGCTTCATTATCTATACCCCTTTAGCAATTATAGTTTCCTTATCTCTTTTAATTAGATCAATTTTTTGTTTTGTTGATCTGAGATGGCTACCCTTGGTTTTGTTTCACCTGAAGCATAGTGATTTTGCTCCAACCTTTTACCTTTACTCTGTGTTCTCCTGCTTCAGGTGTGTTTCCTTAAACAACATTTGTGGATTCTGGCTTTTAATCCATTCCTAATTGCTTCCTCTTTATGGGGAGTTTACCCCCATTCACATTTATGGTTAAAATTCCAATTCTGTTTACTTGCCATCTTGTTAACCCCTGTTTGCTTTTTCTCCCTTCTCCCCCCTCACCCCCCTTCCCATATTAAACTTTAAGCACCCTTTTCCTGCCCTCCCTTTTTTAGTATCCCTCCTCCTCACCTTAAAGGGTTCCTCTCCTATCCTCCTTTCCCTCACAGTTTCCTTTCCTTCTGCTTAGCATTCCTTTCCTTTTCCTTTTCCCTTCTCACTTTTCAATGAGATGGGAGTTTCCCATAAATTGAATATTTAAAATTTTTCTCTTAAAGCCAATTCTGATGGCAGTAAAATACCCACTACGTTCATACCCCTCCATTCTTTCTCTCAAATATAATAGGGTTCCTTTGCCTCTTCATAAGATGTAGTACCTCCAATTTACCCTTTTTCTGGTACAATGTCCTTTCCATCTCTAATTTCTAGAACAAGGTATACATGTATTCTTTATATATCTTTACAGCAGAAATATAGTTCCCAAGATTTCTTTTTACCTTTTTAGGTTTCTCTTGAGTTCTATATTTTAGATCAAACTTCTTGTTAAGTTTTGTTTTTTTCATCAAAAATAGGTGAAATTCACTTATTTCATTGAATGACCATCTTCTTCCCTGGAAAAAGATGCTCATTCTGGCTGGGTAAGTTATTTTTGGTTGCATACCGAGTTCCTAAGGCTTTCAGAATATCATATTCCAGGCCCTTCAATCTTTTAATGTGGATGCTGCTAGATCCTGGGCGATCCTTATTGTGGCTCCTCTATATTTGAATTGGGTTTTTCTAGCCACTTGGAGTATTTTTTCCTTCATTTGAGGGTTCTGGCATTTGGCCACTATATTTCTTGGTGTTTTGATTTTAGGATCTCTTTCAGTAGGTGATCAATGGATCCTTTCAATGTCTATTTTACCCTCTCTTTCTATGATTTCTGGGCAGTTTCTCTTTAATAATTTCCTGGAAAATAGTGTCCAGGTTCTTTTTTTCATCATATTTTTCTGGGAGTCCAATAATTCTCAGATTGTCTCTCCTAGACCTATTTTCCAGGTCTGTTGTTTTCCCAACAAGGTATTTCATATTTTTCTCCATTGTTTGATTTTTTTGGTTTTGCTTGACTGATTCTTCTTGTCTCCTCGAGTCATGCAATTCCATTTGCTCGATTCTGATTTTCAATGAAGTATTTTCTTCATTCACTTTTTTAATATCTTTTTCTAATTATCCAATTGTGTTGTTTTGTTCTATGCAATGTTTTTCCATTTCACCAATTTTGTTTTTTAGAGAGCCATTTTCTGTTTCCAGTTCACTAATCCTATTTTTCAAGGATTTGTTTTCTTTATCCATTCTATCTTTAAGTGAGGGGAATGATTTTTCCAGACTCTCTTGCCAAGCCTCCCTCTCCTTTTCCAATCTTTCTTCTACCTCCCTTGTGAGAGCCTTTTTAATTTCTTCTATGAGATTCATCTGTGCTGAGAAACAAATGATCTCCTTCTGTGGGGATTCACCTGGAGAAAGTCTGCTTTTAGTCTCCTCAGGGTTTAGAGTCTGGTCTCTGTCCATATAAAAGCTGTCAATTGTTAAGGTCCTTTTCAATTTTTTGCTCATTTTGTTAGAGAAGAATCAGAGACAAACTAGCAAAGGAAAAAAAAAACCCAAATGGAATCTGATTTTTTGGGGGGAGGGGCTGGGTGGTGGTATCGAGCTTCCTTTACAGACTACGGAGGCAGCAGCGAGGCACTAGCAGGACTGGGCTGTGCCTGCGCTCTGAGACTCTGAGAACGTGCTGAGGCGCTTTGGGTGAGGGGTGGCCAGGTCCCGAGAAACTCCAGCTGTTTGGGGTTGTATTCTTCACCCCCAGTGTTTTTAGCTTCTCTGTTGGGCTACTGACTTGCTGCCAGGGTAAAGTATCCAAGCCTGTAGCAAAGCTCTTCCCACAGAGACGGCTGAGATCACACCCCAACCCCCTTGGTCTGCTCGGCTGTGAGCTGACTGCTGAGCTCTCGCTGCCACTGCCCTCAGCCTATGCCCGATCTAAAACCGTCCCGCCGTCAAGCAAAAAGAGACCTTTCCTGGCGAATCTCAAGGATGTCTTCTCTTGGTAACTATTTGTGGGATTTTTTTTCAGTCAAGCATTAATTCAGAGGCTTGTAATGAGATGGATTCTGAGAGAAAATGTGGAACTTACACAGCTGTGTGCCTCCTTGCTGCCATCTTGGCCCGAAGTCCCATTAAGCTATCCTTTAGGAACTTCTAGGGAAATTGAGGTTCCATTCAGGGAACTCCCAAAACAAAAACCACAAATAAGGTATTTAGAGAGACAGGATTTCATATTGGATAATCTGGAGTTGGGAGTTATTGTGCCTGGGTTTGAATCACAGCTTTACCACTAATATCTGTGTGACCTTGATCTTATGCTTTAGTTTCTTCATCTGTAAAATGAGAATGGAGTTGAACTATTTGGACTTCTAAGGTTTCTTTCATTTCTATATCTATGATCCTTTAATCCTCTAGTGAATTCCAGTATTAGAGGTAAGTGTATATAAATATAATTGTTATAGCAATTTCTATTTTCATTCTGTTATTCCAAGACTAATAGTTGAATCTTAAAATAGTTTAAGATAGATATTTTAAAATTTTTAAGCCTTTTTATTTTCAAAACACATGCACGGATAATTTGACAACATTGACCCTTGTATAGCCTTGTGTTTCAGATTTTCTCCTCCTTCCCACCACACCCTTCCCTAGATGGCAAGCAATCGAATAAATGTTAAACATATTAAAATATATGTTAAATCCAATATGTATAAGCATATTTATAAAATTCTCTTGATGCACAAGAAAAATCAGATCAAAAAAGTAAGTAAATGAATTAAAAAACAAAATGCAAGTGAACAAAAACAAAAAGAGTGAGAATGTTATGTTGTAATCTACATTCAGTTCCTACAGTCCCCTCTCTGGGTGAAGAGATGGTGCTCTTCACCACAAGATCATTGGAACTTGCATCAGTCATCTCATAATTGGAAAGACTCACAGTCATCAGAATTGATCATTATATAATATTGATGTTGACATATACAATGATCTGGTTCTGTTTATTTCAATTAACATCACTTCATGTAAGTCTCTCCAGGCCTCTCTAAAATCATCCTCCTGATCATTTCTAATAGAACAATAATATTCCATAACATTCATATACCATAACTTATTCAGCCATTCTCCAACTGATGAGCATCCACTCAATTTCCAGTTTCTTGCCACTATGAAAAGGGCTGCCACAAATATTTTTGCATATGCGGATACCTTTACCTTCTTTAAGATCTCTTTGGGATATAGGCCCAGTGGAAACACTGCTGGATCAAAGGATATGCACAATTTAGTAACTTTTTGAATATAATTCAAAATTGCTCTCCAGAATGACTGGATTCATTCACAACTCCACCAACAATGTATTAGTGTCAGATTTCCCACACTCCCTCCAACATTCATCCTTGTCCTTTCCTGTTATCTTAGCCAATCTGAGAGGTATGTAGTGGTATCTCAGTTGTCTAATTTGCATTTCTCTGATCAATAGTGTGATTTAGAGCACCTTCTCATATGATTAGAAATGCTTTTAATTTCTTTATCTGAAAATTGTCTGTTCATATCCTTTGACCATTTATCAATTGGAGAATGGTTTGAATTCTTATAAATTTGAGTCAGTTCTCTATATTTTTTGAAAATGAGACCTTTATTATGACTCTTAAATGTAAAAATGATTTCCCAATTTATTGCTTCACTTCTGATCTTGTCTGCATTAGTTTTGTTTGTACAAAATTTTTTAACTTAATATAATCAAAATTATATATCTGATATTCAATTGTGAGTTTCAGTTCTTCTTTGGACACAAATTCCTTCCTTTTCCACAGATCTGAGAGGTAAATTATCCTATGTTCTTCTAATTTGCTTATAATATCACTTTTTATGCATAATCATGAACACATTTAGGTCCTATCTTGGTATGTGGTCCCAAGTGTGGGCTGAGCCCTAATTTCTTCCATACTAGTTTCCAATTTTCCCACAGTTTTTGCCAAATAGTGAGTTCTTATCAGAAAAGCTGGGGTCTTTGCATTTTTCAAATATTAGATTGCTATAGTTATTGACTATTTTGTCCTGTCATCCTAACCTATTACAGTGATTGACTATTCTATTTTTCAGCCAGTGCCAAATGGTTTTGATGACTGCTGCATTATAATATAATTTTAGGTGTGACACAGGTAGGCCACCTTCATTAGCATTTTCATGAATTCCTTTGAAATTCTTGACCTTTTGTTCTTCCAGATGGACATTGTTATTATTTTTTTCTAGATCTGTAAAATAATTTTTTTGGAGTTACATTGGCATGGCACTAAATAAATAGATTAATTTAGGTAGTTTTGTCATTTTTATAATATTCACTTGGCCTACCCATGCGCACTTGATATTTTTCCAAATGATTATACCTGACTTTATTTTTATGAAAAGTGTTTTGTAGTTATGTTCATATAGTTCCTGAATTTCCCTTGGCAGATAAATTCCCAAATATTTTATACTATCAACTGTTATTTTGAATGGAATTTCTTTTTTTCAGTCTCTTGCTGCTGGATTTTGTTGGTAATATATAAAAATACTGATGATTTATGTGGATTTATTTTGTATCCTGCAACTTTGCTAAAATTGTGAATTGTTCCTAATAATTTAAAGTTGATTCTCTAGGGTTCTCTAAGTATACCATCATATTATCTGCAAAGAGTGGTAGTTTGGTTTCCTCATGATCTACTCTAATTTTTTTAAATCTCTTTTTCTTCTCTTACTGCCAAAGCTAATATTTCTAATACAATATTGAACAGTAATGGTGATGGTGGGCAGCCTTGATTCACTCCTGATCTTACTAGAAATGGTTCTAGTTTGTTGGCATTACATATGATGCTGATGGGTTTAAATAGATTTTACTTATTTTAAGAAAAAGTCTATTTATTCCTGTACTCTCTATTGTTTTTAATAGGAATGGGTACTGGATTTTATCGAATGCTTTTTATGCATCTATTGATATAATCATGTGATTTTTGTTAGCTTGGTTTTTGATATAATTGATTATGCTGATAGTTTTCCTAATATTGAACCAATCCTGCATTCCTTGTATAAATCCTACTTGGTCTTAGTGTATCATCCTGGAGATGACATTCTGAGATCTCATTGCTAATATTTTATTTAAGATTTTTGCATCAATATTCATTAGGAAATTGGTCTATAATTTTCTTTTTCTGTTATCATCCTACCTGATTTAGCTGTCAGCACCACATCTGTGTCATAAAAGGAATTTGGTAGGACTCCTTCTTTCCTTGATTTTTCAAATAGTTCATATGGTATTGGAATTAATTGATCTTTGAATGTTTGGTAGAATTTACATGTAAATCCATCTGGCCCTGGAGATTTTTTCTTAGGGAATGATTAATAGCTTGTTCTATTTCTTTTTCTAAAGTAGGACTATTTATTTTTTATTAAATCTTGTTTTTTTATTTTTAAAAACATATGCACGGACAGTTCTTTAATATTAGGCCTTACAAAACCCTGTGTTCCAATTTCCCACCACCCTTCCCCCATGCCCTCCCCTAGATGGAAAATAGTCCAACATATGTTAAACATGGTAGAAATAAGGGGGCGGAGCCAAGATGGCAGAGAAGGCCCATGCGACTTTCTAAGCTCCTCTCATTCCCCTCATAACCAACTATTTAATTCAGCCTCAAAAATAACTCTTCACTGCTTAAATCATGAAGATCAGAAGCACTACAATTTAACAGCTGAAGTCAATCTGGAAGATCTCCAGGAAAAGTTTGTCCTGAGGAGCCAGGAACAGACTAGCACAGGAAGTGAGGAAGTGAGAGACTAGCATCCTAAGCAGACCAGGGATGGGGGTGATCTCTGTGGCTAGAGAAGTTATAGAGACCACTCTGCTACAGGCTAACTGCTCTGCCTTGATTACAAAGCAGTAAAGTAGCAGAGAAATTAAAACCTAAAATAGAGGGGTACTCTAAAAAACGCCAGAACCTAACAAGATCTGGCTGTAACTACTTAAACCCGGGAGTGACTCAGGCAGACTATAACGCAGCCCTGCAACCACATCTTGCAGTTGGGGGGAAGGGAGGGGAAGAGGGCAGTTACAAACCCAAACAGCAGAGGGGCATAGCCTGTGCAGCCTCTAATCAGCACAGTGCAGGGCTCGGCCTGGGGCAATAGAACTTCCCCAGCAGGATTGTGCTTCCCAGGCCAGAGACACTTCAGGTCCCTGCTAGTCCATTCACTGCTCAACTGCTAATACCCACAGCTCCAGGGTGGGATTTGGCTTGGGGTAGTGAAACTCTCACTGCTCAGTGTCTAGCTCCAGGCAGTCTTTATCTCACACAGCTGGGGTTCTTTGCAGGGCACTTTCCCAGCTCTGCCCTGCAGGCGTGAGTTACTTCTGGGTGGGGAACTCTTTCCCAGAGCACTCCAGTACCTCGATGTTTTTTGCAGCTGGCTAACGGGACAGCAACCTGTCCATACACCTTTCACTACTCTGCAGAGGAAGCTGGTAACCTCCTGGCCTTGAAGGCAGACCCTACAGGCTTTAACAAAGAGAAGATCTAACTCAGTTTCAATTGATCAAGCATGGACAGAAGCAGCTACACCCAAAGAAAGAACACTGAGAAATGAATGTAAACTGCTTGTATTTTTGTTTTTCTTCCAGGGTTATTTATAACTTCTGAATCCAATTCTCCCTGAGCAACAAGAGAACTGTTCGGTTCTGCACACATATATTGTATCTAAGATATACTGTAACATATTTAACATGTATAGGACTGCTTGCCATCTAGGAGAGGGGGTGGAGGGAGGGAGGGGAAAAATAGGAACAGAAGTGAGTGCAAGGGATAATGTTGTAAAAAATTACCCTGGCATGGGTTCTGTCAATAAAAAGTTATTAAACAAAACAAAACAAAACAAAAAAAAAAACATGGTAGAAATAGATGTTAAATTCAATATATATATATATATATATATATATATATATATATATATATATATATATATATTTATTCGCATGCATACATATTTATACAATTATCATGCCACACAAGAAAAAAAGAGAAGTAAAATAAAATGCAAGCAAACAACAACTAGAAGAATGAAAATGCTATGTTGAGAGTCAACTCAGTTCCTACAATCTTCTCTCTGGGTGTACATGGATCTCTTCATCACTGAACAATTGGAACTGATTTGAATCATCTCATAGTCTTGTTGTTGCAGTTATTAATCTCCTTATTCTGCTCATTTCACTTAGCATCAGTTTATGTAAATCTCTCCAGGCATCTCTGAAATCATCCTGCTGGTCATTTCTTACAGAACAATAATATTCCATAACATTCATATACCATATTTTATTCAGCCATTGTCCAACTGATGGTCATACATTCAATTTTCAATTTCTTGCCACTATAAAAAGGGCTGCCATAAACATTTTTCACATGTGGGTTCCTTTCCTTCCCTTAAGAGCTCTTTGGGATATAAGCCCAGTAGAAACACTGCTGGATCAAAGGGTATGCATAGTTTGATAACTTTTTGAGCATAGTTCAAAAATTACTTTTCAGAATGGTTGGATCTATTCACAGTTCCACCAACAATATATCAGTGTCCCACTTTTCCCATATCCCCTCTAACATTTGCCATTATTTTTTCTGGCATCTTAGCCAATCTGACAGGTGTGTAGTGGTATCTCAGAGTTGTCTTAATTTTCATTTCTCTGATCAATAGTGACGTAGACACCTTTTTATATGACTGGAAATAGCTTCAAATTCTTCATCTGAAAATTATCTTTCATATCCTTTAGCTATTTATCAATTGGAGAATGGCTTGAATTCTTGTAAATTAGAGTCAATTCTCTATATATTTTGGAAATGAGATCCTTTTCAGAACCTTTGAATGCAAAAATGTTTCCCAATTTATTGCTTCCCTTCTAATCTGGTCTGCATTAATTTTGTTTGTATAAAAACTTTTTTTTAACTTAATATAATCAAAATTACCTATTTTGTGACCAATAATGATCTCCAGTTTTTCTTTGGTCACAAATTCCTTCCACCTCCACAGATATGAAAGGTAAACCATCCTATGTTCTTCTAATTTGCTTATTATATCATTCTTTATGTCTAGATCATGAACCCATTTAGACCTTACTTTGGTATATGGTGTTAGGTGTGGTTCAATACCTAATTTCTGCCATACTAGTTTCCAATTTTCCCAGCAATTTTTGTCAAATAGTAAATTCTTATCTCAAAAGCTGGGGCCTTTGGGTTTGTGAAGTCTTAGATTGAGTCATTGATTATTTTGTCCCATGAACCTAACCTATTCTACTGATCAACCGGTCTATTTCTTAGCCTGTACCAAATGTATGATGACAATTGCTGCTTTATACTATTGTTTTAGATCTACAGCTAGGCCACCTGCATTTGCATTTTTTTCATTAATTCCATTGAAATTCTTGACCTTTTGTTCTTCCAGATACATTTTGTTATTCTTTTTCCTAGATCAATGAAATTGTTTCTTGGGTATTTGATTGGTATAGCACTAAATAAATTGTTTAGTTTAAGTACTATTGTCTTCTTTATTATATTTGCTTGACCTATTTAGAGCACTTGATACTTTTCCAGATGTTCAGATCTGACTTTATTTGTGTGGAAAGTGTTTTTGTAGTTTTGCTCATATAGTTCCTGATACTATCAACAGTTAATTTAAATGGAATTTCTCTTTTTATCTCTTGCTGTTGGATTTTGTTAGTGATGCATAAAAACACTACTGATTTATGTGGAATTATTTTGTATCCTGTAACTTTGCTAAAATGGTGAATTATTTCTAATAGTTTTTAGTTGATTCTCTAGAGTTATCTAAGTATACCATCATATCATCTGCAAAGAGTGATAATTTGGTTTCCTCATGACATACTCTAATTCCTTTAATCTCTTTTTCCCCCCTCATTGCCAAAGCTAGCATTTCTTTTTTTAAAAAATATATTAAAATATAAATTAGATACACAATAAGTATACATTACCAAACCATTATTTTGCTGTACAAAAAGAATCAGACTCTGAAATATTGTACAATTAAAAGCTAGCATTTCTAATACAATATTGAATAGTAAAGATGTTTGTAGGCAACCTTGTTCCATCCCTGATCTTATGGGGACTGGTTCCAGTTTTCCCCCATTACATATGATGCTTGTTCATGGTTTTATAGATGCTACTGACTATTTTAAGGAAAAGTCCACAAAATGGGACTATTTAAATAATGTATTTCCTCTTCTGTTAACCTGGGCAATCTATATTTTTGTAGATATACCTTCATTTCACTTGGATTATCAAATTTATTGGCATATAGTTGGGCAAAATAACTTCTAATTATTGCTCTGATTTCCTCTTCATTGGTGGAATGTTCTCTCTTTTTATTTTTGAGACTAATAATTTGATTTTCTTCTTTCCTTTTTCTAAACAAATTAAGGTTTATCTATTTTGTTTTTATTTCATAAAAACAACTCTTAGTTTTATTTATTCATTGAATAGTTTTCTTATTTTCAATTTTATTAATCTCCCCTTTTATTTTCAGAATTTCACATTTGATATTTAATTGTTTTTTAATTTTTTTACTTTGTTCTTTTTCTAGCGTTTTTAGTTGTAAACCCAATTTACTGATCTTCTCTTTCTCTATTTTATGCAAGTAAGCATCTAGAGATAAAAAAAATTTCCCCTAATAATTATTTTGACTACATCTCACAAATTTTGGTATGTTATGTCATTCTCTTGGATGAAATGGTTGATTGTATGTATGATTTGTTTTTTTTTTTCAAATTCATTCTTTAGGATTACATTATTTAATTTCCAATTAATTTTTTATCTATTTTCTCCTGGCCTTATATTGCATGTGATTTTTATTGCATCATGATCTGAAAAAATGCATTTACTATTTCTGCCTTTCTGCATTTGATTTTGAAGGTTTTATTCCCTAATACATGGTCAGTTTTTATATGGGTTCCATTAAGTGCTGAGAAAGAAATAAACTCCTTTCTGTATTCAATTTTCTCCAAAGATCCCTCATTTCTAACTTTTCTAACATTTTGTTTATTTCCTTAACTTCTTTCTTATTTATTTTATGGTTCAATTTATCTAGTTCTGAGAGTATCTGTAAGGTTGAAATCTCCCACTAGTATATTTTTATTGTCTGTTTCTTCTTGTATCTCTCCTAACTTATCTTCTAGGAATTTGAATACTATACCACTTGGTGCATATATCTTTAGTATTGATATTGCTTCATTTTATGGTGCCCTTAAGTAAAATATAGTTTCTTTCCTTATCTCTTTTAATTAGATCTATCTTTGCTTTTACTTGATCTGAGACCAGGATTGCTACCCCTGCTTTTTTTGCTTCTCCTGAAGCATAATAGATTCTGCTCTAGATCTTTACCTTCACTCTGTATGTATCACTATGCTTAAAATGTGTATCTTGTAAACAACATATTATAGGATTCTATCTTTTAATCCAATCTGCTATCCATGTTTGTTTTATGGGAGAGTTCATCCCATTCACATTCACAATTAAAATAACTAATTTTGTATTTTCTGCCATCTTATTTATCCTAAGATATGCTTTCCTCTTTTCTTTCCCCCTTCCCACCTCCCCAGTATTTTGCTTTTGATGACTACCTCCCTCAAACAGTCTTCTGCTTTTAGAGCCCCTCCCCTTTTTTACATTTTTCCCCTAATATTTCTGTTTTCCCTTCTATTAGTTTTTCCCTTTCTTTTCCCCTTTTCTTTCCCACTTCCCTATAAGGTTACACAAGTTTCTCTGTGAAAACAAATGTCTGATATTCTCCTTTAGACCCAAATCTGATGAGAGTAAGATTCACACAATGCTCATTTCCCCTTCCCTTTTTCCCTCAATTATACTACATCTTTTTTGTCTCTTCATGAGATGTAATTTCCATTATTTTACCTCCCTTTTCCTCTTTTTACAGTATGATCTCCCTTTCAACTTCTGGTTTCTTTTTCATATTATCATAAAAAGATCAAATTATACCCATACTCTCTAAGTATATAAAACAGAAATATAGTTGTCAAAATTTCTTTCCTTAATACCTTTTTATGTTTCTCTTGAATTCTGTGTTTAGAGATAATTTTTTTTATTCAGTTCTGGTCTTTTCATTAGAAATAGGTGAAATTCACCTATATCATGCAATGTCCATCTTCTTCCCTGAAAGATAATGCTCATTTTAGCTGGATAGCTTATTCTTGGCTGTAAGCCAAGTTCTTTTGCCTTTCAGAATATCAGATTCCAGGACTTTTGATCCTTTAAGGTGGAAGCTGCTAGGTCCTGGCTAACCCTAATTGTGACTGTTCAGTATTTAAATTGTTTATTTCTGGCTGCTTGCAATATCTTTTCCCTTTCCTTGCAATATCCTTTCATCTTCTGATACTAAGATATCAGGGCCCTTTTCCTTTATGATTTCCTGTAAGATAATGTCTAGGTTTTTTTTTTTCCATCATGGCTTTCAGGAAATCCAATAATCTTTAGATTGTCTCTCCTAGATCTATTTTCCAGGTCACTTGTTTTTCCTAGAAGATATTTCATATTTTCTTCAATTTTTTTCATTTTTTTTTGTTTTTTTTGACTGATTCTTGAAGTCTTATTGTGTCATAAACTTCCATTTTTTTCAGTCTAATTTTTAGTGTATTTTTTTCAATTATCTTTTTAGCTCCTTTTGTATTTGACCAATTGAATTGTTTTGTTTATTGCATTTTTTCCCATTTCTCAAATTTTGTTTTTTAATGAATAGGTCTCTTTTTCATATCTATTTTGTAGGGCATTATATACTTTTTTCCATTCCTTCTTACAATATTCCCGTTTCTTTTCTCCATTTTTCTTACAACTTTTTTTTAAGATACCTCATGCAATTTTTCAAGAAAGTCTTGAAAATGGGGACTAGCTCATCTCTCCCTTTAGGGATTCATCTAGAGCTGCTTTGCCTTTAGTAACCTTAGCATTTGAGGTCTGTTCTTTTCTCTCTCCATAAAAGGTATCCATGATGAGAGTTCTTTTTGTTTTTTGGTTCATCATTTTTTTTTTAAGGTTTAAGGTCTGCTCTTAATGGTGTGTGACAGCTGCTTTAGTTTGCCTTGTATCAGTTCTGCTAATTGATTTTTGGTGCTGGGTAATGGTGGATAGGCCAGGTGCTCTTCTGGGGCTCAATGGTTTACAATTTGCTTTTTGTAGCAATTTGTAGCAATTCTGTCAAATTACCTGCTTGCAACTAAGACAGAGTAGTCTAAAAGGCTCACAGAAGATTCTCAAGCGCATGGAAACTGCAATACTCTGCCTCTCTGCCCAGCTTCTTGCCTGGTCTCCATGTGCTGCAGTTTGAGCTGGGCTGACTGTCCCCTTGCCTGTTTGAACAGACCTGTTCTGAAGTTCTTCCAGGATATCTTACTCTGGGAATGCATTGTACTCCAAATATTTGTGGGTTCTTTAACTCCAAAACCAGTTTAGAGGCTTAATCTGCTGTTGGTTTGAGAGAAAGTCAGAGGTCACATAAAGCTGTGTCTGCTCTCCGCCATCTTCAAGATTTTGAAATAAGAAAAAAATACTAAAGAAAATGAAGTTGAGTTTTAAAAAATCTATGTTTGGAACAAGAAGGACAAGAAAAGCTTCAGTACTTTGAGGAGATGACCATGTTAACAAAATTATTCAACTGAAATTTTTATTCTGCATAAGATTATACCCCTGCCTGGAGGTAGACAATATATGACAGGGTCAGCTGGGATTTCAAATAATATCACAGTGGTTAAGCTGTTCAATAGCAAGGTTTCATTTCCTAAGGGGAAGGAAAAACTCCTACAAAATACCTGTGAAATGGGAGTGAAATAATGAAAAGAATCAAAGTAGGATCAAAGACAGTAACAGTAGCAAAAAAGACTATAATGTGACTAGAAACAGAGAGTGTATCAACTACGATAAAACAAAGCAATTGACATTTGTCAAGAGAAGAGATATGATAGTGAGTAGATAGAATACTATGGTGAATATTAGGAAGAGTAACTGATTCCCTAATCTTGTTGGAACCCAGCCATGAGGATTGTATAATTTTGGGATAGGAAACAATGAGTTTTCTTGACTCTCTCTGGCCTTGAGTGAGTTTTCTATGTAACCTTTGCAATGTAAATAAATCCTTTTCTATGTTTGATGTCTTGTAAATCTGAGTGTTTGTAAAGGAAATTGTTGGTATCTTGAGAAATAACAGATATTTTATTTATAGGTTATAACTGGATGACTGCAAATAGGACTGAAATTTGTGACAGATTGTCTAAAATATGTCAAAGACCTTCCTTTATTGCAGGAATCTCTAAACAAAGATCATATTATGGAGCATGATTATATCTGAGTCTATATTAGATTATAGCTTCATGAAGTTATGGATCATGTCTTAAGTTAAACTATGAATTTGCTTTCAAGGACTGAGATAACAGGAGATGACTCAGTACTTGGTCACGGGAAAGCAGAAGCTAACAGGGTTAAGTGACTTGTCCATGGTCATACAGATAATAAGTATATGAGGTCAGACTTAAACTCATGAAGATGAGTTTTCCTAATTCCAAGTATAATGCTTAATTCACTGAATCCAGCTTCTGTGGATTGGGCTATACTATGATTTAAACTCAAAATATACTTCTCAACTGAAGGTCATTTGACACTTTATTGTTTGGGAATCAAGTCTCAAATCCACTTAAATCTGCCCCCACTCACTTAGGCCTCTCTGATTTAATTAGCCTATATTTCTAATTAAATATTTCTTTCTCATTCAACTTGTAGTTCATTTATCCTTGCCTGGAATATATGTCATTATATTGCAGCAATATACCCAATGAGTTATCTCTTTGGAATTCATTTCAACGCCCTGGAAAATTTGAATACCATGGTTTATTGCACTTTCAGAAAAAATGGAGGATGGACTAAATCCAGTGACCTTTTTTCAATTCTCAACTTTTTTGACTTCTCCTTGACATAGTAAACTCCTTGGCCTAGAAATTTCATCCTTTTTTGGATTCTGTGGAATATAGCACAATCTTAACTCTCTCCTTAGTTTTCTGATTATTCTGTCTCTTGGTTTTTTTCCTCCTCCTGATCTTTGATTGTTGGCTTGGACTAAAGCTTTGCCCTTGGCCCTATTTGCTTATCTATCCACACTCTTAGTAATCATAACTATTCTTAAAATGTTAAAAAATTTCATCTCTTTTCAGATGAACTTTAACTATGACCTTCTGCAAGTCTGTTCCCAAATTCTCAATTGACTAATTGAAGTCCAAATCAAACAAATTGTTTCATCCTCATTTCCTGTAAAGGGCTGAAAATCTGAAAAAAGAAATGGTGCTCAGACTACAGAGCACTTAAGGCTAATTACCTATTTGATATGCGACAATGACTCTATTAGCATATATTTTGGATAAATGGCTCTTCTCACTGTTTGATGCTTACTCAATGTTTGATGGTAAGATAATTGTAGGCAAGGATTAGAGGATGTGGTGAGATAGGCCAGAGTCACTTTGGGGCAGGACAAGGAGCAGAGAAATTGGTGACTCTGGACTCGAGAATCCAGGAGCCTCCAGGAGCCTCATGGCAGTATGTCTGTCTCCTTCACTTCTCTCCCTAAACACCAAAGACTTTAATTTATCCTGACTCTGGCTGATCCTGAGGCCCCCAGGGAGCTAGCCCAGGCTAGCTTAACAATTTCCCAAACATTTTTCAATGCTATCACATCTTTCCAATTACCCAAATCTGAATCTTAGATTAACAACCTATAATACAATAAATTAGTTGTCAAGTCATGTTATTTATAATCCTCTTATTAAGATAGAAAGAACATTGGTACTTGGGTCCCACATTTGCCTCTAATGAATACTTGTGTGACATTAGGTACATCCCTGGCCCTTCTTTGTCTATTAAATGAGGGATTTAGACTAAATGGGCTCAGAGGTCTCTTCCTGGTTTAGCTCTTTGATGCACTTTATACAAACCCAACAAATCATAGACCAATGATCCTACAAATTTCTCTTTTCATTTATGCCATTACCATCCTAATTCAATCCCTCATTTCCTCTTTCCTGAGCTATTCCAGTAGCTCCCCAATCAGTCTCCCCACTTCTAGTCTCTTCCCATCCAATCTGACCTGAACAATAGTTCCAGCTTAATCTTTCTGAAGTACAGCCCTGCTTAGGCCATTTACTTTCTTAAAAATTATTGAAAGGCTAAAGATTGCTTCTAAGATAAAGTCCAGATTTCTTAAACCTCATTCAACCTGTTTGGTAGGAGATCTTTTGGGAACAAGACTTTCTTTTTTTTTTTTTTTTTCCAGTGCATTAGTGTTAGAAGGATGGTCTTTCCCAGCAATTATAAGATTTTCTTGTGTGAGATTAACCTGAATCAGGTATGAAGGAAAATGGTTTCTTTCCCAAATAAAAAGACAGAATCAGAGTTTCCGTTTTGTAGTTGGTTTCATTTTATCTTACTTGACTCTTTCCCTGTTGAAGGAGTTTGCTTTGATGAAATCACATCTTGAATTCTTATGTCCAATATATTAGCTACTGATTTTTATTTGCAATTGGAGCAGAAGATATGGGTTTCCCTCTAGGAAAGACAAGTGGGAAGATTTCCCTAGCTTTCACTTCCACAGCTGGCAAAAGGGGAAATAAGAGATTGAAATAACATTTTATGTTTTGATCCTAAAATTGAGTCATCTACCACATGATTATTTTGGTCAGGAGTCAATCATGCATTTGTCATTCTCATCAGCTATGGAATTTGCTTTTAAGTAAGTGAAGAGGGATTTTTGACACTATGAAAAAAGGAACTCTGTAGATCAAGCTACAAAATCAAATTTATATATGTATTCTGTTTGATGTATATTTCAATTAAAATATACAGTTCAATGTAAAAAATGTGCTTGAGTACATTCAATAAATGAATGAACCAATATGTATATTAAGTACCTACTATGTAGGTTACTATTCCTGGCACAAGAGATGCATATATAAAAATGGAACACTACCTACCTTCAATGAGTATGTATATAAGATCTCAAAGTTTGCAAAATATTGCTAATATTTCATTTTTTCCTCACAATAACCCTGAAGAGAGATGTTATTATTATCTTCAGTTTATAGATGAAAATACTGATGCAGAGAGAGATTACAGTGACTTTCCCAAGTTGAGTTATCATCATAATGTTATTAGTCTTCTTTGAAAATAAAGGTCAAACAATAACCAGGGAGAGACCCTGATTCCTTGTGGCCTCAAGGCATATTGCTTCTCAGGTCCCTCACCCCCTTCATTTAGCAAGCAATACTTTACTCTTCCTTAGGACCTCTGCTCCCTCATGACTGAATGTGTTTCTCTCTATCCTTGAATTGTGACCCAGAAGTGGTTACATGTGATGGAGTTTCCAAACAATGCCAGCCCTGTACATATGGGTCATCTGTAATCTCTTTCTGACCAGTTGCCCAATCACCTTATCCTTTCTTGCTTGAGAGCTCTCAAAAGTTGCTGGTCACCACCATCAAGTCCCACCACTGATATTGTATCCATGTGGGCTATGGGCCAGCCTCTATTCCCACTTCATAGATCTCTTTCCAACCTCCTAAATTATCTTGGTCTGGAAGAATGTCTCACACTGGCCTTTTGTTGGCTCTGCTACATCAAAATTAAATGTGTGGCATTATTTCAAGGGTGTTTGGAAGAGATTATTGAGAAAGGTCAGCTGTAGGACTTCTCCTTTGAATCTAAAAACAGAGTATTACATTTATACCTTTGAAATTCTATTTTGTTTGCTCTAGTCCAATTTTTTTTAGGTTGTTAAGATATTTTTGCTTATCAATTCTCTTATGTATGTTAACTGTCTTCAGAATTTCATGTTATCTTCAAATTGGATAAGTATCTTATCTTTATGCCTGAAATGTTTTCATTCAGATAATTGACACAGCAATTGAATACAATTTCAGGAAAGCACCCGTGACCCCTCCATTTGGAAACTCACTGCAGTTCAGAATAGACATACTATACTAATATTCAATAAATAAACCAACAAACTTTTATTAAACACATCATATGTGCACACACACGCACATATATATGTGCGTGTGTGTGGGTGTGTGTGGATGTATGTATAACCAAAAGTCCTAATGCAGTTGTAAGCTATTGATGTTAAGACCTTGAGGATACCTTGCATATTATTTAGCAAGGAAACTTCCAAGAACCCCAAAGACTAGTGTTTATCTAAAATGATCAAATTCAATTTCAAGTCAAGACATCACTCTCCTGATGTCACTGGTCCTCTTCAAGAATGAACTACACATAATAAACTGTGAGTAGTAGTATTTGCCCCTCTGGGAACCCAATTAGCTAATTCCAATCAGGTAATCGTCCTTCCTTCCTTCCTTCCTTCTTTTCTCACTCTTTCCCTCACTCTTTCTTTCCTCTTCCTCTGTCCATATGGGGAATCATAACCTTATACATATGTGCTCTGCCTAAAGGAATGTAAATTTTGTTGAATGCAACCTCACAAGAGATCTTAGAATTTGGGGGCCAATTTTTTTTTTTTTTTACTCTTCCCTACTTATTTTTTCCAAAATTAAAAAAATGGCGAAATTTAACTCTTTTGTTCCATAGTCTATGAATTCTTGGAATACAGCACTGGAAAATCAGGCTTTGATAAAATCCACTGGAATTGAAATAGAGTTATTTGACCATACTTTAAACTCAAATCACTATGGCTCCCACTGATTGCCAATAGATCCCAGTCCAAGTCTCATTTGTTTATTATTTGGATATAAATGACTCAAAGTGAGAGTAAATTGCAATTGTTTCTGTTCTGACTGCCCCAGTTTGATTTTTTTTTTTGAGGAAACAAGCTAAAACATCTTTTCCCTCAATTTTTACCTATTCTTTAATCACTGAATGGGTGCTGGGTCATCTAAACTGAGATCCAAAAAGCTCAAAAAGGTGAAGGCTTCCCACGGAATCCAAATTGGTTCATCTCTGGTCATCTGAACTTATGTATTGCCATTATACTCAGATGACTTTGAAGGAGAGAGTGAGGCTGATGACTTTGCATAGCTCCACCTCACTCAAATCCCATTCACTTGTAAGTCATGAGATCATTCTCCTGACCTCATTGATTCCCTTTGAGGACTAAGGACAAACAAGAAGAAACAATGATTCATCTATAACATTAACAGTCTGGTAGCAGCAAATAAATAAATAAATAATGTTAAATCTGACTTCTTAATAAATACATGCTACACACACAATTTATTTTCTTAGTCCTCACAATAGACCCTCTAATAATGCATTCAAGAATATTTCCAGAGGCAGCTAGGTGGTACAGTGGATAGAGCACCAGCTCTGAAGTCAGGAGGACCTAAGTTCAATCTGACCTCAGACACTTAATACTCCCTACCTATGTGACCTTGGGCAAATTACTTAACCCCAACTGCCTCAATAAAAAAACAAAAGAAAAAGAAACATATTTCCAGAAATCATAATCTTAGAAATCTCAAATCATTAAACATACAGTGGATTCTGTAATTCTCTTCCTTCTCTTCAAGAAAGCTAATAGTACAGATTCACCAAAATATAGAATTGTTGACTATCGAAGTAAGATTTAGCTAGAGATCTTTTTAAATTTTTTTATTACAGCTTTTTATATACAAAGCATATACATGGGTAATTTTTCAACATTGACCCTTGCAAAAACTTCTGTTTCATCTTTTCCCCTCTGTTATGGGCCAAAACTCTGAACTTGAAACAAGGATTCTTACAAGGTACTAAGTGGAATTGATAATATAATGGTTGTCTAGTTTAGCATAGTGTTTAATAAAGCACTTAATAGTTCTCTAAGTTCAGTATAATTGATTTAATCTTACAATAAATAATGATTTCCTAGTGATATAATGATTAGTTTATACTCAGTATAGAGCATATAAACTGGGAGACTCAGCTAGATTCATTCAGAGGACAGAGAAGACAGGTGGGAGCTCAAGCTCTCAGAACCAAGGAGAGAGACTCAATTCCACCTTCAGTCAGGCTCTTGGTGGCTCTCCTGGGGGTCTAAGAGAGCTTGGATTCAGAGCTAGGGAAGACAAGTGGACTGGAGGCTGAAGCACAAGCCCTTGGACTCAAATTCATTCATCCCATCTCACACCACCTTGGTGGCAGGCTCTCCTGTATTTTCTCCACTGAAACCAAGACTCGAGAAGGCCTTTAAGAAAGCTAATAAGGACCCAGGAAAGGAGACAAGACTTTGAAAGAGATAATAAAGGATTTGGATTTTAACCCCTGGCTACTTTTGTGGTCATTACTCAACTGAAAGGAAGGCTGCTCCAGAGACCCCCAGAAAACTGAACTGAGAACATTACGGTCCTCCTTCCCTCCACTCCCTCCCCTAAATAGCAGGTAGTCCCATTCATGTTAAATTTGTTAATATATATATATATATATATATATATATATATATATATATTATATACACACAGTTATCTTGTTGTACAACAAAGATCAGATTTAAAAAGAGGGTAAAAATAACCTGAGAAGAAAAAAAAATGCAAGCAAACAATAACAGAAAGAGTGGAAATATTATGTTGTCGTCCACACTCATTTCCTAGTGTTCTTTCTCTGGGTGTAGCTGGTTACATTCATTACTGATCAATTGGAACTGATTTGGATCCTCTCATTGTTGAAGAGAGCCACATCCATCAGAATTGATCATCATATAGTATTGTTGTTGAAGTGTATAATGATCTCCTGGTTCTGCTCATTTCACTCAGCATTAGTTCATGTAAGTCTCTCCAAGCCTTCCTGTATTCATCTTGCTGGTCATTTCTTATAGAACAAGAATATTCCATAACATTCATATAGAACATTTTATTCAGCCATTCTCCAATTGATGATCTCAGTCCATTCAATTTCCAGTTTCTAGCCACTCTGAAAAGAGCTGCCACAAATATTTTTGCACGTATGGGTCCCTTTCACTTCTTTAATATCTCTTTGGGATATAAGTCCAGTAATAACACTGCTGGGTCAGAGTATACACAGTTAGATAACTTTTTGAGTATAGTTCCAAATTGCTCTCCAGAATGGTTGGATCTGTTGACAACTCACCAACAGTGCGTCAGTGTCCCAGTTTTCCCATAACCTCTCCAACATTCATCATTATGTTTTCCTGTCATCTTAGCCAATCTGACAGGTATATCTCAGGTATATAAGGTATCTCAGAGTTGTCTTAATTTGCATTTCTCTGATCAATAATGATTTGGAACACCTTATTATATGAGTAGAAAGAGTTTCAATTTTTTCATCTGAAAATTGTCTGTTAATATCCCTTGACTGTTTATCAATTGGAGAATGACTAGATTTTGTAAAAATTTGAGTCAATTCTCTATATATTTTGGAGATGAAACCTTTATCAGAACCTTTATTAGCAAGAGATCTTAAAAATAACCCAAATAATTTAAAGCTGTTAGATGGTGATATGGCATACAATTAACAGCATTCCTATTTGTAGTAAAGTTTATATTTTCAAAAATAATTATATCCTAACAATTTCAGTTTTATTTTTGAAAGAATTTTTATATATTTATTTATTTTAATTTATTTTATTCGTTATTTAATTTATTATTTATGAAAGAATAAGAAGATAGATAACATGATAAAGTCATTCATAAAAGGGAATAATAACTGAAATTTATATCATACTTGCCTGGTATTTTGCTAAGCATTTTACAAATTTTATATTATTTGATCCTCAATATATTTTTCCCATTTCAGAAATGAAGAAAGTAAGGAAAGAAAAGTTAAGTGATTTTACCAGGGTCACCCAGATATTAAATGTCTTAGATTTCAACTTGGATTCCTATCTTCGTCCATTGTGCCCCTTCATTAAAAGGACCAGCAGAAATGGATTTCTATAAATTTAACTCAATAAACATTCATTTAGTTGCTTTTTTTACTAGATTTGCTGTTATAGATACTGAAAATTTGAAGATAAAAGCAGAATAGTCCCTCTTCTCAAAGAATCTATCGAGATGAAAAGGAAAGTTTAGTAATACAATATGTAAAAGTAAGTAAATATAAGTTAATTTCAGAGGGAAAAATCAGTATCATTTGATGAAATTTGGGGAAGGCTTCCAGTACAAAATGATAACTGAATTGACTTTGGAATGAAATTAGAGGTTCTAAGAGAGAGAAATGAGGAGAAAGTGTCCAATGCATAAAGAATTGGGACTGCCTGAACAAAGGTATGGAGTCAAAAAGAGTGCTGAATTTGGGATACATTGTATAGTTTGAATGTATGAATGAAAAAAAAAAACATTTAAGAGATTACTATTACCCAAGCAGTGGGGATTCAAAATAAAAAATACATATTTAGAGATTTCCTTCTCTTGAGGAACTCACATTATAGGGGAGACTAGACATTTAAAAAGTTTCAGTAGTAATTCTGATGAAAAAGTCCTAAGGTTCTTAATATTCAGTTGCAAAATCGAGGGTGATATTTTTAAATGTCTTTCCCCCAGATAAGATAATGATATTGAACCATTTGACCATTACCAAGGACTTTCTTTGGTGGCAAGAACTTTCTTTTCCCGGTGTTCATTCTATAGTTGTGACTGACGCATGATTGTATAGAGTATAGAATTGTGAAAAAGGATAATATAAAATAAGTCTGTAATTGTAAGCAATCAGATTTCATGGAATTGAATTTTTGAATTGTCCAAAGAATGAAGAAAGGGAGTAAACATTTATTAACCACCAACTTTGAGTCAGACACAATATTTTACAATATCTCATTTGATCCAAAGTCTAAGGTGTTCTGATTCTGTCTAGTGCTTGTTCATCTTTATCACACAATTATAATATTATTTTCCTAGATATATTAGCATTTGAAAAGAAATGTATAAGAAGAAGACAAGCATAATAGAACAAAATAAGTTATCAGTGGTGAGAATTTCACTTACCAAGAGGGTAACTATTTTTGCATAATGCCCATCACTCCTTAAATCATACTCTGTAGGCAACCACATATTTCACTTACATGTAAGGCCAGTACTGATTATGATTAAATTTCATATGACATGACCTACTTAGAAACACATACAATTTTCTTAGGATTTCAAGCTCTTTCAGCCCATAAAAAGTCTTCACATATTCATATATTCCAATAAATTTTTAAAGGAATTAGCAAGCAATCCAGCTTTATTTACTGTGGAAAATAGTGAAACCCAACAGAAAAAAAGGAATGCACATATAAACATACAGAAATGTACTAAAAAAATTGGAATGGTGAGGTTTGGGGGCCTAAACTTAGGCACTAACAGTTCTGATTAATTCAAGGAAGTTCACTGGACATCTTGGAGGAATGTAAGAAATTATTGAGAAATATGGATCAACTGAAAGAAATGATCTTCAAGTTCAGCATGAAGAGGTGCTGAAGAATAGAAAGAAGCTGAGAGAAGGGACCTTATTTGAACTATGGAATGGAAACTGAAGGACATTGTATTCATGTATGCTAAGCATTCAGTTCCTTCAATCAATCTTCATATGATTTGAACTCAAGGTCTTTCACCAAGTCGGTTTCCTTTATCTAGACATTTTTTAGGTCATCAGTATCCTTCTTGACCTTAAGCAGAGTACAGTGGAACTACTACTATCCTATGCATTCTTAATGCATCCTAAAATTATACTATCATGCTAATTTGAGAAAATTATTATTAGACTATGAGTTCCTTGAAAGTGAAGACCTTCTTTTTTTGCCTTTTTGATATTTTTTTTTGTATATCCTTTAGTAACATATTATATGCTTAACAAATATTTGCCTTTCCTTAAACATTTGATCACTCCTACAACTTTAATGACATAGCATCCTAATTCACCCACTACTCTTAGCCATACATGTGTTTGTGTCTTAATATATCCATAGCATTGGTGCATACCTTAACTGCATCTTTATCTATGTGTGTATTGACCATAGACCCAGTCAGTTTCCATTATCCTGGCTTATAGACCTTCTGATCCAAACTTCCCATGAGCCATGTGGTATCCTGGTCACTTCTGAAAATGAGCACAGTAGACTTATTAAAAGTGTTCCCATTATCCCCAAGCAGTTCTTCATTCAGACTTAAAGAGGCATTATCTAAAGTGATGTCCTACATTGCCAGAGACATGGTAAAACTGCTGTCACCACACAAAATGTCAGGCTGTTTAAGCTCAACAAGGATGTTCTTATGTAGGGAACAGTATTGAATTATCCAGACTCACATGATATCTTTCAACTCTATTATCTTTTCCCCCCTTAATAGTCCATTGGAATCCACTTTTGTTGGCCTTGAGGTCAAAAAGCAAGTCATATTTATTTGATTTAGGTTTTGACTCCTCTCTCTCTCTCTCTCTCTCTCTCTTTCTCTCTCTTTCTCAGTCTGTCTGTCTGTCTGTTTCTTTGTGTATATGTATTTCATCTGATCAATATATCATAAGTGGTGGCAGCAGCAGTTTGTTTAATGCTGCGCACTGTGAATAACATATGTAATTTATGTTTAAATTTAAGATTTGCCAGAAAGTTTCCACAATGAATAGGTGCTTTACAAATCACTAAAATAAATAATTAATCCCTATTCTTGTGCTCCTTTCTGTTTTAGGAGAATAGCCCTGAGATTAATGGAGAGAGAATAAAGAAAAGACATTCCAAATGATGTTCAATGAGAATTCACAAAACTATAAATGCAAAGACACACTGATATACATCTTCAGGGTCCTAAATCTTCCCACTTCCAGCTTTTTCTTCTTAAGCAGTTTAAAGCTTTGCCAGTTTTCCTAGCATGCACATGCTGATGCAATAATTTCAAAGCTGGTTTGGTAGAGAATATAAACACATGGATAAAATACTGTCTGGAACATACCTAAGCAACATTCAGCAATGAACAGGAATCTATGGAACTAGAGGAAACAGGGAAGCAGTGCTTTAGTGTGGTGCTACTGAGGTCAGTTCAATTAGCAGGCAGATTCTACTGAAGTTATTATAAATGATGTAGAAGGAGAATACAAGAGCCCTTTAATGAGATCTGTTCAGCTTGAGAAGTTGTAGACATTAAAGGGAATTTTCCCCCTAAAGTAAGATCTGAAAAGCAATAGCAGTGAAGAGATACAGAGGTGGCAGTGAGCAACAAATTTGAGATGTTTTTTGAAACGCTGGAAAATGGAAGTTTTTGTTTTGATACAGAATATTTCCCTGTCTAATGACATTATGAAGTTTGTATATGCATGTGTATATGTGTATTTATATGTATATATGTGGAAATACTGTCTTCCTATAAATAACCAAAGATTGTATATAAAGCATTGCATTTAAATGTATTTAGGAAGTGTATTGAGAAGATATAGAGTAGCTTCAATCACATGGCTATGAAAATAATTTTTCTCAGACATAAATCTAACCAAGTTGATATTCTCTTCAAAACCTTCAATGGTTCCTCAAGGTCTTTTGGATAAAATCATCTTGGTAACCAGGCTCCCAACATTCTGATTCCAGTCAACATTTTTCACCTAGTTCTTCCTTTTCCCAAACTGTTCTTGCTAAGCTGGACTGTTAACTGTTCTCTATATTCAACATTCCATTTCTAACTTTGTGAAGTGACACAGGCTCTTCTCTAAGCTTGAAATGAGCTCCTTTTTCATATTTGTTTCTCAGAATCTTCATGTTTCTTCTTAGCTCCAATGAAATCCCAGCTTCATTCTCTAATTGGTTGTTCACCTCCTCCTCTTCAAATTAATTTTTGCTTACTTATCTGAGTATGTATTTTATTCCTTCAATAGAATATATGATTTCTGAGGGCAGTGGCTGTTTTATTTTTGTCTATATATTCTCAGAACTCAGCATAGTGCTTTAAAACCCATTAGCATCTAATAAATGTTTGATGAATTTTGTTGAAATTTTACATCATTATTGTTCTTCCATCAGTCTGTTTCTTTGTAAAGATATTCATATTTTCCCTACTTCAATGGATTGAAATGGCCTTTTGTATCTTCCATGCTCATCCTAATTTCATCAAATATGTTAGTGTTATTGGGGAATAAAATACAATTCACCAAGTTTGTTCCTAAGAGAAGGCTAACAAAGTTTAAAGATATTTCATCCACTTTAAGCCATAGTTTTGAACTCCTATGAATATGTTTACTTTAAACAATCAGGCAGATACTTTAAACAATTAGTTAAAAGTAAAGAAATTTAATGAATGACATCATAAGAAACATATTTATAAACTACCCTAACCCCATAGATCTGGGATATACTCAGTTACAAATAAATGTACCATCAGTGGGAAAAGTAGAAATATCTCCCTATTACATTCAGGAATTTTTTATTAAAGCTTTCTATTTACAAACCATATGCATGGGTAATTTTTCAGCACTGAACATTGCAAAGCCTTTTGTTCCAAATAATCCCCTCCTTCCTCCCACCCCTTCCCCTAGATGGTAGATAATCCAATACAAGTTAAATATGTTAAAATACATATTAAATACAATATATGTATACATATTTATACAGTTATCTTACTGCGCAAGGAAAATTGGATCAGGAAGGGAAAAAAAAACTGGGAAAGAAAGCAAAATGCAAGCAAACAATAATAGAAAGAATGAGAATGCTATGTTGTAGTCCACACTCAGCTCCCACGGTCTTCTCTTTGAGTGGAAATGACTCTCTTTATCACTAAACAATTGAAATTGGTTTGAAACATGTCATTGTTGTTGGGTTTTTTTTGTTTGTTTGTTTGTTTTGGATAAAGTTGTTTTTTTTTTTATTATAGCTTTTTATTTACAAGATATATGCATGGGTAAATATTCAGCATTGACAATTGAAAAACCTTTTGTTCCAACTTTTCCCCTTGTTCCCCTTCCCCTTCCCCCAGATGGCAGGTTGAACAATACATGTTAAATATGTTAAAGTGTAAGTTAATTACAATATTTGGATACATGTCCATACAGTTATTTTGCTTTACAAAAAAAAGGACTTTGAAATAGCATACAATTAGACTGTGAAGGAAATAAAAAATGCAAGTAAACAAAAATAGAGGGATTGGAAATTCTATGTGGTGGTTCACAGTCACCTCCCAGAGTTATTTCACTGGGTGTAGCTGGTTCAATTCATTACTGCTATATTGGAACTGATTTGGTTCATCTCATTGTTAAAGAGGGCCACGTCCATCAAAATTGATCATCATAAAGTATTGTTGTTGAAGTATATAATGATCTCCTGGTCCTGCTCATTTCACTCAGCATCAGTTCATGTAAGTTCATGTATTCACAATTCCACCAACAATGTAACAGTGTCCCAGTTTTCCCAAATCCCCTCAATATTCTGCATTATCTTTTTGTGTCATTCTAACCAATCTGACAGGTATGTAGTGATATCTCAGAGTTGTCTTAATTTGCATTTCTCTAATTAATAATGGCTTGGAACATCTTTTCATATGACTAGAAATAGTTTCAATTTCTTTGTTTGAGAATTGTCTGTTCAGACCATTTATCAATTGGAGAATGGCTTGATTTCTTATAGTCAATTCTCTCTATATTTTGGAAATGAGGCCTTTATGAGAACCTTTGACTTTAAAAATGTTTTCCCAGTTTATTGCTTCCATTCCAATCTTGTCTGCATTAGTTTTGTTTGTAAAAACTTTTCAATTTGATATAATCAAAATTTTCTATTTTGTGATCAATAATGATCTCTAGTTCATCCTTGGTCATAAATTCCTTCCCCTTCCACAGGTCTGAGAGGTAAACTATTCTATGTTCTAATTTATTTATAATCTCATTCTTTATGACTAGGTCATGAACCCATTTTGACCTTATCTTAGTGTAGGTATTAAGTGTGGATCAATGCCTAATTTCTGTCATACTAATTTCCAATTTTCCCAGCAGTTTTTGTCAAACAGTGAGTTTTTATCCCAAAATCTGGGGTCTTGGGTTTGTCAAACACCTTTAATCTCTTTCTTGACTCTTATTGCCAAAGTTAACATTTCTGATACAATATTGAATAGTAATGGTGATAGTGGACAATCTTGTTTCACTCCTGATCTTATTGGGAATGGTTCCAGTTTATCCCCATTACATATGATGCTTACTGATGGTTTTAAATAGATACTACTGATTATTTTAAGGAAAAGTCCATTTATTCTTATACGATCAAGTGTTTTTAATAGGAATGGATGTTGGATTTTATCAAATGTTTTTTCTGCATCTATTGAGATGATCATTTTTTTTTGTTAATTTGATTATTAAGATGGTCAATTGTACTAATAGTTTTCCTAATATTGAACCAGCCCTGCATTCTTGGTATAAATCCTACTTGATCATGGTGTATTATTCTGGGGATGATTTTCTGTAGTTCTTTTGCTAATATTTTATTTTAGATTTTAGCATCAATATTCATTAGGGAGATTGGTCTATAATTTTCTTTCTCTGTTTTCTGTAATGGGCTGAAGCTCTTGAATCATTGTACTGAGGTCCCAAGCACATGAGACTAAATAGCAATTAGACAATACTCTATTAATATATGCTTGGAGAAAGAATGGCCCCACCTACTCTCTGTGCAAGTTTTGAGGTGTTGTATAGGAAATGACACAGAGATGATTTGGTGGGTGGAGTGACCAGAGGTACTGCTGGTCAGATTCATGTCACAATTGCTCTCACTTTGTATCGCCATTCCCCTTTCACCTCCACAAAGAAGAAAGATCAAAAATTCTCCCTCATTCTGACTCTGGCTGATTCTAATATACTCTGGGTGCTAAACGCGGTCATCACATTTGGCGCCCATTATGGAACCAACGACCTACTTTCACTGAAAAAGGTCTCTGGTAACCAGGAAATTAGGTGAGTATATTAATAGACAAACAGGGAACTTACTTTGTTAAGGGCTAAACTAGTAACCTTTTTTGGCTGAAATGGGACAGATGTTAGGAAAAGATTCTTCTTCATCCCCACCCTCACCCCCACCCCCAACCCAAAGTGGTGCTATAGAAAGCATGCTTAAGTTGATAGAAGGACAAAGCTTACTTATAACTTGGGAATAAATAGTTGGACTTCTGGGTACATTAAAACGCACCTCCCCTTGGTTCTTAGAGTAAGAGCAAATCTCTCGAGATAATTGGAGATTAATAGGACAACAGATCTCTGAATATTACAACGAAAAAGGTCCTTATTCAATTTCTATCGAAGCATTCTATGTATACAATATAATACAGTTGGCCTTAAAGAATCCTAAAAGTTATAGAAAAAAGAAAACTTCTAGGAACAGCCAGATGAGGAAGTGTGGGGGAAAAAAAGAAGACAGTGAACAGATTAATGACCATATCCCCACAGGGCATGGAGATTTAAGTGAGGCTCAAGGATGTGGTGACTTTCCATTCCAGGAGGCACTTCAACACAGCCTATGGAGCAAATATTTTGACATAACCCCATCAATTCTACCTTCTGGGATAGAGGGAGGAGGAGTAGTGGGGAGGAGGGAGCAGTGACACCACGAGCACCTCCCCCCCAGCACCCAACCGCTCCTATGAGTAGATTGCAAAAGGCACTACTCAAAGCCATGGAAGAAGGGAAAGATGTAAATGAGGGATGACCACACATTTTTCCTGTGATTCAACAGTTTACCTCTTCAGGTCAAGAAAGTAGAAAATATGCTCCTTTTGATATGGAAATCATCAAAGAGCTGAAAAAGGCTTGCATTCTTTATGGGGCTACATCAGCTTATGTTAAGATGTTATTACAGAATTTGGCTTTTGAAATCTTAACCCCTAATGACTGGAAATCTATAGCAAGGGTATGCTTAGAACCTGGGCAAAACTTGTTGTGGCTTTCTGAATATAGTGAGCTCTGTAGGATACAAGCCCAACAAAACAGTCAAAGTGGAGTTCATACTCCAATCACTTGTGACCAACTAACAGGGTGAAGGTTCTTATGCAGACATTGCAGTACAGATTAATTACTCCATAGCAGCATATGAGCAAATTGCTGCTGCTGCTATCAAAGCGTGGGTTTCTCTCCACAATAAAGACAACAAGAGTGAGGCCTTCACAAAAATAACACAATGGAAAACTGATACATCAGTGTGGATAGAACAGTGGCCCTTAGCTAGTGAAAAAATTCAGGCCTTATTAGATATAATACAGGAGCAACTTGACCAAGGACACTTACAACCTTCTCTAAGTCTTCGGAATTCCCCAGTATTTATTGTAAGAAAGAATTCTGGAAAATGGAGGATGTTGACTGATTTAAGAAGAGTAAATGAACAGATGGAAATTATGAGAACTCTTCAGCCTGGACTTCCATCTCCTACTCAATTGCCTAGAGTATGGCCTCTTTGAGTTATAGACATAAGGATTGTTTCTATTCTGTCCCTCTGGATAAGGAGGATATGAAAAGATTTTCCTTTTCACTGCCTAGCTTTAACTTAAGTGAGCCTTATAAAAGATATGAATGGACAGTTTTGCCACAGGGAATGAAAAACAGCCCTACTATGTGTCAGATGTATGTTGCTGCTGCTCTTACTCCAGTAAGAAAAGCATTTCCAAAAGTTATGTTATTACATTATATGGATGATATATTGGGATGTGCATCTGAGGAACAAATGTTAGAAGCATGTCTACAAAAGACCATAGAAACACTAAGGAAACAAATTGTACATAGCTCCAGAAAAAATTCAAAGAATGCTCTTTTTCAATATTTAGGATATAAAGTATACCCTAAGTTGCTTACAGTACAAAAACTTTCTTTAAGAATAGAGAAGTTGAACACCTTAAATGACTTTCAGAAATTGATAGGAGATATCCAAAGGATGCATCCAGTGTTAGGCTTTACTACCTATCAATTGCAACCATTATATGACATTATATGCCCCTGCGAAGGCCCCTAGCTGCAGAATGCCACTGCAGAGCTGTGTTATGGTCTGCACTGAGTCACTTCTAGTCTTGGGTGGGCACAGCCAGATCCTGTCAGCCTCTGGTATTCTTCAGCGTACCTTCTACCCTAGGGTTTAATTTCTCTGCTGGTCCACTACTCCGCAACCAAAGCAAAGCAGTCAGCCTGTGGCAGAGAGCTCTCTGTAAACCTTGCAACCATGGAGACAGGCCCCGCTTTCAGTTCACTCCAAATGCTAGCCTCTGGTTCTATCCCTGCCTGCTCTGATCTGTTCCTGCCGCTCAGGACAAACCTTTTCTGATGATCTTCCAGATTATCTTCAGCTGGTGAGTTGTTACACTCTCAATCTTTATCAATTTTACCATTCAAGCACTATTCTTGAGGCTGAATTTAGTACATGGTAGTAAAGGTATAAGAGAGGCTCAGAAGGTCACCTGTGCCTTCTCTGCCATCTTGGCTCCACCCCCAAATCATCTCATTGTTTAAGAGAACCACGTCCATCACATTGATCATCATATAATCTTGTTTTTGTTGTGTATAATGATCTCCTGATGCTGCTCATTTCACTTAGCATCAGTCCATGTAAGTCTCACCAGGCCTCTCTGAAATCATCCTACTATCATTTCTTACAGAACAATAATATTCCATAACATTCATATATTA
Source organism: Sarcophilus harrisii (assembly GCF_902635505.1). Taxonomy (NCBI): domain Eukaryota; kingdom Metazoa; phylum Chordata; class Mammalia; order Dasyuromorphia; family Dasyuridae; genus Sarcophilus; species Sarcophilus harrisii. The sequence goes on from NC_045427.1 coordinate 299,020,714, forward strand.
TAATTTATTCAGCCATTCTCCAATTAATGGACATCCATTCAGTTTCCAGTTTCTTGCTACTACAAAAAGGGTTGCCAGAAACGTTTTTGAACATGTGGGTCCCTTTCCTTCCTTTAAAATCTCTTTGGGATATAAGTCCAGTAGCAATACTGCTGGGTCAAAGAGTATGCACAATTTCATAACTTTTAGAGCAGAGTTCCAAATTGCTCTCCAGAATGGTCAGATCCATTCACAATTCCACCCACAATGTATTAATGACTCAATTTTTCCGTCCTCCATCATTCATCCTTATCTTTTCCTGTCATTTTAGGCAATCTGTGAGGTATGTAGGGGTATCTCAGAGTTGCCTTAATTTGCATTTCTCTGATCAATAGTGATTTGGAGCACCTTTTCATATGACTACAAATAATTTCAATTTCTTCAACTGAAAATTGTCTGTGTATATTCTTTGACCATTTATCAATTGGAGAATGGCTTGTATTCTTGTAAATTAGAGTCAATTCTCTAGATATTTTAGAAATGAAGCCTTTATCAGAACTTTTGAATATAAAAATGTTTTCCCAGTTCATTGCTTCCCTTCCAATATTTTCTGCATTAGTTTTATTTGTACAAAAACTTCTAAACTTAATATTGTTATGCCCCTATAGACTACTCTAACCCAGTAGCTCTTCTTTGAGCTACTCTTAATGCCTGTTCATCAGTGGCACAGCTAAGCCACACTTACCCGTCTTCGGGCACCAACCTGGATCCCATAGAGACAGACAACCAGGAGGTAGGGGTGAAGCAAAAGAGAACTTTATTCTTAGATAGCATATATATTTATACCCCCACCCTGAGGTTCTGGTGGAAAGGGAGGTCCTCTAGGAACCTGGCATAATGGGACTAGCCCAAGAAGAAAGAGGGAGGTGTGTTAGGCTTTGAGAGCACTAAGGAGGGAGACGTGGTACCTAGGGTGAAACACTGCCTCCTGGGACTATGCCCTACCTCCACGTAGGACTCGCCTGCGCCTCGGAACCTCTCATCCCTCAGGTCTTCCCACATGCCTTGAACTGCATTCCTTGCTTCTAGAGGCTTTTTAACACTTACATCTCCCCCTCTTTTATTAATAAGACCAAATGTTCTCATGTTGACAAATGAGAAGCTCTTCCTTAAGCACCTCTAGAGAATTTTTTTTAAGAATACATATAAAGCATCCTAGCAAAGTAGGCAAAAGCAAAAGAAGCAACAATACAAAATGGCTACATAGAGCCCATGGGGGTGGGAAAGGAAATATATTGGATCCAATCACTAAGCCAGTCACATGGGTAGTCATCTCTTTGCTATGGCACTGTTTGGGGCGTTTTTTGGGTCATCTCTTTCTCTTCTTCTTCAGCCCTTGCTTTAATAGGGGCAACTTTCCTTGTTCTTCTTTCTGGAATCCAGCAGCCTTCCCTATCAGGATCTGCAAGACATAAATATCTTGGCCTTCTCCAAAGTACTAAAAATGGACCTTGACAATGTCCTTCCTTGTCCTTCCAAAGGACCTTTTGAATGTTCTCCAGTGCCTGAAGCACTGTTTTCATGGAGCTTAGTTTTCTGTCCTGTCTATAAGATTGTGCCAAATGTATCATTCCTGGAGAGAGGCAGGTATCCCTATCCAGGCACAAAAAATTGTAAGTATGTAAAGTCTTATCCATATTCACCTGTGTGGGGCATCAGGGATTCTGTCTACTTTCTCCCCCTTTTTGTTTAAGAGGGTGGCCTTCAGAGTATGATGGGCCTGTTCCACTGGAGCCTGACCCTGTGGATTATAGGGAATCCTTATAACATATTTAATGGAGAATGCGATGAGAAAGGTGGCCATCTGCTTAGAGGTATAAGCTGGACCGTTGTTAGTCTTTATAGTATTAGGAACTCTGTGAAAGGAGAAGTAACTATACAAATGTTTAATGACTGAAGGAATGTTTTCACGGGAGGCCACTGTAGCTCAAAGGAATCTAGAAAAGGTGTCAATACAAACCTGGATGGCCATACGGCCCACATGTGTCATATCCATTTGCTACAAATCATTGGGAAATAAGCCCTGGGGATTAACTCCTTTACTGGGTGGAGGAAGGAAGAACTGAACACACTGCTTCCCTGTTGGGCTTGTTCCCAAGTGAGTCCACAAAGGTGACATAGAGAATTACCAGGTAAATGGAGAAAATCATGGACACATTCAGGGGGTGTGGTGACCTTGAGAATGGAGCATTGCAAAGCATGGTCTGCCACCTCCTTGCCAGCAAATAGGCCTGCTGCACAGCGTTGGTGAGAGTATACATGCAGGATGTAAATGGCATGTTTCCTAGTCTGTAAAATCAGCTGCAAATCAGCAAGAAAGTCAGCAATTGAAGAATTCTAAGGCTGTAGGACAGCAGCCTCAATGTCTCTGAGCACTTGGACAGCATATAAGCTGTCTGATAGGATGTTAATGGGCTCTGGGTATCTCTTACATCCTTTTAAGATGCCATATAAAGGCTGCATCAAAGAAATAGGAATAAGGGCATGAACCCTTAACCACTGAATTTGTCCAACCAGTTTCTGAAGTAGGTTCAGAGTGTTCACCTTATCTAAGTGTAAGTTAGGTATCTGATTAGTAATTGTAGAAGTCCCCTTGTGGAGTTCCAGGTAAATGATGGGATAGTTATGTCGGATCTTTTCTGGGGCTACCACCAGTCCATGTTGAGCAAGAATGCTCATGATCTCTTTGAGCAGGGCAGAGAGATCTTTCCCACTGCTCTTTGATATCATCCATATAGTGCAATATCATGGCATGAAACCACACTTCCTAGTTGGTCCTAGCACTTGCGCTATGTACCCCTGACATAAAGTGGAGCTACAACACATCCCTTGGGGAAAAACTTTCCATTGTTAGTGCAGATCAAGTCCTGCATTGTTTATAGCCTGAATGGTAAAAGCAAATCTTTTCTCCTCCTCTGGGGCCAGAGGGATGGAGAAGAAACTGTATTGTATGCCTATTACTGTAACTAGCCAGCCGGTGGGTACTAGATTAGGAGATGGTATGCCAGACTGTAGGGTTCCTATAGGTTTAATAGTAGCATCAATGGTCCTAAGGTCCACTAGCATTCTGAATTTTCCAGATTTTTTCTTTATAATAAATACAAGGCTATTCCATGGGCTGGACATTGGTTCTATATGTACAACTTTCAACTGTTGTTGTATATTTTCACATAAGGTATGGGTTTTATAAACTGTGAAAGGCCATTGGGGCACCCAAACAGGGGTGTTAGATTTCCATGTTAATGGTTTGGGCTTGATATGAAAGGTGGTGCCCAGACCTCCAATGGCCCCAATTAAAAATCCTGTGGAGGGGGTATATAAATTGAGGCTCCACAAGCCTTCAATATAACCCTGCCCCATAGATTGTACCTGAGACCTGCGACCACCAGAGGTTGGAATACCGCCTGTTTGTCTACAAACTGTCTGGGCAGGTCTTCTGCTGAAATCCCTTTAGACATAGCAGCTGCTAGGGGTTCCATTTGAAAGGCCTTGGAGCCGACATTCTCACATCTCTTTATTCTCTCTTTCCAGGACAGCCTTCCCATCTAAAGTAAGCATGCCCTTCTGACAGTATTAGCATTCTTCACTGCCAATTTCTGTATAAGGAGGCTGGAGGCTTCTCCTCTGCCCACTGACCTCTCAACAGCCGCCTGTAGGCTGGCCACAAAATCAGGAAAAGGTTCATCTGGGCCCTGTTTAATTCTAGTCATTCAGGACCTCTGCTTTCCAGAAGCTTGAATTTTGCTAAATGCTCTTTGGACATACTGGGACACAGCTGCATGTACTGCTGCATCATATTGCATTTGAGCCTCATTTCTTTTATATTTTCAAGCTTTCTGTATTATTTGTCCTAAACTTGTTTGGGAATCTCCAAAGCCTTCACAAGTGGGCACAGAGGGAGCAGACGGGAGACATATCTCCTCAGGGGGGGCGGGGGAGGAGGGAGAAGGCCATGCCTCAGAGACAGAGGCAACCTTCTTTCTGTTCACTTTCTCCTCCCTTGTCTTATCACCATCCTTTACTTCAAGGTCATATGTTTCTCTCTTTACTTTCTCATTACTCATATTATCCCTGTCCCGTCCTGTGCAGTCATATCCACTTCCTGCTTTTTCCTCATTACTTCTTCCTTCTTTCACGTCATATCCACCTCCTTCATCTTTCTGTTTATTTCCTGGTTCTTTCCCACAGCTAACTTCCATGGGCTCCATTTTATGAGCATGGCTGGTCTCAGTGAGTGCGGGTTTATAACCCTCATTTGTTTTATGACTCTTCATTTGCACTTCATTATCTACTTTTAATGGATTGTGGCTTGCACCTCTTAAAGTGCCCCCAATCACTAGATGCCATTCCAGGATGGCTCCCGGAGTTTCCTTATCATAGGAAGCCATCTGACTACCTACTACCTCCCACATTTTTGAACCCATTTCCAATTCTGCTTGTTTTACTATTCTATAAGCTTCTTTCCCTGGTACCTCCTGGTCTGGGACCCTCACCACAAACTGTCCCATTTTCCTAACTTTCTACTCACTTTAGAGCAGAGCTCTGTCTCTCTTCCCACCTGTAGGCCTGCTACAAGGTGAGGTCCTAGCCAAAATTGTCCCCTTGGGCGCCACTTGTTATGCCCTTATGAACTACTCTAACCTGGTAGTTCCTCTTTGAGCTACTCTTAATGCCCATTCATCAATGGCACAGCTAGGCCACATTTACTCATCTTCGGGCACCAACCCGGAACCCATAGAGACAGACCACCAGGAAATAAGGGTGAAGCAAAAGAGAACTTTATTCTTAGATAGCATATATTTATATCCCCCTGAGGTTCTGGGGGAAGGGGAGGTTTTCTAGGAACCTGGCATAATGGGACTGGCCCAAGAAGGAGGAGGGAGGCGTGCTAAGCTTTGAGAGCACTAAGGAGGGAGATGTGGTACCTGGGGTGAGACACTGCCTCCTGGGACTATGCCCTACCTCCACATAGGACTCGCCTGCGCCTCCGAACCTCTCATCCCTCAGGTCCTTTCACATGCCTTGAACTGCATTTCTTGCTTCTAGAGGCTTTTTAACCCTTACAAATATAATCAAACTTATCTATTTTGTGATCAATAATGATCTCTTGTTCTTTTTTGGTCACAAATTCCTTCCTCCTCCACAGATCTTATAGGTAAATTATCCTATCTTCTTCTAATTTGTTTATAATATTCTTTGTTTCTAGATCATAAAGCCATTTTGACCTTATCTTCATATACAGTGTTAGGTGTGGGTCAATGCCTAGTTTCTGCCATACTAGTTTCCAATTTTCCCAGTAGTTTTTGTCAAATAGTGAATTCTCATCCCCAAAGTTGGGTCTTTGGATTTGTCAAACACTAGATTGTTATAGTCATTGACTATTTTTTCTGTGAATCTAACCTGTTCCACTAATCAACTGCTCTATTTCTTATCCAGTACCAAATGCTTTTGATGACTGCTGCATTATAATATAGCTTTAGATCTGGTACAGTTAGGCCACCTTCATTTGCTTTCTTTCTTCATTAATTCCCTTGAAATTCTTGACCTTTTATTCTTCCAGATGAATTTTGCTGCCTTTTTTTTTTAGTTCAGTAAAATAGTTTCTTGGGAGTTTGATTGGTATAGCACTATATAAATAGATTAGTTAAGGTAGTATTGTCATCTTTATTATATTTGTTCAACCTTTCCAAGAGCACTTGATATTTTTCCAGTTATTTAGATTTAACTTTATTTGTATGGGAAGTTTTGAAGATTTGGTCATATAGTTCCTGACTTACCCTTGGCAGATAGATTCCCAAACATTTTATCTTATTGACAGTTATTTTAAATGGAATTTCTCATATCTCTTACTATTGGGTTTTGTTAGTGATGTATAAAAATGCTGATGATTTATGTGGATTTATTTTGCATTTTGCAACTTTGCTAAAGTTGTGGATTTCTTTTAATAGTTTTTTTAATTGATTCTCTAGGGTTCTTTAAGTATATCATCATATCATCTGCAAACAGTGATAATTTAGTTTCCTCATTACCTAGTCTAATTCCTTTAATCTATTGTTCTCTTATTGCCAAAGCTAGTATTGCTAATACAACATTGAATAGTAATGGTGATAGTGGACAGCCTTGTTTCTCCTTTGATCTTTGGCAATGGTTCTAGCTCATGCTACTGATTATTTTAAGGAAAAGCCCATTTTTTCCTATACTTTCTAGTGTTTTTAATGGGAATGGGTGTTGGATTTTGTGCTTCTTTGCTTTTTCTGCATCTATTGAGATAATCATATGGTTTTGTTGATTTGATTATTGATAAAGTAAATTATGATAATAGTTTTCCTAGTATTGAACTAGTCCTGCATATATATATATATATATATATATAAAAAGAAAAAAAAACAAAAAAATATATATATATATCATGCAAGTGTAAATCCTACTTGGTCATGGTCTATTATCCTCAGGATGATTTTCTGTAATCTCTTTCCTAATATTTTATTTAAGATTTTTGCATCAATATTCATTAGGGAGATTGGTCTATAATTTTCTTTCTTTGTTTTCTTCCTACCTGGTTTAGGTATCAGTACCATATCTGTGTCACAAAAGGAATTATGTAGGAGTCCTTCATTCCCTATTTTTTCAAATAGTTTTCATAGTATTGAAATTATTTGTTCTTTAAAAGTTTGGTAGAATTCACATATAAATCCATGTGGTCCAGGGGACTTTTTCTTAGGAAGTTTATTAATACCTTGTTATCTTTTGTTTTTCTAAAATGGGACTATTTAATTAATGTATTTCTTCTGTTTATCTGGGCAATCTATATTTTTGTAGATATCTCTCCATTTCATTTAGGTTGTCAAACTTATTGGCATAAAATTGGGCAATAATTGTTCTAGTTTCCTCTTCATTGGGGGATAGTTCTTCCTTTTCATTTTTGAGACTAATAATTTGATTATCTTCTTTCCTTTTTGTAATCAAATTAACTAAAGATTTTTTTATTATAGCTTTTTGTTTACAAAACATATTCAGGGTAATTTTTTCACCCTTGTCCCTTGCAAAAACTTTGGTTCCAAATTTTCCCACCTTTCTCTTTACCTCACCCCAGATGATTCCAATACATGTTAAACATTTAACTAAACATTTATCTATTTTGTTGGTTTTTTCATAAAACCAACTCTTAGTTTTATTTATTAATCATTATTAATTATTATAATTATATATTAATATATAATATATATATTATATTATATATATAATATATATTAATTATATATTAATATATTAATTAATTATATATTAATATAATAATTATTAATTTCACATATTTCATTGAATGCCCATCTTCTTCTCTAAAAGAAAATGTTCAGTTTACTTGGATAATTTATTCTTGGCCGCATTTCAAGTTCCTTTCCCCTTTGGAATATCATATTCCAGGCCCTTTGATCCTTTAAGGTAGAAGCTGTTAGGTCCTGGTAATGCTTATTGTGGCTTCTTGATATTTGAATTGTTTCTTTCTGACTGCTTATAATATTTTTCCGTGGTCCAATATTTCTGAAATTTAGCCACTATATTCCTTGGAGTTTTAATTTTGGGGTGTTTTTCAGGAGTTGATCAGTGAATTCTTTCAATGGATATTTTACCTTCAGATTCTATGACATCCAGGCAGTTCTCTTTGATGATTTCCTGAAAAATAGTGTCTAGGCTCTTTTTTTCTTCTTTCAGAAAGTCCAATAATCCTTAGATTGTCTCTTCCAGATCTATTTTCCACATTAGTTGTTTTCTCAATTAGGTATTTTACATTTTTTTCTATTTTTTCCTTCTTTTTTTTTGCTTTTGCTTGACTGATTCTTGTTGTCTTATTGAGTCATTCATTTCCATCTGTTTAGTTTTGAATTTTAGTGAATTATTTTCTTCATTTACTTTTTTTACTTCTTTTTGTATTTGTCCAATTGAATTTTTAAATGAATTATTTTGTTCTATGGAATTTTTTTTCTATTTCACAAATTTTGTTTTTCAGGAAGTTATTTTCTTTTTCTGTTTCACAGATTCTGTTTTTCTGAGAGTTGTTTTCTTTTTCCATTGTATCAAATCTATTTTTTAATGATTTATATGCCTTTTCCAAACCATTTTGCAAAGTTTTCATGTCCTTTCCCCATTTTTCTTCTAGTTCTCTTTTAAGATCCAACTTTTGGGGCTTCATCTGGAGACAATCTGTTTTTAGTCTCCTCAGGGTTTGAAATCTGTTCTTTTTCACCATAAAAACTATCTATGGTTAGAATTCTTTTTGCTTTCTTATTCATTTTTTTTTAAGTTGAGATCTGTTTTTCAGGGCAAGGGAGTTTGTCCAAGCTTCCTCTACAAGTGGTGGCTTCCTCTACAAGTAGAGGTGCTTCAAGCAGCACCAGCTGGGCTGAGCTTGTGCTTACTCACTCCAGATGCTGGGTGGGTGTGGCCAGGTCCCATGAGATTCTGGTGTTTCAGGGTTCACTATTTACCTTCTGTGAGAGAAACAGGAAGAGATTAAGGAGCTCTGAGATAAAATCTTCTCCTCTAAGGTTCATCTACTCTCTATATACTTTTTATGTATCTGTTGTATACCCTCAGAATTTAAACTCCTTGAGATTTTGACTTGTTTTTGCAATTTCTTTGCATATCCAACTCTTAATACATTATTTGGATTGTAATAAATGTGTTTAATAAGTGGTTATGGCTTGACTGATACCATGTATAATAATCAGGAAAGAAAAACACTTTTGTAGACTTTCGGTTGTATTATATTTTAATTCTTGACCTAGTTGAAATTTAAATTCTTCCATAAAACCTAATATAGCTCCCAATGATCCCTCAACTTCCTGAATTCTTATCATTTCTATGGTACATCTCACAATTTGGATTACCATTGTATTTTGTCTCAGTGTCTTGAACTTCAGTAATCATATATTATGATCAATTATTTGTGCACTCTCTTTCCATGATTCTCTTTTTCCTCTTTTCTGTTAACCCAGAGATAAGTTACCTAGTTTCTTTGGTCCACTGCCAGTGATAGAGCCAAGAATCAAACTGTATTTGACCTTCTAGTCTTTGGCAGTTTTTCTGATAACAAAGACAGAAGCCTACAGTATGGGTTTATATTGGGAAATCATTCCAAGGTCTACTGAAGTATCTTAGAAATGAATGAACTTCCACAAGCTATATGGTTTAGTACCTGCTTCTATTGTTTCTCACTGTTCTCCTCCATTCTAAGGGATAAGGCTTACGGACAAAATAGGGGATAAAGAAACTAGTTGTGCTATTTTCACAATTGCAAAAGACTTAGGGATGGAAAGAACCTTAGAGATTTTGTACAACTTTTTCATCTTGCAAATGAGATAATTGGTGGGAAGAGGGGTTAAATGACTTGATTAATGTTACATATTGAATAAGGGGATAGAATTGGCAAGTAATCTAGCTGTAAATAAAGTAATGTTTTCATTACACCATTATTCCTTTGATTGTTGTATTGGTTAAAGACCAAGAAACCAAGTCCAAGAAACAAAGGCGATAGTGAATTACCAAGGAGCAATTTACAAGATTGACCCTGAAAAACAATCTGCAAAGATGGGCTCCATTTTAGGTAGCCCTTTTCTTGGTACTCTTTTTGTTTCTATTTAGCTTTCATATTGATATTAATTCTAAAAATGCGATTATCTTTTAAAAAGTATGTTGTGTACACTCTGTGACCCAGACATTTAGACAAATGTTACCCATTAAGGGACTATATAAAGTGGACTTTGCCTTAGATTCAGATTTTGACAGTGGTCACAGGGATGGGGGGAAAAGGGGATTGAAGGCTCACAGAATGCAAAAATGGGAGGCAAAAAGCAAAAAATATAGGGTATTACCTAATAGGTACCTAAGCAAATACCTAAAAGCAAATACCTAAAGCAAATACCTAAGCAAAAAATACTCTTTAAAAAGGTCTGGCAATAGCTGATATTTCTGTCATCACAGATCTAATATAGCTCTTTTGTAGAGCATTATCATTTAAGGATTGTATACCAAGTAATAACTTTTCCCCCTTTGAGTAAAACTAACCAAACCATCTTACAAATGTGTGTTTATAGAGAGAAGGGCTGAAATTTGTTGGAGTGGAGACTACCAGGTATGATACTGAGTTATGTCAGGCTCACCCTGATAATTCACTATGACAGTAAAGACAGTGGAACCCATATAAAAATGGGGTTAGGGATAAGGATGAATACTGGGAGTAAATTATTGGATTTGACCTACATCTTTCATAAAATCTCTATTAAAATTATATGAAGCAACTTACATCATAATCCCAAAGGGCTCTTGGGAGACTTAATTAATGTATTTTTCAATCACCTTGAATACCTCAGATGAAAAGTAATGTATTGAAGTAATGGTAAAAGATGCTTTCCATCTCTGCAGATTTCCCCTGGGATGCTCTGTTCATGAGATACTTAAAATCTTTTAGTCTCTCTGCTCTTTTATACACAGTTTCTGATGAAGTTGACTATAGACCTAGTAAGCTTATTATGTTTGCCCATCATTTGGAAGGAAAACATTTCTGGGTATTTTGCTGGGACTCATTGCTAAAAATGTGCTATTTTTTGAACTTTGAATGAAGACTCTGTATTTGGCTATGTGTGCACTCACAGACTTATATGCACATGACTGGGCAATTTCTGGCTGACAACAGTTGCGTAGGAAAGGGTTTTCATGGTTGAGTAAGTTTTAATTTTTCTAAACAGAATGCTTTCTTACATTAGTGGATCATTGCTTATCATGGTTGATTATATTATGTTACATAGTCCTAATAATTCTCCTCTGTTGCCTTCTAGAATCTGTCAGAAAAAAGGTTAGAGAAAAGAGAGAGTCTCTAGTTAGTGCAACACACACCCTCCAGTGTCTTGATGGCTTAGTAAAAGGGAGAAATGCCAAAGGTTTTATAGCATTTTGAATATTTGCAGGGTTTACAAATTTGTGTTCTGTCCTAATAGAGTAAGAGTTAAGAGTGGAAAGGTGAATAGGTCTCATGTAGATCATTATATGCTAGCTAGGTATAGTACTAGACAAAGTGTAAAAAAAAAAAAACCAAAAAAACCTGAGCTACAGTCCTGCCTCAGTCACTTATTAACTCTACTCTAGTCACTTTATCTGTGAGGCTATATTGGAAAGGAGACATCACAAGGCAGTGTCTTTTAGCTTCTGAAGCCTGGTCTATGCTAGAAAAAGGTATATGTATGGATGAGTGTAGACAAACCATTGACTTCTGAGCCCTGGCCTGTGCTATGAAAAAGAAAAAAACAGATCTGAACCTAGAAAATGCTTTTATTTTCTTAAATCTTTATTCCCTTTTCTGGAAAATGAAGAAGACCTACTTGATGACCTTTGTGAATAGTTCCAGTTCTAAGTTGCTGATCTCAGTCCCTAACATCTGAAGACAGACTTGGTGGGCCTATAGTCAGGTATGGGGCAAAAGAGTTATTCATATTGATCTAAGATCCATCCTGTGTGGGGGACAAATCCCTTTACCACCAATCCTAGTTTAACTCTGATTAAAATCCCGCATTCATTAGAGGAATTTTCTTCCCATTCCAAAATTCCCTCCTTAGTACTCTTTTGTCTTTTCACTTCTTCCAATGATATTCAGAATGAGAGTGCTTCCTTCCCCATGTGCCCCCCCTCTCTTTCTGTCTGTCTCTCTCTTCTTTGTGTTTGTCTTTTCTCACAGGTATATCTCCACTGTTTTAGATACCACAAGGAATACCCTCTTACTAGGTGCTAAATAGAATGCAAATGGTCTATTTCCTCATATAGTTTTTAGCTATCATAGTATAACACAGAAATGTAAAGAGTTATAATATATATAAACATATAAGTTTATGAGCCCTAGAATCAATATATCAACAGATCTTAGCATCCTAATTCAATCTATATCACCCCTAGAACAGGGCAGTTAAGATGGCAGAGTATTGTATAATTGTATAAAGCTTAAGCCTTTATTCCTAGAGGTTCCAACCCTCTTCTTAACAAAAGTTCACTCTAAATCTACTACATTACATTATTCCTATTCTTCTAGCAGTAGCCTTCCTTACTGAAACTTCCTTATTGAATGTAAATTACATGCAGTTCTGAAAAGGACCTAATATTGTAGGACCCTATAACCTCCTACAACCATTCACTAATGCAGTAAAACTATTTACCAAAGAACCCCTATGTCCCCTAACCTCTTCCATTTCAATATTCATCCTTGCCCCCATCCTAGCCCTTACCATTGCTCTAACAATTTGAACACCTCTACCTATACCCAACACATTTCTAGATCTAAACCTAGGACTACTCTTCATTCTATCACTATCCGGGCTATCAGTGAATTCCATCTTATGATCAGGATGAGCATCAAACTCAAAATACACCCTAATTAGAGCCCTATGAGCAGTTCCACAAACAATTTCATACAAAGTAACCCTAGTAGTACAAAGTAACAATCATCTTAGTCTCAATCATACTAATTAATGGATCCTTCACCCTAAAAACACTTACAACAATGCAAGAAAACAGATCACTAATTATCACAACATGACCTCTCACCATAATATGATATATTTCAATACTAGCTGAAACTAACCATGCACCATTTGACTTAATTGAAGGAGAATTCAAACTAGTCTCAGGTTTCAATGTAAAATATGCAGCAGGCCCATTTGCCATATTCTTCCTATCAGAGTATGCAAACATCACCACCACAAATGCCATCACAACTATTCTATTTCTAGGATCGTTTTTTTTTTCTTTTTTTTTTTCGGGGGGGGGGTCTGTTTGGTCAGAAGAGGAAATCATTATTATTAGAAGAAGTTAAAGAAAGATTAATGATGGAAATGATGTTTTGATTACTCTATAAAGGATTGATACAAATATAAACTTAATAAAGATCTGCTCTGGTTCCATAGTACCTCACTATGGCAAGAAGATGGTTCTGAACTCTTAAAGCCATGTCAGAATAATGTATATTATGGAAGGGCTTATCAGTCTGGAGGGAAGAGAAGTATAGAACAATCCTAGTTAAGTGTGAGAAGCTCAAGAGGGCTAGTCATTAGGTAATGAATTACCTGGTAAGATAATCTTTGAAATAAAAATTTAAATGATTCTCACTTCTTCATATTCCCTTTTTGCTTCTGAAATGATGATACTAGAATAGCTGAAAAAGGATATAGGTACCTAAGAATCATAATTTTTAAATCATCAGTAAACATTAATTTGCCTGCAGATATTCTATAAGTGATAAATTTATTCAGTGGTAAATGAACACATCATTACAAGAATTAAGCAACATCTATATAGATATAATACATTAAACTAGAATGTGCAAAAGGATACTGTTCCTGGATTGGAGTAATGATTCCTATGTCCTACTTTAAAGAAACAAAGAAACTGGCTGCTAGTGTCATCATGTTTCCAAAGATAACAAGAAACATCATTTCATGGAACACTTGGTAAACTTGGCCTCTAGTATTTCTGAATATGAACAGAAAGATTACCACAAAAACACACATATCCTTAGTGTGTATCAATTACTTGGTAATTTGTATTAAAAGGCAGGCAAAAGAAACAATTATGGGAAGAGCATTGAAAATTATAGATGAGGGGGCAGAGCCACAATGGTGAAGAGGACACACATTTCTTTCTGATCTTCTCTCACAACTCTCAGACCAGTTCACAAACCCAGCCTCTGAATTAGTCCTGGACAGTAGAATCCACAAATATTGGAAGTGCAACAAATTACTAGCAGAAGATAATTTCGAAGATTGCCAGAAAAAGTCTGTTTCAATCCAGCATGGAGGAAAGGGGGCCAAGTGCAAACAGGTTGAGCACAGATGCCAGTGCATCATTGGAGACCCGGAGTGGTAGGAGCTGTATGCAATGCAGAAGCTAGCTATGGGGAGGAATCTACAGCAGTGTTGGCTATTCTGTCCTGGCTGCAAGCCAGTAGATCAGCAGAGAAGTTATAAAACATGCAACACAAACACAAAAAATAAAAAGTAAACTCCAAAATGCCAGAATCTCATGGGCCCTAGTCACACCCACCCAGCACCAGAGTGAGTCAGCATGGACTAAAACCAGCCACAGCCATTTGTAGAAGAAGCTTAGAAAACCTCCCCTGCCCTAAAAGCAAACCTTAACTTTAAAAAAAAAACATGATTAAAAAAGTAGAGAACTCTGACATTAGACAGTTTTTATGATGAAAGAGAAGAACAGATTTCAAACCCTGAGGAGACTAAAAGCAGATTGTCTCCACATGAATCCCCAAAGGGTGATATAAATTGGTCCCCATCACACAAAGATCTTCTAGAAGAAATTTAAAATGATGTTAAAAGACAGCTAGAAGAAAAATGGGGAAAGGACATGAAAACTTTGCAAGAGGTTTGAAAAAACATTAAAAGGAAAAACTAATTAAAAGATAGATTTGATAAAATGGAAAAAGAAAACAACAGAAATGGTCCCAGAAAAACAGAATGTGTGAAATGGAAAAAGGAAATAACTCCTTTAAAAACAGAATTTATGAAATGGAAAAAGAAAACAGTTCCCTGAAGAACAGAATTTGCAAAATGGAAAAAAAAATCCACAGAACAAAATAACTCATTTAAAAATTCTATTGGACAAATACAAAAAGAAGTAAAAAAAAGTAAAGGAAGAAAATAATTCATTAAAAATCAGAATTGAATAAATGGAAATGAAGGACTCAATAAAGCATCAAGAATTAGTCAAGCAAAACAAAAAAAAATAAAAAATAACTAATTGGGAAAATAACTGACCTGGAAAATAGATCTAATAGAGACAATCTAAGGATTATTGGACTTCCTGAAAACCATGATGAAAAAAAGAGCCTAGACCCTATTTTTCAGGAAATAATCAAAGAGAACCACCAGGATATCATAGAATCAGAAGGTAAAAATAGAAGAATTCACTGAACACCTCCTAAAAAACACTCCAAATTAAAACTCCAAGGAATATTGTGGCTAAATTCAGAACTATTGCATCAAGGAAAAGTATTACAAGCAGCCAAAAAAATTTCTAATACCAAGGAGCCACAATAAGAATTCTGCAGGACTTATCAGCTTCCATCTTAAAAGATTGGAATATGATATTCTAAAGAGCAAAGAAACTTGGAATGCAGCCAAAAATAAATTACCTCAACAAACTGAACAGTTTCTTTCATGGAAAAAGATGGATTGTAATGGGCCAGAACTATGAAAGGGTGTACTTGAATCTAAGACAGCAGGATGCTTGTTGTTAAGTACCTACTTGGTAAGATGGTGGTTCTCTAAGCCCATATTGATGTAATGTAATGATGTGGTCAATCTAGTTGGTGTATACTTAGGATAATGGGGTGATGTGATGTTCTACAGCTGGGCATGCTTAGAGTGGTGTTGTAATGTAGTTGTGCTGGGGTATTTAAGGGAGTCCCAGAGAGAGGGCGGCTCTCTCAGCCACAGCAATCTCAGCCACAGAGAAGACTTCAAGCTCTAGGCTCCAGAGTCCAGATTCGATCTTTGACCAGCCATGTGGTGGCTGCTCTCCTGCCTCCTCCACTTCACTCCCCCAGTAAATCCAAAGCCTCAGGATAATCCTGAGGCCCACCAGAGAGCTAGCTCAGACATTACAATGGACATTCAATGAAACAGGTGAATTCCATTTATTTCTGTTCAAGACCAGAACTGAACAGAAAATTTGACCTCCGAATATAGAACTCAAGAGAAGCATAAAAAGGTAAAAAGAAAAGAACTTGAAGATGGCAGAGATGACACATGATTCTCTCTGACCTTCTCTACAACCCTCAAAATACTTAGCAAATCCAGCCCCTGAATTAGTGCTGGATTGGCAGAACCCACAAATATTGGAAGTACAAGACATTACCAGCAGAAGACAATTTTGAAGATCACCAGAAAAGGTTTGTTTCAATTGGAAATGGGAAGAAGGCAGCCACTCACAAGATTGAGAACAAAAGCCAGTGCAGACAGCACAGAGTCCAGGGGTCATGTTGTCTCTGTGTGGCAGAGAATCTGTGAGGAGGAAACTGACCAGAAAAAATCTGTTTCAATCAGAAATGAGAGTGAAGCAGCTTAATATAAACAGCTGAGCACAAACACCAACACATACAGCACAAAGTCCAGGGGCAGTGTGGACTCCAGGGGCAGTGTGGACTCCACAGGCAGTGTGGACTTTGCAGGTCAGAGAATCTACAGGAGGAATCCACAAGAATCTATAGCAGTGTTGGCCACTCTGCCCTGGTTGCAAGCCAGTGGATCAGCGGAGAAATTATAAAACATCCAACACAAACACAAAAGATCAATAGTGAAAGTGAAAATGCTAGAATCTGATGAGATCTGGCCATACCCACCCAGCACCTGGTGTGAATCAGCACTGACCCAGCACAGCAGCAGCCACTTGAAAAACCTCCCCCACCTTAAAGGCAGACTTTATCTGTTTTTTAAAAATGAGTAAAAAAGTAAAGAGGACTCTGATGGGAGACAGATTCTGTGGTAAAAGAGAATAACAGATTAAAAACCCTGAGGAGAGTAAAGTCAGATTGTCTCCAGATAAAGCCCCAAAAGGTGATATAATCTGGTCCCCATCATACAAGGCTCTCCTAGAAGAAATTTAAAGGGATCTTAAAAGAAAACTAGAAGAAAAATGGGGAAAGGAAATGAAAACTTTGTAAGTGGGTTTGGAAAAGGCATTTATTTCATTAAAAGATAAATTTGATAAAATGCAAAAAGAAAGCAACTCCCAGAAAAACACAATCTGTGAAAATTAAAAAGAAAATGACTCCTTTAAAAACAGAATATGTGAAATGGAAAAAAGAAAACAACTCCCTGAAAAACAGAATTTGTGAAATAGGAAAAAAAATTCCACAGAACAAAAGAACTCATTTAAAAATTCTATTGGATACACACAAAAAGAAGCAAAAAAAAAGTAAAGGAAGAAAATGATTCACTAAAATTCAGAACTGAACAAATGAAAAGCAATCATTCAATGAGACAACAAGAATCAGTAAAACCAAAAAAAATGGAAAAAATGGAAAATACCTAATTGGGAAAACAACCGACCTAGAAAATAAATCTAGGAGAGACAATTTAAGGATTATTGGACTCCCTGAAGTACATGATAAAAAAAAAAAAAGAGCCTAGACACTATCTTTCAGGAAATCCTCAAAGAGAACTGCCTGAATATCATAGAATTAGAAGGTAAAATGACTATTGAAAGAATTCACTGTATACCTCCTGAAAGAGACCCCAAAATTGAAACTCAAGGAATACTGTGGCTAAATTTGAGAACTATCTAACCAAGGAAAAAATATTACAAGCAGCCAGAAAGAAACAATTCAAATACCAAAGAGCCACAATAAGGATTACTCAGGACCTAGCAGCTTCCACTTTAAAGGATAGAAGGGCCTAGAATATGATATTCCAAAAGGCGAAGAAACTTGGAATGCAGCCAAGAATAAATTACCTGGCTAAACTGAGTATTTTCTATCAGAGAAGAAGATGGACATTCAATGAAACTGGTAAATTCTATTTATATTTAATGAAAAGACCAGAGCTAAACAAAACAATTGACTTCTAAATACAAAACTCAAGAAAAGCACAAAAGGTAAAAAGAAAAATAACTCTTGAGAACTGTATTTCTGTTATGGGTATAGATAGAGAATACAGGCATAATATGATTTGGCTAGAAACTAGAGGTAGAAAGGGGATTGCAACAGAAAAAAAGGGAAAAGTGGAAATAAAATGAGGGAAATTACATCTTAGGAAGAGGCAAAGAAAACATTATAATTGAAGGAAAGAAGGGAGGGTAATATATATTGTGTGAATCTTAGTCTCATCAAATTTTACCCAAAGAATAATTATTAGATATATTTGGTTTCACCAAGAAATATCTCTCATGTTATAGAAAAATGGGAGGGGAAAAGAGAAAAGGGAAGAGATAGGCTAAATAGAAGGTAAAAGAGAAATAGAAGGAGAAAGGTATGAAATAGGGGAAGGTCTCTAAAGGAGAAGGACTGTTTGAGGCAAATAGTGCTCTTAAGTGAAATACTGGGAAGGAGGGAAAGGGGAAAATAAAAGAAAAGCATAATTTGGGATTAATAAAAGGGCAGGAAATACAGAATTAGTAGTTTTAACTGTGAATGTGAATGGGGTGAACTCTCCTATAAAATGTAAGCATGTAGCAGACTGGATTAAAAACCAGAATCTTACAATATGTTCTTTACAAGAAACATTTAAAACAGAGCAATACATACAGAATAAAGGCAAAAGATTGGAGCAGAATCTATTATGCTTCAGGAGAAATTAAGAAAAGCAGGGGTAGCCATCCTGATCTCAGATCAAGCAAAAGCAAAAAAAAAAAAAAAAAAAAAAAAAAAAAAAAAAAAAAAAAAAAAAAAAAAAAAAAAAAAAAAAAAAAAAAAAAGATCTAATTAAAAGAGATAAGGAAGGAAACTGTATCTTGCTCAAGGGTACCATAAATAATGAAGCAGTATAAATATTAAACATATATGCACCAAGTGGTGTAGCATCTAAATTCCTAAAGGAGAAGTTAAGAGAATTGCAAGAAGAAATAGAAAGCAAAACTGTACTAGTGGGGGATCTCAACCTTGCTCTCTCAAAACTAGATAAATCAAGCCACAAAATAAATAAGAAAGAAGTTAAAGAGGTAAATAGAATACTAGAAAAATTAGATATGGTAAATCTTTGGAGAAAATTGACTGAATGTCTTGAATAAAAACAGAAAGAAGTACACTCTCTTCTCAACAATTCATGGAATCTATACAAAAATTAATCATATATTAGGACATAGAAACCTCAAAATCAAATGCAGAAAGTCAGAAACAGTAAATGTATTTTTTTTTCAGATCACGATGCAGTAAAATCACATTCAATAAAAGGCCTGGGGAAAATAGACCAAAAAGAAATTTGGAAACTAAATAATCTCAAACTAAAGAATGAATAGGTGAAACAGCAAATTTTAAACACAATAATTTCATCCAAGAGAATGACAATTAAGAAACAATATACCAAAATTTGTGGGATGCAGCCAAAGTGGTAATAATTTTATATCTCTAAATGCTTCCTTGCATAAAATAGAGAAAGAGAAATTCAATTAACTCACCTTGCAACTAAGAAAGCTAGAAAAAGAACAAATTAAAAACCCCCAATCAAATACCAAACTTAAAATTCTAAATATAAAAAGAGAGATCAATAAAATTAAAACTAAAAAAACTGTTGAATTAATAAATAAAAATGAAAGTTAGTTTTATGATAAAAACCAACAAAACAGATAAACCTTTAGTTAATTTAGTTAATTGATTAGAAAAAGGAAAGAAGAAAATCAAATTGTTAATCTCAAAAATGAAAAGGGAGAATTTTCCAACAATGAAGAACAAATGAGAGCGATGATTGGGAGTTATTTTGTCCAACATTATGCCAATAAATTTGACAAACTAAATGAAATGGAGAAATACTAAAAAATATAGATTGTCCAAATTAACAGAAGAGGAAATAAATTACTTAAATAGTCCCACTTAAAAAAAAGAAATAGAACAAGCTATTAATCAACTCCCTAAGCAAAAATCTCCAGGACCAGATGTATTTACACGGGAATTCTACCAAATATTTAAAGAATAATTGACTCCAATACTATATAAACTATTCGAAAAGATGAAGATTTAAGGACTCCTACCAAATTCCTCTTATAACACAGACATGGTACTGATATCCAAACCAGGTAAGACAAAAACAGAAAAAGAAAATTATAGACCAATGTGTTTGATGAATATTGGTGCAAAAATCTTAAATAAAATATAAGCAAAGAGATTACAGAAAATTATCCCCAGGATAATACACCATGACCAAGTAGGATTTATACCAGGAATGTATTTGTAATACAAGGAATGTTATATTGAATCAGGAATGGTTCAATATTAAGAATACTATTAGCACAACTAACTATATTAATAACCAAATTAACAAAAACCATAAGATGATCTCAATAGATGCAGAAAAAATCCAACACCCATTCCTAATAAAAACACTAAAGAGTATAGGAATAAATGGACTTTTCCTTAAAATAGTCAGTAGCATCTATTAAAAACCATCAGCAAGCATCATATGTAATGGGGATAAGCTGGAAGCATTACCAATAAAATCAAGGGTGAAACAAGGCTGTCCATTATCACCATTACTATCCAATATTGTATTAGAAGTTCTAGCTTTGGCAATAAGAGAACAATAGATTAAAAGAATTAGAGTAGGTAATGAGGAAACTAAATTATCACTGTTTGTAGATGATATCATGATATATTTAGAGAAGCCTAGAGAATCAACTAAAAACTATTAGAAGTAATCCACAACTTTAGCAAAGTTGCAGAATGCAAAATAAATCCACATAAATTGTCAGCATTTTTATACATCACTAACAAAACCCAATAGCAAGAGATACAATGAGAAATTGCATTTAAAATAACTGTCAATACGACAAAATATTTGGGAATCTATCTGTCAAGGGTAAATTCAGGAACTACATGAGCAAATCTCCAAAACACTTTCCATACAAATAAAGTCATATCTAACAATTGGAAAAATATCAAGTGCTCTTGGATAGGTTGAGCAAATATAATAAAGATGACAATACTACCTTAACTAATCTATTTATATAGCGCTATACCAATCAAACTGCCAAGAAACTATTTTACTGAACTAAACAAACAAACAAAAAACAGCAAAATTCATCTGGAAGAATAAAAGGTCAAGAATTTCAAGGGAATTAATGAAGAAAAAAAAGCAAATGAAGGTGGCCTAACTGTACCAGATCTAAAACTATATTATAATGCAGCAGTCATCAAAAATATTTCGTAATGGATAAGAAATAGAACAGTTGATCAGTGGAACAGGTTAGATTCACAGAAAAAAATAGTCAATGACTATAGCAATCTAGTGTTTGACAAATCCAAAGACCCAACTTTGGGGATAAGAATTCACCATTTGACAAAAGCTGCTAGGCAAAATGGAAACTAATATGGGAGAAACTAGGTATTGACTCACACCTAACACCATATATGAAGATAAGGTCAAAATGGCTTCATGATCTAGACATAAAGCATGATATTATAAACAAATTAGAAGAAGATAGGATAGTTTACCTCTCAGATCTGTGGAGGAGGAAGGAATTTGTGACCAAAAAACAACTAGAGATCATTATTGATCACAAAACAGATAATTTTGATATATATTAAGTTAAAATGTTTTTGTACAAATAAAATAAATGCAGATAAGATTAGAAGGGAATCAATAAACTAGGAAAACATTTTTACATCCAAAGAATCTGATGAAGGCCTCATTTCTAAAATACATACAGAATTGTCTTAAATTTATAATAGTTCAAGCCATTCTCTAATTGATAAATGGTCAAAGGATATGAACAGATAATTTTTAGATGAAGAAATTGAAACTATTTGTAGTCATATGAATAATGTTTCAAATCATTGAAACATTATTGGTCAAAGAATTGCACATTAAGATATCTCTGAGATAGCAGTACACACCTGTCAGAGTGGCTAAGATGACAGGAAAAGATAATAACAAATGTTGGAAGGGATGGATATGGGAAAACTGGGACACTAATACATTGTTGATTTGAACTGTGAACAGATCCAATCATTCTGGAGTGCAGTTTGAAACTATGCTCAAAAAGTTATCAAACTGTGCATACCCTTTGACCCAGCAATGTTTCTACTGGGCTTATATCCCAAAAAAATCTTAAAGGAGGGAAAGAGATCCACACGTGCAAAAAAATGTTTGTAGTAGTCCTTTTTGTAGTGGCTAGAAAGTGAAAACTAAATGAATGCCCATCAATTGGAGAATGACTGAATAAATTATGGCATATAAATGCTATGGAATATTATTGTTCTGTAAGAAATGACCATCAGAATGATTTCAGAGAGGCCTGGAAAGAATTACATGAACTGATGCTAAGTGAATGAGCAGAACCAGGAGATCATTATACATGGCAACAACAAGATTATAGAATGATCAATTCTGATGGACATGACTCTCTTCAACAATGAGATGATTCAAACCAATTCTACTTCTTCAGTCATGAAGAAAGCCATCTTCACCCAGAGAGAGAATGTAGGAACTGAGTATGGACCACAATATAGCATTCTCTCTCTCTCTCTCATTATTTGCTTGCATTTTGTTTTCTTTCGCAGTTTTTTCTTCCTTCTTGATCTGATTTTTCTTGTGCAGCAAAATAACTATATAAATATGTATACATATGTTGGATTTAACATATATTTTAACATATTTAATGCATTTGATTATCTGCCATCTAGGGGAGGGGATGGGAGTAAAGAGGGGAAAATTTGGAACAGAAAGTTTTGCAAGTGTTGATGTTGAAAAATTACTCATGCATATGTTTTGTAAATAAAACTTTTAATTAAAAAAAAAAAACAAAAGAAAATTATAGATGAGGGGCAGCTAGGTGGCCTAGTCTATAGAGCACTAGCCCTGAAATCAAGAGGACCTGAGTTCAAATCTGATCTCAGACACTTAACACTTCCTAGCTGTGTGATCCTGAGCAAATCACTTAAGCCCAATTGCCACACACACACACACACACACACACGCACACGATAAATATGTAGAATATTTTTAAACACTTCTCATGTGCCAAGTCCTGTGCTAAGCATGGGAAGGGGCAATTGAAGAAGCTAAACTAAGAAATCTGATGTCTATAAATAATTAATACACTTTGCTATTCACATCCAAAGAGAGAACTATTGAAACTGGATATGGATGAAAGCATAGTATTTTCACATTTCTGTTGTTTGTTTGCTTGCTTTTTTCCTTTCTTATGCTTTTTTTTTACCTTTTGATCTGATTTTTATATGGAATGAAAAATATGGAGATATGTTTTCTAAAATTGCACATCTATATCAGATTCCTTACTGTCTCGGGAAGGGAGAAGGGAGAAGGGAGGGAGAAAAAATTAGAACCAAATTTTTGCAAAGACGAATGTTGGAAACTATCTTTGCATGTATTTGGAAAAAAAAAATAATACTATAGAATAAATAAAATAACTGAAAAAATTAATGATTCTGCCAGAAAAAAATCAGAAACCATAGAACAAAGGAAGTACAGATAATAGTACAAAATAAATACATAAGTAAACAGATTATTTCTGGCTAGTTGTTTTTGTGGGAAGTATTTCAGACTTAGTTATAGCAAATGCAAATATTTCCCTGGAAGACCTGGAGGGATGAGGGCACCTTTCCTCTATCATCTATTCAAGGGGAAAATGGACTCAAAATTAATGTCATTTATGTACAATACCCTTCCCCACTCCCAATTCACTTTTAAGTGAATTGGCAAATTTCAATTCAAGCAGACAGGTCTGCAACTCAAATATTGCTAAGGTGGGTCAGGCAGGTCAATCAGGACTACTTTTCATCATCTGGCTTCAGGCACATGAAGTTATGGACTCTGGCTCCTAAACTTCTGGTGGCTCACTCCCCTGACCAATAAAGTTTATAAAGTTTCAACCTTCTCCATTCTCCTTTTTAAAAAAAGCTGTAAGAACAGGCACAATGTTTATTTAGGGGGATCTTGGTTTATAGATTCAGAAGGGTACTTAGAGGTTATCTAGTCCAACTTCATCACTTAAAAATGAGGGAACTGACATCTAGAGCAACCAAGTGACTTGCTTTGACATCTACGTAAGTCTAGATAGTAAATTTAATATTTCTCTATCCCCACTGAGTTCCAGGTCTGTCACATTTCACTCCTCATCTTGGAATTCTCTAGGATCCTCTGGGGGACTGGAAGGTTTCTTTATATTTCTTGCCGATGATTCAAGCTTTTATTGATTATATTTTCCTAATTTTAGGGACCCCCAAAGTCTCCAGTTTTAGTTAGATTGGCTTTTACAAAGGAATATATTCTTCAGATATAGCTAAGAATGAACATACAACATTTCTTCCCAACAGTTTGGAAATATAATCTCTATTTCATCATCTTGGTCTTTGAGAGAAAAGAAGGAGATTAGATTCACAACTTCACTCAGTGTATGCATAGTTTTTGTTGTTCAGTCATTCAGTTGTATTTTACTCTTTGTGACTCCATGGACCATAACACGCCAGGTACTTCTATCCTCCACTATATCTGTTCAAGTTTGTCCAAATTCATGACCATTTTTTTATCACAACACTCTATCCATCCTATCATTTGTCATCCCCTTTCCTTTTTTCTTTACATCAGATCTTTTCCAGTGAGTCCTGTTTTCTTAGCATGTGGCCAAAGTATTTAAACTTCACTTTCAGTATTTGATCTATCTGTGAATACTATAAATTAAGTTCTTTAGTAATTGACTGATTTGATCTCTTTGCTGTCCAAAGTAATCTCAAAAATCTTCTCTGACATTTCAATCAAAAGTGTCAATTCTGCAGGGCTCAGCTTTCTTCATTATGTAACTTTTACAGCCTCTTGTTGCTACTAGAAAAAGCATAGCTTTGACTATATAGACCTTTGCAGTGAGGTGATAGCTCTGCTTTTGTAGGATCCTGTCTAGATTTGCCACACCTTTTCTTTCAAGGAACAAGCATCTTTTAATTTCATGACCACAGTCATTGTCTTCAGCAATCTCTGAGCCCAAGAAATAAAATACAATACAGTTTCTATTCTCTCTCTCTCTCTCTTTGCCAGAAAGTGATAAGATTAGTTGACACAAACTTATTTTTGTTTTATTTTGTTTTGTTTGATGTCAAACTTCAGGCCAACTTTTATACTCTCCTCTTTCATCCTCATCAAGAAACTTATTAATTTCTCTTCAGTTTCTACTATTTCCATATCTGAGGGTGGCATTTCTCCTGGAAACTTCAAATTTAATTTAATTTTTAAAATCATAGCATCATTGCTACCAAATTCAAATGAAAAGAGTTCACCCTCTCCACCATCATGGATTTATGTCTCGGGACCCTGATTTCTCAGAACTTTCTTGAGTGCTGAATGCAACATCCAACCTAGAATCCTGGACTCCATGATTGACTCAAATGATTTATGCCCCTAGATTTGGGACACCATTGCTGTCACCTAAAGATAAAATTGTATAAATTTAACATACCCAAATTATAAATATTCCTGATGGAACCATATGGCCACTTACTGGTGTCATCTGCTGTGAATGAGACTTTTACTTCTATTCTCATAAGGAAAAGTGAGACTGTTTAAGTCGGTAATTTTAAATGCAAAGTCAACTCCAAGTATGCAGCTCATGAAAATAAGTTGCTTCCAAACACATGGTAGGTCAACACAGAATGTTCATGCAAATAGCTGTTCTCTTTTCTCCCAGAAGTGGTCCCAGAAGTCTCTCACGAGGGTGTCTCCTTTTTAGATGAACTGGGCATGTCCAAAATCTCTTACATAAGCATCAGGCAGGCTTGAACCCAATTCTCCTAAAATTGGTGTCTTTGACTATTTATCCAATGTCACATAGCTTCTGTTTAGATCAGGAATTGATAATTACAGCCTGTGGGTCAAATGCTGCTTATTACTTTTTTTTTAATATGGTAAAATTTTATTTTAAAATGTAAAAACTAGTCTTAGTGCTTAGGATCATATAAAAACAGGATGACATTTGGATTTCACCCAAGGTCCATAATATGCTTACCTCAGCTTTGGTTCAAGTGGTCTTAAACAGCAAATTGTAAATCTGTTTTTTTTTAAATAATTACTATATTTTAACAAAACTGTTTCCCCTTGTAATACTATGTATTTTATTTTTATGAAGTTTATGTTATTCTGAGAAATCCATATGCTTCATTGGGTTGCAAAAAGGATTCACGGCACTAAAAAAGTTAAGAAGCCTTGTATTATATGCTTCTGTATATGAATGAGCAACAATCTCATATAGCTGCTAAGAATCTAAATCAAAAAACATTTGGGGTCTGGTTAATGAAAATAATTACCTTCTCTATAGTAAGAGAAACAAGCTTTCACATTGTTTAGGGGCTTTGAAGGGTTTGAGGGATTTATGCTTTTCAAGTGTGTTACAGTTATTTTGCATTGTGAATCTGTGTCTTACAAAGAAAACAAAGTGTCAAATTTGTGAAGAATTGTGTCAGGTAGAACCAGAAATGATATGTGTATTTATCATGTACTCTTTCAACCCTTTGGCTTTTTTCTGTAAGTGTGCCTATAGGTTAGAGATTCTTTGCAGTGATAAAAGCACCACCTCAAAATTTGTGCCAGGGCAGTCTCTGACCTACTGTGAAAGATGAGGCAGAAATTACTGCATCCAGCCTCCCTATCCCTTCTCATATCACAAATGATAATTTAGTCATTAGCTGGAGCCAAACCAACTGGGGAAACTTCTCTTAAAACAATTTCAAGCAGCTATTAACTCAGTGAAATCTCAGCTAGGAGCAAAAATTGATGTGTATGGCCCTAGGATAGTTACTCTAGAGACTGCATTGGAAACAGCCCAGGTGAACCTCAAAGATGTGAGAGCCTCTCAGGAGGGATTTAAAACTGAAATTGAATCTATAAAGGCTGTCTCAGCTACACCAATAAAACGAAATACCTCCCTATCAGGAAAAGAAGGAATATGAGAGAATAAGACAAAAAAAAAAAAATACTTGTGACACTGAGGGGGGAAAAGCTGGGAAACATGAGACCACTGGAGAACTTTGAACTAATTATTTATGCTAGTTGTCTACCATGATTTTCAGATAACAATTGCTTGAAACATAACTTATTTAGTAAGTATTTATTAAATCATTTTGCCCATTTTATCGATGGAGAAACTGAAAGAAGGATAAATCAGTAGAATTATCCTTGATTACATAGTTTTCAAGTAGAAGAATTAGGAATAGATTTTAAGCATTCTAACTCAGGATCTCATTTTAACTTAGACTATACTCCCTGCTGTACTTGGATTAATTGGGTCACTACTGGAAATTCACTTTGATTTTTCTCTGCTAATTGAAAAAGAATTTTGAATCCCAAGTTACCCTAAAGGCTTGGCAATGACATTATTTTAGAAACCAACATGGAGGGGAGAGAATCATTTGCATTTTTTGTGGCTTTGGCCTTAGGATAAAGGAATATTGACCTGTCAAATTGTGAGTTAGGATAGGGTTTGAGATTCTGGCAAGGCTTATATATGTAGTTTTTTTTTTATTGATTTATGCAAAATGGTACAATTTTTTCAATGTCTATGGAAAGGAAAACATAAAAGGTCATAATCCTTTAGTGTTTCAAATAAAAAATTTTTCTACCCAAAAAGGAGCTCTAGCAGCAATGCTTTTTAGCGCTTCAGTATAATATATTGGTCAAAAACAAACATTTACTTATGAACACTGATTTATAAAAGGTCCAAATTCATGATTTTGTTGGATAAGTTTTACCTAAGATTTCAGGAAACTTTGCCAATTGAAAATATCGCCTGGCTCTTCCACATTCTGAGAAAAATCATATATATATATATATATATATATATATATATATATATGCATGTATAATTTTTCTTTCTTTCTTTCTTTCTTTCTTTCTTTCTTTCTTTCTTTCTTTCTTTCTTTCTTTCTTTCTTTCTTTCTTTCTTTCTTTCTTTCTTTCTTTCTATTTCAATAGCTCTATTTGGTTTCAACTCCACAGAACGTTATATACATTCTTCATACCACCTGGTACACACTCTATTCTGCTTTTCAGCTTCTTTTTGTGTGATATTACACTGTATCGCCATTACACTTTAAGATTTTTAAGAGCAAAGGTTGTCTTGGTATCTCCAGCACTTAGTACATTTCCTGAAACATAGTAGGTGATTTAAAATGTTTATTGAATTGAAGTGAGGAATCAGAATCTCTGAGAAAAGTAGTGGATTTTCAAATCCACAAAGATAGCAGCAGAGTGAGACTTGAGCATAGATTTTAGAATTCCCCAGTGTGTTTCTTTTATATTATTCCATGCTAACCTCAAAGTTTTAAATATATTAATGCTATTCTTATTTATATATTTGATATTTATAATCCAGTGTTGTTATGAATTATACATTTTCCAGCTCTGTCAAGATGATTTTTCTATGAGTTCTCATAGTACAAAACCCACATATCTTCAATTGTGAGTTTACCAAGAAATAAGAATTGTCTTTTGATATTAACTTGGCTAATGGGTATAATAAGCTGTTTTCCAAACACTGTTTTTGAAAAGTGACTAAACAATTCCCCCATGTTGAAAGGGGTAATAATGGCATAGAAAGAGCAGTGGATTAAGACTTTCAATTCCCAGGTTCAAATTATCATAATAAATTTCATTTGTATAACAAAGGGAATAAACTAAATAATCTCTAAAGTACCTTCAAAAATTAGGTGGTACAATGAATGAAATGCAGGGCCTGGAGTCAGGAATATATCTTCCTGAATTCAAATATGATCTCAGACATTTATTAACTTTGTGATTCTAAACAAGTCACTCAAACCTGTTTGCTTCATTTTCCTCCTCTGTAAAGTAAGTTAGAGAAGGAAATGACAAACATTCCAGCATCTTTACTAAGAAAACAAAAGTGGGGTCATGAAGAGTTAGATGTAATGGAACAGCAAAAACAACAAAAATACCTTCTGGCTTTAGATATCCTGCTCCATCAAGTTAACTTATTCCTTACATTTTCCATCATTAGTGCCATTATCCTAGATATTCAAAACTGGTGAAATAGCTAGATTCAATCCCACAATATTTTAAGATTGATAACATAATAAGATCATAGCTAAGAGTTGTAAGATCCTTAGGAGCCTTCTATTCCATCAGGTAATGAATGCAGATAATGAAACTGATTTTGATGCAGGGAAAGATTCCAATCTTTGATTCCCAACCCCCCTTAGTTAATGTAAATTATCCTTTGACTCACAAATCCTGGTCCCTTTGAATTCCAATAGAAGATCCGGACCTGTCCCAGCCCCACCCAGATCTGAGCCAACTTTAGGGCTACACCCCAAAGCCCCTTGAACTAAGTCTCCGACTTAAAAGGGCCACACTGGGAACCCCTCTTTGCAGAGATTCCAAACATGCCAGCCATGTGAGGACCCTCTGTCCACTGGACCCTCTGTCCAGTGCCCTCCTTATCTCTACCTTCACCTATCTCCTACTTCTAAACTCAATAATAAACCTTTTATCAATCTAGCTCTCCGGGCCAATAAATGCTTTTATTGGGAATTCCATGCCACAACTAGACCTCATTTACCGCCGCATCCTTGCGCCAAATCCAAGGGGGTTGCAGGGGAGCTTTGCTTGACTTCCTGTACCCCAAACCTGCCACTAGACCTTAACTAAACCCTAATTTCATTTAGGTACCCCAAATCTAGACCTCAACATGTGGTCTACACCTCAACATTTGGTTCCTGACCTCAACAATTTGTTTCAGTTCATATATTATATGTTATAAAATACAAACTGATTATATATCATTTAATAAATAACTGATTTGCTTGATGTCATATAGATACCAAATATTAGAGGTAGGGATTCAAATTCAGGTACTTTTCACTGTTTCATGATTCCTCCACTATGGTGGCATGTCCCACAAGTTTATCTTGATCCTGTAATAAATATGAGAAAAAGGGCTAAGAGAGAACACCTCTTCTTCTTTTTTTTTTATTTAATAGCCTTTTATTTACAGGTTATATGCATGGGTAACTTTACAGCATTAACAATTGCCAAACCTCTTGTTCCAATTTTTCACCTCTTACCCTCCCACCCCCTCCCCCTGATGGCAGGATGACCAGTAGATGTTAAATATATTAAAATATAAATTAGATACACAATAAGTATAAATCACCAAACCATTATTTTGCTGTACAAAAAGAATCAGACTGAAATATTGTACAATTAGCTTGTGAAGGAAATAAAAAATGCAGGTGGGCATAAATATAGGGATTGGGAATTCAATGTAATGGTTTTTAGTCATCACCCAGAGTTCTTTCTCTGGGCATAGCTGGTTCAGTTCATTACTGCTCCATTGGAAATGATTTGGTTGATCTCATTGCTGAGGATGGCCAGGTCCATCAGAACTGGTCATCATATAGTATTGTTGTTGAAGTATATAATGATCTCCTGGTCCTGCTCATTTCACTCAGCATCAATTCGTGTAAGTCTCTCCAGGCCTTTCTGAAATCATCCTGTTGGTCATTTCTTACAGAACAGTAATATTCCATAATATTCATATACCACAATTTATTCAGCCATTCTCCAACTGATGGGCATCCACTCAGTTTCCAGTTTCTAGCCACTACAAAGAGGGCTGCCACAAACATTTGTGCACATACAGGTCCCTTTCCCTTCTTTATGATCTCTTTGGGATATAAGCCCAGTAGAAATACTGTGGATCAAAGGATATGCACAGTTTGATAACTTTTTGAGCATAGTTCCAAATTGCTCGCCAGAATGGTTGGATTCGTTCACAACTCCACCAACAATGCATCAATGTCCCAGTTTTCCTGCATCCCCTCCAACACTCATCATTATTTTTTCCTGTCATCTTAGCCAATCTGACAGGTGTGTAGTGGTATCTTAGAGTTGTCTTAATTTGCATTTCTCTGATTAATAATGACTTGGAGCTTCTTTTCATATGACTAGAAATAGTTTCAGTTTCTTCATCTGAGAATTGTCTGTTCATATCCTTTGACCATTTTTTAATTGGAGAATGGCTTGATTTTTTTATAAATTAGAGTTAATTCTCTATATATTTTGGAAATGAGGCCTTTATCAGAACCTTTGACTGTAAAAATATTTTCCCAGTTTATTGGTTCCCTTCTAATCTTGTCTGCATTAGTTTTGGAGAACACCTCTTCTGTTTGGAAGTACCTCAAAGCTAGATGAGATAACCTAATATTTGAATAGAAAATTCCTCTATAAACTATAATTGAAATTAATCAAATACTTGTGTTTAATATATTAGCTTTACAAGTAGAAAATGGGACAAATATGACTAGCCTCATATGAAAAAGAATAGAGAATTTTACTGTACTCGATGAGTTGACAGTTTGATGCACAACATTGAAAGAAAATGAATTTATTTGGTTTTAGAGTACATAAAGAGATATAATAGATAGAATCAAGGAGGTAATAATTTAGCTGTTCTATACTTTTAACCAGACAACATCTAGGGTAGTGTGATCATTTTGAAAACAATATAATAAGTTTAAAGAGATTGAAAATAAAAGCTAAAGAACCTTAGAATTATGCAACCTGAGTATCAATTAAATGAATTGTTTTAGAGTGGAACAGACAATATATTGGGGAGACATGATAACTATCTTGAAGTATCTGAAGTACTATCATATAAAAAAAAGATATGACTTTTTATTTATTTGTTTGTTTTTAAATAGTATTTTATTTCCCCAAATACATGCAAATAGTGTCATTCACCTTTGCAAAACTTTGTATTTCAATTTTTTCTACCTCCCTTCCCCCCCCCCCACCAACAGCAAGCAATTCAATATAGGTTAAACATGTGCAATTCTTCTAAACATATTTCCATATTCTCTATAGGAAAAATCAGATCTAAAGAGAAAAAAGTACAAAAAAGGAAACAAAAACAAGCTAATAAAGAAACAACAAAAAGGTGAAAATACTATGCTTTGATTCAATTCAGTTTCTATAGTTCTCTCTTTGGATGCAAATGGTTCTTCCCATTACAAGTCAATTGGAATTGCTTTGAATCACCTCATTGTTGAAGAACCAAATACATCATAATTGATCATCACACAAATGTGTTGTTGCTGTGTACAATGTTCTCTTGGCTCTGCTCACTTTGCTTAGCATCAGTTCATGTAAGTCTTTACAGGCTTTTTTCAAATCAGCCTATAATCATTTCTTATAGATAAATAATATTCTAATACATTCAAATACCATAACTTATTTAGATATTCCCAAATTGATGGACAACCACTCTATTTCCAATGGAAAAAGCAGAGTAAAGAACGATTGAAGAGAGGTAAATAAAGGGGAAAAGGTTTTTAACAAAAAAAGTTATCTGAAAGTCTAATTAATTGCTTTAGAAGATTCATAGCAATTTTCCTCTCACAAGATGTTTTTAAGTGAAGGTTGAATTGTCATCTGTAAAGAACTGAACATCTCTGAAATTCTTTGATTCGGTTCCCTCCAAAAAGCACAAGTTGAATAGGAATAGTATATATTAATCTACATGCTAATTGGATTGACTATCATTTAAAATGGCCTCTCAAGGAAATAAGATTCAGATTTAAAGGATTAAAGGAAGACATTAAGAAAAGTTTATAAATATCAGGAACTACCACTAAGAAGGTTGTGGGAACTATCCAGAACAAACCTGAAGGTAAATAGATGTCAGCATAAGCAGAGAAAAACAAATGACACCAAAGATAAATTTTGCTTATTTATATTTTTGCCTGCTATTTCTGGCTTTATAGCTTGACAGACTTCTTTTTTATATAGTGCCATATTCAATTAAGGATCCTGATAATTGTGTTTGATAGGCAGAGTGATATGCAGTCCTGAGAAATAGCTAAATTCATTCATATCAAGTCTATGGTTCAGCTACTGGGTCCCCACACCAGACTGCAGCTCTCAATACTGAAAGGATCTATTATTGTATCAGATATGATCAACTAAAACTTGATTTCATAGAATTACTTAAGGCACATAGAAATTAGATGATTATTTAGGATCCCATTCCCCTTAAGAGTCAGATTTGAATCCAAGTTTGACTTTGAGCCCAACATCAGATTCACAATGCCATGTTGTTTCTTACTACTCTCAGCATGACGGAATATAATTTTGGATGTCAAGGTCTATTTTTATCGAGGTCTTGATTTTGCTCAACATAGTCAGCCAACATATATATTATTTCTATAGCTTATGCTTATTTAATTATCCTTTTCCCCCTAAAAGAATTGTGTTTCATTTATCATCTTTGTCTACCTTTGTCTCACCACATTGTTTCCAGGACACAGGTTAAACCTCAAATGTTTCATTCAGTTAAAAATAAGGCTTTTATAACAGACATAAAGTTTCTGGCTTCACTATTCATTAAGGAGCCCACCTGCCATATCTCTACTGAGCCACCTTACCCTTACAAGAGGTTGCACTGAGGGAAAGCAGAATGAGCCAATAAATTTGTTTCTAGCCCATGAAATTTTAACAGGGTTTCCCAACTCTACTCTGTAAGTGCTCTATTGGGGAAATTGAAAGTCTCAGGTTTGACTTATAGAGAGATAAAGTCAAAAAGTAACAACAAAACTATTCTCTCTCCTCCCCTTCCTCTAACTCCTCTGTCAGTATAAATAGAAATGACCTGAGACCTTTCCCCAAACTCATACTCATTATGTTTGGGTTCTGAAAGTTCCAAGTTGATGTATAAGATATGACTTGTTCATGTATGAAAGTAATATCAAACCTAGAAAATACCTTAAAAACATTTTTGGGCCTATTTGAGTAATGACCTTTGTTTTGAATAATAAATTGATCTGTCTTGTTTCCTGGTTAGCTAACGGGAAAGATAGCTTTCTGGCCTGATTATTCTCCTTGACGTTTACCAGGCAACTGAGTTATAGGAAGTCTCAAACATCAAAATCCATTACATATGACATAAAAAAGCAATTTTTCTCTAAAGCCAGCAACATTATAAAGAAATCAGCTAGCCAGTCAACAAATCAACAGGCATTTACTAAGTGCCTACTATGTGGTGAGCACTGTGCAAAGTAAAATTTCTAGTGTACTCTTTGATCTGTTATAATTGTGAGTACAAAGGTTCTGGGCTTATTGAAGAATTAGCTGATAATTAATTGTAAAGGAAATTACTCCTGACTCTTCACCTCCTCTTCACCCTGCCATACATTTGTCTATACCACTTTGACATGAGATTTAAAAATTATCCTCTGAATCTCTAGATATCCTCTGAAGACCAGATGTTAAACTAGAAAACTACTAGGTTGTTCTGTTTTATCATATTCTCATGTTACTATGACATATGGTGTGAAGCAAATATTAGTGCATGAAAGTATAAAACATCAGGATTCATCTGAGTTATTTGTCCCCAGTTAAACTTGATCTGTGAAAGCCTGAAATACTTCACTTCATAGTATTATTTGTCATTCAAATGAAATAGTGCATCTGGGCAACACAAAACAAGATGTTCTGAAATTTACATGCTCTGTTCACTTGTTTAAGTATTCATTCTTTCAATAAAAAGGGAATAATTCTGATTTTGTAATTTATTGAGACCTTATTATGTTCAAGACATATTTGGGGTATAGGGCAATCTGAAGTGATAATTATTTAAAATGTACCAAAGAAGAACTAAAATATTTAGGTACAGTACTTCTCTGGATCTGTAATTCCGTTAGTGTAGGTACTTGCTCCACTAGTGAAGATCACAATTCCTTCTCTTTCTATACAACTCTTGTCTATGAACACCCACAGCTATCTAACATGCAAGCTATATTCTCCTAGGTCTTTCAGTATTTGTGGATAGCAATGGATAATTGACCTATTCAGGGTCAGATTAGTTCAGTGATTCAGACTGTAAGTTGGACTTATGGGCCTAAAATTTAATAAAAATAAGTGTTCCAACAATACAATTTAAAAGATGCAATTCATTAAAAGACAAGATGCAATTTGCCTCCATTTTTGCATTTACTAGGACAGCAATATTGAGTCAAAAAAATAATGCAAAGGACAGTGGGAGCTCTCCTAAATTTCATGATCATTCATTCCTAATAATCAAACCTTTTCCTGCCCTGTCTTAATTAAATCCAAATAATAGTTTCTTTGTCTTCTTAAATGGAAAACGATCCAGATTTAGTAATAGATAGATAGATAGATAGATAAGTAACTAACTAAATGAATGAATGGATAAAAAAATAAAAATTTGTTTACCCATTTATTCTCCATTTCCCCTTTTGGTGGAGAGGCCCTAAAATATACCAAGGATACTATATCACTTAAATGGCATTGAGCCCATTACTAAATTATTGTATCTGGGCAAAGAGTTTGAAATGAGCAACAATAGTGAACTATCTTAGTACAAATGAAATTTCAAAAAATTCAGTACTATGTAGAACATCTTTAAAAAGTGCAGTCCATGCAGTGGAGATAATAAGGGTTGCTAATGATAGGCAAGAATTAAACATATAGAATTAAGTTATAATAATTTTTCAATGGTAGGTATTCCAATTGGAGTGATAACTCCAACTGATAGACCTGAAGTCATTCTCTGTTAAGGAGAAAAATATCTCCCTATATTTTTATAATTCATCATTCTTTCTCATTTGAACTATCATACAATCTAGGACCACTACCATAAATTCTCATCCATCCCAATCAATGTTATATTATCAATATAGTGGTGGACATTAATTGCTTTAGAAACCAATGGGGCCTTTACCTACCAAATTGCTCCTAAATGATCTAAATCACAGGAATAGAGAGAATGGGCTTTGTTAAAACTGATAATTGCATACACTGACCTGGTGTTCATCCTACTTTATTCACCAAATTGACAAGTTAAGAATGACTGCAGTAATTGGCATAATAACTCTTCAGCTCCTTATATTCTACTCAGACCTATATATGACTTCTTTGCCAGCCACAAAAAGTTATTATAAAAGGTTGTTGTTTTTTGTCCTTCACTCTCAAAGAGGAACATAATATCAGAAAGATGATGCCATGACATACAAATGAATTACATTTATGTGAGGGAGGGCTGTGCAAGGTCACCTGCCTTACTTTCCCCTCCAGAGTCATCTGGGTCCAGTGACCAGATAGATATAAATAGGATGACTGAAGATGGTACTGGATTCAATAGAAGACCTTGGCCTTTTTAAGCTAAGGTCTTCAACAGTCACAGTTTGATTGAAGCTACACTCATTTAATGATTAAGGATAGTAGCAAATGGGACAAAGAATCTCTTCTTTTACCTAGTCAAAAAAATCTAAATAAATGAATATGGGAGGGAAAGACACTCAGCATTTCTGGCCAAAGCAGAAATGATTGCTATTTACATTCAATCGGAGTCAATCAGGACTCAATAAGTACAATCAGGACCAAAGAGGGACATATTGACCTGGGACCTATTGGTGGCCAACCAATGAGAATCAGATTGGTTTTGGTTTAAGGTGTGGTCCTTAAGAAAGAAATCTGGCCAGTAAACCTGAAGATGTCTTGGGAGGCTTCAGAGATGCAAAAGAAAAAAAAGTTTAAGAGCAACTGTACATAAAGGTATGATATTATATGTGGACAGAGGGAGGGAAGGGAAAGGGAGGGAAGAAAAGAAGGAAGGAAAGAAGAAAAGAAGTCAGAGAAGGATGAAAGGAGGAAGGGAGCAAGGAATAAAGGGAGAAAGGAAAATCTTGTTTTCTAAACCCTTCCATAATCATGGATATGGTGAGCAATCTAATCTATTTTGTATATAATTATCAACAAAGTGGGGCTGCTAATGAGAGGTCAGGGAGCAATCATGATACAAGCTGTTGCTCTGATACACATACACATACAAGCATGTGTATGTAGGTATATATTCTGACACCTCTCACTACCTTTTTTCATCACTCTGCCACCATCATTGCAGAAGTGAAAGAGGCCACACTGAAGGCAATTTAATTTTTTTCTCTTCTGTCTTGAGTTTTAGAGGGTTATAAATTAAGCAGGTAGAAGTCAAGCTGGAATCCTTTAATTTGAAACTCGACACATATTCTACTATATAAACTCTAAGCTATGTCTTCCCATTCTGTACCATTTAATTAATTAATTATACACACACACATATATTCTTCATATATTTACTATAAATAAATAATACACATATATGTGTATATACTTACATATGTATATGTATATATGTATATATAGTTGACCAGAAATCTACTTCCTTCTAATAACCACATTTTGCTCCAAATTCTACTTTCTGTACTGTCTGATCCCTTTTTTTAAATAAAAGCAATTCAAATGCTTGAAAGAACACATATGTGTTCTCTTCTTAAAATTAAAAGATTAAATATACTCAGTTTTTTTTAGTTAAACTTCATATGCTATAATCTATAATCTTATAATTCCAATTTGTTCATGTACTATGGTGCCCAGAACAAATTACCAGATGTATTGTGACCATACTTGCTGAGCATAGCATGAATATTTTTTTCTGGATGCTATAATTGTATACAACCTAAGATTATATATCTCTATTACCATCCTATTCCAATACTTCCTCATGGAAGAACTTCCTATAATTGATCTATCAGTTGACTGTATGTCTGCACATGGAAGACCACCACACCTAAATTCTAAGAGACTCAATAGCAGATTAATTGCAATATTAAGGATTTTTAAAGCATTTGTCAATTTTTATTATAACACTGTGTTTGATGAAAATAACCTACTTGTTATCAATTAAAACATATGAATCTTTTAAATACAAAATATGATTTAGCTATGCTTGAGCCATGTAATACTTGAGCCATCAATTTTTTGATCCAATTGTGGGATTTTGCACTTTTCCCTATTGGATTCCATTTTAACAGATTCAGCTCATTTTTCAAATCTGTAATGTTTTTGCAGCCTAATTATGTCAACCAATAGTTGAACTAACTCTCTTAGCTTTTTTTATCATCCATAGATTTAAAAAGCAAGTCACCTGTACCTTTATTTAAATCGCTGATAAAAATATTTAATTGAATGAGGTTAATGATGTGTACATGTACTGTCTCCATTTTAATCTTCATATATAGTTTTAAATTTACTTATCTTGCTGTATTATTTTTTGGGCCACATTCCTCCAACCCACAGGATAACATGACAGATTTTGCTAAATGCTTTGTTGAAATACAACTATATTCTATATATCATATCTTCACCTACAATGATATGTACTTTCATTTCATCTTAACCATACTTAGAGATGGCCATTACTTTATTTTATTCACCTTCATATAAAAAATGTTACTTTTGATTAAGAAATCTATATATCTTTCCATTTCTCATCTACCCTATACTTCTTGTCTCTTCATCCTTGCCTCTTGACCTCTCTTCATTTTACACTTCATCCCATTTTATCATCATTGTTTTGACTTCACATTTATCCTTTCATTGTCTTGGCCCTATAGTTAACTGTCCACTTTTATACACTTGAAGCCCTTTTCTTCTTATCCTGTTGTTGTCACATCTCCATTTTGAGTTAGAGAACACCACTAATTTGCCTTCCCTACTCTAAACTGAATGTTCTTAGGTAAAATTGGAATAAATTATACAATTGCGCTGCCTAGGACCGTTATAATCAAATAATCAGCAAGCAGTTGTCTTCAAGCAATTATATCCTGTCTTTAAGATCATTTCCTTTGGTTAATGTCATGTTCATGTTTTCTTTTAAGATTATTTCCTTTTGTCTCTCTTCTGCCAGTTCCTTTTTATTTCAATATTTTTATATTCCAAATGTATTCGTCCCTTTTCCTTTTGTAAACAAACTCTCCACCATGTGTTCAATTATTTCTAATCAACTAATTTGTGTTTTGAAATTTTGGATTGAGTACTCTAAATGTTGAAAATATATTTGTTTTTTAAGTTTTCTTCTTTGGTGGTTCATATGTAGAGTTTCTAATTATTGTAATAAGTTTTCTGGGAGTGCACAGGATCATATATTTCAACAAACATTGATATTTGCTTGGAATGAATGCTTCATAATCTCTTTAGTTTTACGTTTTTCCTTCTAGTTTTAGCATACTCTTGATTTATTTACTTGTTCTCGGTTCTTTTAAAGAAGATTTTTTAGTGATTCAGTGTTTTTAATATATTCCCCATGACTTGCTTTCTGAATTGTTCCTATTTGTTATTTCATATTTCCTAGAAGAACCAACCTACAATCTTGCCATGAGTAGGCCCTGAAGGAAGAGTACAAAAATAGCTACATCTAAGTTTTAGATCCCTTTCCTTTAGTCTCAACAGAGCCACTCAAACTAATATCATACCTCAACTTTGCCCTTGGCTCTTTATTCCCTCTTGCAGTTAGGCTTTATTAGTATAATCCAATTTTTAGTTTTGGGGAGGAGAGCAGAGATAGTATTTAAGATTGAGTCTTTGTGGGAATGGAGGCCTTCTAATTTCAGTCAGAAAACAATACTTTTTTTGTATTTTTCTCCCTTCCTCATCTTATTTTACAGAATCTGTGCCTGCGACATGCCAGAATAACCCTGGAATATGAGGGGACACAAAGATGGGTTTTAAGAACCAACTTGAGGACCAACATAAGCATTTCTGGGGTTACAGAATTTTGAAGATTAGAACTTTTCCCCATTTATTCACAGTTCTAGGATTTATTCTGTGAATTTTTGTGTTTCATTTATTGGAATTTAATTGCTCTACATCTGATGCAAAATTCCTTTTATCAGATGCTGAGAGAATCTTATGAATCTCTGGAAAGAGTGACTAAGATGCCTTCCTTTTGGTCATTTAACTTAGAAGTTTTGTGATTTTTCAAAGAAAAGATTATTGGTAGCACCTACCATCAAATCTAGCATCTTTTCCTGCCAGTACCTTTTATCAAAAGACATCAATTTGCATAGAGTGTACATATTTGTTTACTGAATATGATAAAAACAAACAAAGCAAGATCACTCTTTTTGCCCTTTCTCATTCTTCAATCTTCTTCAACATAACAGCCTGGCAAGTGCTCTGCATGTTATACACACATTATGAGCATTTAAATGTCTAATTAATTAAGTAATTAATTTTAATGCAGCTAATGACCTGATTCAACAATTAATCAACTTTTGATGCCTGATTAGGGCCCCCTAATTAGCACAATCATACCTTATACATCATTATTTCTTATGATTGCTTTATCTTCAAAATCCAAACTTTGAATTCTCTCTGATCACAACCTTTAGCCTTAAAAGACTAGAAAGAAGACTAGATTTAAATTGTTTATATTCAGATTCTAGTTCTTGTACTTCTATTTGGCAAGACTTTGCTAAGTGCTTTAACATGTCTGAGTCTATAAAATGAGGGGATTTGATTTACTGATGTTTTAATCTTTAAAGCCCATGAACTTTGTCCAGACTTCCCATTTTCTCTTATGCTAAACTCACTTTTTGTCCTTTTGTGACCACTTGCTCTATCCTTATTCTAATTGTTCTTCTTCCCTATATTAGTTTCAATTGGCTCCTTACCCTGCTTGGCTTATGTATTACTACTACTGTTTCTATCTTTCTTAACACACAAAGCTTCCATCCCTGGATAAGCCTCACACTTCAATTTCTCTCTAAGTCATGGTAGTAAGTAATGGAATTTAGTTACTTCTCAGCATATACATTTATAATGCCTAACTTCAACTGGATCCTCACTGCTCCTTTATTCTTATTAACTTATCTACCTGTCTCATTCATTGTGGCAACTGTTCTGAACTTGCAGCTCTTTCTTCAAACTCCAACATTGATGAAAAATTGACATAAAATAAATAATCTAACTTTTCCATTTCTCCATTTACTAAGAAAATTGAGACTAAAATAATCTCCCTCATTTATTTTTTCTCTGAAAAACTACTAGAATAGACATTATAAAATGCCTATGATGTGGTAGATAATTCCTGGAAAGTTGCCTGAGCTACATGGAGTTTAAATGGCTTGCCCAGGGGCATATAATTAATAATCCTATGTCAGACACTTACTAACAATTTGACCCTAGGGAAGAACCTTAACCTTTCTCAGCCTCAATTTCTTCATCTATAAATGGAAGTAATAATATCAGTTATGGTGGTAAGGATCAAAAGAGATAATATATTTTTCAGTTTCTGAAACTGTGGGTTGTGATCCATGTGGAATCTCATAACTGAATTGGGGGGAATCACAAAATTATGACATATTATCAGTAATTAATTGATTTATATACCTATATACCTGAGGTCATGCAAAAATTTCTCAAGTAAAAAAGGTCACATATGAAAAAAGTTTGAGAAACTCCTACATAAGTAAAACATTTTGCAAAAATTAGAGAATTACACATACAGGCATGCATATGTACAAATCTAATGTGTACATACACAAGTGTGTCTATATATGCATGTATAAACACATCTGTATATATGTTAGTTATTATTATTTCCAAAGGAAATATTTGAACTCGTTTTTTTTTTTTATTCTAAGCACAGTAGTCTGTCTACTATGCTAATTGGACTTGAATGGATGAGAAAGAAAAGAAAAAAATAAGTAGAACAACACATGGTTTTTAAGAATAAGAAGTCCAACAGACTGCCATAAAGTTTTTTTTTTTTAAATCCCAGTCAAATATGGCAAGGGCCTGCAGCAAGGCTAATGGCATGCTTTGAATTTGGTGGTTGTAACAATAGGATTAGTTCATTTTGCTTCCCATTAAATAAGAAATCAAGAAGTTGACAGAAATGAGTTGCGAATAGGCATTCATTTCCTTTATCTTTTTGCAAGACAGATCAATTAGTAATTTTATGGTTGAAAAAGCTCATTTTTAAATGTTATGTGGGACTTGGTAGAATATCAAACCTTGTCTAATGTCACCTTTATTAGCAAATTGAAAGTACTTTTACATCTGTTCATCCCATTAAAAAAATGCTGGGGAATACATTTTAGACCACATAAAGTTTGTAACCATAAAGTGAAAACCTGCACAAAAACTATCATGTTGTATAATTAACCCAAAAGGAACAGTGGAGGAAAAATGGCAGGTATCAAGCTTGAATGTATCCTGATACATTTACATTTGTAAACCCAGCCATTGAAATCCCCCCAAACAGGTGTGTTTGCAAGTACAGATGGCCTTAATGAGGGGCCAGGAAACTGCTCACCACTTCCCCAACTCTCTACCTTCTGCTGTGTTTCAGCTCCATCTCATAAGCTAATCTCAGCTTGGCTGGATTGCTGCCTCACTGGGAGAAGGCCAAGGACACACACAGGTGCTGCCGGTTGCAAAACAGACATCAGTGCATGTAGCTTGCTTTCCAGTAAGTTAATAGTGAAAGGACTCCTGGCACCATCTACAACACTATTATTCTGGGTATGTAACCCTTTAGGGGTGTAAAGATCCCATGACATCTTTTTAAAAGAGGGCAGGAATGTTTTTAAATCTTAGTATGATACCAAATATACTTTCACAGTTTCACATTGATTATTTTCTTTCATCTGCTCATTTTATATCATGTGGCTGATAAGCTGCTCTGCTGCTGCTGAAAGCTAACATTTATATACCACTTATTAAGTGCCAGGCACTGTGCTAAACACTTTAAAAGTATTATCTCATTTGATCTTCACAGAAATTCTATAAGGTAG
This sequence comes from Sarcophilus harrisii, assembly GCF_902635505.1. Taxonomy (NCBI): domain Eukaryota; kingdom Metazoa; phylum Chordata; class Mammalia; order Dasyuromorphia; family Dasyuridae; genus Sarcophilus; species Sarcophilus harrisii. The sequence goes on from NC_045427.1 coordinate 299,063,111, forward strand.
GTGCTATTATAATCCTCATTTTACAGATGAGGAAATTGAAGCAAACAGATTAAATGACTTTTCTATGATCATATAGTTAATAAGTGTCCGAGACTAGATTTGAACTTAGCTCTTTCTGAATCTAGGCCCAGTACTCTCTCCACTGATAAGCACATGATATATTGTCAACAGTACTGAGTTGCTTTTTTTTTTTTTTTTTTTACAATTTGATGTGTAAGAATGTACACGTTTGGGGAATATTATGTTCCTAGAAGGACTTGGAACCTTTGTGGAATCATTAAAAAGTTATTCTAGGAGAATGGTTAGTTAATAATTCTATAAACCATTTAATTTTTCTCTACCGCTGATTTCAAGGTAAGTAAAAATGGTGTGATCTTAACACTGACAGGATTGCATATTTAGCTAGTTATATTGGTCAAATGGAATATGACTGTCTTTTAAAAGAGACTCTGGCAAACAGTTATTATGGAAATGATATTTAAAATGTATGTGTGTATGTATATGAAAGAGAGAGAGACAGAGAGAGAGAGAGAGAGAGAGAGAAGGAGAGAGAGAGAGAGAATATGGAATTAAATGTAGTATCCTTTTTCTTATACCTTCTTCAACTATTTAATGTTTCATTTAGTCCCCAAATCAGACAAATATGACACCAAAGGTTATAAGCATAGCTATTATGTATGTAATGTGAGTTAAAGAGTCTGGGAAAATCCATTTCAAAAGATTTACCCACCAGATTGCCATGATGCTCAAAATTGCAACTATTAGTTTCTTCTTGGGGATAAAGCATTTTATCTTCAGAAGATTCTAATTAAAACATAAATTTGTTCCATGTATCTAGGAGTAATATATTAAGATGCCATCAGAAATGCATCAGACAAATATCAGAATATTAAAATATTCCCTAGCACAGAATAAGAAAAAGTAAACTTATACTGAGAGAACAAAAGGCAGGGGACAAAGTGGGAGGCAGGAAGTGAGGTGAAAGGCAGAAGGAAGTTAAACAGGGCATGGGACACTGGAAAATTTGGCAGGGAGAGAATAGCTAAATGTGAATGCAAATTCATCCTATATCATAATGTTACATAAAACCAATCTGAGTCCTTAAGTACACACAATTTATTTCTTTTAATTTTTTTATTAATAGCTTTTATATCTTCAAAATACATGCAAAAATAATTTTCAACATTCACCCTTTCAAAACCATGTGTTCCAAATTTTCTCCCTCATTTTTTGTAGTATTAGATTATTTGATTTCCAATTGGTTTTTAGGCTATTTTCCCTGTCCTTTTATTGAATATAATTTTTATTGCATTGTGGTCTAAAAAAGAAGCATTTATTATTTCTGTTTTTTTGTATTTGATTGTAAAGTTTCATGTTCTAATACATGATCAATATTTGTGTAGGTGCCGTATACTGCTGAGAAAAAGATGTATTCCTTTCTTTCCTTATTCAATTTTCTCCAAAAGTCTATCATATTTAGCTTTTCCAGGATTCTATTAACTTCCTACTTTCTTTCTTGTGTATTGTGTGGTTAGATTTGTCTGACTCTGAGAGTGGAAGGTTGGGGTACCCTGCTAGTATACTTTTGCTGTCTATATTTTCCTGGAAATAGCTTAAAATCTTTTCTATAAATTTGAGTATTCTACCACTTGGTGCATATACGTTTAGTATTGTTACTATTTCATTGTTTATGGTACCTTTTATCAAGATGTACTTTCCTACCTTAGCTCTTTTAATAAAATCTATTTATATTTTTGCTTTATCTAAGAACAAAATTGCTACCTCTATTTTTTTTGCTTCAACTGAAGCATAATTAATTTTGTTCTAGCCTTTTGCTTTACTCTGTATGTGTCTCTCTGTGTCAGATGTGTTTCTTGTAAGCAACATTTGTAGGATTCTATTTCTTAATCTATTCTGCTATTAATTTCTGTTTTATGGGAAAGTTGATCCCATTTACATTCACAGTTAATCATAAAGTGTTTTTCTCCATCCTATTCCCCCACTATATATACTTTTGTTGTTTCTTTCTACCCTGTCCATAGTAGTGTTTTTTATCCACCCTACCCACTACCTAATTTTGTATCAACCCTTTACCCCTTTCTCTTACCCCTTTCCCTAGTATTTCTGATCCCTTCTATCCTGCCCCTCTCTCTATTTTTTTTCTCTTGGTCCTCCTATTTCTTGAAAGGGTTAGATCAGTTTCTACACCAACTGAATAAATTCCATCTTAGAGCCACAACTGATGAGATGAAGCTTCAGACAATCCTCTTCCATCTTTCCCTGGATTGTAAGAGGTCTTTTATGCCTAATGTGATGTGATTTGTTCCTTAAATGTCTTTTTCTTTGATATCATCACACCAGAGTCCATTCACAACAACACCTTCCATCTATATGATGTCCTTCTCTGTCTGCCCCAGTGACAGGTATCATTTCACAAGAATTACAGATATCATTTTTCCATCTAGGAATGTACACAGTGTTACCTTTAAGTAATATGTTTTCCCCTGTTTACCTTTCTATACTTCTCTCAAATCCTGTGTTTATAGATTAAATTATCTGTTTAGTTCTTTTTTTTTCAGATATGACTGAAAGTCTCTTACTTTATTGAAGATCCATTTAGCCCCTCCCTCCCCCCAAAGATAATGCCAAATCTCCCTGGATAATTAACTCTTGGTTATAGATCCTTTGTCTTCTGAACTATGGTATTCCAGGCTCTCCAGTTCTTTACTGTAGAAGCTGCCAGATCCTGACTGCTACTCCTTGATATTTGAATAGTTTTTGCCTGACAGCTTGTAGTATTTTTCCTTAAGATTTTAGTTCTGGAGTTTCACATCAATTTCCTTGGGATTTTCCTTGTGGGATCCCTTTCTGAAGGTGATTGATGGATTCTGTCAATGGATATATCTCCTTCAGTTTCTAGAATATTGGGACAGTTTTCCTTAATGATCTCTTGAAATGTCAGCCAGGCTCTTTTTTTGGTCATGGCCTTCAGGTAGGCCAATAATTATAAAATTTTCTGGATCTGTTTTTCGGGTTGCTTATTTTTCCAAAGAGATATTTCGCATTTTCTTCCATTTTTTCATACTTTTTAGTCTGTTTGACTGATTCTTGATGTTTCATAGAGGGATTAGCTTCCATTTGCTCTGCTCTAATTTTTTATATGTGATTTTCTTCAGTTAGCTTTCATACTTCTTTTTTCATTTGGTTAGTTCTACTGTTGAAAGTGCTGTTTTCTGCAGTGGATTTTTTTTTCATTTGGCCAACTATATTTTTAAGCAGTTGTTTTTTTTTTTTTTTCAATCCAACTTTTTTTCCTTTTCCAAGCTGTTGATACTCTCTTGCTACCTTACATTTCTTTTCTCATTTTTTTCTTCTACCTCTCTTGTTTACTTTTTAAAGTCATATATAAGAACTTTCAGGAAGCCTCTTTGGGCTTGACATCAAATTATATCATACTTTGAGATATCCACTGTGGACATTTTGTCCTCATCTGAGTTGGTGTTTGTTCTTCCCTGTTACCATAGTATCTTTCTATGGTCAAGGTTATTTTCTGTTTCTTGCTTGTTTTCTTTTGGCATTTCCTTTTTTTTTTTTTTTTTTTTTTACTTTTATGTTTGAGCTCTGCTCCTGGGGTAAAGGAGATGGTGTCCTAAGTTTCCTGTCCAGCTCTGAGCTTTGGCTGTAAGCACATGTTATAGGACAGAACTCTGAATTTGAAACAAGGAGCTAAGTCAGTGGAACTGAGGAGACAATGTAATCCTCTAGTTTAGCATGGTTCAGTATGATAGATTTAATCTTACAGCAAATAATGGTTTCCTTGTGATATAATGATTGTCTTATACTCAGTGTAGAGCATATAAGCTAGAAGCCTCAGCCAGGTAGATTCGGAGAGATTCAGAGGGCAGAGAAGACAGGCGGGAGCTCAAGCTCTTGGAACCAAAGAGAGAGGTAGACCTCTAAGAAAACTAGCCAAGCCCCAAGTGAAGGATATAGGACTTTGAAGGAGGCAATAAAGGATTTGAACTTTAACACCTGGCTACACGTGTGGTGATTACTCAGACTGAAAAGAAGTCTGCCCCAGAGACCAAACCAAACCAAAGAGAACATTACAAGCATAGGGGCCCCTTGTGTTTGCAGGGGATAGCTTTGCTTGCTCTTTTCCTGAAATAGTCTGGTTTCACAGAGTTTGCTTTTTGAACTGGGACTTGAGACTGTCCCACTGATCTGCTCTTCTACTGAGTTGTTGCTTATTTGCTGTGATCAAGAGCCTCTTGCCACATTTCCCAAAGTCTGTCTGAGCTAGGCTGAACACCCTTTTTCCCCAGTGAGACTGACCTTTCTTGAAGCTTTTTCAGTCTATCTTAAGCTGGAGAGTGGTTTCATTCTGTCAGACACTGTTTAGAGGCTTAGTTTCATGTGACTTTCAAGAGAAACTGGGAGACCTTGAGCAGATTTCTTGCTTTACGCCACCATCTTGACTCCACCCCAAAAAGTCCCCCAAATTTTTCCCCTCCCTTTTCCCCACATCCCTTTCCTAAACAGTCAATAATCCAATATAGGTTAAACATACGCAATTCTTCTAAACATATTTTCACATTTATCATTCTACACAAGAAAAATTCAGTAAAAAGGAGAAAAGTTGAGGGAAAAAAGCAAGCAAACAACAAAAAAAGGTGAAAATACTATGTTGTGATCCCCATTCAACCCCCATAGTCTGAATACAGATGACACTCTCTATTATAACTCTATTAGAATTGAGCTGAATTACCTCATTGCTGAAAAGAGTCAAGAAAGACACGTTTTAAACTTGCTATATTTTGTGAAAAAACTGGATGAAGAAGTGGGAGATCCAGATAATATATAGTACATTACAGCAAATCCCCTTCTAATCAACTAGTATGCTGCTCATTAATAAAGCATGCTTACAAGCTATATGTATTAATGGACAACTTCATATGATCATATGTTATACCTGGAAGGTACCATTAGAGATCATGTAGTCAAACATGATGAAAAAACTGAGACTCAGAGAAAGTAAATGACTTACCCTAAGTGAACCAGGTAGTAAAACTAGGATTCAAACCAGGTCCTTCCAGTTTCTTATCCTGGGCATTTTTTTTTTTTGCTAATCTCATAGTCTTCTCTGTGGGATGTTCATCAAACTACATGTCATAATCTGGGCAACAAATCTTTTTAACTTGTGTAGGCATATGCATTCTCCTTGTATAACTTGACGTATTAAGCTTTCTACATCTTGATAATGAAAGGACAATGTCACCTATAAATAGAAACATCTAGAAAGTGTCACCATTCCTCTTTGATTGTGCAGAACCACAAAATCACAAGATATTAAATTGAAAGCTAAAAGGGACTTTAGGTGTTATCTGGTCTAATTTTTCATTCTATATTGACTCAGAAAAGTTGTGACTTTTCCAACATTATAAAGGGGAATGCGATTGAGTGTGAAACCATTTCCATATGACCCCAAAACCAATGCTTTTTTTTATCTAACTTGGATCATTGCTATGAATTTGAGATATATAAAATGCAAATACAATGTAGGAAATATATGTATATGTGTATATATATATATGTATATGTGTGTGTGTGTACGTGTGTAAACACATACCCACACACAAATTTTAACTCATCTGTGGTCACTTTAGGGTAGGACATATCAAAGAAATGTTTAGTGTTAATGTATTGATAACCCAATCATTAAATATTTGTAATGTAACAGAAAATTAGAAATCAGAAAACTTGAATTCTAATACAAGCAACTTTATTAATAAACACCTTTATTCCTATTAAGAACATTAGAGGGTATAAGAATAAATCGAGTTTTCCTTAAAATGATCAATAGCATCTATTTAAAACTATCAACAAGCATCATATGTTTTAGAGATAATTTAGAATCATTCCCAAGATGGCTCACTATCACCATTACTATTCAATATCGTATTAGAAATCTTAGCTTTGGAAATAAAAGAAAAAGAGATTGCAGGTATTAGAGTAGGTAACAAGAAATTCAAATTATTACTCTTTGTGGGTGGTAATATACTTAGAGAATCCTAGAAAATCAACTAAAAATTACTAGAAACAATGCACAACTATAGCAAAGTTGAAGGATACAAAATAAATCCACATAAATCATTAGCATTTTTATATATTACCAACAAAGTCCAGCAGCAGGAGATATAAAGAGAAATCCCATTTAAAATAATTGTAGATAATATAAAATATTTGGGAGTCAACCTGCCAAGGCAAAGTCAGGTATTATATGAACAAAATTACAAAACATGTTCCACACAAATAAAGTCAGATCTAATAAATTGGAAAAATATCACGTGCTCATGGGTAGGCTGAGCTAATATGATAAAAATGACAATATTACCTAAATTAATCTATTTAGTGCTATACCAATCAATCTTCCAATAAATTATTTTACTGACCTAGAAAAAAAATAATAGCAATGTTCACCTGGAAGAACAAAATTTCATGGGAATTAATGAAAAAAATGCAAATGAAGTTAACCTAGCTGTACCAAACCTAAAACTATATTATAAAGTAGCAGTCATCACTTTAGTACTGCCTAAGAAATAGAGTCATAGATCAGTGGAATAGGTTAAGTTCACAAGACACATTAGTCAATGATTATAGTAATAGTATTAGATAAAATGGTATTATAGTAATATAGTAACAGTATTATATAGTTTAGAATATATTAAAGATCCCAACTTTTGCTATAAGAAGTCAATATTTGACACAAATTGGTGGGACAATTGGAAATTGGTATGACAGAAACTAGACATTGACCTACACCTAACACTGTATATCATGATAAGGTCAAAATAGGTTCATGATTTAGACACAAAGATGATATTATAAACAAAATAGAAGAATATAGGATAGTTTATCTCTTAGATCTTTGTGGCCAAAGAAGAACTGGAGTATATTATTGAATAGAAAATGGATAGTTTTGATTAAGTTAAACAGTTTTTATATAAACAAAACCAAATGCAGACAAGATTAAAATCTTTGATCCAGCAATGGCTGTACTGGATTTGTATCCCAAAGAGATAATAAAGAAGGAGAAAAGTTTCCCTTTTGTGCAAAAATGTATGTGACAGCCCTTTTTGTAGTGGCAAAAAAACTGAAAACGGCGTGAATGCCCATCAGTTGGAGAAGAGCTGAATAAGTTATAGTATATGAATGTTATGGAATATTATTTTCTATAAGAAATGATCAGCAGGATGATTCTACAGATACCTGGAGAGATTTACATGAACTGATCTTATGTGAAGTTAGCAGAACCAGGAAATATTTGTACACAGCAACAGCAAGATTATACAATGATCATTTCTGATGCACTTGGCTCTTTTCAACAATGAGATGATTCAGGCCAGTTTCAATGGTCCTATGATGAAGAGAACTATTTGTATTCAGAGAGAGGATTGTGAGAACCAAGTATGGATCACAACATAATATTTTCCTTCTTTTTGTTGTAGTTTGCTTGCATTTTGTTTTCTTTCTCATTTTTTCCTTTTTTATTTGATTTTTCTTGTGCAGCATGATAGTTGTGGAAATATGTGTAAAAGAATTGCACATATTTAACATTTATTGGATTACTTGTCATCTAGGGGAGGAGCTTGAAGGAAGGAAGGGAAAAATTTGGAACACAAAGTTTTGCAAGGATAAATGTTGAAAGTTGTCTGTGCATATGTTTTGAAAATACAAAGCTTTAATAAAAAATAAACTCCCTGACCCCTCTGAGCCTCAGCTTTCTTCTCCATAAAATGAGAATAAAGTACCTGTCCTCATTTATATCATAGTTTTTTGAAGTGACTTCATCCTTTAATCTTTAGCTTTGACTTTTACAACTAGATATAAAACATTTTTGAGACCAATCATGCAACTCTATTGCTATGAAATGCATTATTTACTGAATGGCATGGTGTAAATTAACATAATTATTTTTCAGAAAGACATGAAGACAATTGTTTCTAATAAAACTAGAGGAGGAAAAAAATCAAGGAATCAGAGTGAATTTTCCATTCTTGAATCTGGTCATCACATAGGATAACATCCAGTCTTCTATATGATCCATAACTACTAATTCTTCCAAATGGCTTTAGAGCAGCTCAATAAATTCACTGCCACACCAGGTTCAACCCTGCCTTTGAAAATACAACTAACTTCACATGATGAATGAATAATATTGGTTATTCATCCTCTCATTGACATGTTTTACCTTTCAGAGACATTAAAGTGACCAGTTCATTTCTGAGGTGAAATGCTCTAATGTATTTAAATATTCATTTGGTTACTTTTTCTTTTATATAATTTGCTTTCCTTATCTTAGGTTTCAAGTTGATAACTCAAACTTTTTGAAAAAAATGAAGATGTTATTTTCAAACAAATTTACTAAAACTCATGGCAAAATCTCATGAAATATTTTTATTAAAGCCTAAAGAGGGATAGTAACATATGCTTTTGTTTTTTGTCAATCCAGGAAGCTAAGGATGGTAAAGATTTTACAATGGGGCATTCTGAGCAGCAATAGGCTAAGAGTGATAGTGTGTCCTCACCAAGTTTAGCATTAATAATTCTGAGTCCTAGGAAGTAGAGGTAGGGGCAGGTTGCCTTAGAAAGGCTCACAAGACCCAGAATAACTTAAAGCTCTTATGTTGATTAAGTGGAATTTGACTCATGAGTAACCCCTACATTTCCAATGTGAGAGAGATTGGAAGATTCAGGCTCAAGAAAAAAGCATACTGCTAATAATATCCATAATAATTCTTAGAATTTATATGGTGCTTTAAAATATGCAAAATATTTTGATGCATTTTTTTCATTGCAGTGCAACAACATTCCAGTGAGGTAGGTACTCCAGATATCATTATCTCCATTGCAAAGAAGAGAAATTTGAAGTGAAGTAAGTTTTACATGATCGTACAGTTAATAAGTATCAAGAGCACATTTGAATCCAATATAACTCCTAATTTCCAGCATTTTGTAATTCTATGTCAAACCTCATACAACATAATATGTGGGTGATTTAAAACAAATTATACTTTTAAAATAGGTATATCATTAAAATATTAGCACAATTACATTAAACTTACTAGTTAGTAGGATATTATCAATAAGTATCTTACAATTAATTGGTAAGAAGATTGTTTTTGATGGTTCTAATTCACAATAATTTTCATTTTCCTCTTGATTTAATAAGTTACTCATTTGAGGAAATATTTTTAGTTCATTTTTGGGGGGGGTAAAATTTTGAGTTTTATTTATAAATGCCTGTATTTCATTACTACCCTTAAAAATTTGTAAGACTTTTTGAACAGCTCTTAAAATTCAAAAACATACTGTACATTAGGATGACTAGAATACTTAAGCATAACCAATATTGGATTACTTGTCATCTAGGGGAGGATCTTGGGGGAAGGATAACCAATAAGTTTGTATCTAGTTTGAATATTGAATCCCAAATAAAAAACACATATACAATATATAGTTAACTCTACTTTGAATTATTATATTTCATGCACTTTACCTATATTAAGGATTTAATATTTAAATTAGACATATATCTATTGATTTCATTATCAAAGTTTTAATTATTAACATTTTTAGTTTTCTTGTCTTGTTACATTTCCTCATTATACACAATTATCAATAATAAGCATAGGTACTAAGTGGTGGCACAATGGATAGAATGCTGGGCTTAGAGTCAAGAAGATTCATTATTTAACTTTGTTTACCTCAGTTTCCTCAATTGTAAAATGAACTTAAAAAGGAAATGACAACTCAATTCAGCATCTTTGCCAAGAAAAACCCAAATAAGGTAATGAAGATCCAGAGAAAATTAACATCACTAAATAATAATAAAAATATTATAAACATAACAAAACTGGAGTCATCAATTATTTCACTTGCATTCTGCCAAGACAGACTGACAATAAATTGAGCATGCATTATAAATTATTGTGTATGCTCAGTGTTGAATTTTAGAACCCTAAGAATTTTGGTCATATAATTGAGTTGCTTATTTTACCAGTTTTTTTACTATGCACACATTGTATGTGACCAATCCAGTAATCAAAGTGGATAGGTTTAGAGTAAATGTTCTTTTGCCATGTAACAATCTTTTTTTTTTTCTGTATGAAATTCTGTGAATAATTATCTTGTGGAATCTCAGGGTTTTAGAAAAATATAAACTCCTTGAGAGAAGAGACTTTTTTTGTCCTTGTACTCATGCAGCCTTAACCCTAGAAGATACTTAATGAATATCTGTTGAATTTAATTGAATTTTGCAAAAGGAACTGCCTTAGGGAAGAAGGGAAAGGAAACAAGCATTTATTAAACTACTATTATACACCAACACTGTCCTAAGTGCTTTACAAACTTCTCATTTGTTCTTACAACAACAACGGAAGTCAATGTTTTTATTACTCTCATTTTAAATTTGAAGAAATTGAGGGAGATTTAGATTAAATTACTTGCTCAGAGTCATACAGTTAGGAAGTGTCTGAGACCAAATTCAAACTCAGGATTTATTGGTTTCAGCTTCAATGATCTAGCCTGTGTATTATCTACCTGCCTAGAGAGATGAGACTCAGAAATTTAAGTTTGTTCAAAGTCACCTAGCGTGAATAGCATAGCCTGGACCAAAATTAAAGTCTCTTGACTCCAAGTCTGGTTGTCCTTTCTACTATGTACTTTTCACTGCATGTCAGTCATGGAAGACCACAGATCCTCCAGAACTATTGTTGGAACTGTTGTGACCTTCGTTTCCCTTGGGATATTGTTGGTAGAAGTTTCCAAAGTCTTTCATCTTTACTAGTAGCAATAACAGCCCTTACTCTTTGGTGATCCATTTTACTGCATGGAGTTGATGAGAAGTGGGATTCTGAGAGTCGAAAGCCAGATTGCTTCTGTAATTGACAGTTTTGTCTCCCAGCAGATGGCTGTAATCTCCTGCATGTGCCAAACACAAGCTCTAGGATTTTTGAGTTTGTAGTGAAAACAGAAAGAACAAATATTTATCATAATTACAACATTTGTGCATTGGATATAGTTTCACAGTATCTTAATCCTTGCTGATTAGTATAACACAGAGTGGCATCTTCCTCCCTCTTTCCAAATGAACTAATGTTTATCAATAATTTTGAGATGCATTCTACACTTTGCCAAATTAAGAGTAGGGCATACTCTTTATAATTTGTTTCCCAGAGAATACAGAAACCCCTTTTTAATGATTTGAATTAAGGATTCCAATCATCGAATGCACTTTTAGCATTTAAGCTAAAGGATTATGAATTGTAATTTGCATTTTTCCTCATTCTACTAGGGTTTTATCTAGTTACTCAATCTTGGATTTCTCAAATGACTTTCTTCATTTGTTCTCCATTTGTTCTATAAGAATTATTTTACTGGGCTATGTGACTTGGATATGAATAACACCAACACATTGTAGGGCTCTTTTCTTCATAAGTTGTGTAGTAGTATTTACATGATGGTATTTCTGGGTGTTACAGTGGATGGAGTAATTTTTCAATCATATCTGATTCTTCATGACCCCATTTGGGGTTTTCTTGGCAGAGATATTGGAATAATTTTCCATTTCTTTCTCCAGCTCATCTTACAAATGAGGAACTGAAGCAAATAAGGTTAAGTGATTTCTCCAGGGTCATATGGCTAGAAAATATTTGAGGCCAGTTTTGAACTCAGGAAGATGATTCTTCCTGACTCTGGACCTGGCACTCTTTTTACTATAGCATCCATCTGACTTCAATCTGAGCACTTCCTAGCTATGTGACTCTGGACAAGTCATTTATCCAGCTTTGCCTCAGTTTCCTCACCTATAAAATAAACTGAGAAGAAAAAAGCAAGCCACTTCATTATTCACTAAGAAAACCACAATTGGATTCATGAAGACTTGGACATGAGTGAAACAAAAATACAATGAGCACCTGGATGATCTATCTCTACCAAAAACTATTGAGTCACTTTGAATAATTTGTAGTTCCTAATTCACGTATGAAGATTGTACCTATTTTTGATTAAAAAAATAAGCTGAGCTAAGAGTTGAACAGGAGGAGAATAGGATGACTCTCTTAGAATCATCGTGCTTTTTAAATGACATCCCCTTTCTCCTCAATATCTTATAGAAACAACAACCAATCTTATTAATATTTACAACTATCTTGTGTCATGAAGTAGCAGTGAGGCAATGAAAACAACAGTGTCTGAGGAATTTAACATAGCTCATACAAAGAGCAATATAAAGTTATATGTTGGAAGTCAGGAGGCTGCAAGATGTAATCAATGAAGAACTCCAAAGAATAGGAATAAAAGATGTTCCAAGGAGAAAAGATAAGCTGGTGATATGGTTAGGGGAAGGGATAATAAGAAGGCAACCAGAGTGCTCAACTAGTGCATAAAAATGACCAGGGAAAATGAGGAAGGCACAGTGGATAGATCTCCTTTATCCTTACAAGCAAACTCATGAAAGAATAACTATAAGATTCCACAAAATAGAGGTCTTTAACTTATTGGCATATGACCTTGTTGCCAAATCTTATTGTCTTCTTTAGTCAATGGCTACCCACCTTTTAATTTTTTTTTGGTCTCCTTTTATGATTCTTCATTCCCTTCTTACCTTTTAAATGCTGATCACCCCTCAACATTGTGACTTTAATCATTTCTTATGTCTGGCTATGTTGTTCCTTCCATTCCAATGTCATCTGACAAGTAATGTCATCTATCATTTCTAGACATGTCTCCTAAATCTACATTATCATTCTCCAATCACTCTTCAGAACTTTAATACTTTCATCTATTTGATGAATATTGTATATTTACTTGGGTGACATAAAGCTCAACATCTCTAATGCAGGAGTCTAACTATTCTTTTTCCCAACTTCCCCATTTCTATCCTCCTAGAAATGAGTAATCTTCTGAGACACTTTTTTGCTCCCTTACAATCCAGTACAAAAACAAAATGGAAATTGACTCTGCTTGTCTAGATTAGCCTCCTAACTTTAGTCTTCCCTGAAATTCATCTTTTTTTTTAGCTCATCTTTCTCACTATGGCTTAAATAGTTTTTCTTAGGTACTACTTCAAATATATTATTCTACTCCTCAGAAACCTTCAGTGTACTGAAAAAGGCAAAACTACCGAACCATTTAAAATTTCTCTACCACTTGGCTCAAATGAACTACATATTCCAGTATCAAAAAAATTGGCAGGTGTTATTGCTAATCCAAAATTAACATTCAAATCATGGAAAATGAGACAGGTATGATAGGATTCCAAACTTAACAAAGCTTATTTTTAAAGGGTGACAGAATAGGAGCTATTGTCTCTCAAGGCAAAAGTTAGGGGGACAAAGTTAGCCCTAACAGGTCATGCTGCAGGGAAATAGAGTGGTTCCTTGTTCATTTTGGAACTCCATGGACCACAGAAAGAGACAGAGTGATGTAAATGATTAGGTGAAAATAATAGAGACTCATAAGGAGTTTGAAACCAACTTAGCCTCCAAAATCTAACTGAATCCTGTCAGAGACATGACAGGAGATAAAATTTGTGACTTGGTAAAGGAGAAGAAAATAGAATTGAGCCAAGGCCAACACTTGCATTCAGTAAGAAGGAAACTAAGGCAGATGATAACAATCTGTGGTGTTAGTATCACTCCCCTCATTGAAATGGCATTGGTACTGGCATACACACCACAAAGGAAACAAGACTAAGTAGAACCTTCCTACTGCATCTAATAATGATGAAATTAGCCATAGATAAAAGTCCTAATATAGAAACTGCAGATTAGCTATATGAGCAAACAGACAAAAACATTGAACACATTGAAGAAATACTTTGTATTAAGAACAATCAAAGAAGTAAACCCCCCAAAATCAACTTTGTAACAATGACAAGTATGTCCTCAGAAAACAGAATAAATTGTATATAAGGATTCTAAGATGATTGGAAGCAATATAAGATTTTTAAAATGAAATTGGCACTTGAGGAAAAAACAGAAGAAAGAAGTTTAGAACAGAAGTAGGAAACCTCATTAAAGTAGACTGAAAAAATAAAGTGGAAAACCCTTCACAACATATATTAAAACAAATTCAAAAGACTGAAATTTTAGTGTATGAGGTATTTACTATCAAATATAACTGATCTGGAAGATAGGATATGGAGAGAAACTACTACCAAACAAAACTTTTGAATATTATATAAAAGAAATGTTCCTGATACAAAGGACAATACAATAACAAGGAATCTATGCCATTTCTTGAAAAACATCCCAAATGTAAAACATCTAGAATTATCAACACCAAGATCATAAGCTGTAAAGTCAAAGAGAAAAATACTGCAAGCAGAAAGAAAAACTTTAAGTATCAGGGAACTACAATTAGGATTTTACAATATTACTATAAAGGATAGAAAGTCAAGAAATGCAGTATTTCACAAAGGCATACAACTGACAACAACTTACAATGTAAAAGTGAATGTAATCATGTGGCAAGGATTTAACTTTAATTGAATGAAGGACTTTAAAGCATACTGATGAATAGATGAGAGCTTGGTAGAATCTTTTAAATGTAAACATTAGTGCCAAGAGGAGCTTAGAAAGGTCGATATGATTAAACATTTAAAGGGGGATAAATGAGGATGAGCTGTTTTCATTCTTCTTTCCATTTTTCCTCTCTACCTCTCTTTGGATTTTCAAAATCCTTCTTGGGCTCTTTTATGGCTTGAGATCAATTCATATTTTTCTTGGAGGCTTTGGATATAGGAGTTTTGACTTTGTCACCTTCTTCTGAGTATATGATATTATTTTCCTTGTCATCATAGTATGGTGAGAATGGTTTTTTTTCTGTTGTTTACTCATTTCTCCAGCTCCAATCTCAGATTCTAGATTAGGATTTTGTTTTATGAGGAAACTCTAATAGCTTCATCATTATTAGATGCAGTGGGTATGTTCTCTTTAGTCTTGTTTCCTCTGTAGTGTGGATGCCAGCACCAATGCCATTTTAAAGGAGTAGATGATACTAACACCATAGCTTTTTATTATTTGCCTTAGTCTCCATCGTCCCTAATGTATGTTATAAAAAACCTAACTCATTGTGTAAGTGTGACTCTGCCTCCAGGATGAAAGTATACTATCCCAAGCTTCAGGGGTTTTGTATAACTGTTTTCTGAAATACCTCTAGGGACCTATAGGTTTTCCAGTTCTTCCAAGGTGGTGTGATCTAAGGAGAGGTGTTTAGTACTTTCCCAAATTGTTCTCTGGTCTGTGAGTGACCACAAGAACTCTCTTCTGCCCCGGAACTGTGAGGAGGGTCCTGCTCCACTATACCTGCTAGCTCTTATGAGTTAGTTAGTGCTCCTTCTCCCCATGAGACTGCCACCAAGAACTACAACCCAGATCTGTGTATGGGTTCTACTTCAGTGCTAGCAAAGAGTAATTTCCTTCTGATCAGCTGTTTGATCTCCTCTTACTGTCTATGGGCTGAGAGCTTGGGAAGCAGCTGCTGCCAATGCTGATTCAATGACTCTCAAAATCTGTTACTGTTTTGCTGAATGCTAGGGTTCTGTGGGTGCAGCCTGCACTGGACTGTGCTCCACTCTCACCTAGATGCGGCAGACCTTTCTTGGAATGGAAGATTGTTTTACTCCACCTTTTTTGTGAGTACTGTTGCTCTAGAATTTGTTTAGAGTCATTGTTTAAAGATATTTGGAGGGGAGTTGGAATAGAACCCAAGCAAATACCTAGTCATCTTGGCTCTGCCATTTAAAAAGGATAAGAGAAAGTTATCTCAAGAATCTCATTTCTTGTCCTTTTCCTTTTCCTTTTCAATGTTAAAATTTATTTAAAAATCAGAATAGGATAGGAACATAATAGATGGCATTTCGGTGTAAACTTTTAATTTTCCTGGCCCACCAGATTCATAAGTTTTTTTTTTTTCAATTTTTAGTTTTTTTTTTAATTTAAAGTTTTGAATTGCAAATAATATTCTTCTCTTCTCCCTTTTCTTTTACCCTCCTTTAGAACATAAACATTCAAATATAGGTTATATATGTACAATTATGTAAAAGAATCATATTAGTTATTTGATAACTAAGACTTGAACAAAAGAAAAAAAAAGAAAGAGAAAAATAGCATCTTCAGTCTGTAGTGACATAGTGAAGAGAACAAAATCAGAACATTGTTCACAGTAGCAATAATATTATTCAATGAAGAATTGTGATTTTGTTCTCTTCACTATGTATTAATTCATATAAATATTTCCAGGCTTTTCTGAAATCATCCAGTTTGTCATTTTTGAAAGGATAATAATATTCCATTATAATCATATGCCACAGCCTATTTAGTCATTCCCTAATTTATGGGCATCTCCTTCATTTTCAGTTGAAATGCTTTTTTTATAGAAGTAGGTTTTTTTCTCCCTTTTTTGGATGTCTTTGGGATATAGACCTAACACTGGTATTGCTGGATCAAATGCACATTATAGGACTTTGGTCATAATTCCAAATTGCTCTTCAGGATGATTGAATCAATTCACAACTCCACCAATAATGCATTATTGGCTAAGTTTTTCCACATTCCCCCAACATCCAACATTTTTTTAGTTATATAAGCCACGCTTATAGGTGAAGTGGTTTCTCAGAGTTGTTTTAAATTGTATTTCTCTGATCAATAGTGATTTAGAGCATTTTTTTTCATATCACTATGGATAGCTTTAATTTCTTTTCCAGAAAACTGCCTATTGATATCCTTTGACCATTTACCAATTGAGAAATGACTTGTATTTTTGGTCTCAATCCTCTTTATATATGAAAAGTGAGGTTTTTATTGGAGATATTTGTTGCTAAAATTCCTCCTAGTTTTCTGCTTTCCTTCTAATTTTGATTGCATTGTTTTTGTTTCTGCACTTCTAAATTTTATATAATTAAACTTATCTATTTTACATTTTGTAATGCTTTGTATACCTTCTTTTGTCCTAGGTTCTTCCCCATTCATAAATGTGAGAGATAAACTATCCAATGTTCTCTTAATTTGCTTATTGTATCACTCTTTATTTGTAAATCATATACTCATTTTGGGCCTATCTTAATATACTATGTGAGATGTAGGTCTATACTTAATTTCTGCCATACTGTTTTCAGTTTTCCTTAGCAGTTTTTGAAACATAGCGAGTTTTTGTTCAAAAAGTTGCAAATCTTAAGATTTATCATATAGTAGATTATTATAGTCCTTCACTGTTACATAGTTTGTACCTAATCGATTCCATTGATCCACATGTGATTTCTTACCCAATACCACATTGTTTTGATAATAACCACTTTGCAATATATAAGAATTTGTTAGATTATCTTTTCTGATTTTTTCAGTTTTTCTTCTGATGTCTTTTAGCTTTTGTTTCTCCAGATTAATTTTGTTATTTTGTTCAAGCTCTATAAAAATGATTTTTTTGATAATTTATTTAGTGTGGCTCTGAATAAATAAATTAATGTAGGTAGAACTGTCATTCATTATATTGGCTCAGCCTATCCATGATCAATTAATATTTATTCTGGTTGTTTAGACCTGACTTTATTTGTGTGAAAAAAAAATGTTTTATTGTTGTGTTTATATAGTTCCAGGTTTGTCTTGGCAGGTAAATTCCCAACTCTTTTGTATTGTCTACAACTATTTTAAATAAAATTTTTCTTTCAAAAAGTGTAAAAAAAAAAAGAAATTGTTCTTTCTATCTCTTGGTGTTGGACTTTCTTGGTAACATGTAGAAATGCTGGTGATATTTGTGGGTTTCTTTTGTATGCTATAACTTCGGTGAAGTTATGAATTATTTTGCGTATTTTTTTAGTTGATTCACTAACATTTTCTAAATATAATGGCATATCATTTGCAAAGAGTAATAGTTTTATTTCTTCATTGCCTATCGTAATCCCTTTAATTTCTTTTCCTTTGTTTTATTGCTATAGCTAACATTTCTAGTGCTATATTAAATAATACAGATGATAATAAATGTTATTGCTTCCTTCCATCACAGACAATGTTTGCTGATGGTTTTAAATAAATATTACTTATCATTTTAAAATAAACTCCATTTATTTCTATTCTCTCTGTTTTGTTTTAATAACTTTTTATTTTTAAAATACATGAAAAAAAATAAAATACATGCAAAGATAGTTTTCAATATTCACCCTTACAAAACTTTGTATTACAAAATTTTTTCCTCCTTCTCCCAGCCTCCTCTCCTAAACAGCAGTTAATCCAATATATGTTAAATATGTGAAATTCTTCTATACATATTTCCACAATTATCATGCTGCACAAGAAAAAGCAGATCAAAAAGGGAAATAATGAGAAGGCAAAAGTAAGTAATCAAAAACAAAAAAGGTGAAAATATTATGTTGTGATCCACATTCAGTTGCCACAGTCCTCTTTCTGGATGCAGATGTCTTCTCCATCACACGGCTATTGGAAATGGCCTGAATCACCTCATTGTTGAAAAGAACCACATCCATCAGAGTTGATCATCACATAGTCTTGTTGTTGCTATATACACTGTTCTCTTCCTACTCATTTCACTTTTTAGCATCAGTTTATATAAGTCTCTCCAGGTCTTTCTGAAATCATCTTTCTGATCATTTCTTATAGAACAATAATATTCTGTAATATTCATATACCATAACTTATTCAGCCATTCCCCAATGGATGGCATCTACCCAGTTTCCAGTTCATTGCCACAAAAAGGGCTTCTACAAACATTTTTGTACATGTGGGTCCTTTCCTCATTTTTATGATTTCTTTAGGATACAGACCAAATAGAGACAATGCTGAATTAAAGGGTCTGCACAATTTAATAGTTCTTTGGGCACAGTTCCAAATTGCTGTCCAGAATGGTTGGCTCAGTTAACAATGCCACCAACAATGTATTAGTGTCCAAGTTTCCCCAAATCCCCTAGAACACTTATCATTATATTTTCCTGTCATCTTAGCCAATCTGAGAATTGTGCAGGGGTACCTCAGAGTTGTCTTAATTTGCATTTCTCTTATCAATAGTGATTTAGAGCATTTTCACATATGACTAGAAATAGCATTAATTTCTTCATCTGAAAATTATTCATTGCTCTGTTTTTTCTCTATTTTATTGATGTAAGCAATTATTAATTTAAATTCTCCTAAATACTGTATTGGATACTTTTGGAATCTTTACAAAGTGTTAAGGCATTAGAGTTGATAGAGAAAATAATTATCTAATTTAGCGTGGTTCAATATGATTGATTTGACCTTGGAAGGAGATGTTTTGGGCCGGAACTTGAAACAAGGTACAACTGATAGACAATAATGCTTGTGTTCATACCTCCCTTGAAGTTCTTAGGGCCAGAGAGCACTCTGGGAGATAACCCAGAATCCCATTCTCTCTAGAAGGAGGAGTTAACCTTTGGGAGATCATATATATACAGGAAGCTCTTAGAGCTGAGAAGAATTTCTCTGGAACATTGACTGGGGTTGGAGAGGAGCACTCTGGGAGGAAGCCCACAAGCTCTATTTTTGAGGCAAGAGAGATTCATTGCATCTTTCAACTTGGTGGTGGCTGGAGGCTGAAGCAAGCAGAGGCAGAAGCCAAGGACAAAGCTGCAAGAGCTCTTGAAACCAAGCAGAGAAATAGGCCTGAGCTAATCGGGCTATATTGAAAGACACAATAAAAGATCTGAACTTTTACCAGCTGGCTGCAATTTTGGAGTAATTATTTATTTCAACTGAGACTAAGGCTGCCTCCAGAAAACTTCCCCGAGAAACCTTTTCCCAGAGAGAACTATTATTATTATATTTTAAAGAAGAGAAAAACACCAACAGGATACATCCCATAAGTTTTGGCATGTTGCTACATCATTGCTAATTTCTTTAATGAAATTATCAATTGTTTCTATGATTTGTTCTTTGACCCACTTGTTTTTATGATATTTCATTTTCAATTAATTTTCATCTCATTATCCATTATTAAATTTATTTTTATTTCATTATGATCTGAAAAGATTGTGTTTACTATTTCTGCTTTTCTGCATTTGGTTGTGAAATTCCTGTGCTCTAATACATAGTCAATTTGTGTGTAGGTGCCATATACTGCTGAGAAAAAAGATATTATCCCATTTAATTTTTTTTTCCAGAGATCTATCCTATCCATCCTCTCCCCAGAATTTTATTCATCCCTTTAACTTCTTTCTTATTTATTTTTAGTGAGATTTATCTAGTTCTGGGAGTAGAAAGTTGAGGTCCCTTACTACTATACTTTTATTATCTATTTTCTCCTGTAACTGATTCAATTTCTCCTTTAACAATTTAGATGCGTTAGGTGCATAAATGCTTAATGTTGAAATAACATATTTGACTATATAATCTTTCAGCAAAGTATAGTTACTTTCTTTGTTTCTTTTAATTAGATCTACTTTTGCTTTTCTTTTGTCTGAGATCATGATTGCTATTCCTGCTTTTATTTGCTCCAGGTGAAGCATAATAGATTCTGCTCCATCCCCTTACCTTTAGTCTGTGTGTATTTCTCTATTTCTCTTGTATTTTTTATGAACAGCATATTGTAGGATTCTGATTTTTAATCCAATCTCCTATCCACTTCTTGTTTTATGGGTGAATTCATCATATACACATTTAAAATAATGATAACCATGTATTTCCCTCCATGCTAATTTTTCTCTTGTTTATCTTCATCCTAATCCCTACCCTGTTCTTCCTCACAAGCATCTTGCTTCTGATCACGCCTTCTTATCAGTCCTCCCTCATCTTCTATTATCTCCATTGCTTTTTACTTCCTTAGAGGGTAAGATAGATTTCTATATCCAACTGAGTATATATGTTATTTCTTCTTTGAGTCAATTTTGATGAGAGTAAGGTTTAAACTTTGCCTGCCCCTTTTCTCCATTGTAACATTTCTTTTTTATATGCCTTATTTATATGGGATAATAAAATGTGATAATTACCCCACTTAACTTTCTCCCTTCTTCCAGTGTCATTTTCTTTCTCCTCCTTTATTTTAGGACATCAAAGTCACCTTATACTTTCTGTCCTTTAACTTACTCTTATAATAATAAAGTTGTTAAGAGTTACTATCCTCTTGCCAACTAGATTAAATTTATTGATTTTTTTATGTTTTCTCTTTTTTTTAAACTTTCTTTTGTGTTTCCTTTGAGTCTTGTATTTGGAGGTAAAACATTTTTTTGGGGGGGTTTATTGTTGTTGTTGTTATAAATGCTTTAAAGTGCTCTATTTCATTAACTATCCATTCCCCCAAATATATTTTATTTTAAAGATAATTATGCTAATTAGATGATTCTTGCTTTTAATTCTTATTCCTTTGCCTTCTGGTATAACAAAGCCTTCTAGTTCTTTAATGTGGAAGTTGTCAAATCCTATGTGATCCTGATGGTAGCTCCAAGATATCTGAATATTTTTCGTTGACTGCTTGCTATACTTTCTCTTTGATCTGCAAGCTCTGGAATTTGGTTATTATGTTCCTGGGAGTTTTGTTTTGGGATCTCTTTCATTCAGTGATCATTGAATTCTTCAAATTTCTATTTTGTCCTCTAGTTGAAATATATCATGAGTTTTCTGTGAAAAGTCCTTTGATAATTTTCTTGAAAGTTGTTCATTCTTTTTTCTTTCATTCTTTCTTTATTTTGTCCTCCCTCCCTCCCTCCCTCCTCTCCTTCCTGCCTGTCTCCCTCCCTCCCTTCCTCCCTTCCTCCTTTCCTCCCTCTCTCCTTCCCTTTTTCCTTTCCTTCCTTCCTCCCTCCCTCCCTTCTTCCTTTCCTTTCTTCCTTCCTTCCTTCCTTTCTTCCTTCCTTCCTTCCTTTGTTCCTTCTTTCCTTTCTTCCCTCCCTTCCTCCCTCTTTCTTTCTTTCTTTCATTCATCATGGTTTTCAGGTAGTCCAATAATACCTATATTATCTCTCTTGGATCTATTTTCTAGGTCAATTTTTTTTCTAATGAGAAATTTCACTTTTTTTTTTTTTTGCTTTTTAGTTTTTTTTTGGCTTTAGTTTTTTTTTGCTGTTTTTTAGTCATATCTTGATGTCTCATAGAGTCATTAGCTTTCATTTGTTTCATTCTAATTTGTAATTAATTATTTTCTTCAGTGAGCTTTTATACTTACTTTTCAATTTGGACAATTCTATTTTTAGGGAATTATTTTCTGTGATAAAATTTTCTATATCTTTTCCCAACTGACTCTTTTTCATGATTCTTTTGCATTACTTTCATTTCTTTTCCAATTTTTTTTAAATCTCAAATTTGCTTTTTAAAATCCTTTTTAAGCTCATCCAGGAATTCTTTTTAGAACTGAGACAAATTTGATTGCTCTCTATCTTTGATGCTTTATGTGTAGCCATTTTAACACTATTGTTAAGTGTTAGTGAAGTTAAGTTAAGTGAAGAACACTATTGTCTTCTTCAAATTTTATACCTTAATTCTTACTATCAACACAATTACTTTCTATAGTCAAGCTCTTTGTGTGTGTGTGTGTGTGTTGCTAATTTTTTCTGTCTTTTTTGAACTCGTGTGTTTTTAAGTGAGAGTTGGGTATTCTGGTTTTTCATTATCCCAAGTTTTTTTTTGTGTGTTGGGACTCTGCATCTTATTGTTGATTTTCTTTATGTTTCAGGGCTCAGCTGCTTTCCTTATGGCTTATATTGTGAAATAAGTTCTCCATATTGGCCTCCCCTCAGTATGGGATTCAAGTGACTCCTGTAGGGGTCATGTCTTGTATAATTTGTATAATTGTATAATTGTATAGTTGTTATAATAATAAGGCCTCTCTGCTAGCAGACATTGGAAGAGTAATTTTGTTGCTTGTCTGACTCAAGAACCCCACTTCTGAACTGTTACAGAAATAAGGTCTCTCTGCTGTAGGATCCAGGGGCAAGGTCTTGCAGCTGTTGACCAACTATTAGTTGAGGCTTTTCTACTGGCCAGAAATAAGATCAGAGTCTTGCTGATAACTTGGGCTAGGCCTATGATCTTTGGGATGGGGCCTTGCTGTGCCACACAGACTGCTCACTTGTTGAAGGAGCTTTGCAGGAGGATAAGGCCTCACTGGTGGATTACCCCAAACTTGGATCCCAGATATAAGCCCCATCCTGTGAGGCTCACTGATGTTGCTGCTTTTGGACCCTGCTCCCCTCCCATTCTAGTAAGACAGTAACACTTACCTGTTCTGGTAAGCTGCTTCCCTGATTCTATATAAATTCTGAGGTGGTTTTCAAGTTGTTTGGAGGAGAATATTGGGGGCCTTTGGAAGATTTCTTCTTCCCTCTGCCATTTTGGCACCAGAAGTTCAAGCAAATGTTAATATTTTTAAAGTCACATAAAGAATAAGTAAAGTCATAAGATCTATATGTGTTTTTTTTATCATTTTATTTTAAAAGGGGAAGGAAATGAAAGCTAAAAGAAAAGCTATAAAGTAAACAAGGAAAAGTTGGAGGACTTACTATATTTTATAATTGTGTTATTCAAGAAAACTTCATAGACATAAGAGAAAATATGGGAAAGCAGGCATCTCATGAACTTGTTCATTTATACCAAACAAAGGTGAATTGCCTGCACAGAGAGACTAAGTTTACTGTAGAAATTTAATAAGGAAATGGGAAGGTTTTTATAATGAGAGAGGTGGGGATAAGATGGAGGTTTACAGCTGGAGGAAGTGTAGTTATAAGTAAAATAAACTTCTGCTTTGGTGGGTGACTCATCATAGGAGACATAAAAGGAAAGAAATCTAGGTGTCAAAATCAGTCATCAGTTTGTAGCTGAGGTGAAGAGAAGAAATGAAAATGAATGAGAGTAAATGAGGATCACAGACTACTAGTTGTAATATTTTTCTTTCAGTACCATATTGTATTTCATACAGGGTTGGATAGAAACACAGACAGAAGAAAAGTAGAAGAGTAGATGATGGAGGGAAATATAGACTTAATCATCATAAATATGCATTTTGGCATAAGTAATACTGCTATATGTAAGAAAAGCTGCCAGAAAGAGCATAAAAACAAGAACAATACATGATTTTAAAAGGAACAGAAGACATCTCCAAAATCCCAATTGCTTCCTACTTTAAGTTAAAAAAAATCATAGGAAGGAAGATCTTTTTAATATAATAAATAAGATCTAAATAATTCCAAGATAAGACATTGTCTGTAATGGAGAAATGCTACAGATATTTGCAATAATGTTAGAATTAAACCAAGGATGTTAAATTGTCAGTGCTATTATTTTATAAAATTTTAGAAATGGCAGCTGGAAAAATGACATAAGAAAAAAAAAAAGACAGAATACTCATAGACAAAGAGATAGCAAAATTATTGCTTTTTATAGAAAATATGATATACTTAGTAAAGTCTACAAGTTCAACTAAAATTATTTAGTAATTTAATAACACAAGATCAAAATCCTCACAAAAACCTCACCTTTCCAAATAGTATCAACATATTGAAGAATGAGAAAGAAAAAGAATTTCCATTTAAAATAACAACATAATGTATACAATATCTAGAAGACAATTTACCAAGATACATGCAAGAATTATATAAAAACTTTGCATATTTACATTCTATTATTTATTTTTATGTTGTGGCAATATATGACAATTACAATATCACCTAAATTTATTATTATAAACATTATTGTATTCATATTATATTAATGTATTGTATTAATATATTATTAAGTTAATATAAACATATTATGATAAGATATTTTATATAGTTTCAGTGCCACATCAATCAAATTAACAATGTTAATATTATAAATATATATATAAATATATAACACTAGACAAAAATAACATATAATACTATATATAATATATAATACTAGACAAAATTATAACTATATATACTAACTATACTATATATAATATATATATATACACTATATATAATATACTATATGTAATACTGTATATAATACTAGACAAAATAATAACTAAATTCACCTATATGTACAAACATATATAGGAACAAAGCTTCACAGTATAAGATCTCTAACTATACTACAAAGCAGCAATCATCCATGTTCTTTCATACTGATTAAAAATAATAAAAATTCATCAGAGGGACAAATTTTGTAAACAAAAACTAGAGTAACAAGATATTTTGTAAACCAAAGATAACTATCAGGTTAAAGACTTCAAGTAAAACTGTTGGAAAAAAAACTGGAAAACAATCTGGCAGAAATTAAATTCAGGCCAACAATACACAACATATAGCATAATAAATGCCAAATAAATTGATGATTTAGATATAAAAGATCATAAAAAACAAATTAGAGAATAAAGGGATGGTGATAAATTTTACAACTATGACTCTAGAAAGTTTTTTTTTAATTTTTTATCCAAGCAAAGGGTAGATATAATCATAAAAATTTAAATGATAATTTTGATTACATAAAATTGAAAACATTTTATGTGTAACTAAAACCAGAACTACAATAGTAACATGGGGGAAAACCTTTTACAGGAAATTCCTGTGATTAATGTTTGACAAAAAATATTTGGGGACTAATCTAAATACAGAAGTACAAGAGCAGGTCTACAATATAAAAATCATAAAAAGATACTCACATAAAGTTTTCAAGAGAAGAAAAAGTCAATAGCCATGTGAAAAAAAGTTTCAAAATCAAAAAAAAAAATAAAAGAAATAAAAATGATTTTGAGGTTCTACCTCATACTTATAAGTAAAAATGACAAAAGAAAATGAAAATCATAATTGTTGGAATGCTGTGGGTGGATAGACACTAAGAAGCTTTAATTGGAGCTAAGAATTGATTTAAGCATTTCAGAAAGCAATTTGAACGTATATTCCAAAAATTATACTTACTAAACTGTGTATATCCTTTGGCCCAACAATATTATGACTAGGAAAATAACTTAGGAAGGTCAAAGAGAGATAGAAAAGATCCATAAATATTAAAAATATACAAAGCAGCGCAGATCTTTTTGTTGCATCATCAAACTGGAAACAGAGCAAGAGACAATGAACAATCATAATTCGGTATACACAGAATAGTATGGCATAAATGTACCATATATGAATATAATGAATATTATTGTAACACAAGAAATGATGAAAGAGTTGGATTTAGAGAAAGTTGGGAAAACTTAGTTGAGTTAGAACAGAAAAATTAACTGATGAATACAAAACCACTAGTTCACTCCAAGTAGCACACCTTTCTGGAAAGCAATCCTTGAGGAGATGCAACCTTGTAGTTACTCCTGCTGGAGGTAAAGCTACATCTATCAAAGACCCAGAAAAGATTTTTCTCTCACAAAGTTCTTTTTCCCCCAGTTTACACAGCAAGAAAATTTTTAACATTAGTTTTTGAACCAAATTTTCCTTTAATGTATTATATGTTTTTCCAAAAAAGAAACTTTTAACCAAATTATAAAGGGTCATTTCCTTAAAAAAATAAAACTTTTTTATTTTCATATATTCATGGTTTTAAATATTCACCTTGTAAAATCTTGTGTTCCAAAATTTTTCCCTCCCTTCCCCTCCCCCCTCCCCTACAAAGCAAATAATTAAATATATGTTAAACATGTGCAATTGTTCTACACATATTTCCACAATTGTCATAAATTTAATTTTTACAAGATTTTGAATTCCAAATTTTCCCTCTCTCCTTCCTCCCAAACTAATATAATTGTTATGAATAAAAATGATATGAAAGAAGAGACATTACCCTCTGCTTTACTTCAGCACCCTAAAGATCATGTAGTTGAAATCCTTCATATGTATTGTCTCCCACTTTAGCAGGTGAGCTCTGTGAGAAGGAATTGTTTGATTTTTCTATTTGCATACCCAACATTCAGAACTGTGCTTTGCACATAAATGTTTAATTCACTCATTCCATCAAATGTAAATACATTATTTTCAAATGGGATAGCATTTGTGAAGCCCTGAATTCACCTATATGTACAAATGGCTGTAATTATCATTATATTGCCAGAGCCCAAAAAATGAATAAAAGAATATAAGTACATAACTAAATACTTAATATGTCTGTTTTTCTTTATTCCTATGAGGATTCAAAGGAGAAATACAGAAGATAAGGGAAGTCTTCAAAAAAAATGGTAACATTTGTTTTGGGGTTTGTAGGATAGCTAGCATTTACAAAATTGAAGATTCAAGGAGGAGGATATTTCAGACAAAGGTTAGATAAAGATGAGAAAAGTAACAACTTAGGCTACAAAATGTAACTGGGGCCTAGAGCCAAAAGACTTGAATGTTCAGCTGAAGAAAACTATTGATAGGTCAAGGGGAACTACTGGAAGTTTGGAGAGAGAAAATCACAATGTCACAACTAGGCATTGGATAGATTTGGTTTCCTTATAAAAGATGTACTAGATTGGAATAGAGTTAGGTATGGAGGAAAGGGTGGAAGAGAATAAGGAAAAGGAAGAAAAGGGTCACCAAGTTATTGAAATGCTTTTATTTCCAAATTTTCCCTCCTCCTCCCGCTTCTAAATTAATGTGATTAGTTATCAAGTTATTGAAACAGTTCTGGCTATTGGTAAGCTTGGTGGAAGTGCAGAGCCTGAACTATGATGATAACTAGAACAATAAGGAAAGGATGAATAAAGAGAAATTGATTCTTTCCTAAATGTGAGGAATAACAAAGAAAGAAGAGTCATATCCTTCTACTATAAATCTACAATGGATCATTTAAATTCATCTTTGAACTATACTGTATGACACTATTATTATTAGGTCATCAGATATAGCTTGACAAACCGTTTGTCATACAAAGAGCATTTGGTTGTGGTATCTATTATAGTGGGATGAATGAATGAAGAAGCATTTGTTAATCACTTAATAAAACTATGCTAAGTACTGGGGATACAAATACATACCAGTAAGACAGACCATATGTTTAAGGAGCCATTCTGGTAAATGGCTGATTGCAGTGGCTGCCTTTTTGTCTGACTGCTGTAGACCCTTGAAAGTATGATAAGGGACCATGAAAAGGAGATCCTATTCATGTTGGCCCAGGACCTACACAAAAGTGAATTCAACATATGTAGTTAAGAAATTATTGGTATTCTTGGGAATCTTGACCACCTACTAGAATGAGCAAAGAGAAATTACTATCAATGATGAGGAAGCCTTCATAAATACAGAAATACTTTAAATACTCTGGTCTTGGAGGTACATTAAGTACTCTGGACTTGGGGGACTTGGAACTACCCATTTTTTCCTATGTATCAAATCATTAATAGGAGTCATTACAGTAGGAAATGCCATCATACTCAAAAGTCATTAAGTAAAAGAACTCTCTTGGCCAAGATCCTTCTTATTCTTCTAAGGACAAGTCCTGTCCTTATTTAGACAAAGAGCATACTGTATTGTTAATGTTGGCATTAAGAAGATGATAGAACTTCTGAAGGAAGAATTTGACTATCGTCTCTGTATTGAAGTATTCCACCACCTAGACTGTATATTCCCTGATGACAGGAGCCATCTTTATATTTCTGCTTCTATTTAATTTCCCCAAACTAAGAACAAAAACCTAGCACAGAGCAATTTCTTTTTTTTAAATTTATTTAATAGTCTTTTATTTACAGGTTATATGCATGGGTAACTTTACAGCATTAACAATTGCCAAACCTCTTTGGCAAAACCTCCAATTTTTCACCTCTTACCCCCTCCCCCCTCCCCCACATGGCAGGATGACCAGTAGATGTTAAATATATTAAAATATAAATTACATACACAATAAGTATACATGACCAAACCGTTATTTTGCTGTACAAAAAGAATCAGACTCTGAAATATTGTACAATTAGCTTGTGAAGGAAATCAAAAATGCAGGTGGACATAAATATAGAGATTGGGAGTTCAATGTAATGGTTTTTAGTCATCACCCAGAGTTCTTTCTCTGGGCGTAGCTGGTTCAGTTCATTACTGCTCCATTGGAAATGATTTGGTTGATCTCCTTGCTGGGGATGGCCAGGTCCATCAGAACTGGTCATCATATATAGTATTGTTGTTGAAGTATATAATGATCTCCTGGTCCTGCTCATTTCACTCAGCATCAGTTCGTGTAAGTCACAGAGCAATTTCTTAATGAATTCTCATTGATTTGATTTGGGTGATGGGGGAGGCAAGAAATTCAGTAACACACTTTGGAGCATTCTTTGAGCATAGCTAGAAAATACCTTGGTGGCCAGGTTCCAGGCAAGATAGATAAGATGAAAGCTCATCTCTCAGAGACTAGCACCGTGGTGGCAAAATCTAATATCCAGTGGGATAAGACTAAATAGGTTAATTTGAGTATAAACAGCATGGTTTGTACAGTGCCTGAAAAAAATTATCATCTGGTCTTGGATCCAGTGAGTAAACTTAAAAGGGAGAAGCTACAGTAACACAATTTAAACATAGAATTTATGCGGCTAGCCAAGCCAAATGGATAAGAGGGTTTTGTTTTATTTTATTTTAAAGCATGCTCACTAGATTTATCTTGCAATGACATTTCTAGTCACTTCTATTATGAACAATGATTTCTGGCTAAAGTTTTGCAGTTTATATGCCACTATAAAAAGAGTAGTCTGGAGTTGCTGTATCATCAGAATTTAAAGAGACCTTTAGGCATACTCCATATGTTATAATTACTGATCTTAGACCCATTTAGTCCTTTAGATATTATATTAGAGTGCCTTCTTGATTTATTGTTTGGTTTTACAAGTTTTAACTGGAATATATTTCCTCTGCTTTGTGTCCATGTAAGTCAAGTAACTATTGAGCCAGAAATGTCTTAACAAGATGGTGTATATGCCTACTACTGAAGCAGAAATACCTTCTAGAAATCCTCTTTCGACTATAAAAATCTACTTTTCTTTCAAGATTTATAGTTCACACATAAATAATGAAAATTCTGGCCTTCAGGGAGAAGTCAAGAAAGCATCAATGCCCAAGCAAATCATAAAATCATAGAGATAGAAGAAACCTTTAAATATAGTCTAATGGAAAGCATACTATATTCAGTCTGGAGATCTATACTCTGTTACTGTCTGTGTGACTCTGTGCTTTATTTTACAAATTTTTAAAATCAGAAAATTGAACAACATGATTTCTAAGATTCCTTCTAGCTCTAACATTCTAAGAATTTTAAGGTAAATATTTTACCATATTCATGTGTACTCTCAACAACATCTCTGGTGAGAAGTGTTTTTGACTTTTTCTTGAATATTCCTAAGAATAGACAACTGACTATCTTATAATGATGTAAAATTATTTTCATTATTTATAATGAAGTAAATTTGGTTCTCTATACCTTTCACAAAGTTTTCAATCTGTCCTGTGAAACCATGGAGAATAAATATAATAGCTCATTGCAGAAAAAAACAAGATATTCCTAATTTTAAGACTTTTCAAGTCATATCTTTACTTTAGTAGATTTAAAAAAACCTCAGTTTTTACTTCTATTCCTTTTAATAAATATTACTTTTAATACTGGATTATCGGTATATTTTGTGGTACAAGTTGATATGGCACAATGAAAGCTCAATACAGATTCTGATACTAGTGATATTGGAAGGGACTGTGCAGTCTACATAAGATAACGCCAATCTGATCAAAAATTCCCTCTAAGTTATTGTAAATGAGTTATCTTTCAGCCTTTGCTAAAAAACAAAACAAAACTTCTAGTTATGGGGAAACTACTACGAGAGACATTTTTTTTTTTTTTACATTTTCAATAGTATTTTATTTTTCCAAATAAGATAAAAATAGTTTTCCACATTCATTTTTGAAAGACTTTGTGTTCCAAATTTTTCTCCCTTCCTATCTTACCTCATTTCTCCCCAAGATAGCAAGCAATCTGATATAAGTTAAATATGTGCGAGTATTTAAAATATATTTCTATACTTGTTAAGTTCTGCAAGAAAAATCAAACAAAAGGGAGGAAAAACCATGAGATAAAAAGCAAAAAAGCAAACCAAAAAACAACAACAAAAGGTGAAGATATATGCTTCACATTCCATCTTCATAGTTCTCTTTCTCTTTACATAGATGGCATTTTCCATCACAAATCTATTGGAATTGACTTTTGGGGGTGGAGCCAAAATGGTGGAGTGAAGCCAGTAAACTGTTCAAGCTCTCCTACTTTCTCCTGAAAAAACCACATGAAACCAAGCTCTGAATAGAGTCTGATAGAGTGAAAACTATTCTATAGGTCAAATAGTCTGAAAAAAAAACTTCAATAAAGATCAATCTCACTGGGGTGAAAAGAGGAAAAGTCAGTGAGAGGATCTTAATCACAGCAAATCAGTAAGCAAGACCCTCAGTCCTTGCTCAATAGAAGGCAGCTTCCAGTCCCAGCTTAGAAGGCAAACTCTAGGAAATCAGCATGTTTCCCAATAGTGAACCAGCCCTGCATTCCTGTTATAAATCCTATTTGGTCATGATGTATTATCCTGGAGATAACTTTTTCTAATTTCTTTGCTAATATTTTATTTAAGACTTTTGCATCGATATTCATTAGAGAAACTGATTTGTAATTTTCTTTCTCTGTTTTCACTCTATCTTGTTAGGTTAGCAGCACCATATCTGTGTCATAAAAGGAATTTAGTAGGACTCATCCTTTCCCTATTTTTTCAAATAGTTTGCATGGTATTGGAATTAATTTTTCTTTAAATATTTGGCAGAATTCACATGTAAATTAATCTAGTCCTAGAGATTTTTTCTTAGTGAGGTTGATTAATAACTTGTTTTATTTCTTTTTCTAAAATGAGACTGTTTAAATAATTTATTTCCTCTTTTGTTAATCTGAGCAATGCATATTTTTTAGGTATTCCTCCATTTAACTTAGATTATCAAATTTATTGACATATGGTTGGGCAAAATAACTCCTCATTATTGGTCCAATTTCTCTTCATTGTTGGAAACTTGTCCCTGTTCATTTTTGAGACTAGCAAATTTATTTTCTTTTTTTCCTTTTTCTAATCAAATTAACTAAAGGTTTATCTATTTTGTTGGTTTTTTCCCCATAAAACCAACTCTTAGTTTTATTTATTAATTCAATAGTTTTCTTACTTTCAGTTTTATTAATTTCCCCTTTTATTTTCAGAATTTAAAATTTGCCCTTTAACTGGTTTTTTTTTATTTGTTTTTTTCTAGCTTTTTTAGTGACAAGCCCAATTCATTGATCCTCTTTTTCTCTATTTTATGCAAGTAAGCTCTAGATATATAAAATTTCCCCTTATTACTGCTTTGTCTACATTGCACAAATTTTGATATGTTGTCTCAATATTGTCATTCTCTTGAATAAAATTATTGATTGTATCTATGATTTGCTGTTTTATTCATTCATTCTTTAGGATGAGATTATTTAGTTTCCAATTTTTGTTCTATTTTCCTCTGGCTTTTTATTGAATGTAATTTTTATTGCATCATGTTGGAAAAATGCATCTATTATTTCTGCCTTTCCGCATTTGATTTTGAGATTTATATCCTAATATATGGTCAATTTTTCCATAGATTCCTTGAACTTCCAAGAAAAAATTATACTCCTTTCTGTCTCCATTCATTTTTCTCTAAATATCTATCATACCTAACTTTTCTAAAATCTGTTTATCTCTTTAATGTCTTATTTATTTTGTGGTTTGATTTATCTAGTTCTGAGATAGCAAGGTTAAGATCTCCCACTATTAAATTTTGTTGTCTATTTCTTCTTACAGTTCTCTTAACTTCTCCTCTAGGAATTTGGATTCTATATCACCTGGTACATATATATTAATTATTGATATTACTTCATTTATCTATTGTACCCTTTAGCAAAATATAGTTTTATATCTTATCTCTTTTAATTAGATCTATTTTTGCTTTTGCTTAATCTGAGATTAGGATTGCTACCCCTGCTTTTTTTTTTTAACTTCAGCTCTAGCATAATAGATTCTGCTTCAGATTTTTATATTTACTCTAAATGTGTCTTTCTGCTTTAAATATGTTTCTTGTAAACAACATATTGTAGGATTCTGACTTTTTATCTAGTCTGCTGTCCACTTCCATTTTATGGGAGAATTCATGCCATTCATATTCACAATTAAATTAACTAATGCCGTATTTCCCACCATCTTATTTACCCCATTATGTGTTTCTTTTTTCCTTTCCCCTTTTCCCTCCTCTCTAGTATTTTACTTTTGAATACTACCTCCATCAAACAGCTGTCACCTTTTACAGCCCTTTCTTCTTTCTTATACCTTTCCTTTTCTACTTCTATTCTCCCTTCTATTAGCCTCCCCCTTTCCTTTCCCTTTTCCCCTCTCACTTTGCTATAAGGTGAGACAAGTTTCTCTGTGAAACCAGATATGTCTAATATTCTCTCTTTGAGCCAAATTTGATGAGAGTAAGGTTCACACAACATTCACCCTGCTCCCTTCTTTCCCTCAATTATAATAGGTCTTCTTTATCTCTTCATGGGATGTAATTTCCTTCATTTTACCTCTATTTTCCTCTTTTTCCAGTACAATCCCCTTCCTACCTCTAGGGTTTTTTTTTTGTATTGTTACAGTAAAGTCAAATTATATCTGCACTCTCTAAGTATACCTATAAGAGAGATATAATTCTTAAGAGTTCGTTCCTTTTTTACCTTTTTTATGCTTCTCTTGTGTTATATATTTGAAGATTACATTTTTTGTTCAGCTGTTGTAGTCTTGTCATCAGAAATAAATGAAATTCACCTGTGTCATTGAATGTCCTTCTTCTTCCCTGAAAGATAGTGCTCAGTTTAGCTGGATAATTGATTCTTGACTGCAATCCAAGTTCCTTTGCCTTTAGGAATAATTGATTCCAGACCCTTTGATCCTTTAAGGTGGAAGCTCACTGGACCTGGGTAATCCTCCTTGTGGCTCCTAGGTGTTTGAATTGTTTCTTTCTCACTGCTTATAATATTTTTTCTTGGTCCAATAATTCTGCAATTTAGCTACAGTATTCCTTGGAGTTTTCATTTTAGGGTCTCTTTTAGGAGGTGATTGCTGAATTTTTTCAATGGCTATTTTGACTTCTGATTCTAGGACATCAGCACTGTTTTTGATGATTTCCTGAAAGATAATGTCTAGGCTTTTTTTTTTTTCACCAAGGTTTTCAAGAAGTCCAATAATCCTTAGATTGTCTCTCATAGATATATTTTCCATGTCAGTTGTTTTTCTAATGAGATATTATACATTTTCTTGTATTTTTCATTGTTTTTTTCTTTTGTTTGACTGATTCTTGTTTGACTTTGAGTCATTTATTTCCATTTGTTCAGTTCTAATTTTTAATGAAACATTTTCTTTAGTTACCTTTTTTTTTTTAGCTCTTTTTGTATTTGGCCAACTGAATATTTAAATGAGTTGTTTTATTCTATGGATTTTTTCCCATTTCACCAATTCTGTTTTTCATAGAGTTGTTTTTTTTTCCATTTTGTTGAATATGTTTTGTAAGCAGTTATGTGTTTTTTTTCCATTTCACTAAATCTATTTTGTAATGAGTTTTCTTCAGATAATTTCTGTTTCTTTTCCCAAACCTTCTTGCAAAGTTATTATTTACTTTCCTCATTTTTCTTCTAACTCTCTTTTAAGATCTTTTTTGAATTATTCTAAGAGAGTTTTGTGAGATGGGGACAAATTCAAATCACTCTTTTGGGCTTTGTCTGGAGATGATCTGCTTTTAGTGTCCTCAGGGTATGCAATCTGTTTTCTCTTTCTCCTTAAAAACTTTCTATGGTTAGAGTTTTTTTTGTTGTTTTTTTTTTGCTCATTTTTAAAGGGTTGAGGTCTGTTTTTAGGACAAAGGGGAGATTGTCTAAACTTCCTCAACAGGTTACAATGGCTGCACTGGTGCTGACTAACTTTCAATGCTGGATAATCATGGCCAGGTCCCCAGGTATTGTTGAGTTTAGGGACTCACTATTTGTCTTTTGAATTTGTGTTTGATATCTTACAGATAATCTGCTGATCTACTGGTTCGCAACCAGGGCATAGTAGCCAACACTGCTGAAGATTCCTCCTGGTAGATTCCCTGGTGTGTGAGATGCCACACCACCTTGGGTCTCTGTACTGCCTGTACTCTGGTGCCTGCACTTGGCTGTCTGAACTTCACTCATCTCTCTCCATCCTGATTGAAACAGACCTTTTCTGAATATCTTCCAAATTATCTTCTGCTGGAAATCTATTACACTGCAAATATTTATGGGTTCTATCACTTCAAAACCCCAGTTTAAAGGCTTGATTTACTGTCAATTTGAGGGATATCAAGGAGAACTCATAAAAAGATGTGTGTTTTCTCCACCATCTTAGTTCTGCCCATCATGCCAAAATGTTTATAGCAGCTCTTTTTGTGGTAGCAAATAATTAGAAAATGAATAGATATCTATCAATTAGGGAATGGTTGAACAAGTTGTGTTATAAAAAGGTAATGAGATATTATTGTTCTATAAAAAAAGATGAACAAGTTGATTAAAGAAAGACCTAGAAAGATTTACATGAACTGATGCTGAGCAAAACAAGCAGAACCAAAGCTACATTGTACATAATAATAGTAAGAATATGCAATGATCAATTCTGAAAGACTTGGTTCTTCTCAGCTTTTCAGTGATCCAAAGCCATTCCAATAGATTTCGTACCAAAAATGTCATCTGCATCTAGAAAGAGAACTAAGTTGACTGAATGTAAATTAACATTTTTTTCTGTTAATCTTTCCCATGGTTTTTCCCTTTTTGCTCTGATTTTTCTCTCTCAACACGAACCATAAAGCAATGTATATTAAAAATAAATATTTACTAGGAAAAAAAGACTCAATTGTCGTGAATCACCACATTGTTAAATTAAATCCATCACAGTTGACCATCATACAATCTTGTTGTTACTGTGTACAATATCCTCTTGGTTCTTTTCATTTCACTCAGCATCAATTCATGTAAGTCTTTCCAGATTTTTATGAAATCAGCCTCTCATCATTTCTTAAAGAACAATGATACTCCATTACATTCATATATCATAATTTATTTAGCTGTTTCCTCAACTGATAGTCATCCAATCAATTTATAGTTCTTTGTATGGCAGATAATTTCATGTGCAAACATCTCTGATTGTTAGAAAGTTATTTCCTTATATCAAACCTTATATCACTAGAGGCAGGTAGGCACTTTCCCTGTAATTTCTAGTCATTTGTTTAGAGCAAACCTGCCTGTACTGGGTGGGAGTATAGCTAAACCAGCCAAAATGTAATTGGGAAATATTTATCAAAATAAATAAAAATACAAAAAAAGCATAGATAACATTATATTTTTAAAAAATAAGTCAACATGCCTACAGGAGATTCCTGTGAGTTTAACCACTAGAGAAGTGATGTCACTCAAAGAGAAAGGTGATCCCTGCAGGCCGCATGTTGGCTTTTTGTTGTTTGTTATTGTTTAGTCATTTCAGTCTTGTGGAACCCTTTGTGAGCCCTGTTAGGGTTTTCTTGGCAAAGATACTGACATGATTTGCCTTTTCCTTCCCTGCATTATTTTACAGACAACAAAACAGAGACACATTAAGTGACTACTAGGGTCACACAGTTAATATATTTTTGAAGGTTTTGTACTGAGGAAGATGAGTCTTCCTAACTCCAGGTCCAACACCCTATCTACTAGGTTACCTAGCTGCTTCTGATTAGCCAACTGCTTCTCTTATTGAATATTTAACTATTCCTCCTCCCTGCTTTGTTTCATCAGAACTTTTAATAAGCATTTTATAGAAGCATAGACTCATACATAGCTTTTATGTTGTAAGAGATTTTATAAGTCACCTAATCCAACTTCCTCACTTCAGAGAGACATGAATAAAATTAGAAATATTAAATGCTTTGCTTATTGTCACACAGGTAGAAAGTGTTAGTAGAATCTGCTTTCAAAGGTCAAATCCAGTCAAATTTCAGTATTCTTTCCAATGTTCTAGGCCATCTTCTATTTATCTTCATTAAAGTCATTGATAAGAATATCTAGCAATAATTTTTTAGAATTTAAATTATATATAAATAGCTACACAGCCCTATAGTTAATACATATTGAAAGCTCTTGTTCAATGCATTATTTTTTATCTCCCACCTCTTCATCCTCCTCTTACTGTTTTCTGTCTTTCCTTTCCTCTCGCCTTTCTTTTATCTCCTTAGTTTTTGCTCATTGTCTTTCATCTTTTTCCTGCTTCTTACCCTCTTTGTCTCAGTCTGCCCCTTTCACATTTCCCTATCCTTTTTCTTCTTTCCCTCTTTTTCTTTCTTGTTCTCTCTCTTTCCATGCTTTTCTTCCTTCTTTTCTTATCCTTCTTTACCCCCCCCTTTTTTTTTTTGTAATTCAAGAGGCTTTTCATATGTGATCTCAGACTAAGTAGATGTTTAAATAATCTTCAATATAACAATTATTAATTTCTCTCAGAAACATGAATACTTCTCAATAGAAAATAGTTCAGTAGTGACAAAATCAAGGCTTTCTGGAAAATGAACAGAAGAGTTTGAAGTACATAGTGACCAAAGACCTGGAAATGCATGATAATTTTACTTGGAGACACATAACTTTTCCAATTGAAAAATGCTATGGAAATGAAAGAAACAATATGAATGATTGATAGAAAAGTGCAGGTTTCATTGGAGAGACTAGAAAAGAGAACAAAATATTTTAACATTATTAATATTCAATCATCAAGTCAATCAGCAATCTTTATAGGAGTAGCTATTTTGCTTATGCTGTGGGGAAAGACAAAAGGATATCTGTGTTCCCTGCCCTCAAGGAGCTAATAAACTAATCATTCAATTTCAAAGTTAACCTGTAGCCATGTATTGAAGGGCATATTCAAGAACACTACATTTCAGTGTTCATTACCCAAAGCCACATTTGCTGATCATTTCATATAATGCATCACTAAATAGATGAGCCTGTTCTTTGCTTGTATGAGAGAAAATGAAGGCTCTGTTGATCACAAAAACCAAAGTAGGATATGAGATGACACTTGAAAAATATATAAAGAAAAATAGAAAATCATCCTTTAAACATATTGACAAGAAAAAAGTTAATGGGAAATGCTGTCCCTCATTATGTGTGGAAAGAAAGCTAATGATAGATGAACCAAACACCAGAGATCCCTGTAGTGATTTTGTATACCTCAAAACTGACAAAATAAGTAGAATGGACACTTGAAGAAGAAACACATGGAATGGAAAAAAAAGAAAACCAACTATGGCAACAGATAATTAAAGCTCATTTCAAAATGCATATTCACTTTGAATTGACTAGTCGAAAGTTTCTTAAACTGTGAATTGTGATTCTATATGGGGTTACATACCTGAATGTGGGGGTCACAAAGAATTGTCAACAGGAAAAGTTTCTGAATGTTTTACATCCTGTAGTACCAAATATCCCACAAATTCAATTCTTTATGTAAATATAAACAAGTACATCCATTTCATTATACAAATTTGATTTTACTTTTAGTAAAAGGTAAAATTATATGTATACTAAAATTGTTTTAAAAAAAATTTCTTCATGACTTATTTTCAGTAAATGCTTGATTTGCACACCTATTTTTACAAACCAACATATCTGGGACTGGATAAAAATTTCTCCAGTAAAAAGAGATTGCCAGTGGAAAAAATTTAAGAAACCCTACATTACATTAAGTAGGAAAGTCTCTATCTAATAATAAGGAGAAACAATGGAAGATAAACTAGAATCTCTTTCAGTACTCCCTTGCTACTTTTTTATGAATCTCCCCAAAGAAGTAAACTTTTATGTGACTCTTCCCTTATGAATTCAAAACTGAAGACCACTAGAAATATTTCTGATTGATTTTAATAATCAGTTTTGGGGAAAGTTAAAAAGCATATCAGTTGAAACTCTTGAATTTCAGCTCTTCTCCAGAGTGGAGGACTATATAGGGGAGAGAATGATGAACTTAGAATACTGTGACTTATTCATGTGACTAGAGTTCTAAA
Organism: Sarcophilus harrisii; assembly: GCF_902635505.1. Classification (NCBI taxonomy): domain Eukaryota; kingdom Metazoa; phylum Chordata; class Mammalia; order Dasyuromorphia; family Dasyuridae; genus Sarcophilus; species Sarcophilus harrisii. The sequence goes on from NC_045427.1 coordinate 299,102,139, forward strand.
CTTATTTTCTATTTTTACTACCTTTGCAACATCAGATAATTTACTGAAATTCTCTGTGTCAAAAATTTCTCTCCCTCCTCATGAAAATGAGGATATTCCACTAAATGAACCTCTAAGATCCCTTTGAGCTCCAGACATATCACTGTGTGTTCTTAATTATTATCGGGTAAAAAATAATGTTATCTCAAAGTACACATACACACACATACATACATACAAAGTGTTAACAAAGGATAGAGGAATAGAATTAGAACAAAAAAAGAAATGTTTTATGTAACTTAAAGATCTCTAATAGATTGTGAATAAATTCTGAATGGGAAATGATAAGAACATTATCTCTTGAGACATTTTAATCAGACTGAATCATATTTGCAAATAAGCAAACTGCTCTATTTGTCTACACTTTGTGAACTAACTGAATCCTTAGTTTCATAGGGCTTTTCTGAATCTAATTTCAATTTGGATACTTTAGTATGATGCCACTGACATTCTATAAAGCATCAGCTGTTGAGAGTTTGTTTATTAATGTGTTTTTTGTAGTCTGCCTTGGAGGCACATTTGTTTCTATTTTGTCTCCCAGTGACTATTTTACTTTAAAAATCCTTCTTCTGAGATCACATCTGTCTATATAAACCTCCCTAGAAATGGAGAAAAAACATGTTAACTATTTTCAAACCCCTCGTGTAAAATGCACATATAGAATTCAAGTAATTATACAATCTTCTGATCTCCAAAGGAGGGCAGCCATACTTCTCTTCATATGAGTTATAGCTTGAGTGGTCATCTTATAATTCTGATACACATTCTGAAGAAGAATGATAGTCAGAATTAATGATTGCTACATTTCAAAATCCTAAGGGAAAAAATAACCTAAGTGCAAAGTAATATTTTTACTGGAATAAGATGATCACTTGGGAACACTAGAAGCAAAAGGTTGAAGTATTTGGTAACATGCTCCATTGAATGCCAGAGCCCAGCTCACCTTTCCAAGGCCTTGTATAAAATAGATCATTTGCCAAGTTCAAGGGTTAGGGATTTCTTGTGCACACATAAAGGCTAGTTTTTTTTTTCTTTTTTCTATAAGTCTGCCAATAGAATAGCTCAAAAACCCTTCGTAACCATGCCAGACCACAGGTCTAGTAACACCACTAACATTACTTCCAAGATGGAATTTACTTCTGCCAGAGGATGCATTAAATTGCTGAGTGGTACATATCCATGTTGTCTTTATATAACTGGAATTTAAGACTTCCTTTGAACACTTCAAAACACCATTCATTTGGTCCACGTTAGCTAAGTAACTTGGCAAAAATGTATTAGTCTATCTGAAAAAGACAAATAAAACTGCATTTAAAAAGGCTAGGAACCAAGAGAGATGATAACACCCAATGGCAACTCATGTTAATCATAAATTATTATTATTATTTTGTTAGGAGAAAAGTCAGGTGAAACAATAAAGCAAGTCCCCTAATTTAAGAAAGAAGGAAATTAACAGTTGTTCAATCATTTTTCAGTCCAATTCTTCATGACTCCATTTGGGGTTTTCTTGGCAAAGATACTATAATGGCTTGCCATTTTTTTCTCTATTTCATTTTGCAGATAAGGAAACTGAGACAAATAAGACCAAGTAACTTGCTCAAGGTCATACAACTAGTAGGTGTCTGTGGCCATATTTGAATTCAGGAAGATAAGTTTTCCTGATTCCAGGCCTGACACCCTAAACATTATGCTACCTAGTTGCCTTTAAGGATCTATAATATAATGTTCATGGATGTTTCTTATTAAATATACTGGACTGGTTATCCACTTCTTTCTCCAGCTGATTAAAACATATGGGATTTAAGTGATTTACCTACTGTGACACATTTAGTAAGTGTCTGAGATTGGATTTGAGCTTAGCTCTTCCTGATTTCAGTCCCACTACACCATCCACTATGCTAAATGCACAACAATTTATTAAATATCTAATATATACCAGGCACTGAGCTAAGCAAGCACTTCAATATCTCATTTGATCTTCATTTGAACCATGAGAAATTAATGTTTTTATTATCTCCATTTTATAGCTAAGAAAATGAAAGTTGGAATAGTTTAATCAATTTGTCCAGAGTCACATAGTTACTAAGAGTCTGAAGTTGAATTTAGATTGGACTCAGACATGTAACAGAATGGAGAGAGTTCAGAGTCTGAAGCAACAAGACACATCTTCCTGAGTTCAAATATGGCCTCAGACTCTTATTAATTTGTCATCCTGGGCAAGTCATTGAACCTTGTTTGCACTAGCTCTTCATCTGTAAAAATGAACTGGAGAAGGATGCTCTGGTATTTGTCAAAAAAATCACAAATAGGGTCACAAAGAGTCACATGTGACTGAACAACAACAACCAGCATTCTAATTACTACACCATCTTTTTCAAAGGAGCTTTAAGAGTTAAGATGACTAGAATTAAAACAAAAACAAACAAACATGTTCTTCAAAGTAACTCCTTTTGGGGGGAACTTGGTCATGTTAATGAGACTGAATGGAACTGAAAAAACATTTAAATTATTGTTTTTTTAAAAGTAATAATTCTTGGGGCAGCTAGGTAACATAGCAGATAGAGTTCCGGCCCTGAAGTTAGGAGGATCTGAGTTCAAATCTGGTCTTAGACACTTAACACTTCACACTTCCTAGCTGTGTGACCCTTGAAGAGTCACTTAATCCCAATTGCCTCAGCAAAAATAAACAAATAAATAAATAAAGTAATAATTCTTAACTATTCTATGGTCATTACTGATGATCTGTTCCATTAATTACATATCTTAAATGTCCCCTGAAATTTTAAGTAGATCTAGATCATTTGTGAAACATGTAGAATAAATATTAGAAAGGGTTTTCTTCCTATTATGAAGCAGTGCACATAGAGAAGAATGGCCTGAAATGGCATTCTTGAAAACAAAGCAAAATTGAAAACTTTGGCTAAAGCTGTGATGGAACTATGGAGAACAAACTAATTATCTCTAAGAATTACATCTGCTTATTTCCTGCACGAATGGACAGCATCACCAGGAGAAATGGTTACACATCATAGCTCACAGTGAAGTGTCATTGGTTGCATACAAGACAGCTTGTGGTGGTGCATACAGAGGAAAAGGGGAAAATACAAACACTCTGGAAATTCCATTATAGTAACTATGCAGTTTTAGGTTAATTACTTTGTAATTTCTCCTTGAATATTATCTTAGCACTTGTCACTCTAAGGAGGTAGAGAATGACAAGGAAAAAAAGGATTTTCTATTCACTATATACCTATGTTTTAAGTCATATACTATTGAGTGTATAATAGAAAGCCATGATCTCTGCCTTGATGGACCACCTAGGTACATAGGGATTGTATACCAGCAATAACAGATAGTGTAGATCAGTAAAGAAAAAGAATGGAACTATTTTCCAAGAAGCTTTGCTATGTCTTTGTTAATTTATTTAGAGAGAAAGAAGTTGTCATTTGAATTTTGGGATTACTCAATCCTAGGATCTTAGAGCTAGAGTTGAAAGGGACTTTAGGGATCCATTAATCTATCCCTATTATTTTATAGACAAGGGAAGTTAACCTAGAAAGGAGAGACTTGCTCTTGGAGAAACAAAGGAAATATTAGAGTTGTGACCCAAAAAAGAGTTTCTGACTTTTGATTCAATATTTGTTGCAGCTATGATGCTAGGGATGATACAGAATTAATAAAGGAAAATTACCTTCAAAACAACAACCAATGAGTTCATAATGGTCCTGACTCTCCCTTCTGTGGCTGTTTTTTTATCCTCTGATGTCACCTCAAGTTGTCTAAAGGGTTTTCTTACATGTGCTTCCTATGTCAAATCTTATGTAACTTTGTTAGTGACAGTGATTGACTCAGAGTCCACAATTCAATAGAAAACTAGTATAATGGGAATTTTTATACTATAAATTTTTTCCCCAATACTACTTTGTTTTTCCAAATACATATAAAGATAGTTTTCAACATTTATCTTTGTGTTTCCTAAATTTTTCTCTCTCCCTCATTATCTTCCTCCTCCCCAAGATAAGAGCATTCTGATATAGGTTAAATATGTTTTCCTTTTAAACATATTTCCCTATTTGTCATATTGTGCAAGACAAATCATACCAAAAGGGGGAAAAACCCCATGAAAAAGAAAAACAAACAAAAAGATGAAAATATGATGCTTTGATCCACGGTCAGTCTCCATAGATCTCTCTCTGGATGTGATTGGCATTTCTCATCCCAAGTCTATTGGAATGGACTTGAATCACTGCAGAAGAGCAAAGTCAATCACATGATTTTGTTACTGCATACAATCTTTTCTTGGTTCTTCTCACTTCACTCAGTATCAGTTTTATGATGAGTTTTAATCTGATAAACAAAATTAATTACTCTCTGCTTCCTGCCCACCCAAGTATTCATTTCCCCTCCTCACTTCAGAGTTCAGATATGGTGGCACAGTAGTAGGAGAGAGTTTGTAGGTGAAGATAAACAATGTTGTCTAGAAAGTTAGAACACCCTATCTTCATGGAAGTAGAACAAGTAAAAACAGAACCCTGATGTGTATCTTGTCTTCACTTTAACAATGGTACAAAAAAGATAGAGGTAAAGGACTGTATCCTCATTGGAGGGAGAGTATGAGATATCATTCTATGGCTGTGGGTATAGAGATAAGAAAAACTGATATCCTGGTGCAAATCTGATTTTGGAAAGGTTATTGTGTCTGTTATGGGGTAATAGGAATAGAAAAGGGAAAGAAACTCAAGATAGGCTCACACATGGTTGATTTCTATCCATCTAATTATTGTTGTTATGTTTTGCTATCCTATTGTACATTACAATTCTTCAAGTGTTACCATAAATATGCAATAGAATCCTTGCCCTGACGCAGATCCTTGTTCATACTTTCCTAGTTATGCCTTTCTTTGTGTCCCTATTTTCATGATTCTACAAGGAATTGGCATAAGCAACCCAACCGTGATGAGGGAAAGGAGGGCATAATGTATTGACAGTTATTAATGTTAAGCTCATAGTTCAACAAAAAAGCCTTTTCTATTTTGGGGTAATTTTGGCTCTAGGACAAATAGAATTCCATCAATCTCTTTTCATCATCAACATGTTTCATCCAGTTTCAGAATGGACAAAACAACAGGCTACAAAATTTTCTCCATCTTAAAAAAATAGGAATAGAATATCTGCTGAAAAAAGCTATCTATTTGAGGAACTCTAAGAGGAGGAGGAACAGAAGAAATAAGAAAAAGAGGATAAGATTGGGTTCCAGTTACTTCTTTAACTGTCCTTGGACTTAGCATTGCCACAGAAACTAGTTTCCCAGGACTTTCCTAGTTTCTGCTTATAGCCCAATTGGCTCAATTAAAGAAAAAAGATATGAAGAATTCCATTAGGAACATTAAATTAATCCTCTGTGAAGCTGTTCATTATTTTATACATAAATGGTATGACATGGGTTGTAAATGTAGGAAGAAGGAAATTGGAAGGGACCTGAACTGCTGTGTAAATTTCTTTAAAAGTATTAAATTTCATGAATAACAGAGTTGGGGTGCCATAAATGAATGTGCAATTTATTTCTCATTTTCTATTTCCTGATCAATTAAGGAATATTTTATCTTTGCTACTCTATAACTTTGGGTCAATCCATTAATTCCCTGGGACTCGGTTTCTCTACCTGTAAAATGAGGAAGTTGGATTAGATGACCTCTAATTTCCCTTCCTGTTCTAATCTATGATTTTATCATAGGCATTCCCTCTTATATCCTTACTAATAAAATAATATTCCTTATTATCTATCACAATAAATTTTTAGATAATTAATGGAGGACAATCTTCCTTGTCAGAATTAAGCACAGAAATAGGACTCAGTCACTCTAATTTCTCATCTCACCCTATTGGGTGACCTTGAATAAAACAGTTAATGTTTTTTCACCTATAGGATGTGAGCAGATAATTAACAAAGGAGCCTAAGGCATTTTGCAAATATTACTGCTAATAAATACATTAATTCCCTAAGAATCATTAATTCATTAATTTCCACCCAAATCTCATAAATGTTATGATGAGGAAATTCAGCTTCCATGAAGGAAGGGGTAGATAAACAAAATGGCTAGAGATCAATGTATATAAGTACAGAATGAAGCACATGAAAGACTTAGAAAAATAATATTTTCAACCATAAAAAGAATAAACCAGGTTACATGCTCAGGAGAACTGTTTTATCTCAGAATATTCTCTGCCATGGCTGTGTACTGACACAAAAGGATAGCATCAGGAGCACATATAATATCCATCAGAGTAAATGTTTCATGTGAGAGAAAATATCTGTCTTCATCAAAAAGGAAGACTTTATAGCTGATTGTAACAATTACTTTGATTTTCATCTTTAGTAAATTGTTCTCACTACAGAGTTGTAACAAGTGATAGGTATTCATACACACACACACACACACACACACACACACACACACACACGCATGCATAAACAAAACATGATGTTTTGTTGTTCCAAAAGCTTTTCACTCCATTTAGTTGGAATTTTTCCCCAATAAACAGATACATGGACTTCTGAATGACAGTACTTGATCTTGACTTTCCATTACTTCCCAAATTGAGTTTTTTCTTTTTAAGATTAAATTATTTTGTTAATTTAGATCATATTTCAGGGAACAGATTTATAATGCCATATTTGTTGTCCTTTTTTATATACAATGCATCCAGCAAGATGTTGCTGACAGAAAGATAAAAAGTAATATAATCCCTGTCCTCAAGAAACTTACAGTGTAGTGGAAGGAGAAGAAATGTGCATAGAAATTTTCTTGGGAGTAGAATCTAGACCTATGTTTTTATTAGTGAGGGGAACTCCCAAATATAGACTTTGCTGGAACCTAATAACTCAGCATCCTCTAAAATTCTCAATAAATAACTCCAGATCATTAATTGGATGAGATCAAAGTCAGAATAGAATTCAGGTCTTTCTGATTCCAAGGCTGCATTACTAGCCAACATGCTTTTCATCCTCTTTCTAATAATTTTTGCTTTAATTAAGAGGGTAACAACAGGGGATATCAGCTTTGCTTCGTGGAAGAGTTGGTATTTGAAAAGTGCTTTAAATAATGGTCAAAATTAAATAAGTAAAGAATGAAGAGGGCCTTTTTGGAATAGAGAATCATGCAAATAAAAGGAGTGCAAAGAGAATAAGCATTTATATAGCATCTAGATGTGCCAGGCACTGGGGTAAGTGATTTTTACCAGTATTATGTCATTTGAAAAAATATAGATTACATGTGAAAAGAAGAAAGAAATTTAGATGGAATGGAGTCTGGAATGTGCAGAGAAGTAATACAAAGTTAGGTTTGAAAAAGGTTGCGGAAGGCTCCAAATAAAAGTCAAAGAGTATGAAAATTACATAGTAGGTAATAAGAAACCATGGAAAAATATGGATAACTTACCAGATTTATGCATAAAAATCAGTCTGTTGGTGATAAGAAAAAATGCATTAGAAGGAAGGAAAAAAAGAATCAGGAAGATTGCTCAGATTTTTTGAAAAGTAATCATAATAATACTATTTTAAACTGATATATTACTTTAAAATTTGTATAAATTGTATAAGTTGTGGGTATGACGGAACTTAGAAGTAGGAATAGAAAAAAATGGAAATATATGAAGGAAGTTGCTGGGATGGAATTAACAAGACATGATAATTGATCAAATGAGGATAGGGATTCTCTTTTTTTTTTTTTTTTTTTTTTTTAATTTAATAGCCTTTTATTTACAGGATATATACATGGGTAACTTTACAGCATTAACAATTGCCAAACCTCTTGTTCCAATTTTTCACCTCTTACCCCCCCCCCTCCCCTAGATGGCAGGATGACCATTAGATGTTAAATATATTAAAATATAAATTAGATACACAATAAGTATACATGACCAAAACGTTATTTTGCTGTAGAGAAAGAATCAGACTCTGAAATATTGTACAATTAGCTTGTGAAGGAAATCAAAAATGCAGGTGTGCATAAATATAGGGATTGGGAATTCAATGTAATGGTTTTAGTCATCTCCCAGAGTTCTTTTTCTGGGCATAGCTAGTTCAGTTCATTACTGCTACATTAGAAATGATTTGGTTGATCTCGTTGCTGAGGATGGCCTGATCCATCAGAACTGGTCATCATATAGTATTGTTGTTGAAGTATATAATGATCTCCTGGTCCTGCTCATTTCACTCAGCATCAGTTCATGTAAGTCTCTCCAGGCCTTTCTGAAATTATCCTGTTGGTCATTTCTTACAGAACAGTAATATTCCATAATTTTCATATACCACAATTTATTCAACCATTCTCCAACTGATGGACATCCATTCAGTTTCCAGTTTTTAGCCACTACAAAAAGGGCTGCCACAAACATTCGTGCACATACAGGTCCCTTTCCCTTCTTTATAATCTCTTTGGGATATAATCCCAGTAGTAACACTGCTGGATCAAAGGGTATGCACAGTTTGATAACTTTTTGAGCATAGTTCCCAACTACTCTCCAAAATGGTTGGATTCGTTCACAACTCCACCAACAATGCATCAATGTCCCAGTTTTCCCGCATCCCTCCAACAATCATCATTATTTTTCCTGTCATCTTAGCCAATCTGACAGGTGTGTAGTGGTATCTTAGAGTTGTCTTAATTTGCATTTCTCTGATTAATAATGACTTGGAGCATCTTTTCATATGACTAGAAATAGTTTCAATTTCTTCATCTGAGAATTGTCTGTTCATATCCTTTGACCATTTTTCAATTGGAGAATGGCTTGATTTTTTATAAATTAGAGTTAATTCTCTATATATTTTGGAAATGAGGCCTTTATCAGAACCTTTGACTGTAAAAATATTTTCCCAGTTTATTGCTTCCCTTCTAATCTTGTCTGCATTAGTTTTGTTTGTACAAAAACTTTTCAGTTTGGTATAATCGAAATTTTCTATTTTGTGATCAGTAATGATCTCTAGTTCTGCTTTGGTCATAAAGACCTTCCCCTTCCACAGGTCTGAGAGGTAAACTATCCTATGTTCCTCTAATTTATTAATAATTTCATTCTTTATGCCAGAGGATAGGGATTCTCAAATAAAATGCCAAAATTTTGAAAGTGGGAATTTCTAAAAGAAGATAATTTCAAAATTCTCCAAAAAAGGTTTGTTTTTGCTCATGCATGGGCAAGGAACAGTGCTAGGGCAGGTACAGACTCAGGCAGATAGGCAATGAGAGCACAGGAAACAGCTCATGCTGAGAGACCAGAAAGGGGTGGGGTGTGGTCTTGTCTGACTGAAAATCTGTGTGGAGAACTCTACCACAGTGTCAGCTACTCTGCCCTGTCAGCAGGCCAGGAGATCAGCAGAGAAACTATAAACACAAAGGGCAAAGACTATAATCCCAAAATGGTATAGTGTCTTGTGGCCTAGCTACAACCACCCAGCATAGGGAGGGACTCAATAACATCTCAGCATGCAACCACTAATCCCAGTGCAGCTGCTATCTTCCCCTGCCACTTCACTGCCACTTTCTATTGTCTGTTGGGGAAGTTCGGTAATCCCACATTGCCCCAAAAGCAGACTGCAGCTTTTTGTTGTTGTTGTTGCTAAAATGAATAAAAAGGCAAAGCAGGCTGGAACTATAGATAGCTTCTATACTGAAAGAGAGCAGATTTCAAACCCTGAGGAGAATAAAAACAGTTTGTTTCTAAAGGAAAACCCAAAGGTAGATATGATCTGGTCCCTACCACTTAAGGATTTCATAGAAAAAATTAAAAAGGCTCTTAATACAGAGCCAGAAGAAAAATGGGGAAAGGAAACGGAAGCTTTGCAAGTGTCTGGATAAGGCATGTAACTCATTAAAAGATAGAGTGGAAAAAGAAAGCAACTCCCTGAAAAACAGAATCTGTGAATTAGAGAAAGAAAATAACTCCTTAAAAAATAAAATTGGCAAAATAGAAAAAAAAAAATTCCATAGAACAAAACAACTCATTTAAAAACTCTACTGGACAATTACAAAAAAATTTCAAAAGTAAATGAAGAAAATAATTCATTAAAAATCAGAATTGAATGGAAATGAATGATTTGAGGAGACACCAAGAATCAGTCAAGCAAAACCAAAAAAACGAAAAAATAGAAAAAAAAGTTAAATTCCTATTTGGAAAAACAATAGACCTGAAAAATAGATATATGAGAAATAATCTAAGGATTATTAGACTCCCTGAAAATCATGATGAATAAAAGAGCCTAGACATTATTTTACAGGAAATCATCAAAGCGAACTGCCCAGATGTCATAGAATCAGAAGGTAAAATAGTCATTGAAATAATCATCAATCACCTACTGAAAGACATCCCAAAATTAAAACTCCAAGAAATATTGTGACTAAATTCCAGAACTATCAGACCAAGGGAAAAAATATTGCAAGCAGCCAGAAAACAAAAACTAAAACAATTCAAATACTGAGGAGCCACAATAAGGATTACTCAGGATCTACCAGAATCCACATTAAATGGTCTAAGGACCTGGAATCTGATATTCCAAAAGGCAAAGAAACTTGGTATGAATCAAGAATAATTAACCCAGCAAAACTGAGCATTTTCTTCTAGGGAAGAAGATGGACATATTCCATTTATCTCTGATGAAAAAAAAACAGAACTAACTCAGAAGTTTGACCTCCAAATATAGGCCTCAAGAGAAGCATAAAAAGGTAAAAAGAACTCTTGAGAACTGTATTTATGTTAGGGGTATACATAAAAAGTACATGTATAATTTGATTTTACTGTTATAATATATTAAAAAAATCTAGAGGTAGAAAGGAAATTGTACCAGAAAAAGGGGAAAGTGGAGGTACTACATCTCACAAAGAGGCAAAGGAAACCTACTATATCTGGGGGAAAGAAGGGAGGGGGATGGACATAGTGTGAATCTTACTCTCATCAGAATTGGATCAAAGAGAACATATTAGACATATTTGGTTTACAGAGAAACTTCTCCCGTCTCATTGAAAAGTGAGAGGGGAAAAGCAAAAAGGGAAGGGATAAGCTAAATAGAAGGGAATACTGTAATTGTAAGAGAAAGGTTTAAGAAAAGGGAAGGGGGTCTAAGGGAGGAGGGAGGTATCTTAAAGAGGGAGAGCTGTGTGAAGCAAGTGGTACTCATAAGTTTAATACTGGGGAAGATAATAAGAGGGAAAGGAAAGAAAAGAAAAAAGCGTATTCTGGGGATAACAACATGGCAGGAAATTCAGAATTAGTAGTTTTAACTGTAAATGTGAATGAGGTAAACTCCACTATAAAGCAGAAATAAATAGCAGCCTGGATTAAAAGCCAGAATCCTACAATATGTTGTTTAGAGGAAACACACTTAAAGCAGGGTGATACATATAGAGTAAAACAAAAAGGCTGGAGCAGAATCTACTATGCTTCAAGTGAAGTCAAAAAAGAAGGGGTAGCCATCCTAATCTCAGATCAAGAAAAAGCAAACATTGATCTAATTAAAAGAGATAAGGAAGGGCATTATATCTTGCTAAAGGGTAGCACAGATAATGAAGCTATAATGTCCAGACTAGCTTCCTGAAGGGCCTCAGGATCAGCTAGAGTCAGGATAAATCAAAGTCCTTGGTCTTTAGGGGGAGAAGTAAATGAGGCACACAAGCTTCCACATGTCTTGCCAAAGATGTGTTCTGGATTCTGGAGTGTGGTATCTCCAGCCTCTGTCCTCCTCATCCTGCCACCAAGTCCTCTGACTTCTCTACCTCAGCCCTACAATTCTTCCTTTGATTACCTCAGTACCACTCATTCAGTAGGCATCAATCATGAGGAGAACCATCATTTAAAGATATACTAATAGAGCCATTATCTTACATTGAATAGGTAATTAGCCTTAAGTGCTCTCTTGTCTGATTCAAGCACACCGTTTTTAGAGTTTCAGCCCTTTACATGAAGCAATATCAATATTAAACAAATATGCATCAAGTGGCATAGCATCTAAATTCCTAAAGGAGAAGTTAAGAGAGTTGCAAGAAGAAATGGACAACAAAACTATAATAGGTAGTAGGAGATCTCAACCTTGCACTATCAGAACTAGATAAATCAAACCACAAAATAAATAATAAAGAAGTAAATAGAATACTAGAAAAGTTAGGTATAATGGATCTTTGGAGAAAACTAAATGGAGACAGTTCTTCTCAGCAGTTCATAGAACCTATGCAAAAACTGACCATATATTAGGATATAAAGACCTCAAATTCAAATGCAGAAAGGCAGAAAGAGTAAATGCATCCTTTTCAGATCACAATGCAATAAAAACTACATTCAACAAAAAGCTAGGGGAAAATAGACCAAAAGGTAATTGGAAACTAAATAATCTCATCCTAAGAATGAATGGGTGAAACAGCAAATAATAGACACAATTAATAATTTCACTTAAGAAAATGACAATAATGAGACGACATACCAAAATGTGTGGGATGCAACCAAAGCAGTAATAAGGGGAAATTTTATATCTCTTGAGGCCTACTTGAATAAAATAGGGAAAGAGAAAATCAATGAATTAGGCTTGCAACTAAAAAAACTAGAAAAAGAGCAAATGAAACCCCCCCCCAATCAAACACTAAATTAGAAATTCTAAAAATAAAAGGAGATATTAATAAAATTGAAAATAAAAACAACTATTGAATTAAGAAATAAAACTAAGAGTTAATTTTAAGAAAAAAACCAACAAAAATAAACAAATACTTGGTAAATTTGAGTAGAAAGGAAGGAGGAAAATCAAATTGTTAGTCTTAAAAACAAAAAGGAAGAACTCGCCACTAATAAAGAGGAAATTAGAGCAATAATTAGGAGTTACTTTGCCCAACTTTATACCAATAAATTTGATAATTGAAGTGAAATGGATGAAGAACTTCAAAAATATGTTGCTCAGATTAAGAGAGGAAGAAGTAAGTTGGTTACATAGTCCCATTTAAAAAAAAAATAATTATAACTTTTTATTGACAGAACCCATGCCAGGATAGTTTTTTACAACATTGTCCCTTGCACTCACTTCTGTTCCGATTTTTCCTCTCCTTCCCTCCACTCCCTCCCCCAGATGGCAAACAGTCCTATACATGTTAAATATGTCATAGTATATCCTAGATACAATATATGTGTGCAGAACCGAACAGTTCTCTTGTTGCACAGGAAGAATTGGATTCAGAAGGTAAAAAATAATCCGGAAAGAAAAACAAAAATGCAAACAGTTTACATTCATTTCCCAGTGTTCTTTCTTTGGGTGTAGCTGCTTCTGTCTATCATTGATCAATTGAAACTGAGTTAGATCTTCTCTTTGTCAAAGAAATCCATGTCCATCAGAAGACATCCTCATACAGTATCGTAGTTGAAGTATATAATGATCTCTTGGTTCTGCTAATTTCACTTAGCATCAATTCATGTAAGTCTCTCCAAGTCTCTCTGTATTCATCCTGCTAGTCTTTTCTTGCAGAACAGTCTGTAGAGGAAGCTTGGTAACAGCACCCATCCCAAAAAAGAAAGCAGATTCCTTTTGGTTTTTTTTTTCTTTTTTTCTTTGCTAGTTTGTCTTTGATTCTTCTCTGACAAAATGAGCAAAAAATTTAAACTGACTCAGAATTTAGACAAATCAAACCATAAAACAAATAAGATAGAAATTAAAGAGGTAAATAGAATATTAGAAAAATTAGAGATTATAGATCTTTAGAGAAAACTGAATGGATACAGAAAGGAATATACTTTCTTCTCAGCAGTTCATGGAACCTATACAAAAATTGACCATATATTAGCACCTAAAGACCTCAAAATTAAATGCAGGAAGGCAGAAATAGTAAATGCTTTCTTTTCAGATCATGATGCAATAAAAACTACATTCAACAAAAAGTTAAGGGTAAATAGACCAAAAAGTAATTGGAAACTAAATAATCTCATCTTAAAGAATGATTGGGTGAAACAGCAAATTATAGACACAATTAATAATTTCATACAAGATAATGACAACGATGAGATATCACACCAATAAGTGGGATGCAGTCAAAGCAGTAATAAGGAGAAATTTTATATCCTTAGAGGCTTACTTGCATAAAATAGAGAAAGACAAGATCAATGAATTGGGCTTGCAACTAAAAAAGCTAGAAAAAGACCAAATTTAAAACCCCCAATCAAATACTAAATTTGAAATTCTAAAATTAAAAGGAGAAATTAATAATATTGAAAGTAAAAAAAAGCTATTATACTAATAAATAAAACTAAGAGTTGGTTTTATGAAAAAACCAATAAAATAGATAAGCCTTTGGTAAATCTGATTAAACAAAGGAGGGAGGAAAATCAAATTAGTAGTCTTAAACATGAAAAGGGAGAATTTTCCACCAATGAAGAGAAAATTAGAGAAATAATAAGGAGTTACTTTGCCCAACTTTATGCCAATAAATTTGATAACCTAAGTGAAATGGATGACTACCTCCAAAAATATAGGCTTCCCAGATTAACAGAGGAGGAAGTAAATTGCTTGAATAGTCCCATTTCAGAAAAAGAAATAGAGCAAGCTATTGATCAACTCCCTAAAAAAAAAATCCCCTGGACCAGATGGATTTACATGTGAATTCTACAAAACATTTAAAGAACAATTAGCCCCAATGCTATACAAACTATTTCATAAAATAGGGAATGAAGGAGCCCTCCCAAATTCCTTTTATGACACAGACATGGTACTGATACCTAAATCAGGTAGGTTGAAAACAGAGAAAGAAAATTATAGCCCACTCTCGCTAATGAATATTGATGCTAAAATCTTAAATAAGATATTAGCAAAAAGACTACAGAAAATCATCCCCAGGATAATACACCATGACCAAGGAGGATTTATACCAGGAATGCAGGGCTAGTTCAATATAAGGAAAACTATCAGTATAATTGGCCACATTAATACAAAATTAACAAATAATATATGATCTTCTGAATAGATGCAGAAAAATCATTTGATAAAATCCAACATCCATTCCTATTAAAAAACACTTGAGAGTATAGGAGTAAGTGGACTTTTCCTTAAAATAATCAGTAGCATCTATTTAAAACCAGCAGTAAGCATCATATGTAATGGGGACAAACTGCAACCATTCCCAATAAGATCAGGAGTGAAACAAGGCTGCCCACTATCACTGTTACTATTTAATATTGTATTAGAAATTCTAGCTTTGGCAATAAGAGTTCAGAAAGAGATTAAAGGAATTAGAGTAGGCAATGAGGAAACCAAATTATCACTTTGCTGATGATATGATGGTATACTTAGAGAACCCCAGAGATTCTACTAAAAAGTTATTAGAAATAATCCACAACTTTAGCAAAGTTGCTGGTTATAAAATAAACCCACATAAGTCATCAGCATTCTTATATATCACTAACAAAATCCAACAGTCAGAGTTACAAAGAGAAATTCCATTTAAAGTAACTACTGATAGTATAAAATACTTAGGAATCTATCTGCCAAGGGAAAATCAGAAACTTTATGAGCAAAACTACAAAACACTTTTCACACAAATTAAGTCTGATCTAACCAATTGGAAAAATATTAAATGCTCTTGGATAGGGCGAGCAAATATAATAAAGATGACAATACCTAAAGTAATCTATTTATTTAACGCTATACCAATCAGACTCCCAAAAAACTATTTTAATGACCTAGAAAAAATAACAACAAAATTCATATGGAAAAACAAAAGATCAAGAATTTCAAGGGAATTAATGAAAAAAAAATCAAATGAAGGTGGCCTAGCTGTACCAGATTTAAAATTATATTATAAAGCAGCAGTTAGCAAAACCATTTGGTATTGGCTAAGAAATAGACTAGTTGATCAATGTAATAGGTTAGGTTCAGAGGACAAAACAGCCAATAACTTTAATAATCTAGTGTTTGACAAACCCAAAGACCCCAGTTTTTAGGATAAGAACTCACTCTTTAACAAAAAATGCTGGGAAAATTGCAAATTAGTATGCAGAAACTAGGCATTGACCCACACCTAACTCCGTACACTAAGATAAGGTCAAAGTAGGTTCATGACCTAGGCATAAAGAATGAGATTATAAATACATTGGAAGAGTATAGGATAGTTTACCTCTCAGATCTGTGGAAGAGGAAGGAATTTATGATCAAAAAAGAACTAAAGATCATTATTGATCACAAAATAGAAAATTTTGATTATATCAAATTGAAGTTTTTGTGCAAACAAAACTAATGCAGACAAGATTAGAAGGGAAGCAATGAACTAGGAAAACATTTTTATACTCAAAGGTTCTGATAAAGGCCTCATTTTTAAAATATATAGAGAATTGACTCTCATTTATGAGAAATCAAGCCATTCTCCAAATGATAAAAGTCAAAGGATATGAGCAGACTATCCTCAGACAAAGAAATTGAAACTATTTCTAGACATATGAAAAGATGCTCCAAGTCATTATTAATCAGAGAAATGCAAATTAAGACAACTCTGAGATACCACTACACATCTGTCAGATTGGCTAGAATGACAGGGAAAGATAATTCAGAATATTGGAGGGGACTTGGGAAAACAGGGACACTGATATATTGTTGGTGGAATTGTGAATAGATTCAGCCATTCTGGAGAGCAATTTGGAACTATGATTAAAAAGTTATCAAACTGTGCATACCCTTTGATCCAGCAGTGTTTTTACTGGGCTTATATCCCAAAGAAATCTTAAAGAAGGGAAAGGGACCAGTATGTGCAAGAATGTCTGTGGCAGGTCTCTTTGGAGTGGCCAGAAACTGGAAATTGAGTGAATGCCCATCAATTGGAGAATGACTGAATAAATTGTGGTATATGAATATTATGGAATATTATTGTTCGGTAAGAAATGACCAGCAGGATGATTTCAGAAAGGCCTGAAGAGACTTACATGAACTGATGCTGAGTGAAATGAGCAGGACTAGGAGATCATTATATACTCCAACAGCAATACTATTTGAGGGTCAATTCTTTTTTTTTTTCACTTTGACATCTTCAGGATGTCTTATTATTTTTTTTTATTTAATAGCCTTTCATTTACAGGTTATATGTATGGGTAACTTTACAGCATTAACAATTGCCAAACCTCTTGTTCCAATTTTTTACCTCTTACCTCCCCACCCCCTCCCCCAGATGGCAGGATGACAAGTAGATGTTAAATATATTAAAATATAAATTAGATACACAATAAGTATACATGACCAAACCGTTATTTTACTGTACAAAAAGAATCAGACTCTGAAATATTGTACAATTAGCTTGTGAAGGAAATCAGAAATGCAGGTGGGCATAAATATAGGGATTGGGAATCCAATGTAATAGTTTTTAGTCATCTCCCAGAGTTCTTTCTCTGGGCGTAGCTGGTTCAGTTCATTACTGCTCCATTGGAAATGATTTGGTTGATCTCATTGCTGAGGATGGCCAGGTCCATCAGAACTGGTCATCATATAATATTGTTGCTGAAGTATATAATGATCTCCTGGTCCTGCTCATTTCACTCAGCATCAGTTCGTGTAAGTCTCTCCAGGCCTTTCTGAAATCATCCTGTTGGTCATTTCTTACAGAACAATAATATTCCATAATTTTCATATACCACAATTTATTCAGCCATTCTCCAACTGATGGGCATCCACTCAGTTTCCAGTTTCTAGCCACTACAAAGAAGGTTGCCACAAACATTCGCGCACATACAGGTCCCTTTCCCTTCTTTAGTATCTCTTTGGGATATAAGCCAGTAGTACACTGCTGGATCAAAGGGTATAAGTTTGATAACTTTTGAGCATAGTTCCAAACTACTCTCCAGAATGGTTGGATTCGTTCACAAGTCCACCAACAATGCATCAATGTCCCAGTTTTCCGCATCCTCCAACAATCATCCATTATTTTTCCTGTCATCTAGCCAATCTGACAGGTGTGTAGTGATCTTAGAGTTGTCTTAATTTGCATTTCTGATTAATAATGACTTGGAGCATCTTTTCATATGACTAGAAATAGTTTCAATTTCTTCATCTGAGAATTGTCTGTTCATATCCTTTGACCATTTTTCAATTGGAGAATGGCTTGATTTTTTATAAATTAGAGTTAATTCCCTATATATTTTGGAAATGAGACCTTTATCAGAACCTTTGAGTGTAAAAATATTTTCCCAGTTTATTGCTTCCCTTCTAATCTTGTCTGCATTAGTTTTGTTTGTACAAAAACTTTTCAGTTTGGTATAGTTGAAATTTTCTATTTTGTGATCAGTAATGGTTTCTAGTTCTTCTTTGGTCATAAATTCCTTCCCCTTCCAGAGGTCTGAGAGGTTCCTGTGTTCCTCTAATTTATTAATAATTTCATTCTTTATGCCTAGGTCATGAACCCATTTTGACCTTATCTTGGTGTACGGTGTTAAGTGTGGATCAATGCCTAGTTTCTGCCATATTAGTTTCCAATTTTCCCAGCAATTTTTATGACTGTCAATTCTGATGAACGTGACCATCTCCAGCAATGAGATGACCAAAATCAGTTCCAATAGAGCAGTAATGAATTGAACCAGCTACACCCAGCAAAAGAACTCTGGGAGGTGACTATGAACCATTACATAGAATTCCCAATCCCTATAGTTTTGTTTGCCTGAATTTTTTATTTCCTTCACAGGCTAATAGTACACTATTTCAAAGTCCGATTCTTTTTGTACAGCAAAATAACAGTTAGGACATGTATACTTATATTGTATTTAATTTATACTTTAACATATTTAACATGTATTGGTCAACTTGCCATCGCGGGGAGGCAATGGGGGAAAGGAGGGGAAAATTGGAATAAAAGGTTTGGCAATTGTCAATGCTGTAAAATTACTCATGCATATATACCTTTTAAATAAAAAGCTATAATAAAAAAATATTCCTTACTCAAAAAAAGGAACTGTTTAGAAAGCTTTAATTCCACTAGAAGTATACAGAGACTGAAGAAGGAATAAATAATTACAAGGACCATGAATCAAAGCATAGAAGTCTAGAATAGATAGAAAGGGAAGGTAAATAATTAAGAGAAAGAGGGAACTATTCATGTTCAAATGTTGGTCTATCAATCGATCTATCATCTATCTATAGCACACACACATATTAGAATAAAACATATTAAACAAACTAAGAGGAAGGTAGGTTTAACTAGACTAATTAAATAAGAGAAAAGATGAAAAAATTAAGTAATTGAAAGAAAACAAAGAGAGAAAAATAAATAAGTTAAACAAACCTGCAAAACTAGAGAAATAGGTGACATATGAGAGATGGCTTGTAGGTGAAAGGGAAATACCTGAGAAATTAGGGTTAGCTGAAAGTAGATTAAGCTAAAATAGCTGAAGATATGAAGAACTGTCTTTATAGAGGAAGACAAAAAAATAACATTTAATTCAACAAATTTCAATAGAAGAGAGAAATAAGGACATATAAAGTACCTCATAGCTAAAAATTTGAATGGAATAAGCAATCCAATAAAATGGAAAAGACTAAAAGATTGAATAAGAAAACAAAATTCCCGATATATTGCTTATACAAAACTCATTTTAGACAGAAAGATATACGCAGAATAAACATGAATGGGTAGAAAAAAGTTACTATGATAACAAATGAAAGTACACAAGTTGAAATCATATCAGACAAAGCAAAAACAAATGTTCAAAACATAAAAAGCAAAAACAAAAGAAATAGTTTTTTTAAGAAATCATAGGCAGTAAAACAAAATCAATATTAAATTTGTATGTTCCAGGGACCTAAACATCTTAATTTATAAAATAAACATTAATAAAATTAGAAGAAGCCACAAATAATTACATACTAGAGACAAGATTTCAATGTCCCTCTCTTAGATTGTGATAAATCTAACAGAAAGATAAAATGTGATGATACATATTTGAACAGATTACTTAACTATCTAGAGCTAAAGGACTTATGGTATCTCTCTAAATAAAACTGTTTAAAAGCATACATATCTTTCAGCTCCATATGGAACAAAATTGATCATCTATTATTATTAGAAATATTGGAAAAAAATGTAAAAACGCAGAAATAGTAAGTATGTCATCTATAGACCAGTATCTAGTAAAATATTATTCAATTCAGTGAGCTCAAGCAGAATTAATAGAACTAAATACATAATAATGCTATTCTAAACAGAGAAAGTCAAAGAACAAATCATAGAAACAAAAATTATCATTTTAAAGACAAATTAAAAAGAGAGAAGCAAATTTATGGGATACAAAAAAGCCATTTTCTGGGAAATAATCACATGTCTAAAATATACTTAATAAACTTAAAAATACAGCCACCAAAATACTTAAAATAAACTCAGAAGAGGAGATAAGGGAAAATTAGAGGAGAAAGACATAAATTGAAAACAAAAGCTATGGAATTTGTAAATAAAACTCAAATCTGGTTTTTTAAAGACTAACAAAATTAATAAATCTTTGACCATCCTGATTTTTTAAGAATGAAGTTAGCAAAAAAGAGGATATTTCTGTCAACCAAATAGTAAAGAGAAATAAAAACAAATTCTGAAGAAATAAGGCCAAATATTAAAACCTACCATGGTTATATACTACAAAATTTGAGAAAACACATGTAAAAATAGAGCTTTATCTTAGAATAAAAATAAAAAATAAAATATCTTAGAATACCAAATAAAGATCTTAAATCACTCTCTTTCAACTCTATTACAACTTTAATCACTCTATTACAACTAGTTGTAAAACAACTGCCAAATATGGGAGAATTTTGTCAATTTTTTCAAGAACAATTAGTGTCAAAAATATACAAATCTTTTCAAAAGATGAGAAAGAAGATACTCTGCTAAATTTCCTTTGTTTGGCAAATATACTCCAATAACTATACCAGAAGGGAAATATAAAACAAAGAGAGAGGTCATTATCATTAATTAATATTGGTTCAAAAATTTTAAATAAAGTTCAATTAAATCACAATGATTACTCCAAGTAAGTATGTATTCATCATGATAAAATTATGCAATAAATTCAAGAATGATTCAACACCAATAAAATAATCAACAATCAAATTAATACATAAAATATACAATACTACTTAATTATCTCAATGGATGTGAACAAAGCCTAAACTGCAACATTAATGCCTGCTGGAAAAAAAAAAAACTCTACAGAGTAGAGGCAAAGAAGGACTTTTTGATGTCATAAAAATTATAAAGTATCATATGCAATGGGTTTATACTAGCAGGTTTCTCAGTTAATATAACAATAAAGCAAGGACATATTCTCTCCCCCTTCTGATATGTAATAATTCTGGGAAGGGGTAGTAGCAATAAGAAAAGAGAAAGACATTTGAAGGCATAAAGTTAGATAGATAGCAGACATATCTCTCTATATTTGCTAATTTGTGATATTTTATTTAGAAAATCCTAGGAAGTCAGCAAAGTTATAAACTGGTATTGTTGATATCTTCAGAAAAATTGAAGAATACAAAATAAACTTTCAAAAATCAAGAACATTTATATATAATAACAAAATTCAAGAGGCAAGAATAAAGGAATTCCATTTCAAATTACTACAAAATACATAAAACATCTAGGGATCAAGTTACCAAAGCAAACAGCATAATTATAAATATATAGTTACAAAGTATTCCATAAAGAAATAAAGAACAATTTAAAAAGTTCCATGAATATTCAGAATTCGTGGCTGGGTCATTCCAACTTAATAAAATGACAATACTATCCAAGGGAATTTACAATGTTAATATTCCACCAATCAAATCATCAAAGTAATTCTTTATAGAATTTGATAAAACATTAACAGAATTAATTTGAAAAAAGTGATCTGGAATATCAAGAGAAATAAGGATAAAAGGAGAATAAGCAGCACTTCTATAACCTCAAGCAATTTTATGTAACAACAATCATTAAAACCTCTTTGTATTGTTTAATAATAGAGAAAGACATAAATGAAATAGACAAAAGACAATTAGAACTTAATATTTCAGTTTTCAATAAACCAGAAACATAAATGATGTAGGAAAGAAATCTTTATTTGACTGGGAAAAAAAGCTCTGGAAAACAAGAAAGCAATTAGACAGAAATTAAATTTAGACCAATGTCTTACACATATTCTATAATATGTTCTAAATGATTTTGTAATTTTAATGTCAAAGACTTTATTTTTAGAAAAAGAAGTGGATCATATACCTTTCATAGTTATTAGTGATATAAAAGATAATATTTTTTAAGAAGCTGATCATATACCTTTCATAGCTATTAGTAGGAGATTTTATGCTTAATCAAAGGCATCACAAAAGATGCAATCACAAAAGATAAAATCATTAACTTTGATTATATGAAAATAAATTTTCTTCATATTCAAAATTAATGTATCTAGGATAAGAAGTAAGCAATCAAATGGAGAAAAATCTACATATCAAATATTTCTGACAAGAGTTTGGCAACTTAGATATAAAAACTACACATATACATACTTGCTCATACACACATTTACACCACATGTTTTTGCAATATATATTTAAAATTAATTTTGTTACTGTTTTATTGTATTCTATAAAGAATCACTTTGATGATTTGATTAGTGGAACATTAAAATTATCAACTCCCTTTGGTAATATTGTTGTTTTTATTATGTTGGAGTGACTTAGTCATGAATATAGTGTATGTTATATATACATATATTAACACATATAATAATATATTTCATATCATACGCATACATACATATTCATACTGAAAAATATTACCCTATATATGCTGTCAATAAATGTAAACTGAAAATTCTCAACAGAATTATGAATTGTTAATAACTATTTCAAAGCATGTTCTATAACATTAATAGAAAAAAATGAAAACCAAAAGTTTCACCTCTACATATTGGAAATGATGAAATAAGATGGAAATATTCAGTATTGGAAAGGATATGGGGAGGCAGGCACAATAGTGTGTTGTTGATTAAGCTATGAATTAGTATAAATATTTTGGAAAGGGATTTAGAATTGTGCAAATAAAATTACTAAAATGTCTATATCTTTTGACACAGGGGATTCTACTACTAGTTATATTGTAAGGAGACCATTGATTAAAAAGACAATCTTCATATACACCAAGACATTTATAGTAGCATTTTTCATGATAGTCAAGAATTGAGAATAAAATATGTCCATCAACTGGAGTAATGGTCAAATAATTTGTGGTACTTGAATGTAATAGGTTATTACTGTTTTGTAAGAAAAGTTGCTTTGTTACACACCTCCTACAAATCTATTTTACAACTAGTGTGCTCTAGGCACTTGGCATAGTGTGTGGTAGTCAAATACAAGGGAATAAGGACCCTGGTTATAGATTCAAAGCAAAGAAGAATGCTAATGGCTCTGACTGCAAGACAGAGGGGTCTTTTTTGGATAAAAATTAGAATGCAGACCAGGAGAGCAGTGACCAAACCTTCTTAGGATCATATTACATTGGAAGCATCAAAAACTTTCAGACCTCTGGAATTAGCAGAATTATCAAAATGGAAAAAAGAATGCAAAATCTCATTCATAAAAATTATTCCTTAAAAATTAGAATTTGGCAAGTAAAAACCAATGACTTTGTGAAACATCAAGAAACAATAAAACAAAGAAAAAATACAAAAATATGAAATATTTAGTTGAAAAAGTTGACTTGGAACAAAGATTGAGGGGAAATAATTGAAGATTCATTTGACTGCTTAAAAACCATGATGAAATAAAGAGCTAGATATCACATTTCAAGATATTTTAAAGGAAAACTTTCCTGATAGATCCAGAAGGTAAAATTATGACTAAATCCATGGATTATCTCCTAAAAGAGATCTGAAAATGTAAACTCCCAAGAATAATAGAGACAAATTCTAGAGTTCTCAGGATAAAGAAAAAATACTTTGTAGTCAGAAGGAAATCATTCAACCATGAAACCACTGTCAAAAGAATACAAGATTTAGCAGCTATCACACTAAAGGAATAGAGAGTTTAGACTATATCCTGGAAGGCAAAAAAAGGGTAAGATTACAGCCAAGAATATTGTTCTTGTCAGTTCTCCATTTTCAAAGAGGACCAAAGACATCATGGGATAATGTCATGACTTCTGTGTGAACTGAATTTAAGTCAGAGTTGGATAAAGTTGCATAAGGCCTCACTCTCTCTTCCAGAATCATCAAATTCCAATAGCAAGGACAAAAGCCCAGATAACCTCGGTTATGGCCTGAGATGCAATGGATAACCTTGACAAACTCTAAGCACCAGAGCTGAATAGAAAATTTGATGTTCCAAGTGGAAGATTCAATAGAAACATCAGAAGTAAACATGAATAAAAGATTCAATAAATCTAAAATGTTTTATTTCTATATAGGAAGATACTCTTAAGAACGTTATAATTATCAAGGATGTTAAAAGGAGTTTATGTAGATAGAAGACATGGGTGTAAGTTGATTATCTTGGAATGATTTTCCCCCAACATGTAGGGATGAGAAAGTAAGATGCACTTGGAGAAAGGGGTAGGGAGAGGTAGAATGAGGAAAATTTTCTCAAAAAAAAGAGGCACATAAGGAAGAGCTTTTACAATGGAGAAAAAAAATGGGGTGGAAGGCAATGCACAAAAATATTTATAACATCTTTTGTGTGTGTGTGTGGTGGTGAAGAACTAAAGATTGAGAAGATGTTCATCAGTTGGAGAATGGCTGAACTAGTTGTGGTATAAGATTTTAATTAAGTGCCATTGTGCTATAAAAACATTTTGGGGGGAGATTCTAGTCTGGTCTTATTAAAAGTAATGAGCTTGAGAACTGAGTGAGGCTGCAATGGCAGAGGAAGGGGATGAAGAAGAATTAAATAGGGCTAATTCTAAGAGGTGGAGTTGGGTTGTTCATTAGTGAGATAATGGAGGAGAGGAATATGGAAAAATGGCGGGGGGGGGAATCAAGGCAGGATGGGGTTTGGACTCAAAATGGGTGTTGTCATGCAGAAAGTAGGCAAGTAAGGGCTCAAAAAAGAGCTTCCTGGGAAGTTAGAGTGGCCATCAGGACCCATTTCAGTTGTTAGTAAGTTACAAAACAGCACTATATTCCAGGAGCCAAAAATAAGGGAGTGACATCAGAAAGGGTGGTTTTAGCAAAATATAGTATGAATTATATGAGCATGCAGAATAAATTGAAATCTGGGAGATCATTGTGCAAGGTAACAGCAATGTTATTATGAGAATCAAATGTAATGATGATCAACTATGAAAGATTTGAGTACTCTGATCAATTCATTGATCCAAGACAATTCCAAAGAATTCATGATGAAAAAATGCTACCCACCTCAATAGGGAAAACTGATGAACTCAGTGCAAATTTAAGTATAATTTCTCATTACAATTTTTTTGCTTATTTTGAAATTTGGATAATAAGGAATTATGTTTTGCATAATGTCACATGTATGACTGATATATTACTTACATTTCTCAGTTGGTGTGGGAGAGAGTGGTGAGAGAATTTGGAATATAAAACTTCAAAAAGAAAAGATTATTATAAATAAACAAATTGAAAATTAAAAAATAATAAAAATTCACAAAATATACATTTGGAAATGAAATCAGATAGGGAGAAACCATAGTTTTGTTTAGCAAATTCATTTTATAGGTGGAAGTTGGAGAGTTAAGAGAAAATTCCTAGAAGAAACCTGATAATGAAAAATCACTTTGTTCCCACAGAGTTGCCACAGACCCTCTCTCCTCCATTTGGTCCTCCATTGTGTCCCTGACTGAGAGGTCCAGAAGCCTCCAGCATTGCTTCTGATTCAAAGATCCCACCTCACTGATGCTGGGGTCCAGGCCGGAGTTTGGTACCTTGGGCCAGGCCCACACTGGTGTGGTCTATGCTGGGATTACACACGGGGTCACACTCTGGTTCCACACATCTTTTCTGCTGCTCTTCCAGGTGGTCTGCGTATTTCTGGTTTGAGAAGTCTGGAAGCCACCAGCACAATGGCTGATTCAGAGATCAGGCTGGGTCTGGATGTAGATCCAGGGCTGGGGCTGGGGCCAGGATATATTGGTGCAGCCTTTACTGGAACTGAATGCTGGACTCCCTTTCTGGTGTCACAGATCTTTTCTGCTGAGCTTCTAAGTTGCCTTCAGCTATGAAATGTTCTGCTCCATCTTTTGGGGTATTATAATGCTCTAAAATCTGTTTAGTCAGTATTTTAAAGAATTTGGAGCAGTTTGGGGCAGAGGTTGGGTAAGTTCTTTACTCTGCCATCTTGGTTCTGCCTTCCATTCCTTGGAAATATGCAAAATTATCATGTAAATTCCTTTTTTTTTCTTCTCTCCCTACCAGAGATAGCCACCATTAGACACAAATAGGTGTGTGTATATATGTCCACATACACTCACATAAATGTATGTGTATATGTAAAATTATTCTATACATATCTCTGTTTATGTTGTTAATAGAAAAGCATTAATGACTAAAAGTTCACTAAATATCTGAAAGGAAAAGGATAGAATATGAACAATGAAGGCATCCTGGAACCTCACAGGCTTGCCCAGAGTTATCATATTTATGTGCACTTGTGTATCTTGACAAAACATAAATAGTTAGATGATATAGCAGAAAGAAGTGTCCTGAAGTCCAGGACACTTGAGTTTAAAATAAGCTTTATTTACTATTAATGTGACCCTGGATAAGTCAATCTCTTTTTGCCTCAGTTTTCTCCTCTGTAAAATAGAGATAATAATAGCATCTACCTTTTAGGGTTGTAATAAGGATAAAAATAAAGATATTTGTAAAACTTTGCAAACTTTAAAAGACTTTGTAAATACTTTTTACTGTGTAAATGCTACTATCATTATTTTGAGGGCATCTGGTTGGTCCAGTGGATTCTGGAAGACATGACTTTAAACCCAGCCTCAAACACTTGCTAGCTAGGTGGTTCTGGTCAAGTCACTTAAAACTGCCTCAGTTCTTTCTCTGTAAAATAGAAAGAAATGGTAAATTACTCCAGTATTTTTGCTAAGAACATCCCAAATGGGGTCACAAAGAGTTAGAAAGGACTGAAAAGACTCAATATTATCATTATTATTGTTATTCTTTTTGCTATTATTATCATTAAAAGAAGAATTTCAGAAATATGTTTTGTCCTATTAAGCTACATGTTTACAACTATTCACACTGATGAGGTTCTGAATTACTAGGTGGGGGTTGGCAAAGAAAGCCTGAAGTATTGATGAAATTACTCCTTGAAGCAAGCAGAAAAGGACATTGATGGGGATCATCTAAACCTTATAGTCCCACCCTTTGTAGAGGATTTCATTATCCCCACCTTGCTATCTAAAGTCAAAAATCCAAATTATGTTTTATAAATCTGTCCATGGCTCATGCCATATTTGCTGAATCCATTTTGGGTTAGCCCACACAGACACCTTGCAGTGTCTTTCTCCTCACCCCTTCCTCATGCGTCATGGTATTTTTCTTTTCATCTCCTCCACACCTCCCTTCTCAGCCTCTTGCCTCATGGTGTCTATATGCTATCCCAAATCGATTTCATATTTATCATTCTTGGTGTCTATTGTATCTTTACATTTTGCCCATAACCTCTTCTCATAAGTAAAGCTGCCTTTGCCAAAGAGAATGGCCTTTATGAATTCTTCATATGAACAAATCCCAAATTTTGATGCCTATATCAATCTCATCATTTGGTGCTATGCCTCAAACATGTCAACACCAATACTATTTTGCATATTTATGAATTTCTTTTTAATGTAGTTTACTTTATAATAAAGGGATTTTTTTATTTCAAGAGGATTCCTTCTCCAGGTAGCCCTGCATTTCATTTTAATTTATACTTTGTATAACGAGATCATCTTTCCCTTAGAGAACTCAAAGTCACTTTCTTCCCAACTTGCCAGAGAAGAAGTTACTTGGGTGGGAAATCATCTTATCTCTATTTAACAGATGAAGAAATGGAAGCAGTTGGCTTGCCCCAAGATAAATGATCAGGAAAAGGCTGAAACTGGAAATTGTATCCTCCATCTGCAGTTCCTCTCGCTGCATGCAATGCTTTATTAACTCCTTAGTTCTCCAAATGATTTAGGAAAACTCTATGATTCTAGTGTAGCAAAGACAGGGAGAGTAAGAAAAAAAATTCTTCTCTATTTCTTTATGGAAAGGATGGTGGAAGCATTCACGAGAAATATTTTTACAGGGTACAATAATAATAAGGAAGTTAATAGAATAAGGAAGTTAACAGAAGACAATAAATGAAAAGAAAAAAAAAAAGAGACTTGCATTTGGGTTTCCAAGTGACTTATTGAATAAAAAGACATCTAGAAAAGCTCTGGAAAATGTCTAGATTTTAAGTGCAAGTTGATCAACAAACTTAGGGAAAAGAACACAGAAATTATACAGTTCAAATTGGTTAGAGATTGATTTAGGGGTTGGGAGACCCTCAGAGGAGATATGAGGAGAGGGATTACAAGTGATGAAACAGCCTTATGCTTTGTGCCTTTTCTAGCTCTTACTAATTTCCTATTATATATCTCCATTTTTCCTTAACTCTAGTAGGTTACCATATAGTTAATTTTAGAAGCTAAGATCTTAATGGCAGATAAAGGTTCAGCAATGACCTTGGGTGCTTTATTCTGTGAGATAAAGAAAATGACTTCATTGCATCTATGTCTGAAAAAAAAGATTCTATGCATAACACACTTTAGATGGAATCTGCCTTTTAAATATTTCCCACACCTTTATAAGTTTACACTATCAACCAAAAAATAAATTAAATCTTGATTAGTAATATATGATGACTTACTCAATATAAATGTTCTTACAATTTTAAAATTGGTTCAGGAAGCTCCTTTTGAGCTGATTCCAGCACATTTGTCGTGTCACCTGATAGTGGTCAGTTATTGTCCTTTGTGCTTAAAGGGGACTAAAATGATACCACTATGTCAACTTCAAAGTACATTATGTCCAATTGTGGCTGATCAGACAACATGAACTTCTAAAGTTCTACCATGGGTCAGGCACAAATAATCCACATGGACAATTAGAGTGGAAATATTTCTAAATTTCTGCATCTCATATTTTTTCTGAGCTACTGCAACTCTTGATCTGTATTTTAATGCTGCAATTGATTTTTTCAATTTGTCGTTCATTAAGTGTCCATTGTATGAAAGGCACTATGTTAAATACTTCTAATAATAGGATTAAAAATAACACCTAATTTTCAACCAAAAGAAACATCAGAAAATGTATATGTGTGCACAAACATACATTACATGTATGCATACATGTACATACATATATGTATGTGTCATATACTTGTATTACAATTATACATACATAGATAATGTACACATGTGCAGTAAAGTTGGATCATAGAAAAATATAATTAGAGCTGAAAAGAATCTCAAAGGTTATATGGTTCAACCCTTTCACTTTTCAGGTAGGTAAATTGAATTAGAGGCAGATTCAATAACTCCTTGCGGGACATAGTGTCTCAGTTGACAGGTCAATCCATTGCTAGAAAGGAGTAAAGTAGGTTCTGCCCTGGCTCTGCAAAGAATGTGGCTGATGCTCCTTCTATTTTCATTTGACAGAACTTTCATGGCCTTTATGAATTTCCCAGTCCCACTGACCATCTGAAAATGATTCTTTGAGAATAATCATTTGCCTATCATCAAGAAAGAGCAAACAGAGAAGGAATAGAGGCATATGTGTTCAAGAACAGATGGTAGCTGAATTAGGATAGGGGAGCTTCTGTCTCTATTCCTTAGCAACTCACAAAAGTTCTTACTTCCCTCACCCAGCAGAAAATAAAAAGTATAAAATGGTTTTGAGAGCAGCCCATGCCTTAGTATACTACCCTATTTCCATCTCCATGACTCTTGAATCATCACCTCTTTCAGCTCCTCATCCAATTTGTTATTATAGAACATCAACTTTTTCCCTCCCCAAATTATATTTGGTCAGAAAAAAACTGATTATAGTTTCTACCTATTGTACTGAAACAAGACAGGAAATATTTTGCATGATCTGTATAAACCATTAAGAAAGGCATAGGGCAGTTGGGAGGCAGAATGGACAGAGTGCTGGGCATGGAGTCAAGAAGACTCATCTTCCTAAGTTGAAAAAGGATCTCAGACATGTATTAGCTGTGTGACCCTGGGCAAGTCATTTAACCCTGCTACCTCAGTTTCTGTAACCATGAGCTAAAGAACAAAATGGCAAATAACTCTAGTATCTTTGCCAAGAAAACTGAATACAATATAATGATGACAACAAATTAATGACTAAACCCATAATGATATATATATATATATATATATATATATATATATATATATATATATATATATAAATGTAGGTTTATATGGAGAGACAGAGAGAGACAGAGACAGAGACACAGAAACACACAAAGAGAGAATAAATAGTAAGGAGATATAGCAGAGTACTATGAAATCCAAAGGAGAGAGGAAAGTTGGGGAATAAATATTTAGTTATCTCCAAAATCCAAATCCATTTTAGGTGGTTTTAGATCTAAAATCATTATGTTATGCCATTCTCATTAGGAATAAAATCATATTGTCTACATAGGTGCTTTCACACAGCAGGTGATGATCCAATTATCTGTGGTTAAGGGTATTCACTAAAAATCATATTAAGAGACAGAGCTGTCACACCAGAGGTGAGCAAAGTTTCAGTGTTGTAGCTTTCATTTCCTAACACTGCAAGGATATGGTAGTGTTGCCTGAAATGTAATGAGAGTAAAAATGCTGCTGGTTTCTGTTTTAAATAAATGGCACAAATCCTACTTTTAAACACTTATAGATTGGTGCCTACTGTGAACCCTTGATTATTCAAGGACTGATTATTAGTTTATGAATTATCCAAGAGGGTCTGTCCCCTTCTTTCTTTTTCTTTCCTGTATGCTTGCCATTTTACTCCTCTTTAACATCTTCTCCAGAGGCTAAACAGGGGAAATTAAAGGAGAGAGGACTTAAGAAAGGCAATTCCACTACTGATTTCCAACTTCAGTTTAAAAAAAATGTCCCTGGGGAAGGACACAAATGAATGACAGACATGAGGATTTTGTGTCATCTGTAGATTTTAATTATGCCGGCTACCTGGGTCACTGCTGCTATAAGAATTCCAACCTTCCCTTTTAGGATATATTATCAAGATCTGACACTTTGTGCATTCAGGCATTGAAAGCTTAATTGATCCTTGAATTTGTGTGATTCAAGCATGCATATTGACCTCCAGACATTATCAAGCATTTTGCTCACATCTAATGCAGAATGCAAACTACACTAATGGTTATCTAGTACACTCAGTTTGCCACATATACTAACGAAGCTCTGCAAATAACAGTTATTCCAGAAGAGTTAAATCTTATTTGCATTAATAAAACTGATTTTTGAAAAGTTACAAGAGGAAATAGTCACACGTATCTGGGAATGCATGAATACACAAAGTATATATAGAGTGTCACAAATGTCTAGGACATCTTGTAGATAATTTTTCCTTCTAATAAATGTTTTCCAACTTGACCATGTAAAACTAAGGCTTGACAATTGCAGTACCATTTTCATTTTGATGGAACAAATATTAAAATTCTGTATCATGGTTACCTAATATATCAGGGAAAGAATGAGAATTATGTGATGTTGAGGGTAGGTAATTCATTGTTATTTGGGAAAAGAGCTAAGTAGGCATTAAAAACCTTCAATGAGGGAAGAATAGCCAATGTTGGGAAGAAAAGCAAAGCACCAATATCACTAGATAAGTAAGTTTTGCAGATTGCTGGAAATTTAGAAGTGGAAATCTATCATTGCCTAGTAATCTATTCCATGCCTAAAGAATTGCTTCTAAAATATGTCCAGCTGTGTGAGCAAAGAAGAACTATAGAACATTATGAAAGGCAAAATGCACAACTTTGATTACATTAAATTAAAAAGTTTTTGCACAAACAAAACTGATGGAAACAAGATTAATAGGGAAGTATAGAGCTGGGAAAAAATTCTTTATAGTCAGTATTTCTCATAAAGATCTCATTTCTAAAATATATAAAGAATGGTGTCAAATTTATAAGAACAGATCATTTCTCTATTGATAAATGGTTAAAGAACATAAACAGACAATTTTCAGATGACAAAATTAAAGCCATTTATAGTTACATGAAAAATGCTTTACATTATTATTAATTAGAAAAAGGCAAATTAAAACAACTCTGGGTTACCAACTCATACTTCTCAAATTGGCTAAATAAATGGCAGGAAAAGATAATGATAAATGTTGGAGGGGATGTGGGAAAACTGGGATTCTAATGCATTTTTGGTGGAGTTGTGAAATGATCCAACCATTCTGAAAAGCAATGTGGAACTATGCCTAAAGGGCTATTAAACTGTGAATAACCTTTGAACTGGCCATGCCACTACTGGGTCTATATCCCAAGGAAATCATAAAGGAAAGAAAAAAACCATTTGTGGAAAAATGTTTGTAGCAGCTCTTTTTGTGGTAGCAAAGAATTGGAAAAGGAATGGATACCCATCAATGAGGGAATGGCTGAACCAATTGTATTACATGAAGGGTACTGGAATATTATTGTTCTATAAAAGATGATGAAGAAGCTGATTATAGAAAGACCAAGAAAGATTTACATAAACTGATGCTGAGCAAAACAAGCAGAACCAGGAATACATTGTTCACAACAGCAAGAATGTGTGATTATCAACTAAGAAAGACTTGGGTCTTCTCAGTGGTTTAGTGATCCAAAGCAATCCCAATAGACTTTGGCCAGAAAATGCCATCTGCATCCAGAAAAAGAACTAAGGAGACTGAATTTAAATCAACATGCTTTATTCACTCCTTTTTTTCTGTTTTTTTAACTCTCCCATGTTATTTTCCTTTTGCCCTCATTTTTTCTCTCCCAACATGATTCATAAAGCAATGTGGATTAAAATAAATAAACTTACTACAATTAAAAATATGTCCAACTGATTGCCTAGTCTTTGTTTGATGTCAAGTCAAGATAGCAAATATTTTTTAAGTACCTATTAGGTCCCTAGGACTAAAGCAAAACTGCTAATCCATACAAATAAATGAATAAGCAGTGGATACCCTCAGGGGGCTTAGAAACTAGTCAAGAAGACACCATGCAAACATTTATGTAGGAACAAGATTTATAGAAAATAAATTTAATATAAGCATACCAAATAAAATTAATAGTAAAGGGGATCAGGAAATGTTTCTAGTAAAAGGTGGATTTTAGGTGGTACTTGAGACAAGTCAGGGAAACCAGAAAGCAGAGTAAGAAAAAGGACAACCCCTAAAATTTTCCATAGTTTGGAGGAGATTACAAAGAAGAAATTAAGTGTAAAAATAATGGAAAGATAGGAAGGATTAAAGTTATGAAGAACTTTAAAATCAAACAGAGTATTGTATTTTTAACTCTGCACACAATTGGGCATCATGGGATTTTATTAATTATGGATGAGAGTTTCATTTTAGGAAAAGCACTTTCATAACAGAGTGGAGAATGGATTGGAGTCGAAAGAGACTTGCATTAAGGAGGCCAATCAGAAAGTTAATTCAATGGTTCAGGCATTAGGTATTGGGATTCTGAACCAAGATGGTAGGAGTATTAGAGAAAAAAAGGGGACATATTCAAGAGGTGTTATAAAGGAGGAATTGAAAGGAATTGACAACAAATGAATATAGTATGGTAAGAAAGACATTAAATAAGCAGGAACACATTGACTCCTAAGACTGACCATTCCACTTTAGTACAGATCTATTTCTAAGGAAATGTCTCCTTAGCAGCAAACTTGCCAGGTCTTAGTTTGCCAAGTCTTAGTCTACCCATCATGCTGTTTCTAATTCTGCTCCCTAGAACCAAATTTTTTGTTGTTCAATCATTTCAGTCATTCTACTCTTTGTGACTCCATTTGGAGTTTTCTTGGCAAAAATTCTAGAGTGATTTGCCATTTCCTCTGTAAGTTCATTTTCTAAATGAGGAATTTGATTCTAGATGAGTTAAATGACTTTTCCTGACTTAGGGACCAGCACTCTAACCACTATGCAATCTAGCTGCCTTAGTGACAAATAGAAAAAGTCTAGTTTCTGTTTCAGGTGATAGCACTTTTAAATACAAGAAGTTGCCACTTAATTGTCTTTACTCAGGGCTAGAGTGAATTCTTGTTCACCATGCCAATTCTCTTCTTAAAATCCTCTCTGTCTTTTAAAGTTCAACTCAAATGTTCAGCTCCTTCTGGATGCCTTTCCTGATTGCCCAAATTCATAATATTTCTCCCTAGCACCATATATAATACTTTGTTTCATCTTTATGTACTTTTCCTATATTATTATAAGAATAGTAGGTGGCTAGATGGCACTATGTATGTAGTGTTAAATTTGGAATAAGGAAGACTCCTGCCTCAGCAATTACTAGATGTGTGATGCTGGACAACTCATATAACTATCCTATGCTTTAGTCACTTTATCTGTAAAATGATGAGGTTGGATTAGATGACTTCTAAAGATTGTTCCTTCTCACTCTAAATTTATTATTTTGTGGTGACATCCATTTCCAGTCACCTGGAAGAGATGGAGTCAGCTTTCATATAAAAGCCACATTTAGTTCTACATAGAACTCTTCTTTAAAAGATTAGTCAGCTATTTTGAGCCATCTCAATTCTAATGTAGCAATACTAGAGTAAACCAATCAATCAGTCAATCAGCATTTATTAAGTTCCTATCTTATTCTGGGTATTATGCTTTTTTTCTGGTTGAGTTTCTATTAGATTTTTTTTTATTAAAATAATTTTTATTGACAGAACCCTTGCCAGGGTAATTTTTTACAACATTATCCCTTGCACTCACTTCTGTTTTGATTTTTCCCCTCCCTCCTTTCACCCCCTCCCCTAGATGGCAAGCAGTCCTATACATGTTAAATAGGTTACAGTAGATCTTGGATACAATATATGTGTGCAGAACCAAACAGTTCTGTTGTTGCTCAGGGAGAATTGGATTTAGAAGGTATAAATAACCCGGGAAGAAGAACAAAAATGTAAGCAGTTTACATTCATTTCCTAGTGTTCTTTCTTTGGGTGTAGCTGCTTCTGTCCATCCTTGATCAATTGAAACTAAGTTAGATCTTCTCTTTGTCAAAGAAATCCACTTCCATCAGAATACATCCTCATACAGTATCGTTGTTGAGGTATATAATGATCTCCTGGTTCTGCTCATTTCACTCACCATTAGTTCATGTAAGTCTCGCCAATCCTGTCTGTATTCATTCTGCTGGTCGTTTCTTACAGAACAATAATATTCCATAACATTCATATACCACAGTTTACTCAACCATTCTCCAATTGATGGGCATCCATTCATTTTCCAGCTTCAAGCCACTACAAACAGGGTTGCCACAAACATTTTGGCACATACAGGTCCCTTTCCCTTCTTTAGTATCTCTTTGGGGTATAAGCCCAGTAGAAACACTTCTGGATCAAAGGGTATGCACAGTTTGAAAACTTTTTGAGCATAGTTCCAAATTGCTTTCCAGAATGGCTGGATGTGTTCACAGTTCCACCAACAATGTATCAGTGTCCCTGTTTTCCCACATCCCCTCCAACATTCCGTGGTCTTTTGCTGTCATTCTAGCCAATCTGACAGGTGTGTAGTGGTATCTCAGAGTTGTCTTAATTTGCATTTCTCTGATTAATAGTGATTTGGAACACTCTTTCATATGAGCGGTAATAGTTTCAATTTCATCTTCTGAAAATTTGTCTGTTCATATCCTTTGACCATTTATCAATTGGAGAATGGCTTGATTTCTTATAAATTAGAGTCAATTCTCTATATATTTTGGAAATGAGTCCTTTATCAGAACCTTTGACTGTAAAAATGTTAGGTATTATGCTTGATGTAAGAGATACAAAGGGGAAAATAAACTTTGCTTGTTCTTAAAGAGATTGCATCCTATTTGGAGAATACATTTAAGTGTAAAAGATCGTTGGATTAGAATACTTCCTCATGAAGATGGGTTTTATTAAAAAGAAAATGTGTTCTGGATTCTTCCTAAAGGGCATTTATGACTAGAAACTATACCTGGCTTAGTAACCAGTCCTCTTGGGCATAGCATATTCCCAAATAGAGGATCCCCTAATGGGGACCAAGAGACCAACTTCTCACATTATTTGACAAAATAAACTACAAATGGATATATAACAGTTATAAAAGAGGAAAAAGGAAGAAGATAATTCTTTGCAACAATGAATGGTTAGAAGAATTTATGACCAAGCAAGAAACTGGGAGGATTGTGGGAAATAAG
Organism: Sarcophilus harrisii; assembly: GCF_902635505.1. Classification (NCBI taxonomy): domain Eukaryota; kingdom Metazoa; phylum Chordata; class Mammalia; order Dasyuromorphia; family Dasyuridae; genus Sarcophilus; species Sarcophilus harrisii. The sequence continues at coordinate 299,138,548 of NC_045427.1, forward strand.
ATGAATAATTTTTATTACATACAATTGAAAACTTTCTGCATAAAAAAATTCAGGTAATATTATAAAGGGAACAACTAGAGAAAACTATGTAGCGATTTTCTCTGATAAAAGTTTAATATTCGAGATATAGAAGGAATATATGTATATGTATATGTACACACATATAAGTATAAATATATACAGGTCACCTTATATAAATATCTATATATGAATAATAGATGTAAATATGGAAGTCAGTATATTTATGTATATTTGTATCAATTTATATCTACATATATGATCAAGCCATTAATATCATAAATATATAACCAAAGAATATGATGAGGCAATTTTTTATGGTAGTGAGTTTATTTATTTTTAATACACATTGCTTTATGAATCATGTTGAGAGAAAAATCAGAGCAAAACAGAAAAACCTTGGGAGAAGTAAAAAAAAAAGCAAAAAAAAAAACAGAAAGAAAAAATGAATATAGCATGTGCTGATTTACATTCAGTCTCCTTAGATTTTTTTTCTCTATGCAGATGGCATTTTCTCTCCAGGATTGCTTTGGATCACTGAACCACTGAGAAGACTCAAGCCTTTCATAGTTAATCATCACCCATTCTTACTGTTATTGTGTACAAAGTATTCCTGGTTCTGCTTGTTTTGCATCAGTTCATGTAAATCTTTCCAGGTCTTTCTATAATCAGCTTCTTCATTATTTTTTTAGAACAATAATATTCCAGTACCTTCATGTAACACAACTTGTTCAGCCATTCCCCCATTGATGGGTATCCATTCCTTTTCCAATTCTTTGCTACCACAAAAAGGACTGCTACATTTTTCCACAAATGATTTTTTCTTTCCTTTATGATTTCCTTGGATTATAGACCCAATAGTGGCATGGCCAGTTCAAAGGTTATTCACAGTTTAATAGCCCTATGGTCATAGTTACACATTTCTTTTCAGAATGGTTGGATCATTTCACAACTCCACCAAAAATGCATTAGAATCCCAGTTTTCCCACATCCCCTCCAACATTTATCATTATCTTTTCCTGCCATTTATTTAGCCAATTTGAGAAGTGTGAGTTGGTAACCCAGAGTTGTTTTAATTTGCATTTTTCTAATTAATAATAATGTAAAGCATTTTTCATGTAATTATAAATGGCTTTAATTTTGTCATCTAAAAATTGTCTGTTCATGTCCTTTAACCATTTATCAGTTGAGGAATGACTTGTGTTCTTATAAATTTGACATAGTTCTTTATATACTTCTGAAGTAAGATCTTTATGAGAAGTGCTGGTTATAAATATTTTTTCCCAGCTCTGTACTTCCTTTTTAATCTTGCTTCTGTTAGTTTGTGCAAAAACTTTTCAATTTAATGTAATCAAGGTTCTCCATTTTGCCTTTAAGAATGTTCTCTAGTTCTTCTTTGATCATAAATTCTTCCCTTCTCCAAAGATCTGAAGGTAAATTATCCCTTATTCTCCTAATTTGTTTATGATATCGTCCTTTATATCCAAACCATGTATCCATTTTGACTTTATTTTGCTATGGGGTGTGAGGTGTAAGTCTATGCAGAGTTTCTGATATATTATTTTCCAGTTTTCCAGCAATTTTTTGTCAAAGTGAGCTCTTATTCCAGAGGCTGGAGTTTGGGATTTTATCAAATACTAGATTGTTATAGGCCTTGATTATTGTGTTGTGTGCATCTAATATATTCCACTGATCCATCACTCTATTTCTGAGACAGTACCAAAAGTTTCTGGTTACTGCTGCTTTATAATATAATTGTATGATTGTTACTGCTAAGTCACCATTGTTTGTATTCTTTTTTCATTAATTCCCTTGATATGTTTGACCTTTTGTTCTTCCAAATGAATTTTATTATTTTTTTACATTCTATAAAATAATATTTTGGCAGTTTGATTGGTATGGAACTGAACAAGTAGACCACTTAAGACAGAATTGTCATTTTATTATATTAACTTGACCTAACCATGAGCAATTGATATTTTTCTAATTGTTTATATCTGACTTTATTTGTGTGAGAATTATTTTGTAATTCTGTCCATATAGTTCTTGGGTTTGTCTTGGCAATAGACCCTCCAAGTATTTTATTTTGTGTACAGTAATTTATTTATCTTTTTAATTAAAACTTTTTTTATTTACAAAGCATATGCATGGGAATTTTTTCCTATATTGACCCTTGCAAAATCTTTTGTTCCAAATTTTCCCCTCCTTCCCTCCATCTCCTTCCGTACCTGACAGGTAGTCCAATTCATGTTAAATATGTAGAAATACATGTCTACAATAATTTAAAATAGAAATTCTTTATCTCTTGCTGATGGGCTTTGTCGGTAATATATAAAAATGCTCATGATTTGTGTGGGTTTATTTTGTATCCTGCAACTTCCCTAAAGCTGTGAATTGTTTTCAGTAGGTTTTTGGATGAATTTCTAGAATTTTCTAAGTATATCATTATATCACCTGCAAAGAGTGACAGATTTATTTCTTCATTGATTATTCTAATTCCTTCAATTTCCTTTTCCTTTTCTTATTGGTAAAACCAACATTTCTAGTACAATGTTGAATAATAGTGTTGATAATGGACATCCTTGCTTCACCCTTGATTTATTGAGAATAAATCCACCTTCTCTCTATTACAAATGCTTCCTATTGGTTTTAGATGGAAACTGGTTATTATTTTAAGGAAAGTTCCCTTTGTCCCTATGGTCTTTATTGTTGTTAATACGAATAGGTGATGTATTTTGTCAAAAGATTTTTTTTCTGCATCTATTGATATTATTATTATGATTTCTATTAGTTTTGTTATTGATACAGTCAATTATAATAACAGTTTTCCTGACTCTAAACCAGCCCTGAATTCCGTACAAACTCAACTTTATCATGTCATATTATCCCACTGATAAGTTACTGTAATCTCTTTGCTAAAATTTTATTTAAACTTTTTGCATCAATATTCGTTAGGGAGATTGGTCAATAATTTTTTTTCCTCTTTTTTTGGCTGTTCTTGGTTTATGTATCAGTACCACATTTGTGTCATAAAAGGAATTTGGCAGTACTCCTTCTTTATCTATTTTTCCAAATAGTTTACATTGTATTGGAATTAATTCTTCTTTTAATGTTTCGTAGATTTCACTTGTGAATCCATCTGACCCTGGAGATTTTTTCTTAGAGACTTCATTAATTACTTGTTAAATTTCTTTTTTCTAAAATGGGATTATTTAAATAATTTATTTCCTCTTCTGCTACCCTGGACAATTAATATTTTTTGTAACCATTCATTTCATTTAGATTATCAGGCTTGCTGCCATATATTGGGCAAAATAGCTCCTAATTATTGCTTTAATTTGTTTTTTCATTGTTGGCAAGTTCATCCCTTTGATTTTTGATGTTGGTGTTTTGTTTTTTTCTTTCCTTTTCCTGATCAAATTAATGAAAGATTTATCTATTTTGTTAGTTTTTTTAATAAGACCAACTCTTAGTTTTGCTTATTCAACAATTTTCTAAGTCATTATTTTATTACTCTCTCCTTTTACTTTAAAAATTTCTAATTAAATTAAATTAAAATTAGGAGTTTTCAATTTTTTCTTTTTCTTGCTTTTTTAGTTGTATGCCTAATTCACCGATACCCTCTTTCTCTATTTTATTTATATAGCTATTTAGAGATAAACCAAATTTCTTCTAAGAAATGATTTGGCTGCTTCTTATAGGTTTTGAGGTATTGTCTCATTATTGTCATTTTCTTGGATGAAATTATGCATTGTTTCTGTGATTTGCTGTTTGACCTACTCATTCTTAAAATTAGATTACTGAATTTCCAATTTTTTAGTCTATCATTCCCTGGCTCAATTCTTGTGTAGATGTGTTGTACTCCTGAAAAAAGGTGTATTCCTTTCTGTCTCTATTCAGTTTTCTCCAGAGGACTATCATATCTAGATTTTCTAGGATCCTATTAACCGCCTTAGTTTCTTTCTTGCTTATTTTGTGGTTAAATTTGTCTGATTATGAGAGAGGAAGGTTTAGGGACCCCACTAAAATAGTTTTGCTGTCTATTTCTTCCTGTAACTGGCTTAAAAAACTTCTCTAGGAATTTGGCTGCTTTGCTACTTGGTACATACACATTTAATATCATTACTACTTCATTATTTACTGTATCAATATGTGTTTTTCTTCCTTATCTCTTTTAATAAGATCTCTTTTTACTTTTGCTTTATTTGAGATCAGAATTGATAACCCTTGCTTTTTTACTTCAGCTGAATCATCATAAATTCTGTTACAACTTTTTACCTTTACTTGGTATGTGTCTCTCTGTGTAAAATGAGTTTTTTGTAGACAACATACTGTAGGATTCTTTTTTTAAATACATTCTGCTATTTGCTTCCCATTCCCCTTCACATTCCCATCCCATTCACATTAACAATTGTGATTACCATCTTTGTATTTCCCTCCATCCTATTTTCTACCTTGTATATACTTTTGTTCTCTCTTTCCACCTTGTCCTTGGGAGTGTTTTTTTTTTTTTATCCATACCACCCACTACCTTATCTCCTTTCATCCGTTCAGCTTTCTCTTACCTTTTCCCCTAGTGTTTCTGCCCTCCCTTTTATAGTACCTTCCTTTTCTTTTCCTCTTTCTCCTCATACTTCTTTACAGGATTAGATAAATTTCTATGCCCAAATGAATGATTAAGTTATTCCCTCTGAGAGCCCAAACTGATGAGATCAAGCTATAGACAATATTAAACCCCTTCCTTCCCCCCCTTATTATAATGGGTCTTTTGAGTCTATTGGTATGAACTAATTATTCTGTTATACATCCCCTTTCCTCTTTTTTTCCAATATAGACCTTTTCCCACCTTTTAAGGTGTTTTTCTTTGATGTCATCACATCAGAGTCCATTCACAACCATACCGCACACCTCAGTCTATGTAATGCCCCTCTCTATCTTCCCCAGTAACAGATAAAATTCTCAAAGGTTACAGATATTATTTTCCCATCTAGGGATGTTAACAGTTTAACCTTTAAATGTGTGTGTGTATGTATGTATGTATGTATGTATGTGTATATATATATATATATATATATATATATATATATATATATTTGCCTTGTGGAATCTCTTTCCAGAGGTGTTCCATGGATTATTTGAATGAATATTTCCTTCTCAGTTTCTAAAATATTGGGTCAGTTTTTCTTAGTGACCTCTTGTAGAATGCTATCCAGGCTCTTTTTTTTTTTTTTTTTTTTTTTTTTTTTTTTTTTTTTGTATTGTTTTTTTTTTGGTCATGGCCTTCATGTAGGCCAATAATTTTTAAATTGTCTCTTCTGAATCTATTTTCCAGGTTGGCTGTTTTCCAATGAGGTATTTTACATTTCCTCCCATTTTTTCATTATCTTTAATTTGTTTGATTTTTGCTGTTTCACAAAGTCATTAGCTTCTATTTGCCCTGTTCTCATTTTAATGTGTGATTTTCTTCAGCTATCTTTTGTATCACTTTTTCCATTTCATTTATTCTACTGTTTAAATACTTGTTTTCTTCAGACAGTTATTCCTTCCTTTTCCAAACTCTTGATTCTCTCATTCATACCTGTCATTTCTTTTCTCATTTTTTTCTTCTACCTCTCTTATTTGCTTTTTGAAATCTTTTATGAGTATTTCAAAGAAGCCTCTCTGGGCTTGAGACCAATTTATCTCACTCTTTGAAATTTCTTCTGTGGACATTCTGTCCTGGTATGAATTTGTGTTTTAGTCTGCCCTCTCACCATAACAGCTTTCTCTGATCAAGGTTCTTTTTTGTTTCTTGCTCATTTTCTTTATTTTTTTTTTGCTATTCCCCCCCTTTTTTTTACTTTTATGGTAGGGCTCTGCTTTAGGGTAAAGGGGCACAGTCCCAAACTTCCTATGCAGTTCTGAGCCTTGGCTTTGAGCACAGGTGCCCCTTGTGTTTATATGGGGTAACTTTGGCTTCTCTGTTCAGAAAAGAGCCTGGTTTCTCAGAGTTTGGACTTGAAGCTGCCCCACTGATTTGCTACTCTACTGAGCCAGGGCTGATGGATTTAGTTGCTGATTTGCTTTGATTAAGACCTTTTCACCAGCTTTCCCAGAGTCTATCTGACCTGGGCTGAACCCCAATTTTTATCCCAGTGAGACTGACCTTTCTTGATTTTCAATCTATCTTGAGCTGGAGAGTGATTTCATTCCATCATACTCTATTCAGAAGCTTGGTTTCATGTAGTTTTTGAGGGAAACTAGGTGGGCTTGAGCAGCTTCCTGACTTTATTCCAACCATCTTGTCTCCCAAGCATGCAATTTTAAAAGTATGAGAATTCAAACTGGCAACAGCAATATAAATTTCTATTTTACTAATAATAATGGAAATGCAAATTAAAATAGCTCTGAAGTTCTATTTCACCTATCAAAATTGCAAAGATGACAATAGGGAATCATAATTGTGTATTAGTGAGAAGAGTCACACTTTTGAACACTTGGTGGAGGTATGACTTGGTCCAATCATTCTAAAAAACAATTTTGCATTGTAGCACTTTTAGTCTCTGGAAACTGGATCCTCAGATCACATCTAAAGTTCCCCTTCCTTCTCTTAATAACCCTGAAGGGATACATCAGTTTCTTTCTCTGTAAGTATAGCTCATAAGCTGATATCCATTATGTATTCCACAATATAAATAAATTGTGAATAGTGGACAAAATCATTTTTATCAGGTAATATCTTTTCAACCTGAATTAATAAAAAATATCAATTAACTTTTTACAAATTAATATTTACTAAGAAAATCTAGCAAGAGCCAAGTAAAAAAAAATCTGAAACTTAATATCAACTCTTCTATATCACCTTGATTCCTGGAAAGACTAAACTTCAAAAAAAAAGTGCTGACTAGCAACATCCCTCAATACCACAACATTCATTTCTGGGTGTTGTATAATTGCTAATATAATTGCATCCTTGCACAGGACAGGATGTCTTGGCTGCTTTCTTCTTATGTTAAGCTGGCTACTTGTCTGTAATGACTCAGATGCTGGGCATACAAGCAGTCTCTTCTGTGAACTCTAATTGTATGGATTTCTGATGACTCTATTGTCCTTTTAAAGCTAACACAATTTTTATCTGATTTGTTATGTTTCCAATACCACTTCACTTAAGATAGGAAAGAAGCAACTCAATAGAAAGAAGAAATAAAAGGTTTCCTGTTTTTATAGCTTTATGGTGGCCCATGTAGAAAGATAAAACATTCTGCAGCAATAGTACCTGTTTGCCTCTCTAACCACTCTGAAACTTATAGTACTATTCCCTTCCCATTATTCAGAAGCCACCTGGAAGAATGCAAGTTTTCATTTGCTTATGCTTTTTATGTATACAATACTGTCTCAGTAGCCAATTAAAAGACTTTCCATTACCATGAATCATTCTTTCACTTATTCCTCCAATGGCACACAGGACAGAGACTCAAAATAGTTAATGCGGCACAGTTATCAAATAGTACCACATGTACAGAAAAACCACAATTCCCCCAAGTCCTCAGTTATGTAGATTTAATTAAACAGAGAAGAGCTCACAAAGTTTATCCAGCTTGCTTATTACTTAACAAGGGAAAGTCTTTGTATTTTGAATGGTTTTACCCAACATGAAAGCAGTACAAAAGGGGGAAAAAAGAAAAAGAAAATTAAGCTTCCTATCTCAGAAGGAAATCTGATCCCCACAGAGCTTCTCAAAATATGTGGTTGTCTCCTCAACAGTATTTAGAACTTAAAATGATGGCAAGTTATTTCTCATTTTAAGGTGAGAAAGCAAACCTATTTGTCTTGGTGCATAATCATTAAAATACCCCTTGTTTACACTAAAATGGCACTGAATCCATGTGGGAACTGGGCTACTCATTCTTTCTCTCCTATATTAACATACTCACACACTTATGGGGATCGGTGAATTACTTGGTCCTTTCCACAGATGATTTTCTTGTGATTTTGTAGTTGCCATTCTCTATAATGTCTTGTCTGGTAGATATATGTGAGAAGGTATTTAATTTTCTGTTTTCCGTAGTTCCCCACACAGAACTTTGTACATAAGTGCTTAAGAAATGTTTGTTAAATGTGTCTATATATAAATGCAATGTCAGGAATAATATATGTCAGGAATCAAAATCCCCACTCACTTTAAGAGAAGAAACTGAATCAAGGACTCAAGAGTGCTGAATCAAGTGACCAAAAATCAACAGTTAATACCAGAAATTGATAATGGAGACTCAAATTATACACCTGCCAAAATTAGTTTTAAGAAAAACAGACCTTCAAGATAGAGGATTCAAGATGGTAAACCAACCAAATAAATCAACAAAAGATTGACATTTTTCACATTTTCAAAATATATTCATTTTTAAAAAGTAGAAACTGTATGGAAATAGGAAGTCACACGAAAGGAGGGAGAAAGTAAAAGACTAGTAGGAGTCCTACATAGAAGAAAAAAACCTGTGAGAATAATAAAGATTTCTGTGCTTATGTAAATCAGTTTATAGGAAGGAAGGTTGATAATTCAGCTGATGAAAGAAGCAAAACTAGACATTTGATTACTAATGCATATAGGAAAATATTTTTCAATTCAAAAATTAGATTGAATTTCAATAATGCAGGGTAAGTGATAGAATTTTTACCAATTCAGAACTCAAAAAGGTAGGTGGCAATTTATGAATCTGCAAAGATTCTTTTCAGGAGAGTAATTTCCCATACTTTGTTAGTGATGAATGAATTGTTATCCTTAGGTTCTTGTCTTTCCAAAGCTGTGATAATTTCTTGTATATTTCAAGTCTCTTATCTTCCTTAAATTTTCTGTGGATCAGCCTCATTTTTTCTTGTTTTCCCTCATTTTATATACCTTCTACACATAGTTCTCAATGTTGTTCAGTGACTCAGATAATGAACATTTATTAAATGACTGCTTCATTCCAAGTACTGTGGTAAATGCTGAGAATACAAAAAATTTCAGTGATCTAATAAGAGAATCAACATGTATACAATTATATGCAAATGAGATCTATATATGTAGATACATACACATATACATATATACACATACATACATACATTCATATATATAGAAGATAATTTAGATGGAGATGACCTTTAACTGACCTCACTCACCCATTCTATCAAAGAAGGAATTTATATAATATAGAAAATCAACAGCTATACCAGATGTCTCTTGTATGCAACAAAGATTCTAGTTTTATGCAGAAGTTTTTGGTGAATAATAAAAATAAGGGAACCATTAAAAAGACACCAACACTCAGAAAATAATAGATTTTCAGGATTTGTTTTTCACATCTTTAAGAGAGGTGGGTTTTGAAAAAAAAATTCTCTATAAATGCCTGGCAGTTAAATTCAATTCTGTTAAATTGAGAAGCATTTACTCTTATATTAAAAGCTACCCATTTGTTACTCTGAGTTTTCTTTCAATCTGTTTTCAATGCAAAAGCTGCAGCAAGTGTCTCCAAAATTGAACAAACTAGAACAAAAGCCCTTTTAGTCAAAAAGAAGCACTTTACACTCATCAACTGTACTATTATAAGGAATGATATCATGGCTGATAACTTAACAAGATTCTTTCCTACTCAAGCACAATGTCATCTTTTTCATGAAGTTTCCCCTAACCCACACTAGGTGGAAAGTAGTCTGATTCCAGGGTATCAGAATTTACAGGAGTTCACAAGCAATTACCAAATTTCACAGGAATCAAACTCTAATCTTGTTCAAAGAGAATCCTAATCTTTACAAAAACCTGCCAAGATAAACTATATTGTAAATGTCAGTTTCAGGGGAAGTCTCAAAAACATAGTTGTATCAAGTCTAGGATTACAAGTCAGAATGTAGTTTTGGAAATTCTACCTTCTGGAAGCAGAAAACTGGGGGAAATTTTACATCCAAAGGTTCTGATAAAGGTCTCATTTCTTTTTTTTTTAATTAAAGCTTTTTTATTTTTCAAAACATATGCATGGACAATTCTTCAATATTAGCCCTTGCAAAACCTTGTTTTCCAATGTTCCCCCCTTCCTCCATGCCCTCCCTTAGATGTCAAGTAGTCCAATATATGTTAAATATGGTAAAAATATATGTTAAATCTAATTTATGCATAGTTATTTATATAATTATTGTGCTACGCAACAAAAATCATATCAAACCAGTAAAAACAAAAAAAGAAGCAAAATAAAATGCAAGAAAGCAGAAAAGAAAGAGTGAGAATGCTATGTTGTGTTCCACACTCAGTTCCCACTATCCTCTCTCTAGGTATAGATGACTCTCTTCATCACTGAACAATTTGAACTGGTTTGCATCATCTCATTGTTGAAGAAAGCCATGTCCATTAGAATTGATCATTGTTGCCATGCACAATGATCTCCTAGTTCTGCTCATTTCACTTAGCATCAGTCTATGTAAGTCTCGCCAGGTCTCTCTGAAATCATCCTGCTGATAGTTTCTTACAGAACAATAATATTCTATAACATTCATATCCCACAATTTATTCAGCCTTTCTCCAATGTTAGAGATCCATTCAGTTTCCAGTTTCTTACTACTAAACATAGGGGTAAAAGGCCTCATTTCTAAAATTTATAGAGAATTGACTCAAATTTATAAGAATTCAAGACATTCTCCAATTGATAAATGGTCAAAGGACATGAACAGACAATTTTCAGATGAAGAAATTAAAACTATTTTTAGCCATATGAGAAAATGCTCTAAATCACTATTGGTCAGAGAAATGCAAATTAAGACAACTCTGAGATACCACTACACACTTGTAAGCTTGGCTAAGATAACAGGAAAAGATAATGACGGATGTTAGAGGGGATGTGAGAAAACTGGGATACCGATTCATTGTTGGTGGATTTGTGAATGAATCCAGCCATTCTAGAGCAATTTGGAATTATGCTCAAGAAGTTATCAAACTGTGCATACTCTTTGATTCAGCAGTGTCTCAGCTGGGCCTGTATTCCAAAAAGATGATAAAAAAGGAAAAAGGTCCCACATGTGCAAAAGTGTTTGTGGCAACCTTCTTTGTGGTGGCAAGGAACTAGAAACAGTGGATACCCATCAGTTGGGGAATGGCTGAATAAGTTGTGGTGCATGAATGTTATGGAATGTTATTCTTCTATAAGAAACTATCATTAGGGTGATTTCAGAGAGGCCTGGAGAGATGTTAAGTGAAGTGAGTGGAACCAAGAGAACATTGTACACAGCAACAAGAAGATTATATAATGATCAATTCTGATGGACGTGCCTCTTTGAAACAATGAGATGATTCAGGCAAGTTCCAGTAATATTGTGATGGAGAGAGCCATCTGTACCCAGAGAGAAGATTGTGGGGACTGAGTATGGATCACAACATACTGTTTTCTACTTTTTTTGTTGTTGTTTGCTTGCATTTCTCTTTTTTTCTTTTTGATTTGATTTTTCTTGTGCAGCATGATAATTGTAGAAATATGTGTGAAAAATTTGTGCATGTTTAACATATTTTGGATTAGTTGCTGTCTAGCAGAAAGGGTGGAGGGAAGGGAGGGAAAAATTGGAATACAAAGTTTTGCAGAGATGAATGTTGAAAATTATGTATGCATGTGCTTTGAAAATAAAAGACTTTAAAATTAAAAAAAAATCACCTTCTGATATTCTGGAACCTAATGTTTCATTAGGATCAATGATAGGAAATTAGGCAGTAGGGTCTCTCAGTGGAAGATTAATGGGGTTTACTTTCTGAAACACAGCAATATTATATACATTAGCCAATTACATCTTTATTAATTGAATTATAGTATATTTGTGGCTATGCTTCTACATTTCATATTATAAAATTAGGGAACCTAGAGTTCATCTAAACCCTTGCAAATCCTTACAAAAGATGCAACTGAGGCCCTAGAATGGTGAAATTTCAAAGTTCAAACATGTCCTTGTATTAGTTATTTTTCTTAATTTGTAAGGCACATGAAGGTACTGTCTACATATTTTTTTATCTTTATATAAGTAAGTATGGCACAGTGAATAAACATTAATCTTGAAATTAGCAAATCTGCTTTCTAATCCTCTTTCACATGAATTATGTAGCCTTAATCAAATCATTTAACTTCAGTTTTCTCTGCTGTAAGATGGACCTAACAACTGTACCTACAAGTTCACTGAATTTATGTGAAAATGAAATGAAACCATTTATGTAAAGTATTTTATAAATTGTAAAGTCTGGCAAAAATGCCAGCTACAATCATTATTAATGTTATCTCTCCAATAGCTAGAATTGAATTTCACACATAGCAGGTGTTTAAAACCATGCTTGGTGAATGAATGCTTACTTGCAATTTATGGATTCAATTTTGTCCCCCAAATATCCGACTCTTAGTGAACTCAAACCCTGTTAAACATTCCAACAAAGTGGGAATTCTCAGTGATAATGACAGTAGTTCTGAATGCTATCCCTGAGATTCTTCCCTGCTGTGGTTGTGGGTGTAACTCTGGTATCATTTGCTGCACATGGCTCTTTGCAAAGTGTAGATGTGGCAGAAGAGAGGTGTCCTGCAGAGGTAGTCAGCTCAGGCAGATTTATGTTCCTGCTGAGCAAAATTAGAACGAAGCAACTGACCTAAAGGTGAGAAAGTTCCAGAGTCTATCACTGAAGAACAGCATTTACCTCAATTTAAGAAAATCTCTTCACTAATATCACATTGGTCCTCTCTGAAATGGTACTTTTGAATCAAAATGGACACCTGTAACTGAACAAAAGACTGCCCATACAAGACAGAGTATCCCCCATATTTTGATTTCTTTGTTTTATAGCACATAGATACACAGTACATAGAAAGATGGTTCCAGAATTAGGAAGACCTGAGTTAAAGTCTAGCCCCAGAAACTTACTAGTGGGACTCTGGGTAAATCACTTCTGTTTTTCTTAGTTTCTACAACTATAAAGGGGATAATAATAGCATCTCCCTTCCAGGGTTGTTGTGAGGATCAAATGAGTTAATAATTGTATAGATACAGTGCCTGGCACATAGCAAGTGCAACATAAATGTTAGCTATTTTCAGTATCAAGGATTGAAATAGAGATACTCAATTTAGCAGTTAGTATCTGAGGGAGGACAACAAAGAACATTTTGTTTCATTTAGCTGAAGTCAAGAAGCTTTTGTCTTTTGATTGATGAGTCCCACTCTAATATTTTCGTGTTTTTGTTCATACTCTTCAAAAGGAAAAAGAGAAATCTGAGATTTATGTAAGGAATAAGCTGTCTGATGTTAGCGAGGGAAAGGATGGATAGAAGGAGGTAGTCATATTCCCAAAAGTAGGGTGGGAGACCCAGGAGCTGAAACTGTGCACTTGAATATGCAAAAGGCAAAAATGACATGACCAACAGTGTTGGTCACTTTAATAACCTACAAAGCAAATTACATGATGTAGTATATGGCTTTCCTCCCAAGTTAAAGAGTCACATTAATTTGCACTCATCTACACACAGCAATTATTGGGGTTATTGATTGTGTCTCCAATCTAGTGATTCAGTAGGTGGCAGCCTTCCCCTTAATTCAGTACTGAAAGAAAAAAAGGGTAGGAATGTTATGGTATTATTGTTCAATAAATTATCCTTTGGGGAGTGGTTGAATACACATACTTTGCATGAAAATACTCCATGCCCTTTTTCTTTCACAAACACATATGTGTATCTTTCCAGTCTTTTCATGCTTTACTTCAAAACACATAACTCTTGACCAGTGATACTAATCTCCTTGTTGTTCAAAGAACAAAACATTCCATCTCTCAACTTGGGACATTTTCTCTAGATCTTCCTCCATTCTGACTGCTGACTTCTCTGGCTTCCTTTTTATCCCAAATATCTGTTCTTTTATAAGAAGTCTTCCCTAACCTTTCTCAATTCCAGTGCTTTTTTTTTTTCAATTCTTTTCTATTTATCCTGCTTATAGTTTCTTTTGTATATATTTGTTGATACATTGTTTCCCCCTTTAGATTTTAAACTCTTTGAGGGCAAAGACTAACTTTTTACTTTTTGTAATCTCAGCCTAATGACCTCGCTGCCCTATACAAGTAATTCTAATATATACTGAAGGGGCTTGAGGAAGTGTATAAAAGAAACAGAGACAGAGAGAAGTTATGAAAAGGTAAATGCCAATATGAGTTTAGATGAAGATACTTTTAACTCCACTCATGTAGCATAGGTTTTCTTAATGAAGTTATATGAATATATTTCTTGTTACTATACTTGGGACACAGGACCATCAATTTAGACCTGAAAGAGTTGTTACAGGTTGTATAGTTCATGCTTTTTTCTTAAAGATGAGCATAACGAGAATCAATCATGCAAGCACAGAGATAGCTCTGTTCAATAACTTGTTTAAGTCATTTGACTAACTGACTTGCCAGTCATACTTCTAGGAATTGCGAGGTTGGGATCTGTGTTCTGTAATACTACACTGTTTTCTTTTGCAATCATGTTTATATTCGAAATTGATTTTTAGCCCATGAGCTGATTCAGATATCTCAGAAGTGAGCATATGAAATAGAGAATGCTTTTCAGCTATAGATCAGACATAAGGTATATCATTTTATTTTTATTTATTTTTTATTTTATATCCATTTGTTTATTAATCATTAAGGATCACCCACGATGGAAACTAATCTGATGTCTAAGAGTAGAGTGTTTTAGGACTTGTACTTGACATTTCATTGATGATGTTTTGTTTAGTTTTTACCTTTCTTTAAGATAGAACAAAGAATGCACTTTCCAAAAATTATAATACTTCTGAAAAAAATCTGGAAATCATGACAAATGCTCATATATTCCAGGTTTAGGGTTAAACAATGCTAAGAAGGCATCATTCTATTTGTCTCTGATAAAGTTCTTTTCTTTTTGCTGACCATTTGCTATCAAAATTCTCTATCCTTATCATGGTTTAACTTCACTTGGTTCCTTTCTCTCATCAAATGACCTACATTACTGAGAAGAATAAAGCCATAATTTAGGCATCTAAATATCTTAAAATTTTCTCTGTCTCTTATTATTCTATTCATTTCTGGTCTCAGCTTATTGTCTATTTATAGTGTCAATATAAGATATATATATGTATATACCAATTTACTACTGTTTCATGGGACTGCTCAATGAATGACACAATACACATACTTTATATGTTAGTTTTTTTCCCCCTGTACAAATAATTAGCCTAATGTCTTTTGAGTAATCATTGAAGAGGCCTAATATTATATTAGGATTTAATGCAATCAGCACAATATTATCCAAAAAACAGTGTTGTATACCTTTTGGGAGAGTGTATATTCCTCCTTTTAAAATGTGTTGCTAGCTTTTCACATTTTCTTCTATTTTTTTTCATTACTTTCATTTTTTTTTGTGTTTCTTGATGTCTCGTGAAGCTAGTAGCTTCCACTTGCCTAGTTAATATTTTTAAGGAATTAGTTTCTTACTGTGCACTACTTGATGAAGGAGTGCTACTACTTGGTCTGTATCCCAAGAAAATGTCAAAGAAGGGAAAAGGATCCATATGTGTGAAAATGTTTGTGGCAGTTCTGTTTGTGACTGCAAAGAATTGGAAAATGAGTAGAGGCCCATCAGTTGGGGAATGGCTAAATAAGTTGTGGTATATGAAGATAATGGAATATTATTGTTCTATAAAATGATGAACAAGCTGAAACCACCACTAATTCAGTTGCCTCCAATACCTCCTCCTGATTTGCAGGATTGCGGTCTATGCTGGCACTGCCTCCCTTGTACTATGTCTCTCACTCAAGTATCACTGATCTTTCCAACTGATTTAAATTATTTTGAGCTGGAACATTGTTTCACTGCATCATTTTGTGAGTTTTGCTGCTCTAGAATTTGTTTTGAGGCATTACTTAAAGGTATTTTGAGGGACTTGGAGGGGAGTTCAGTTGAGTCCCTGCCTTTTCTCTGCCATTTTTACTTTGTTCCTATATTTCCAGATTTTAATAATCAGCAATAACTAAACAGAGCTATTTCTGAGCTTGCATTTGGGTTCTTCTGTTATGAGAAGCCCTTATAAAGAGGAGAACCTTTAAGGTTATATTTTGTTTTAAAGAGTCAAATACTTAAAAAAAAAAGTCAAGACTGCAGATGTTATGATTTCCTTACTTTTCAGTAAAATGCTATTGTAGAAAGGTAGCCTATTATAGGTATTTGTATGTATCTGTATGTTTTCTTCTGTCTTCATCAAGGATGTCTCTCTTATGTATTATGAGGCATCTAGGTGGCATAGTGCTAAACCTAGAGTCAAGAAGACCTTCCACATCTAGCTTCTGAAACTTACTAGCTGTGTGCTCCTGGGCAACTATATTGACTTCCTTGATTCCCAGTTACCTTTCTCATCTCTAAAGCTGGGTAATAATAACATCTATCTGACAGGATTATTTTAAGAATTTTATTTTTTAATGAGATAATATGCTTTGTAAACCTTACAATGCTGTCTATTATTATTATTATTATTATTATAGTTTCTAGAGAAACTGAAAACTGCCTAATTTCTACATCTTTGCTACCATCATCTAAGAAGGATCATCAGAATTGAGTCATTTTGTAGTCTTCTCTGCATCTTGGACTGACATAGTCAAAGAACTTATAACCAAATGCCCCAAACCCCACTGATGATGAGCTTTTCAGTACTCACCTATTCCTCGAAAAGCTGATTCATTCTTATGCAAGGACTTTATAAAAACTACCAGATATTATAAACAGTTGACAATGCTTTCTAGCACCCAGTGTTAACCTGTATATCAAGATGAGTCGATATCTTATGAAAGAAATGCAAGGACTTCAATTATGTAAGTCAAATGATTACTTGAAGACAGACAAATTCTGAATAATTGGACAGCCAGTACTGGCCTTAGAAAATAAACAATGATATCTACAGGGAAAGGATGTAAAATATACTTTGAGACGAGGGAAGATTTAATTCATGGGTTGAGCAGAGGGGTAATAGAATAATATATAAATGTAATATATAAATGCAGCACAATAGAATATATATCATCTTCTTGTCTCATAAAATTGTTTGATGACAATATGATGATATAGCTAGCCTTTATAGTGTACCTACAACACAAAGTTCTTTCAAAATATTATTTCATTTGATCCTTACAACAGCCCTAGGAAGTGGATGCTATTATTGTCCTCATTTTACAATTGAGGAAACTAAGATTAAACAGTTTGTTCAATAAGTGGTTTTGAACTCAGGTCTCATGGATTCCAGGGCCAGAGTTCTATCTATTTTGCCATCTCACTGACTAGCAAGTGAGATATAGAGTAAATGGAGGCTTTTTAATGCTGTTGATCTCTTCCTTTCCTCCTTCCCTTAAGTTGGTAGCATCACAGATTGAGACTGGATCAGTCTTAAGCTTAAGTGGTACAATTAAAATGTGGAAACAGTTGGGATCAACCTGGGCACTCAGGCTTTCATATACACACATTTTTTTATGGATACCATAGCAGTGTGAGTCATAATTAGGATTTAGAACTAGATAGGAACTTATAGGCTATCTAATAAAGTCCCTTCATTTTATATATGAAGAACTTGAGGTCCAGAGAAGTTAATTGTCTAAGGTCACCCATAGGGAGCCAATGTCAGAATTTGATAGAAACCAGTATATTCTGACTCTGCATCTGCTTTTAAAAAAAATGAATTGAAAACAAAACTTTTGGGGATTTTGAAAAAGAGAAGAAGGGTGAAAAGAAAGACAGCATGGAATTGATACCAAGAAGATCTTTGTGGTCATCCTGTCCTACTTTATGAATTTTAATGCTTAGTTATCAAGGAATGGTGAGAATGTTCACTACTGGAAAATTGTTCTTTTTGAAAGCAGCATAGATCTTTCTATTATACAAAACTGGTTCTCCCTCAACCATGCAATGTTTAAAGTAGGGTCAAATATAAAGAAAGAGGGAGAAAGATAAAGTGGAAAAGAAGAGGAGAGGGAATAGAAGAAGAAATTTAAACTTCCAAATTTGCATCAGTATGCTATTTATATGAGTATGTTATTCCCTTCTCTACCCCCAATGAAATGAATTGCTTGATGATACCAAGTAAAGGTTTTTTACAATTCAGGCCAGCCAGTTAAGTGCTGCTCATCTGGAACAGGTGCATTCAAAGAAACTGATTTTCCACCACTCCTTGATAAATTCTCACCACTCCTTGATAAATAAGCATTAAAATTCATAAAGTAGGTACAGGATGACCACACAGATCTGTTGCTTGGTATCAACTCCACCCAGTCTTCCTATTTACTCCTCTCCTTCCCCAAATCCCTTCCCCCGCCAAAGTTTTATTTTCAATTTATTTTTTAAAAGCAGATGCACAGTAAACATCTGAATGTAAGTTTTGTGCTAAGTACATTTCGGTTTCAGAGCAGTTATCTCTTGCTGCCAGAATAGCCCTAAGGATTAAGATGGTTTATTGGGATCAAATGCCTAGGAGATTTATTATAGTGCAGACTGTTTACTCATCCACATTAAAATGCCGATTATGTTTCTCTCTCTCTCTGTCTCGCTGTCTCTCTGTCTCTGTCTCTCTCTCTCCCTCTCTCTGTCTCTTTCTGTCTGTCTGTCTCTCTCTGTCTCTCTGTCTCTTTCTCTCTATCTCTCTCTGTCTTTTTTTCTCTGTCTCTTTCCTGCCTCTCTCTCTTTCCTGCCTTTCTCTTTTTCTGTCTCTTTCCTCCACCTTTTTTCTTCCTTCTTTCATAACCTATCTTCTATTATTCTCTTCCTCCTCTATTTAAATGAATTCCCATATAAAAACTGAGTTTTGCAAAGACACCTAACAGGGAGAAAGAAGGGAAAGGGGATAGAAAAGAGCATCTAGCCTAATATATATGTCAAGAAGGTCTAGCTAAGAACTCAAAGTACAGTATCCAATCATTGATTAGTAACACAGACTAAAGTATTCTTCACCAGGATTGAAGAGATAGCTTTAAACTTGGAATAACTAGGTTACATGGCTCACCAGTACAAAGTACAATTTTTAATAAGAGAAAGACATAGACACAGTGATTATGGTGCCATATGATCCTTTTTTTTCAAATGAGAAGGGAGATTATGGCTTTTGAAGTTAAACTCTATGTTCGTGTATTCTAGAACCAGATAGGTTCACAAACAATATAGTTTTCTCTGATTGGATTGGGACTAACCTTAGGAAAATACAATTCTGGTTTTTTTTGTTTGTTTGTTTGTTTTTTTTTTTTAATTTAATAGCCTTTTATTTACAGGATATATACATGGTAACATTACAGCATTTAATAATTGCCAAACCTCTTGTTCCAATTTTTCACCTCTTACCCCCACCCCTCCCTAGATGGCCAGGATGACCATAGATTTAAATATTTAAAATATAACTTAGATACACAATAGAAGTATACATGTGAAAGCGTTATTTTGCTGTACAAAAGAATCAGACTCAAAATATTGTACAATTAGCTTGTGAAGGAAATCAAAAATGCAGGTGTGCATAAATTAGGGATTAGAATTCAATGTAATGGTTTTAGTCATCTCCCAGAGTTCTTTTTCTGGGCATATCTAGTTCATTCATTACTTGCTCCATTAGAAATGATTTGGTTGATCTCCTTGCTGAGGATGGCCTGGTCCAATCAGACTGGTCATCATATAAGTATTGTTGTTGAAGTATATAATGATCTCCTAGGTCCTCTCATTTCACTTCAGCATCAGTTCGATTGTAGAGTCTCTCAGGCCTTTCTAGGAAATCATCCTGTTGGTCATTTCTTACAGAACAGTAATATTCCATAATATTCATAACCACAATTTATTCAGCCATTCTCCAAGTGATGGACATCCATTCCAGTTTCAGTTTTTAGTCCACTACAAAAGGGCTTGCCACAAACTATTCGTGCACATACAGGTCCCTTTCCCTTCTTTATAATCTCTTTGGGATATAAGCCCAGTAGTAACACTGCTGGATCAAAGGGTATGCACAGTTTGAGTAACTTTTTGAGCATATGTTCATAAACTGCTCTCAAAATGTTGGATTCGTTCACAACTCACAACAAATGCATCAATGTCCCAGTTTTCCCATCCCCTCAACAATCATCATTATTTTTTCCTGTCATCTTAGCCAATCTGACAGGTTGTAGTAGTATCTTAGAGTTGTCTTAATTTGCATTTCTCTGATTAATAATGACTTGGAGCATCTTTTCATATGACTAGAAATAGTTTCAATTTCTTCATCTGAGGAATTGTCTGTTCATATCCTTTGAACCATTTTTCAATTGGAGAATGAGCTTGATTTTTATAAATTAGAGTTAAATTCTCATATATTTTGGAAATAGGGCCTTTATCAGAACCTTTGACTGTAAAAATATTTTCCCAGTTTATTGCTTCCCTTCTAATCTTGTCTGCATTAGTTTGTTTTGTACAAAACTTTTCAGTTTGTATAATCGAAATTTTGTATTTTGTGATCAGTAATGATCTCTAGTTCTGCTTTGGTCATAAAGACCTTCCCTTCCACATGGTCTGAGAGGTAAACTATCCTGTGTTCCTCTAATTTATTAATAATTTCATTCTTTAGTCCTGGTCAGAACCCATTTTGACCTTATCTTGGTTGTCGTGACGTTAAGTATGGATCAATGCCTAGTTTCTGCCATATTAGTTTCCAATTTTCCCAGCAATTTTTATCAAACAGTAAGTTCTTATCCCAAAGCTGGGGTCTTTGGGTTTATCAAAGACTAGGTTGCTATATTTGTTGACTGTTTTATCCCTTGAACCTAATCTATTCCACTGATCAACTAATCTATTCCTTAGCCAATACAAATAGTTTTGGTAACTGCTGCTCTATAATATAATTTTAGATCTGGTACAGCTAAGCCACCTTCATTTGATTTTTTTCATTAATTCCTTGAAATTCTTGACCTTTTGTTTTCCATATGAACTTTGTTTTTATTTTTCTAGGTCATTAAAATAGTTTTTGGGAGTCTGATTGGTATAGCGCTAAATAAATAGATTAGTTTAGGTAATATTGTCATCTTTATTATATTTGCTTGCCCAATCCAAGAGCATTTAATAATTTTCCAATTGGTTAGATCAGACTTAATTTGTGTGAAAAGTGGTCTGTAATTTTGCTCATAAAGTTTCTGATTTTCCCTTGGCAGATAGATTCCTAAATATTTTATATTATCAGTAGTTACTTTAAATGGAATTTCTCTTTGTAACTCTGACTGTTGGATTTTTTAGTGATATATAAGAATGCTGATGACTTATGTGGGTTTATTTTATAACCAGCAACTTTGCTAAAGTTGTGGATTATTTCTAATAACTTTTTGGCAGAATCTCTGGGGTTTTCTAAGTATACCATCATGTCATCGGCAAAGAGTGATAATTTGGTTTCCTCATTGCCTATTCTTATTCCTTTAATCTCTTTCTCAGCTCTTATTGCTATAGCTAGCGTTTCTAATACAATATTAAATAGTAACGGTGATAGTGGGTAACCTTGTTTCACTCCAGATCTTATTGGGAATGGTTGCAGTTTGTCTCCATTACATATGATGCTTACTGATGGTTTTAAATAGATGCTGCTGATTATTTTAAGGAAAAGTCCATTTATTCCTATACTCTCAAGTGTTTTTAATAGGAATGGATGTTGGATTTTATCAAATGCTTTTTCTGCATCTATTGAGATGTTCATATGGTTTTTGTTAATTTGGTTATTAACATGGCCAATTATATGGATAGTTTTCCTAATATTGAACCAGCCCTGCATTCCTGGTATAAATCCTACTTGATCATAGTGTATTATCTTGGAGATGATTTTCTGTAGTCTTTTTGCTAATATCTTATTTAAGATTTTAGCATCAATATTCATTAGGGAGATTGGTCTATAATTTTCTTTCTCTGTTTTCAGCCTACCTGGTTTAGGTATCATACCATGTCTGTGTCATAGAAGGAATTTGGTGGACTCCTTCATTCCCTATTTTATCAAATAATTTATATAGCACTGGGAGCCAATTGTTCTTTAAATGTTTGGTAAAATTCACATGTAAATCCATCTGGTCCTGGGGATTTTTCTTAGGGAGTTGTTTAATTGCCTGTTCTATTTCTTTTTTCTGAAATGGGACTATTCAAACAATTACTTCCTCCTCTTTTAGTCTGGGAAGTCTATATTTTTGGAGGTAGTCATCCATTTCACTTAGGTTATCAAATTTATTGGCATAAAGTTGAGCAAAATAACTCCTTATTATTTCTCTAATTTCCTCTTCATTGGTGGAAAGTTCTCCCTTTTCATTTTAAGACTACTAATTTCATTTTCCTCTCTCCTTTTTCTAATCAGATCTACCAAAGGCTTATCTATTTTATTGGCTTTTTCATAGAACCAACTCTTAGTTTTATTAATTAGTTCAATAGTTTTTTTACTTTCAATATTTTTAATTTCTACTTTTAATTTTAGAATTTCCAATTTAGTATTTGATTGGGGGTTTTTAATTTGGTCTTTTTTTTAGTTTTTTTTAGTTGCAAGCCAATTCATTAATCTTTTCTTTCTCTGTTTTATTCAAGTAAGCCTCTAAGGATATAAAATTCCCTCTTATTACCCTTTGGCTGCATCCCACAGATTTTGGTATGATGTCTCATCATTGTCATTATCTTAGTGAAATTATTAATTGTATCTATAATTTGCTGCTTCACCCTAATCATTCTTTAAGATGAGATTGTTTAGTTTCCAATTACTTTTGGTCTATTTCCCCTAACTTTATGTTGAATGTAGTTTTTATTGCATCATGATCTGAAAAGAAAGCATTTACTATTTCTGCTTTCTTGCATTTAATTTTGAGGTCTTTATGTCCTAATATATGGTCAATTTTTGAATAGGTTCCATGAACTGCTGAGAAGAAAGTATATTCCTTTCTATCTCCATTCAATTTTCTCCAAAGATCCAACATACCTAATTTTTCTAATATTCTACTTACTTCTTTAATTTCTTTCTTATTTGTTTTGTGGTTTGATTTGTCTAATTCTGAGAGTGCAAGGTTGAGATCTCCTACTATTACAGTTTTGTTGTCTATTTCTTCTTGCAACTCTCTTAACTTCTCTTTTAGGAAGTTGGATGCCATACCACTTGGTGCATATATGTTTAATATTGATATTGCTTCGTTGTTTATGCTACCCTTTAGCAGGATGTAGTTTCCTTTCTTATCTCTTTTAATTAGATCAATTTTTACTTTTGCTTGATCTGAGATAAGGATGGCTACCCCTGCTTTTTTGACTTCACCTGAAGCATAATAGATTTTTGCTCCAGCCTTTTACTTTTTACTCATATGCATCCCCTGCTTTAAATGTGTTTCTTGTAAACAACATATTGTAGGGTTCTGACTTTTGATCCAGTCTGCTATCTGCCTCCTCTTTATGGGGGAGTTCATCCCATTTACATTTACAGTTAGAATTACTAAATCTGTATTTCCTGCCATCCTAATAACCCCAGATTGTGCTTTACTTATTCTTGCCTCCCCCAACCCTCTTTCCCCCTTTTAAACTTATGTACCCCTCTTGTATCATGATACTTATCCTCTTTATAATCCCTCCCTCCCCCCCTTTGAGTCTTTCCCCTTCCTTCCCTTATTACTCTTTTTCTTTTCCCTTTTCCTCTCCCCCGTTTTTAATGAGGCGAGAGAGAATTTTCTCTAAAACAAATGTCAATTATTTTTTCTTTGAGCCAACTCTCATGAGAGTAAGATTCACACAATGTTCTTCCCCCTCTCTAAGTTCCCTCAGATATGATAAGTTTCCTTTGCCTCTTTGTGGGATGTGGTTTCCCTCTTTTTATCCCTCCTTCCCACCTTATTCTGCCATTATCCCTTTTCCATATCTACTTCCCTTTTTTATGTTATATCAGTACAATCAAATTATACATGTATTCTTTTTGTATATCCACAACAGAAATACAATTCTCAAGAGTTATTTTTACCTTTTCTGCATCTCTTGAGTTCTTTGGTTGGAGATCAAATTTTTTGTTTAGTTCTGGTTTTTTCTTCAGAAACAAATGGAATTTATTTGTTTCATTAAATGTCCATCTTCTTCCCTGGAAGAAAATGCTCAGCTTAGCTGGGTAGTTTATTCTTGGCTGCATCCCAAGTTCTTGTGCCTTTTGGAATATCATATTCCAGGCCCTTATTTCCTTTAATGTGGAGGCAGCCAGATCTTGGGTGATCCTTATTGTGGCACCTCTGTATTTAAATGTTTTTTTTTTTTTTTGCTGCTTGTAAAATTTTTTCCTTAATCTGATAGTTTTGAAATTTGGCCACAATATTCCTTGGGGTTTTTATTTTAGGGTTTCTTTCAGAAGGTGTTCGATGAATTCTTTCAATGCCTATTTTACCTTCTGATTCTATTACATCTGGGCAGTTCTCTTTGATGATTTCTTGTAAAATAGTATCTAGGCTCTTTTTTCATCATAGTTTTTGGAAAGTCCAATAATACTCAGATTATCTCTCCTAGATCTATTTTCCAAGTCTGTCGTTTTTGCAAGTAGATAATTCATGGTTTTTTTCCAGTTTGTCAATTTTTTGGTTTTGCTTGACTGATTCTTGCTGTCTCAATGAATCATTAGTTTCTATTTGTTCAGTTCTAATTTTTAAAAATTATTTTCTTCATTAGCTTTTTACTTCTTTCTGTATATGTCAATTGGTTTTTAAATGTATTGTTTTTGGTCTGTGGAATTTTTTTCCATTTCACTAATTTTTTTTTTAGTGAATTATTTTCTTTTCAATTCAAGATCCTACTTTCTTGAGTGTTCTTTGTCTTTTCCAATTCACAGATCCTACTTTCTAGTGAATTCTTTATTTTCAATTCACAATTCTTACTTTCCTGAGATTTTTACTTCTTTTCCAATTCGTATTTCAGGAAGTTGTTGCTCTCTTGTAAGGCTTCTCTTTCCTTTCCCATTTATCTTCTAACTCTCTTTTGAGACTTTTAATGGTCTCTTCTATGAGAGCATCATGTAAAGGAGGACAGTCTGATGCATTTTTGCTGTTTGAGGTCTCTTCAGGTTTGCTGACCTGCTCTTTTTCTGCAGAGAAGCTGTCGATCGTTCTTTTCATCTTTTTATTCATGTTTTAAAGCCTTCAGGGTAGGTCTCCTAGGCAAGGGGGTTACCAGCTTCCTCTGCAGAGCAGGGAAAGATGTAAACCGATTTCTGGCTCCTAGGTATGGGGAGTGCTCTGAGTGAGAGTTTTCCCTTCCCCAACAGGAAGTGGATTCAGCACTGGCCGAGCTATCAAACTGCTTAGTAGGGCTGAGTGGGTTAGCGATTGCCCTCGGCTAGAGACTAAGGGGTGAAAGTGTCACTGCCCCAGGCCGGAGCCTCTTGTGGGACTGTGATTATTAGCAGCTGACGGTGGACCGCAGACCCCCCCCCAGAACTCTGCCCCAGTGTCTCTGCCCAATGCAAATCGGCCCTGGAAAGCTCTATGGCCCCAAGCCGAGCTCCCCACTGCGCAGATTGGAGGCTAACCCGGGCTGTGTCCTCCTGCCGTGCAGGATCACAACTGCCCCAAGGAAAAGCCCCGTACTGAGGGTTGGGGCTGCGTGCTTGTGCTGAGATCTGTGCTTTCACTTTCGGTTTGAGGCTCAGCTCAGAACCTAATTTCTCTCCCAGTCTGCGCTGATCTCCCCCCTGGCCCCAGAACCAACCTTTTTTGGCGAGACTGCAGATTTTCTTCGGCCGGTGAGTTGTTCTACTTCTTATCTTTACGAATTGTAGCAGTCAAGGCTATTTTTGAGGCTCAATATAATAGTGATAAAGAGGGTAAGAGAAGAGCTTAGAAAGTCGCGTGTGTCTTCTCCTCCATCTTGGCTCCGCCCCCCGGAAAATACAATTCTGTATAGAAAATGGCAATTCACATGCCATTGTGAATTGAAAACTGGCAGAAAGATGTTCCTTTATTTCTATTCAAAGAGAACTATTAATTATTTTAAACATAATAAAGGCAGTCTCCTTCCTTTGTCTTTGTTCTTTTTTTATTAAAGCTTTTTATTTTTAAAACGTGTATGAATTTTTCAGTATTGAACCTTGCAAAACCTTGTATTCCAAATTTGCACACACACACACACACACACCACCTTTCATCCCCTCCCCTAGATGGCAAGCAATTTAATACATGTTAAACTTGTTAAAATATATATTAATGGGGCAGCTAGGTGACGCAGTGGATAGAGCACCAGCCCTAAAGTCAGGAGGACCTGAGTTCAAATCTGAGGCACTTAACACTTCCTAATTGTGTGAAACCTAGGCAAGTCACTTAATCCCAATTGCCTCAGATATGTGTGTGAGTGTGTGTGTGTGTGTGTGTGCATATGTATATAATTATTTTGTAGCACAAGAAAAATTAGATCAAAAATGAAACAAATGAGAAAGAAAACAAAATGCCAGCAAACAACAAAATGAATGAAAATACTATGTTGTGATCCAGACTCAGTTTCCACAGTTCTCTCTCTGAGTATAGAAGGCTCTCTTCATCACAGGATCATTGGAACTGCTGGCCTTTGTTCTTGTGATTTGCTTTGATCATTCAGATCAAAGTGCATATGTCTCCAAAACAAAGGTTCTGAACTTTAAATCCAAAAACTTGTATATTATTTTGATAATGCATTTCAATATAATTTGTTTTCTAAATCTATTAATTTTATTTGTTTACAAAAATTATATTGAGAAGACTTACAGACTTTGTTATATAGCAGACTGATAAAGAAGTTGTGATATATATGTATTTTTTCTAAAGCCATACTCTAGCCCATACTTCCTATCTCCGATCATTATGTTTGACTGAAAAGCAAAAGTGTATTCCCTTTTTCCCTGCTCATACTAAAGAAGGGACTCCCAAACTCTTAAACTCCTTGAAGGAGAAATTCTCCTTGGACTCTGCCTTAGTGAGGGACCCCGCCAGAGAGAAACAAGATAAACAGCTTCATCTAGGATGGGTTAGTTCAGTCCTGAGCAAAAGAATTCTAACACTATTCAATTAAAGAAACTCATAAAATTCTATTCAAATTCAGCTCAAGCTGAAACTCAGCTTGTAGCCAAAGCTGCCATTATAAAAAAGCATTTGAATCTAAAATCCTCTCTTTGCAGAGGTTCTAAACATGCCATGCTATGCCATGCTACAGCAAGGATTCTTTTTCAGTGCTACCTTCTCTTTAACCTCACCTATTTTCCTAAGGAGACTTAATGCCTCTCTGTCAGGATTTCTAACCTTACTTCCCAATCCCCATAGTAAACCTCTTTTTATCAATCTAGGTTTTTGGGTTTGTAAATTCCTTTACAGAAAATCTCTGCGCCACCAGAAGGGAATCCCCAAAACTCCCTACCCTTGTGCCGAATCCTGAGGGATTGCAGAGGAGCCAAACCTCTCCATTTGATTCCCTGTACCCCGAACCTGCCACTAAACCTTATCATTTGACTCCCTGAACACCAGAAACCCTAATCTCATTTTGGTTCCCTAAATCTAAGACCTCATCATTTGGTTCCCTATGAAAGGGAACCCCAAAACCTCATCATATTTTTGGTTCTCTGACCAGGAACCACAAAAACTAGACTTCATCTCATCAATACCACAGCTAAGAGTTCAAATTAACATACATTTTATATGTGTATTTGTACATTTATTTATATATTGATATACATATATTTTAAAATATATATATGTTAAAAATTTAATATAAACATATAAATGTAGACATAAAATCTCTTCAAGAAGAGTTATTTTAAAGGTCTATTTAAAACTTAGGAACAGTAACCTGACACCACATACTTTTTTTACTGGCAGGACAATATAACCAGAATTTCTATTCTATTCAGAGACTTAAGAGCTCAATGTATTAAGAAGAGATCACATTATATGTAGCAGTGCCTATAATTGCCATAATGAATCTAAGATGGAAGTCATTTCTAGTTGTTGTATATAATTGTGAATAAATATACCTTCCATAATCTTGTATCACCTAGCTTATTGCTTTATGGAATCTAAGATTGCAGTGATTTTCCAGTTAAGATAGATATTGGATATAGTTTTGTGAATATACACTGTGGATATGGCTTCCTCGTGGAGAAATTTCTCTCCTTGAAAAAAATTTTTTTTTTGGAGAACTGGTTTACTCCACTTAAAACCATTATCTGGGGAATTTAAACCAGTACAACAGTTTAACCACAGATATCAAAACTTGAGATTTAGACTCAATGATCTCCAAAGTCTCCTTTATTTCTAAAACCTTATGATCTCAAATTTTCAACAGGATTTTCTGAGGGTTTTTTTTTTTTTAATTTTGAAAAAAATTTCTTTACAACATTATCCCTTGCACTCACTTCTGTTCCGATTTTTCCCCTCCCTCTCTCCACCCCATCCCCCAGATGGCAAGCAGTCCTATACATGTTAAATATGTCACAGTATATCCTAGATACAATATATGTGTACAGAACTGAACAGTTCTCTTGTTACACAGGAAGAATTGGATTCAGAAGGTAAAAATAACCCAGGGAGAAAAACAAAAATGCAGTCAGTTCACATTAATTTCCCAGTGTTCTTTCTTTGGATGTAGCTGCTTCTGTCCATCATTGATCAACTGAAACAGTTAGATCTTCTCTTTGTCGAAGAAATCCACTTCCATCAGAATATATCCTCATACAATATCATTGTTGAAGTATAAAATGATCATCTGGTTCTGCTCATTTCACTTAGCATCAGTTCAAGTAAGTCTCCAAGCCTCTCTGTATTCATCCTGCTGGTCATTTCTTACAGAAAAATAATATTCCCTAACATTCATATACCACAATTTACCTAACAATTATCAAATTGATGGGCATCCATTCATTTTCTAGTTTCTAGCCACTACAAAGAGGGTGGCCACAAAACATTTTGGCACATACAGGTCCCTTTCCCTTCTTTAGTTTCTCTTTGGGGTATAAGCCAAGTAGCAGCACAGCTGGATCAAAGGGTATGCACAGTTTGATAACTTTTTGGGCATAATTCCAGATTGCTCTCCAGAACGGTTGGTCTCAGGTTTTTTTTTTAAATGTTAGTTGAACAGAATAGACAAACAATTTTACAGCACATTTAAGTTTTGGAAATAAAAAATCATTGGTTCAAAAAGTTTTTGAGAAGATTGGAAAGCAATCAGGCAGAAATTAGGTATAGGCCAATATTTTATACCATTTACCAAGATAAAGTCAAAATGGACACATGAGCTAGATTTGAAGAAAAATATTACAAGTAAATTTGAAGAATATGAAACATATTATCTATCAGATTTATGGATAAACAATTTATGAACCTTAAGCTTACAAGAAGGGGCCAGTAGTGCCTTTCTATCTAGATCCTATTATTTCACCAATTTCTTGAAAAGTAAAAAATGAATTTTTTGCTATAAGGAAAAATATTGTAAAAGTATTTGAACATTTAATAAAGCAAGACAAATTAGCTCATTAGTGAAACTTTGGGAAACTAGAGCTGCCTAAGCATTTTCATACCCCCAAACAATTCATTCCTTGTTGTTTTGCTTGAAAGATTTTTTCTCTATAAACTGGCCTTGTCAGAGATTATCAGTAGGAATAATAACACTTCAAAGAGCCAAATGATCATAACTCAATCAGAAATAATCTGGATTAAGCACTTTAATGAAGTTTAGAATTTCTTTGGACTTCAAATTGTCC
Organism: Sarcophilus harrisii; assembly: GCF_902635505.1. Taxonomy (NCBI): domain Eukaryota; kingdom Metazoa; phylum Chordata; class Mammalia; order Dasyuromorphia; family Dasyuridae; genus Sarcophilus; species Sarcophilus harrisii. The sequence goes on from NC_045427.1 coordinate 299,168,278, forward strand.
AGTAAGTATGAGAACCCTGGTTTAGAATTGTAGGCATTGTTCTTTCTGTTAAAGATTAAAGAGTCACTGGGCTTATACCCCAAAGAGAAACTAAAGAAGGGAAAGGGACCTCGATGTGCCAAAATGCTTGTGGCAGCCCTCTTTGTAGTGGCTAGAAACTGGAAAATTAATGGATCCCCATCAATTGGAGAATGGTTGGGTAAATTGTGGTATATGAATGTGGATTTCTTCGATAAAGAGATCTAACTTGGTTTCGATTGATCAAGGATGGACAGAAGCAGCTACACACAAAGAAAGAACACTGGGAAATGAAAGTAAACTGTTTGCATTTTTGTTTTTCTTCCCGGGTTATTTTTACCTTCTGAATCCAATTCTTCCTGTGCAATAAGAGAACTGTTCGGTTTTACACACATATATTGTATCTAGGATATACTGTGCCATATTTAACATGTATAGGGTTGCTTGCCACCTGGGGGAGGGGGTGCAGGGAGGGAGGGGAAAAATCGGAACAGAAGTGAGTGCCAGGGATAATGTTGTAAAGAAAATTACCCAGGCATGGGTTCTGTCAATAAAAAGTTATAATAATAATAAAAAAAGAAATCAATGAATATAAAGAAATAAAAAAAAAGATTACAGAGTCTTGGACTTCTGGCCAAGATGGCAGAGAGGACACACACATCTATCTAAGCCCTTCCTTGCCGTCTGACTATTTTTCTTCATGATACAGCCTTTGAATTAGTGCTTGACTGAAAAAACCCACAAGTACATTACCAACAGAAGATATTCTTGAAATTCGCCAGAAAAGGTCTGTTTTTGCTCACAGGCAGGGACAGTTAGACGAGGTGCAGACCTCAAACAGGCAGTGAGAGCACAGTAGGCAGGGAGAACATGGCAGGCAGCTCACACTGAGCAGACCTGAGGTGGGTGGGGTGTAGTCACAGCTTTTGGAAAATTTGCAGAGAGAACTTTACCCAGTGTGAGCAACTTAGCCCTGGCAGCAAGCCAGTAGATCAGCAGAGAAGCTATAAACACAGGGGGTAAAGACTTCAATCGCAAAACACTGGGGTCTCTCAGAATTTGACCACACACACCCAGCACCTAGAGTGACTCAGCACACTTTCAGAGTCTCAGAGAAAGGCTGCTGTGCAAGCAGCATAGTCATTGCTATTCCACTGCTGCTTCTTTGTTACCTCTAGTAATCTGTAGAGGAAGCTTGGTAACACCAGGCTGCCCAAAAAGCTGAATGCATTTGCTTTTGTTTGTTTGTTTGTTTTCTTTGATTGTTTTTTGTCAAAATGAATAAAAAATTAAAGCAAACTCTTACTATAGATAGCTTCTATCTAGATAGGGAGCAAACTTCAAACCCTGAGGAGACTAAAAACAGATAGTCTCCAGATGAATCCCCAAAGGGAGTATGCTCTGGTCCCCAACACATGAGACTCTCATAAAAGAAATTAAAAAGGCTTTTGCAAGAGAGCTAGAAGAAAATGGGAAAAGGAAAGGGAAGGTTGGCAAGAGAGTTTGGACAAGTCATTCCACTCACTTAAAGATAGAGTGAATAAAGAAATCAAATCCCTGAAAAACAGAATAGTGAATTGGAAAAGGTAAATAATTCCAAGGAAAACAGAATTAGTGAATTGGAAAAAGAAAATAGCTCTCTAAAAAATAAAATTGGCAAAATGGAAAAAAATTCCATAGAACAAAACAACTCACTTAAAAACTCAATTGGACAATTACAAAAAGAAATAAAAAAGTAAATGAAGAAAATAATTCATTAAAAATCAGAATTGAACAAATGGAAATGAATGGCTCGAGGAGACACCAAGAATCAGTCAAACAAAACCAAAAAAATGAAACAATGTAAAAAAATGTTAAATACCTACTTGGGATAACAACAGACCTGAAAAATAGATCTAGGAGAGAGAATCTGAGAATTATTGGACTTCCTGAAAATTATGATGAATAAAAGAACCTGCACACTATTTTTCAGGAAATCATCAAAGAGAACTGCCCAGATGTTATAGAAACAGAGGGTAAAAAAGACATTGAAAGAATTCATCGGTCACCTACTGAAAGAGACCCCCAAATCAAAACTCCAAGATATATTGTGGCTAAATTTCAGAACTATCAGACCAAGGAAAAAATACTACAGGCAGCTAGATTAAAAAAAAAACAATTCAAATATAGAGAAGCCACAATAAGGATTACTCAGGATCTAACAGGGTCCACATTAAAGGATCGAAGGGCCTGGAATCTGATATTCTGAAGGAAGGGCTAAGGTACTAGTTATGCAGCCAAGAATAACTTACCCAGCCAAAATGAGCATTTTTTTCCAGAGAAGAAGATAGACATTCAAAGAAATAGGTGAATTTCATCTATTTCTGACTAAAAAAATGGAACTAAACAAAAAGTTTGATCTCCAAATATAGGACTCAAGAGAAACATGAAAAGATAAAAAGAAATCTTGTGAACTATAATTCTGTTATGAATATACATAAAGAACACATGTATAATTTGGTTTTACAGTTATAATATAAAAAAAGAAACTAGAGGTGGAAAGGAAATTGTACCAGAAAAAGGCTAAAGTGGGAGTACTACATCTCACGAAGAGGCAAAGGAAACCTATTACATATGAGGGAAGGAAGGAAGGGGGATGAACATAGTGTGTATCTTCCTCTTCAGAATTGGCTTAAAGAGAAAAATATTAGACATATTCAGTTTACAGAGAAACTTCCCCCACCTCATTGAAAAGGTGGAGGGAGAGTAAGCTAAGCAGAAGGGGATACATAAATGATGAGGAAAAGGGGTAAGAAAAGGGGAGAAACTCTAAGGTGAGGGGAGAGATCCTGAAGAAAGAGGGCTGCATGAGGCAAGTGGTTTTCACAAGTTTAATGCTGGGGAAGCAGGAAAAGGGGAAGGAAAGGAGAAAAGCATGAGCAGAGGTTAACAAGGTGACAAAGAATACAGAATTAATAATTTTAATCATAAATGTGAATGGGATAAACTCCCTAATAAAGTGGAAGTGAATAGGTGAATGGATTAAAAGCCAGAATCCTACAATATGTTGTTTAGCGGAAACACACTTGAAGCAGGATGATACATACAGAGTAAAGGTAAAAGGCTGGAGCAGAATCTACTATGCTTCAGGTGAATTTAAAAAAGCAGGGGTAGCCATCCTGATTTCACATCAAGCAAAAGAAAAAATTGATCTAATTAAAAGAGATAAGGAAGGGCACTATATCTTGCTAAAGGGTAGCATAGATAATGAAGCAATATCAATATCAAACATAAATGCACCAAGTAGTATAGCATCCAAATTCTTAAAAGAGAAATTAAGAGAACTGCAAGAAAAAATAGTAAAACTATAACAGTGGGAGATCTCAACCTTGCACTCCCAGAAGTAGATAAACCAACCATAAAATAAATAAGAAAGAAGTCAAAGAGGTAAATAGAATATCCTAGAAAAGCTAGATATGATAGATTTTTGGAGAAAACTAAATGGAGACATAAAGGAGTAATGTCTTCTCAGCAGTTCATGAAACCTATACAAAAGTTGAACATATATTAGGAAATAAAAACCTCAAATTCAAATACAGAAAGGCAGAAATAGTAAGTGCATCCTTTTCAGATCATGATGCAATGAAAATTACATTCAATAAAAAGCCAGGGGAAAATAGGCCCAAAAGTATTTGGAAACTAAATAATCTCATCCTAAAGAATGATTAGGTGAAACAACAAATCATAGACATAACTAATAATTTCATCCAAGAAAATGGCAATAATGGGAAAACATACCAAAATGTGTAAGATGCAACCAAAGCGATTATAAGGAGAATTTTTCCATCTCTAGAGGTCTACTTGCATAAAATAGAGAAAAAGAAGGTCAATGAATTGGGCTTGCAACTAAAAAAGCTAAAAAAGGAACAAATTAAAAACCCCCCAGTCAAACACTAAACTTGATATTCCAAAAATAAAGGGAGAGATTAATAAAATTGAAAATAAAAAATCTATTGAATTAATAAATAAAACTAAGAGTTGGTTTTATGAAAAACCCAACAAAATAGATAATCCCTTAGTAAATTTGATTTAAAAAAGGAAAGAGGAAAATCAAATTGTTAGTCTTAAAAACAAAAAAGGGAGAACTCGCCACTAATGAAGAGGAAATTAGAGCAATAATTAGGAGTTACTTTGTTCAACTTTATGCCAATAAATTCGATAACTTAAATGAAATGGAAGAATACCTTCAGAAATATTGCTTGTCCAGATTAACAGAGGAAGAAGTAAATCGGTTAAACAGTCCCATTTTAGAAAAAGAAATAGATCAAGTTATTAATCAACTCCCTAAGAAAAAATTCTCAGGACCACATGAATTTACATGTGAATTCTACCAAACATTTAAAGAACAATTAATTCCAATGCTATATAAACTATTTGAAAAAATAGGGATTAAAGGACTCCTACCAAATTCCTTTTATGACACAGACATGGTACAGATATCTAAATTAGATAGATTGAAAACAGAGAAAGTAAATTATAGACCTATCTCCCTAATGAATATTGATGCTAAAATCTTAAATAAAATATTAGCAAAAGATTACAGAAAATCATCCCCAGGATAATACACCATGACAAAGTAGCATTTATACCAGGAATGAAGGGCTGGTTCAATATTAGGAAAACTATTAGCATAATTGACTATATCAATAACCAAATTAACAAAAACCATATGATCATCTCAATAGATACAGAAAAAGCATTTGATAAAATCCAAAACCCATTCCTAATAAAAACACGAGAGAGTATAGCAATAAATGAACATTTCCTTAAAATACTCAGGAGCATTTATTTAAAACCATCAATAAGCATCATATGTAATGCAGATAAACTGGAACCATTCCCAGTAAAATCAGTAGTGAAACAAGGTTGCCCACTGTCACCATTACTATTCAATATTGTATTAGAAACCCTAGCTTTGGCAATATGAGTTGAGAAAGAGATTAAAGGAATTAGAGTAGCTAATGAGGAAGCCAAACTATCACTCTTTGCAGATGATATGATGAATACTTAGAAAACCCCAGAGATTCTACTAAAAAGCTATTAGAAATAATTCATAACTTTAGCAAAGTTCCAGGATACAAAATAAATCCACATAAATCCTTAGCATTTTTACACATCACCATCAAAATCCAATAGCAAGTAATACAAAGAGAAATACATTTAAAATAACTGTTGATAGTATAAAATATTTGGGAATTTATCCACCAAAGGAAAGTCAGGAATTATATGAGCAAAATTATAAAATACTTTCTACACAAATAAAGTCAGATTTTAATAATTGGAAAAATTGTTAAGTGCTCTTGGGTATGCCGAGCAAATATAATAAAGCTGACAATAATCTCTAAAGTAATTTCTTTATTTAGTGCTATACCCACCAGATTCCCAAGAAACTATTTTAATGACCTAGAAAAAAATAAAAAAAAAAACAAAATTGATATGGAAGAACAAAACATTTCAAGGGAATTAATGAAAAAAAAAATCAAATGAAGGCAGTCTAGTTGTACCTTATCTAAAACTATATTATAAAGCAGCAGTCACCAAAACCATTTCTTATTGGCTAAGAAATAGATTAATTGATCAGTGAAAGAGGTTAGGTTCACAGGATAAAATAGTCAATAACTATAGCAATCTAGTGCTTGACAAACCCAAAGATCCCAACTTTGGGGATAAGAATTCACTATTTGACAAAAACTGCTGGGAAAACTGGAAATTATTATGGCAGAAACTAGGCATGGACCCACACTTAACACTATACACCAAGATAAGATCAAAATGGATCCATGATTTAGGCATAAAGAATGAGAGTATAAATAAATTAGGGGAACATACCTCTCAGACTTGTGGAGGAGAAAGGAATTTATGACCAAAGAAGAACTAGAGATTGATCACATTATTGATCACAAAATAGAAAAATTTGATTATATCAAGTTAAAAAGCTTTTGTACAAACAAAAGTTATGCAAACAAGATTAGAAGGGAAGCAATAAACTGGGAAAACAGTTTTATAGTTAAAGGTTCTGATAAAGGCCTCCTTTCCAAAATATGTAGAGAATTGACTCTAATTTATAAGAATCAAGCTATTCTCCAATTGATAAATGGTCAAAGTATATGAGCAGAAAATTTCAGATGATGAAATTGAAACTATTTCTACTCATATGAAAAGGTGTTCCAAATCACTATTGATTAGAGAAATGCAAATTAAGACAACTCTGAGATACCACTATATACCTGTCAGATTGGCTAAGATGAAAAGAAAAGATAATGACAAATATTGGAGGGGATGTGGGAAAACTGGGACACTGATACATTGTTGGTGGAGTTCTCCAACCATTCTGGAGAGCAATTTGGAATTATGCTCACAAAGTTATCAAACTGTGCATACACTTTGATCCAGCAGTGCTACTACTAGGCTTATATCCCAAAGAGATATTAAAGAAGGGAAAGGAACCTGTATGTGCAAAAGTGTTTGTGGCAGCCCTTTTTGTAGTGGCTAGAAACTGATGGATGCCCATCAATTGGAGAATGGTTGAGTTAATTGTGGCATATGAATATTATTCATATGCAATATGAAATATTATTGTTCTGTAAATAATGACTAGCAGGATGAATACAGAAAAGCTTGGAGAGACTTACATGAACTAATGCTAAATGAAATGAGCAGAGGATCAATATACACTTCAACAATACTGTATGAGGATGTATTCTGATGGAAGTGGATATCTTCAACAAAGAGAAGATCCAATTCAGTTTCAATTGATCAATGATGGACATAATCAGCTACATAATTAGCTACAACCAGAGAAGGAACACTGGGAAATGAATGTGGACTACTGCATTTTCCTTTTTTTCCCCAGGTTATTTTTACCTTATGAATCTGATTGTTCTTGGTAACAAGAGAGCTGTATGGATCTGAACATATATTTTGTATCTAAGATATACTTTTAACACGTTTAACACGTCTGAGACTGCCTGCCATCTAGGGGAGGAGATGGAAGGAAAAAAGGGAAAGTTGGAACAGAAGTGAGTGCAAGGACAATATTGAAAAATTACCCATTGCATATGTTCTGTCAATAAAAAAGCTATAATAATAATAAAAAAAGATTACAGAGTCTTGACTAACCACACTTGTAAATTGTCACTTCTTGACTTTTTCCCATATTGAATTTTTTCATTCCAAAGCATAGAGAAATCTAGAATATCTGAAAATGTTCTTTTCAGTTAATAAAGTTGCAACCTTTTCATTAAAATTCCAGCTCTTCCACTCCAGTTCATGAAATATATATTTGATAAAACTTGAGAAACTTACTTTCCCAATTGTATTTACTCATTAGCAAATGACTAATAAGTGAAATTTATAGCAAAGACAGAAAATTATTTGCAATGTGTTGACTACAATAATCACCAGAGTTACTTCAAATTCTTAGATACTATATAATTATACTTCTCCGCAAAACATGATTTCATCATTTAATTCACTAGAAATATTTATTATATTCTCTAAATAAAACTTTTTCATATTTCTCTTAATTCACTCTCTCAGGAAATAAATTAATATTAGCCCTTATTTCCCCTTTTCCTTTGGATTCGGCATCACAGAATGTATTGTTTGCCAACTTTTCATAGACTCTTCATAGATTTCTCATAAGTTTTCTTCAAAAACTTCTTTCTTGTGGGGCTATTTCTTCAATTTTCATTCATATTCATGGACTGGATTTCCAAAAAGCAGCTGCCTACTAATCATTTTATTATTTTAGGAATAACCCTAAGGGATTGGCATTTCTAGTATTGTCACTCATCTCCTGTCTGGTGTACTCCTCATTATCAATTAACCAGTAATAATCTATTAACATGTAAAAAAAAATATTGAAGAACTATTACAAGAACAATAGTTACCACAACTGCTTGCCATACCAGGTGTACTCTTCCTTTTACCCAGTCAAGGAACTTTATGAAGAATGAACTCAAACTCAGTTATCCATATAGAAAATATTTAGGTTTGAAGAGATATCTTAAGACTCCCAATTTTGGTCGTTTTTTTTTCTGTTTGTAGAATATGCATAGTTTTCTTTAGGCAAAATTCTATTCTGGGATCTAAGGATTATTGACTTTTTCTCTTGACCATTTCTCTCTATACCAAGAGTTTCAAGATTTCTGAAGTTACCATTGTTTTAATGTTGATAGATCCATCTACTGGTATTTCATCTGTCAATAGCCACTGCTACTACCTGTAGTGGACTTTGCTACTGTAGTTATAAGTGGAAAAGCTTATAGATTTTCTGACTATTTAATTTATATTTAAACTTATAAGGTTCTAACCTGATTACTTTTGTTGCTGGATATTCATTTGCTCCAAAATACAGAATAACAAATACAAAGGAAACAAAAGTGCCATTTTCTAATAAGCACAAGGCAGCTAGTGGGAGGAAATGCAACTGCTGTCCACAATCCAACAGCTCATAATAGTAGTGAAATTCACTTATTTCGTTGAATGTCCAAGTTCTTCCCTGAAAAAAAGATGCTTATTTTGGCTGGGTAAGTTATTTTTAGTCACATACCAAGTTCCTTAGCCTTTCAGAACTATATTCCAGGTCCTTCGATCCTTTCATATGGACGCTGTTAGGTCTTGAGTAATCCTTATTGTGGCTCCTCTATATTTGAAATGATTTTTTTCTAGCAGCTTGCAGCATTTTTTCCTTCATCTGAGAGTTCTGGACTTTGGCAACTATATTCCTTGGTGTTTTGATTTTAGGGTCCCATTCAGTAGGTGATCAATGAATTCTTTCAATTTCTATTTTACCCTCTGTTTCTATAACTTCTGGGCAGTTGTTTTTGATAATTTTCTGGAAAATAGTGTCCAGGCTCTTTTTTTCTTCATATTTTTTCAGGGAGTCCAATAGTTCTCAGATTATCTCTCCTAGATCTATTTTCCAGTCTGTTGTTTTCCCAAGAAGGTGTTTGACATTTTTTTCCATTGTTTCATTTTTTTGGTTTTGCTTGACTGATTCTTGTTTTCTCCTCAAGTATTTCAATTCCATTTGTTCAATTCTGATTTTCAATGAAGTATTTTCTTCACTTACTTTTATATATATTTTTTCTAATTGCCCAATTGAGTTATTAAGTGAGTTGTTTTGTTGTATGGAATTTTTTTTCCCATTTTGCCAAATTCATTTTTTACAGAACTATTTTCTTTTCCAGTTCACTAATTCTGTTTTTCAAGGAATTGATTTCTTTATCCACTCTATCTGTAAACGAGTGGGATGACTTATCCAGACTCTCTTGCCAACCTTTCCTTTCCTTTTCCCATTTTTCTTCTAGCTGTCTTGTGAGAGCCTTTTTAATTTCTTCTATGAGAGTTTTTTTGTTTTTTGTTTTTTTTGTGTGTGTGTTGGGAACCAAAGATCCCAGCTTTTGGGAGTCGGGACAGTGGGGGACAGCAGTGAGGCACTAGCAGGATAGCGATGGCTGTGCTGCACCTGCGCTCTGAGACTCTGAGAGCTTGCTGAGACACTGTGGATGGGTGTGGCCAGGTCTCTAGAGACTCTAGCTATTTGGGGTTATATTCTTCATCCCCGATGTTTTTAGCTTCTCTGCTTGTCTGCTGGCTTGCTGCCAGGGCAAAGTATCCAATCCTGTAGTGAAGCTCTTCCCGCAGAGACGGCTGAGATCACACCCCCCCCCCCTCCCGTCTGCTCAGTTGTGCTGCCTGCCTTACTCTGCTTGCTGTGGTCTCACTACTACTGCCTGCCCTCAGACTGTGCCAGATCTAAAACCTTCCCTGCCTGTAGAGGGCTGAAACTATTGAATCAATGCACTGAGGTCAGGACTGCTGAGTGCTTGAGGCTAACTACTGATTGGACTATACTCTATGGCCATATGCTTGGGAAATGGTCCTTTCCACTATCCATACTGGCTCAATGATTGGTGTATAGAGGATTGTAGGAGGGACTAGGGATGGAGCAAAGCTAGCCAGGGACACACTCTCGGCGCGGTAGATGAGGGGGAAAGTGGTTGGGGAGAATCTGCTTCCATCCTGTTCAATCCTGTGTCTGGGGACCGAGAATAAAGATTGAGGACTTTTGCTTGTCCTGACTCCAGCTGATTCTGGGGTGTCCTGGGGGCTAGCGTGGTCGCTACATTTGGAGCCCGAGTTTGTGGCCTGAGGACCCTAACTTCACTGAAAAAGTCTCTGGTGACCAGGAAATAGGGTGAGTATTTAAATAGACAAACAGGGAACTTAACTTTGTTAAGGGCTAAACTAGTAACCTTTTCTAGCTACAATGGGGCAGATATTGGGAAAAGATTCTCCCCCAGCCCCAACCCCAAACCCAACCCCACCCCAAAGGAGATCTACAAGAAGCATACTCAGACTGATAAAGAGACACTATCTTTAGATAATCGCCAGGTGATGTGGAGAGACCCAGAAAGTGGTGAATGGAAGGGACCAGATAGGTTAACTACTTGGGGAAGAGGGTTTGCTTGTATTTCCACAGGTGGAGAAGGAATCATATGGGTGCCAATGAGCCATATTCACCTTGTCCATTGGAGGGAATCGGAGCAGACCCTTGAAATGAGGGAGAAGACCCAAGAAACATCGGATGGTTCCGTTGCTTACTGTGCCCACCACTGAAAGAGCATGGCAGTTATGGTGTTTGACTCATGGACAGCAAAAATTGTTATATTTCAAAACCCTCAGGAATCATTAGATTCTCTGAGACATGATAAGACTGTTGTAGGACTTGAAACACCTCAGGAATCATTGGATTTTCTGAGAAATGATAAGACTGTTCCAGCAACAGTCAAAATCTGCTGGGATCATTGGATTCCCTAACACATAAAAAGACTGTTTCAGGACTTCAAAAACTTGCGGGGATTATTGGATTCCCTAACACATGAAAAGACTGTTGCAAGACTTCAAAAATTTGTGGGGATCATTGGATTCCCTGGTTTTGTCCTATTTCTTGGCTGATGAAGAAGGCATATGTGTGACTATTGTTTATATACCCTCCTTCTAGTACTTCTGGAAATCTCTTATAATACCATATTGATTTATATTGTTTGTTATATCACTACTTGCATATACAATTCATGTCTGTTGCACCCCTCCACTGTGGGGAGAGTCATCACTAATAGCCTGTGCGTTATTGCTATGTGCTCACATAATACCTCCCATGCTGATGGGTTTGTGCATACCTGTTTCTAATAAGAACCTTCTGCTCAGAAACCTGCTAGCAACCCCCCCTTCCCTTTGTTGCTTTTCATCTCCCTTCCTGAGATGTTGGGGAGGGCGTGATCATCTCCTTTTGGGGGCTCTCACCATCCTGAGAAGTCAGGCATGGTGTGACCACCTGTGTTCTAAAACAAAAGAAAGTGAGAGATGTAGAGGGCTGAAACTGTTGAATCAATGCACTGAGGTCAGGACTGCTGAGGGCTTGAGGCTAACTACTGATTGGACTATACTCTATGGCCATATGCTTGGAAAATGGTCCTTTCCACTATCCGTACTGGCTCAATGATTGGTGTATAGAGGATTGTAGGAGGGACTAGAGGGTGCATCAAAGCTAGCCAGGGACACACTCTTGGTAGTAGACGTGGGAGAAGATGGTAACAGAGACTGCTTCCATCCTGTTCAATCCTGTGTTTGGGGACCGAGAATAAAGATTGAGGGTTTTTGCTTATTCTGACTCCGGCTGATTCTGGGGTGTCCTGGGTGCCAGCACAGTCGTTACACCCACCCTTGAGCAAAAACAGACCTTTTCTGGCGAATTTCAAGGATGTCTTCTCTTGGTAATTATTTGTGGGGTTTTTTTTCAGTAAGCACTGAGAGAAAATGCGGAGCTTAAGTAGATGTGTGTGTCCTCTCCCCCATCTTGACCGGAAGTCCCCAAATTTCTGTCTTAAATGGAACTTTTTTCTCATTTTTTCAACGGCCATTTGAACTCAGGCACTCTACCTGTAAGTTTCTCTGTACTCCTTTAGATACCTAATCTAGAAGTACTTTCTGAATCAGGTAGCTCAATCTCCTTTTTTGAAAGATGACTAAGTTAAGGCCTACAAAACTGAAGTGATTTACCAAACAAAACTCAGCTAACTGTGGAAAAGCTTAGACTAAATCCTGAGACTTTTAACTATCAATCAATAAAGTATATTTGCAATTATCCCATATTGCCTCCCTTCCTCGTGTATTTTTAGTGTGGAAATTCTAGGTTAAATACAATAGGTAGATGAAACTGATGAGAAAATAAAACCAAAAATTGTTGTACAGATAGAATAGCAATAATAAAAGCATAACTTGCAAATATGCCTAATGTAGACATGAAAATAGAACTCTTCTAATATTGCAAATCTAGGAATATGGTACTTAGGAAAGATCCTAGTAGACCGATGATCACGTATTTACAGATTTTAAAAAATTAGAAAATATTGTTAGTTCTTATAGCTAGCAATTGTCTTTTTCATACCCTCCCCTCTTGCTCTCTTTCTGTTTTCTCCCCTCTCTTCAATTCCTTTTCTTTTCCCTTTCCCATTTCCTATTCCCTTCCCCCTCTTCTCCTGTTTTCTCCTGATCTGTCCTGTCCTATCCTCTCTACTCCTCTCCCTTCCCTTTCTCTTTCTCTTCTTTACTTTCTTCCTCTTCCCTTCCTCTCCTTTCTATGGAGGAAATGTCTTAAATACTGTTATAGAATATTAAACTATTACAAAAGTGTTGTATTCTTCTTTTGCTTTATTTACAATATTGCAGGTGCCATAGCATTGTTTCAGAGGTGGAAGCAGTTTAAAATCCTTTTGATCTTGGGGCAATCAAATAACTGATATGAGTGATAGCCTGATCAAGCATTTAATTTTGTAGTTATTTGGAGAAGTACTGAAATTATGTTATTAAAGGCCCTTCAAAGATCAGGAGTTTGATAGTTTAGTCCCCATGAAACTCCTACACAAGAAATTGTATTAGAAATTGAAAACAAAAAATATTTGTTGACTTGACAATAACTACTCTTTGAACCTTCTCCATCATAGCAACATTTGTTTTAATTTTGTGAGATGAGGGATTATAATATCACAAATTTAGTGTTGGAAAGTAATTTAGAAGTTATCTAATCCTACAATCTTATTTTAGAGATGAGGAAAATGAAGTTTCAGAGAGAAGTGATCTGCTTAAAGTCACAGAATTAGAAACTAGATTTAAAACCAAATTCTTTGACTCAGATCAAATACTTTTTCCACTATAAATGTTGGCTCTCAATCCAAGAATATCCATTAAAGAGAATTTTAAGATTCTCTATCAGTCTATAAAATTTTGGCTTCATTCTCAAAAGTTTAAATAGTTAAATTTTTTACTTGAAAGTTTCAGTGGCACTATATCTCAGATGTCTCAGTTTGATGTCTCAGTTGCCCAGATTCTGGCAGTTCTTACCAAACTAGAAATGTTTTAGGGATTGATTACATCCCTATTATCTAATGATCAACCTAGCCAAAATAGAAAGAGATTCATTATCTGGGGCTTTGCCAAAAGATATTAATCTTTTGGCTGCAATAATTCACAAAGATCACCTATTGTTTGTTGTTGTTGAATTTTTTCAGTCATGTCTGACTCTTTGTGACCCCATTTGGGATTTTCTTGTCAAAGCTACCAGAGCAGTTTGCCATTTTTTTTTTCAGCTCATTTTATAGATGGGGAAACTGAAGCAAGGAAGGTTAAGTGATTTGTCCAGGATCACATAACTAGTAAGTGTTTTCATTCATTGTATCACCTAACTGCCCCAAAGATCTTAATAAAACACAATTAAATAGTTGTCATCTGTGTTAGAAGAAGAAATATCCAAGTGGAAACATTGGGCACAGATTAATTGTGGTATTAATAGTTTGAAAATTCAGAAAACCTGATCTGAATATGTGCTATTTTAGAATGAAAATGAGCTTCACTAATATTGTAATCAATGGAATATATAATTTTGATTCACTTGTCTTATAAAGAGTATGGAGAAGTTATCCATTTTCTTATAAGGAAAAAAATAAAAATTAAAGGGAGAATAAATTATCTTGAGAAAATGGTACTGAGGTCATTTTTCAAAAAAAGGAAACTGAATATCAGCTTCTTTCAGTGTCTTTCTGGTTCCCAGTAAGGAATGTATCATTCAATATTTCCAGATATCCTCCATTGACAACCATAAAAGTTTTTTTGTCTTATCTTTCATAGCTGGAAAGGAAACACAAATGGCTAATTGTGGAAAATATGGCTTGTATCATTTAGGCTAATAAATGATGAGTTCAAACTTCTTCACATAACTCAAGTTAGATATAGAAAATGAGGTTCAACATCAATGATAACTAGGTATGATAGTTGCAAAGGGAAAGTAAACAATAATGAAAGCAAAAAAATAAATGATAATCTGTAAAAATGGGGTGAAGTATATAAAAGAGTCTAATAGATCACTAGAAGGAGATTAATACTCCATAATAGTAGTTAAAGAAAAATGAAGAATCTTGGTGCTGAAAGGCATAGGAGTTTTAGGTTTGTGATTTATAAGGTAATGATACTACTTTACACAATGGGGAGCTAATCACTTTGAAAGTGAAAGGCTGAAATGTGTCTACATTTTTTGTTTTTTAAATAAACCATTGGAGGTAATATAGCATAGTGGAAAGAACATTAGATTGAACATTAAAAAACATCTACTGTCTTTGGATCCTGCAATTTACTAAATCTGTGACTATAGGTAAATCATTAAACCACTTAGGGCCTCATTTCTTTATCTGTAAAATGAAGGTAAATCCTCATAATCTTTAGATAATCTCTAAGGTAACATCCTTTGAATTTCTAGTATTCTATAATTCTGTGAGATACAAAAGGACCATGAAAATAGATTAAAGATTAAAAATCAGGTTTTGAAAATGTATATAATTATTATTTAATTGCTGTCTTTTGTCTTTATAGCATAATCATTTCCCCTTAAAGATAACCCCTCCCCTTTTTTGGACTCTTCCTTCTGACAGGGAATAATATTTTAGTGATGTCAACTAGCACACTCACAGTATCTCATAGAGTATGCCTAATTACATATTCATAATTCCCACCTTTCTCAGAGTAGACTTCCTAGATCCTTCCTGATACTCTGACCTTCTAACTCAGAGGAAGTAACGAGCGTCTTCCTTTCCAAAGATAATTTGTAATCTTGCCCCATTGTCATTTGTCATTTATTTGCTGTCTTTTTCATCCAAAGGCTTTCTCCTTCCATGGGCTCCCTCACCTTTACCTAAAAATAAGCTTATCTTTCCTTATCTAAGTGGACTCCTTTTGACTCTGTTTCTTCAGGATACCTTTAAACTTCTTGGAAGAATAAGTTTATCATCAGTTTTACAGGATCAAGATCATTTATTATCATTTGTTAAAGCTTCTATGCTTTTTATTTATTTACATTCTCAATAAAGAATATGGAAGATGTCCTTGCAGTTTAGTGAATTTTAAAGCTTGTATAATTTAAAACTTCATTGATTTGTAGCCCAAAATTCTTAGTATGGTTTTAAGCTACTAGATCTTAAAACCGAATTAAGAAATACTTTTGAGATGTATTTTTTTAAAAAGATGTTGAATTGTAAATGAATAATTTTAGATCAATGGAAAATGAGCCAAAAGAATTGGGCTTGAAATGGTTGATATCCCATTGTCTTTCCTGAAACAATGCAAAATAATAATTTTGATCACCCTAAATAAGTACTTTTATTAGAGTGAGGACTAACCTAAGGTCAACTGCTATCTTAGACATTTACTAAATGATTAAACAAATCATTTTCAATTTTCTCATCCATAAAATGAGGTTAACAATAATTGCTAGAATTTATATATTACTTTAATTTTTGAAAAGTGACTTACAAATTAAACTGGTAAATAGATGCTATTATTATTGCTATTATTATAGCCTATTATAAATAGATGCTATTTATAAAATAGATGCTATTTTATAAAAGAAGAATCTGAGGCAGACAAAAGCTAAGTAACTTGCCCAATCATACAGTCTAGGAACTAACTCAGAGTAAGGACTATAACCTCAGCCTTTCCTGACTTTAGGTCCAAGGCTCCCTCCACTATGCTCACTGGCCACCTCTAATATTACCATCTATTTGTCGGAGTTTTTGTGAGAATCAAACATTATAATGTGTAAAAGATTTTGTAAGCCTTTAAAAAATACTATGTAATTATAGCTATGATTATTAGTTTTGACCTGATAACGGCTCCTTTGTTCCCAGCAAAAAAAAAAAAAAAAAAAAAAAAAAAATTAAGTGTCTTCCTTGCTTTCAAGGCCTTCCATATTTAGAACCTACCCTAAATATTTAACTTCATTTTTACTGGTCCCCCATATGAATCTTCTGATCTAACTAGGCTGAATAACTTCCTATTCCCCAAAATACCAATCATGGTTTTTGGATTCAAGCTGTTCCCTTCAGCCCCAAACTATCCATGTTCTAGCTTAATTACTAAGGAAGGCTACAGGGGCGGGTTAATTCTTATGTCCTCTTTAAAAATATTTCTCTTTTCTTAACTCTTCTTGGTGTATTTTACTAGATCAACTTATTTCTTGATATTGTTGTGGGTTGTTCTTCAATGAAGTTATATTTCTCTAGTGAGGTTACAAAGTCTTTGGAGTCAGAGATTGAATCTTCATCTTATCTTTCCTCATAGAATCTCATCCTTAGCAGTAACTCAGCAAATACCTTTTGATTGATACATTTCATTCTGAAGAAAAGAATCATAGTTTGAAAAGTTCACGTTATTTGCATAAACTAGGGAAATTTTTTTTTTAATAGATCATCTGCTCAACAAATCTGGAACTGATATGATTATGTCTAAGCCATTTGAGTTAGAATCATAGAAAGTTAGATATGTAAAGGACCTTAGAGATTTTTATCATTGAACTATCTTTTAGAAAAAAGAATGTGCTCAGTAGTTCCATTAACACTTTAATTTGATGTTTCTAAGCAGAAGTCTAGTTTGTTCTATTATAACTAGTAGTCCCAAAATAGGAGATTTATTTGTGTTGATTTGTTTAGTGCCAGGAGCTATGCCTTGACAACAATGATTTATTTAGGCATTTCAAAAAGTATAAATGATAACAACAAAACACTCCATATTTTTAGTTCCATGCCTCTGTAAGAAAGGGCAAAGATAGGCCTTTCCAAATATTATTTGGCTTCACCAAATATTATCATTTTCAAAACAGTACATAGTATATACTTCATTGGTGACATCTGGGGCACTATTACTGGTTATTCAGGAAATTAGAAGGGTAATGTCCTTTGTTTAGAGTCCAAATTGTGTGCATGCTTAGCCACAGACACTTTCTTCACATACACAACATCTAATATGCACATGAAAAATGTACCTATGGTTTATAAGATGCTTGCTGAAAGTTAAGTAGTTGTCTCTCCCTCCTTCCCCTCCAAAGAAAACTTGGTATAACAAAACTTGTTTTATTCATTAGACAGCTAGAACTAAATAGTATTTCTGTATGATTATAGTACAGAACTGGATGATGTTCACAGTGTTCTGAAATGCCCCCTTGAATTATTGAAGAGATATTAATGTTATGAAGCTCATGGAATCAGAGAATAGAAAATAATTTAATCTAACTTTTCCATTTTTTAGGTGGGGAAATTAAATCCAGAGAAGTGAAGTAACTTTATTCCAGGAACATAGATGACACGTGGCAAAGACTGGATTTGAATTCAGGTTGCTTTTTCTAGGAACACTACAATATAATTCTTTAAACCTTTTTCATCCATGGGTAGTTGAGGGATACCATTTCCTAAGATTCCTCAAGATAAAATTGAATCATAGTGTGTTAATCACTTCAGTTGTCTTAATTAACCAGAAAACTCTGCTTCCCAATAATACAGTTTAAGTGTATCATTCCTCATACCTAGAAAGACTTTATTATTATTTAACAGGAGCTGGATATCTTCTCTGTTCATCAAAAGGAATTCATGTTTTTTTCATATTCTTTGAGAAGCTATTCTGGAATTATAACTTTTCCCTTCTGTATTTATAATGAAATGCTCACTCTTCCTTCTACTACTCTGTCGTCTAGCTGTCTAGACTGCAATGTTTCAACTGATGGATAATTATTATTTTTCACCACAATTAATCTGCTTTTAGTAAATTTATGTAAGTAGCTAGTGACTGATTAGATTATTTGGCATCATGTTCATGAATGCTTTTGAAGATTTGTTCAGCTTTCATCCCTCACCTATTGCAAGTTCTTCTCCCCCTTCCCCCAATCTAATTTTTTGAAATAAAAATACATTCACTTCCAGGGCTTTGGGAAGAACATTTTATTGCTAAGCATATCCTTGAACAAAAATGCAAATATGAAAAAAGAAAGGAGGAAAAGGAAAAAGAAAAATAAAGCAGTAACATCACAACAACATAAAAGAAATTCTTTAAGGTTCTGTCCATAAAACAGGGATATGGTAGAAGCCCACATACAGGATGCACATGTTTCCAAAAAAATTGTCCAAATAGAAACTTACACAAAAAAGAACAGAACAAAGATTGTGTTTACTCAAAAAGGAAAAAAAAATGGAAAAGAAAGTAGGAAAATCATTTCACAAGACACCAAGACTCCAAGAACAGCAATCTTTTACAGACATCAAGATATAATCAATTTCATATAGGTTGGGCCATTTAAGTTGCTTAAAACTGTGCTTTCATACATTTTTAACCTTTCTTTTAAAAATCTTAAACAAAAAAAAAAAAAATCCAAAAGAATTCCCAAACACTTACATCGAAAGGATCAGATAACCAGGAACACACCTCTTTCCATATACATTAGGGAAAGCTATCTTCATTTTAGAATACTTTTTTTGTTGTTCCTGGATATTTCTTCAAAGTCAAATATTCATGCAACTTACAAACACCAGCAAGAATAGATTTCTAAATCTAAACAGCTGATTGGTTTTCATCTGTACACAAAGAAAATTTATATTTCTGATATTCCAGTCTTCATTTTGTTTTTGTCATTGTGTGTTGTTGTATTTGTGTTATCTTGCTTTTTGTATGCAATAGCCATGGCCACACAACCAATTTTATTTTTCTATACATTAAGTTACCCCCTTTCAGAAAACAAAAAACAAAATTAAGAAACAGGTAGAAACAAAAAGAACAATTAAACTGTAAAGCAGTATGTACATAAGTGTCTAATCTAAGAAATTACACAAGCAAAAAAAAATTAGCAGAAAGATGTAAACAGAATCTGAGATTTTTTTTTCTTTTGACACAGATGACTGTGACAAAACTAAAACTCACACCATCTTCACATTTTTAAGGTTTACTTTTTTGTTGTTTTGTTATTTTCTTTTTAAAACAACATTCTCATTCTACTTAAAGACTTTTAACAGATTTTCCATTCCAGTCGTCCCATCAAACATACCATGAGAAATATATTTGTATATATATTTATATATATATTATACTATTAAATTCCTTTGTGTGTGTCACAGCAGCTTTATTCATTCATTCATTTATTTTTATAAAAGAGAGGGTGGGGAGAATGGGCAAATGGAAGGACAGAGTTATTTGTGTCAAGCTACAAAATTAAAATTACATATGAAAAACATTATGTTGGAAAAAAAAACTATGCATTTTGTACTCTTTCATGATGTGTTTGGCTTGTATGACCTTTTGTTATTCTGTCACAAGTTGAACTCCCATATTGTCTGTTTTGATTAATTGATTTTTTTAGAATTTTTCTTTTCTTTTTATTTTTGCATGCATTGCAATCATTCATGGAACCAGGCTCCCTCCCTCCTACTTCCCCAGGAAAGGCTCATTTTAGTTTGTGGGCTATTTCAGCTCCCAACAGCTGACCTTTTCCCCCTTTACCACAATTTGACTGTGCTAATGCATTTGAACAGTATTGTTAATAAAGCCAATAGCCCTGATGAAAGTAGACCTAAACCCGTCTGTTCAAAGAGTTTGGTCTGCAAATACTGGAGTCAGATCCTAGGGTACCTGCTTTATACCTCACATCATCACCATCTCATGCATTTGCTGCATTTCCAGCAAAGCTTCTCACTGAAAACAAACAATTGATTGGTTTTAGACACACCACAACCTGATATGTAGAGTGAACACCATGTATAGTTTTTGAGTTCATATATGGCAATAGTCTCTCACTTTTTTCTGAATTTTTTTCTTGTCAACTCATGTCCAGTCTTAATCTCAAAAAATAAACAAAAAACCCAAAAGCCACTTTTTTCCCCTCAGATCTTGAATAGTTACACACATACTGGCTGGGGCCAGATCAGTTTGCTGTTGTTGTTGTTGTTTTTTTTTTTTTTTTCTCCTTTTTTTAAAATAATAAAACTGAAAAATCATTGATACAGTCAAGGGTCACAAACATCATTAGGGACTCACTTGGAGTTATGAAACAAGTAAGCCATGAAATCTTCTATCTTTTGTCCAAAGGTCCACAAAAGAGATGGAAACTTCAATGTCCAGCTAAAGTGGTGGAGCTATCTGTCTGCTCCAGAGCACTAAGTATGCTTTATGATACAGTAGGGCAGACTTCTCTGTCTCCAGGTCATGACTGATACATAACAGCCATGTCTGAAAATAAATAAATATATATATACACATATATATCTTTGTGTGTATTGTTTTTTTCCCACCAACTGTAGCTCCCAATCTCATTATAGGTATAACAGTTCTTATAGCTGTTAAATCTTGTGTTTTTTTTAAGTATTTATATATTATATATAAATAATTCTTTTTAATTCTTTTTTATTTTTATTTTTTTTAATTTTACACATAATACTCTTTGTCCTTGTTTTTCTGTTTCTTATGGCCACTCTTTGAGCTTTGCTGTTTCTCCTTGACGAGCATGCCGTTGCTCTGGGCAGAGTTGCTGATGTAGTTCCGCGTCTCATCCACCTGATAGGACCCCTCGTCCCTGTTCCTGTACTTGTACATGGCATATAGGAGGATCAAGATGCAGAGGGCGGCAGCAGCCACAATGCCGACGACCATTCCTGTTGTACTGCTCGACTCCCGGATCACCTCTGAGGCCCCCGGAACCCGTCTGATTCCTGGCTCTGTGGGGTTTGCTGTGGGCACATTACGGAACATGGGGGAAGTAATTAGTGGGCTCTTCAGCTTTGTGCTGTCTAGCTCATAGGCAGTGGGCAACGGAAGCAACACTATATCAGGCTGGGGTTTGAGCTCACGGTTATTCATTTTGCCAGCTGGCAATTTGGGCACCATCCCAGACGAGGAGGAAGCCGTGGAGCGGATCAGCTCAGGGGACAAAGATGTGGTAGTAGTAGTCCTACCAGTTTCGGAGACTTTGTTAGGTCTAAAGTTCTTGGATTCCCACTTGGGCGCATGTGCTTTGTAGCCACCTTCGAAGACTGAAGTGGAAAGACTCTTATCTGTTACCAAGGAGAAGGTGGTGTAAAAATCTTCATCATCAGTAGGGGGCAGGTTAGAGTCAAAGGTTTCCCCTGAGCCATACCCAGATATCACCAAGCCATCATCATCACAACCATCGCTGCCTTGGTCCGACAAGCAAGGTAACCCCGCCTCAGAGGTCATGGACAGGGAATCTTTGGTGGTCTCAATAATGGTGAGGAGGGGGCGAAAGGTAGGGGGGAGTGTAATGAAAGGTGCACGAGTAGCAATAGGAGGGGGGTTTAAAGGGTCTTCTACAAGTAGAGGGATAACTAATTCACCTCCTGAGATGGAAAGAAAAACAAAAACAAAGAGTTAGTACATTGGCAAATATAGTCTATCCTTACTGTCAGTGAATTTAGCCTAAATGGGTGGCAGGCATCTATGGTATAAAGAAATGTCACTGATCCTTCCCCTGAACTATTAAGTCATCACAAGCATTTTTATAGCCTCCAAAAGCCTCTTGAAAACATTAACTTGAAATCCCTTGGGGAAAAGGGAAGATAGCCTTTGAAGATACTCTCAAACAACTACTTGGAATTCAAAAGTACATTTCTAGGTATAGATGAGATGGTAACATGATCAATTACAGTCTTATGAACATCTGCTGGAGATCAACAGGGGTTTACAGATCTTAAAGATGTCAGTTTTTCCAAAAAGTTCTCTCAGGTGGCTTTATCATCTATTAAATTTTTTTGAAGTTTTTTGCTTCCTTTTTAAAATTCTTTTTCCTTACTTTTTTCTCCCCCCTCACTTAATATTGCAAAGATGACAATACTACCCTATAGCTGGAAATTGCCTTACAATTTACAAAAGGTGGTCATATACAAAATGCTATTTGAACAACATGGCAATCCTGTAAGATAAACAGGGCAGGATTTATTAGCCCTATTTCATAGATGGAGAAAATAAGTCTCAATCTAGAGAAGGAACTCAGGATCATAGATTAGAAATCAAATGGATTTCCAAGGTTATCTTGTTCAACTCATTTAACAGATGAGGAAATCAAGACTCAGAGAGCTGAAGTAGCATTTTCAAGGTTACTTAAGTTGTAAGTGATAGAGCTAGATTTCCATTTCAGATCCTCTTACTCTAAATTCTCAGTTCTTTCCACTGTACCACATTTCTTCCTGTACAAAGTCATGGCTAGTAAATAAAGAACTGAAACTAGCCAGGAAATGATCCAAGCCTCAAATACTCCTTTGTCCAATATACCATATGCTTTCCCACTGTTGTCTGAGGCTATGTTCCCAATACATAATGGTTATTAGAACCATGCATAGAATGGTTCTTTAATATATATATTTTTCCTCTCTTAGACATTTTATCTTCTAATTTACTTTATTTAATTAAATGCATCCTCTTGCATAGATATACTTGGAAATAATTGAAGGCCCTGATTAGTATCATGTAAATTTTTTTCCTTGAAATTCCAGAAATCAGTTATCAAATAGCAACATTTTCTGCTTTTGCTAGATAAGTATGTACTCTTCTTTGTTTACCATGTTAGGTAAGTGATTTATTCAATTTTTCATTCTTTAAAAAATACCTAGTGCATTTCATTTGGGGTCTATTGGAAACTGAGGATTTTAGAATTTGAAAGAAGAGTATTTTAAATAACAGAGTTCTACACCCAATAGGAACATAATAAATATGTATTGGTTGTTATTTTCCTTCTACCTTGGATTTAAAGATTTTTTTTGCATTTTTAGGAAGGAATCAAATTTTTCTCTATATAAATGTACCTTACTACATATAGTACATTTAAACTTAACAGATAGGTGTACAGCTTGTATAAACTGTGAAATCCTTTTGCATCTCCATAACTCACTCATTCATTCCAGTATCTTCTTGTCAGCTTATTGGTCAGGAAATATTGGGGTTTTTTTCCATTTATTTTTGTTTTCCCAGTGTCTATTGTGGTTCTTTGTACGTATTAGGATCTTAATAATTAAATTCAGGAAATTCTTTCAAAATTTCAATTCTACATTATGGTCATTTTGATTGGAATTTCTGGTGGTATGCATGCACCAGTCTCAGCTCTTAGCTATGCACTAGAGAATAAAAATCAAGGGGTGAAATAATGTCCTGCATCCCAAAAGAGGAAATTTAATTGCTATGATATGAAAGCTAGTCAATTTAAATGGCAATTAAATTATATAATCACTAGTGCCCATTAACCCAGCATAATTTTAGGTGAGGCAAACTCCAGCCCCTGGTTCATATGTTTTTAGTAGAAAAGACTTTAATTCAGGCCAGACATTCTGAGAATTACTCAAAAATAATCCATCTCACTTTTAGAGGGATCTTCTTAGAGAGCCTAATCTTCAAACTAGAATTATAGGGAATGTATAGAATGGAAACCCTAACTTTTTAACTCTAGCCCAATATTCAAGACACCCCTATGCCAACAAAACTGAATCAGAATTGAACAGACTTTAGAGATTTCAAGGAAGGGCATTCCTATATGCTCTCATCAAGCTGTGGGTTTTGTATTTAGCTTTGAAATCTTTGATAGATATTGGGTCATCCTAGCAGGCTCAGGATGGCATAATTTAGTAGAATGCATGATGGCTTTGGAATCAGAAGAGACCTGTATTAGAATCCATCTTCTGAGAATCAGAAATAGTGTGATCATAAGAAGCCAATTTAATTCTTTGAATCTCTATCATCTCATCTATCAAATGGGTCTTTACTGTATACATTTTTCTCTCCTCAACCCTTTATCTTCTTATTTACCTTATTTAACTACAAGCATCCTCTTGTATAAACATACTAAGAATTATTTGAAGGCCTTGACTTGTATCATATGAATTTTAAGGGGAACAATTATACAAATGGGGGCAATTATGTTTATAGTACCTACTTACTTTATAGATCTGTTGTGAGGGCGAAATGTGAAACTACATTAATCCCTTAACATGGCACTAAGATTTTTGGAAAATCCTATGCATATTGACTTTTGTATGGTTTATTTATATCTCTTGACTTTCAGCCATGCAATAACAACTCCCGCTAATCAGGAACCACCTTGAGAATAATGGGATAACATTTTAACCCAAACCCTGAACTCTGGATCTAAACCAGCAAATAGGCTTTGGAAATTATTGAACAAGCTTTGCGAATTTGCTCAAACTTCAGGCAAGCTTCACTTTTGTTAGTGGTTATTCTTTACATTGATGACATATATAAATCATGTGTCTTGTGAGTTTTTGATGCATAATTTACACACTTCTGCTACTTGTACAAATGGTATATAGAGTTTGTATCCCTAAAGGGAAGCTAACCCTCTACTCTGAAAAGTAGACTATGAATGAACTTTTCTGTTTTCCCACGTAGATAAAGGGATAAAAAACGCTAGATTGGAAGGTTAGATGGGTGAAAAGAGGGTTGCTCTTAGAAAAGGGAGGACAGAAAGAAGAAGAGAAT
This sequence comes from Sarcophilus harrisii, assembly GCF_902635505.1. Taxonomy (NCBI): domain Eukaryota; kingdom Metazoa; phylum Chordata; class Mammalia; order Dasyuromorphia; family Dasyuridae; genus Sarcophilus; species Sarcophilus harrisii. The sequence goes on from NC_045427.1 coordinate 299,193,202, forward strand.
AAGTAATTAATCTATGTGGGGTTATATTTTAGTTATTTATTACCAGTCATTTTAATTTTTAGTTAACATACCTACCTATAGGCTAGTTTTCCACTACCTTAATACAACCAAGGATTACAGCATGTATTGGTTTCTAGTTTTTACTCAGAATCATTAGCTTTCTTTTGTAATTAAATATATATTTCTATAGAAAATGTATGGTTCTCAGTGCTATTAAAAAAACCAAGAATGCATGTGTAGCACTGGCTGAGAAGTTTTATAGATTAGGAAGAAAACGAACTATTTTAATATGCAAGTCATGTTATGCCATAGTTCTCTTTAACTGTTCTGACTTGGTTTCCCCTGAACTAGTTTCCTTTGTCTCAGTTTCCTTAGCTGTTCTATTAAATCCCCTTAGTCGTAAAAACCCACTCTAGTACATTAAGACTGGGGACCGTTTACTCTAAGGTTATATATTGCTAGCAAGATAAACAAGAGAGCAGAACTCCTGACCCTCCCCTGTCCTCAAGAATTTATAATACCCCTCTAAAATATTCCAAGATACCTCACTGACATCTTTATCTCTGGGTATTCAGACATCCTGTCTCTGGGCTTTTAGGAGTTATGGTCTCCCCCCAACCTGACAGAAGCCTTCCCGCTTTTTGGGGGGGAGGACAAAGACCTTTGTCTTTGTCTCTAGGGTTATTTAAAGGAAGAGGCCGCTCTTATTCGGGGCTGCTTCATTCTTTGAGATGACAGCCCTGGGACCAACATGGATTCCTTGGTCCCAGTATATCTTTATCTCTATCTGACTGGATAATTTGAGACGAGAGTCCTGTCTAGTCAATTATACTCTCCAATTAATAAACTATTGAAAACTCTCTAATCTCTCTCCTGCCTCAGTTTCTCCGGCATTACAGTCAAAGTTCAATATTGAATAGAAATTCCAAAGGAGGGTGTAAGTCTATATGTGTGTGTGTTTTCAATGCATTGCTGACGTTTCTTTAAGTGAGATTAAAATTAAAATATCCATGATATAATTCTCTATTATATCCATAACAGAGAATATTATTCATCCATATCTTTAGTCTATGATCAAGTCTATATTCAATTGAAATTATAAGTTTGTTGGCTATTTTTTCCCCTTATAGTCCATTATATGCTTCCAAAGTGTCTTTTTAATTTATATCAATAATCCTGAGAAAAGCTTCATTCCCTTCCTTTAACCCACATATTATACTTACACTGTCATTAACTACTTCCTTCTCATCTTTTAGTCTGCTATGCACCTTGTGCTAGGTTCTGGATCCTTTTTCACTCTAAGAAATGATCACTAGTTTTTGGCTTAAAAGAATTAAAGTAAGAGAATGTCAGTTTACAACAATGCTAAACTGAAGGTTTGTTTTGTTTCCTAAATGCAGTGATCATTATCTCACTAAATGTAATATGTTACTTTAGTTTTTAAACAATAGATGCCATCAAGATTGCCTTAAAATTTTGGTTGTAATTTTGTTTATTCCTTGTAACCCTAATAAAGATAAAAATTATGCCTCTGTGTTCAATATTTAAGAATTAACTCTCTTGGATTTTAATTTAGGAAATGAATTAATTAGTATGATATAATCTCCTTGACCACAAGGAATATTTTTTTTGCCTTTGTATCTTCAAAGTTCATTAATATTCCATGTTTTTTTAAAAAACAGTCCATTGAATCAAGTCAAATAAAAGCCATCATAGTTCTCTTACATTGAAATTTTAATGTTAGAGAAAAAGAGATTTAAAGAAAATCAAATTAAAGGTTGATGGTGGTTATTTGAAATGGAAATGAAGGAAGGTTTCATTTCTAGTGTAGTTAGAGATATAATATGTTTAGAGATAGAACAACATTAATTCAGACATGGCTGTAAATACAGTATGATAGTATTTAGTTTCTATTTGACAAGAATGATGAATATTCACAGTAGCTTAAATCATTGGGTTATCAAGGACCCTCTTTCCTGTTGCCTCCTACTCTAATAATTCCTTAGTTCATTGTTGAAGATACACAACAAATATTTCTCTCTATATATGATATTTTCTCCCTTCTTATCCGTTCTTTCTCCTTTCCAATTAAAGTTGGTGGCAGGTGATGGAAAAATAATTATTTTTTACATATGGATCCAGTGATCAATGAATTAGGTAGACTTATGAAAGATATAAAACAAATAGCTTTAAAATACTAAATGATTGCAGATGCCATAATTCAAATCTATAATCCATAAAAACACTAATCCCTAGCATCCTAGGATTTCTCTTGTGCCCCAAATAAGAACTATATGTATTTTTTTTAAGTTAGCATTTTAAATCTGGCATATATACTTTTTTGTTAGGTTTGTGCTTTTCTTTAAACTCTAAAGATCACTGGGGATATAAAAGGTCTATTTTAGCCTTGAAGGTTGCCCTGATTTTTGCTTTATGAGTGTATTTATAGATATATAATTCATGCCTCTAGGACTGATATCCAGAAAAGGGCTCTCTGCCATTGTAAAACATAGTGTGTTAAAAATTTAATAGAACTCTTCGCATTGTGAGAATTTTGTCAGTAATCAGAAATATAGAGGGCCAGCCACTACAAAAAATTATAGGTTTATGTTTTTCTTGTAATTTGAGTTTATTGTCTCACTGAAGTCAGTTTAATTGAAGAGGTCACCACAAACCCAACAATTGGAAGGAAAATAACAATGAGCACATGTTTATTTTTGTGCCCTCCCACTAAACTTCAAAAGAAAAGGAAGATTCTTGAAAGGTAATGATTTTGAAAATTCTAATGGTGACAACTCTGTGTTTTCTTCCCTCTACCATATTTGTAGCACAGTTGCTTTCTAAAATATCAGTCAATTTTATTTCACTTCATGCATGCATATTTGTTTTCCACTGATCTCTCATTCATATGTTGCCCATGGAATAAATCTCCCTTCTGCTTGAAATTGCCTTGCCAGAGAAGGAAATAGCCTTTTCCTCACTGAGTTAGGAGTAAAAAAATACAACAAAAATTGTTTTAGGAAGACCAATAAATGTGGTACAGAGGACTGGTGGATAGAACACAGGATTTAAAATCAGGAAGACCTGTGTTCAAATTATTATTATTATTAGCTGTGTGATGCTAGGCAAATAATTTAATCTCTCTAGATTTTGTTAATTTATCTGTAAAATAAAGGGATTATATTCAGTGATATATCCATTCATGCCCTTCTGATTCAAAATCTACAATCCTATAACATCAAACTCAAGTTCATCCTTTGTGAGGTAGAGGGATATTTATACTACATATAATTATGTGAGACCTCTAATGATCCATTATCTGTCCCACTTGAGCTTATTAAAAGTGATCAAAGAGAATTAGAGTAAATGAGAAGAAAGGAGATAGTTAAAAAAAGGATTAGATTCTTAAAAAAAAAAAAAAAGTAAAAGGTCAGTGATTCAAAGAACTGATAACTTTTCATCTCAATGTACCTAAAATGACTGGACAGTAAAATAGGCTAGGTGAGTGGGGCAGGAGAGGCAGTAAGAATTAGCTGTTGCTTTTGTTTGCCCTCTCTCTTAAGTAAAGGTTGACAATAAAAACCTACAATTTTGATCTCTTAGGCTAATTCTCAGAATGAAGACTAGGACAAATGGCTTATTTGAATGATGTTTATATCATACCATATAATATTTTAGGAAAAGCTATATTATGTAGTACTTAATGAGATGATTCTCTTTTTGTGACTCAAAAATACTTAAAATTTCTGCTTTCTCTATATCACCACAGCCCAATTTTATTAATATGAGGCAGTGACAAAAATAATAAATCTCTTGTGTTGTGACTTTTCTAAAAGATACAGAATTACAATAAAAGTATTGATGAGGCATAGCCAAGTAGCTTAAAGTAGATAACTAGGGTTTTGTAGCAAAATGAACAGAATTTTTCTCTTATGGAAATGCTGAAGTAATCTTCTTTAAGTATAAAAAAAGTCACAGTAGGAATTCAAAACATTAAAAAGGAGTCTAGAAAGGTAAAATGATATCATTTAAGAAGTTTTTTCTGTAAAATTCACAATACTTTTCTTTGTGGCAAACATGAATCAGAGGGGGAAAAACAACTTCATGTTACCGAATTCATGAGTTAAAACTGATATTTTGCCAGTATCCAGCATTCCATTTTATTGAAATGCTTGGTAAGATAGTTTTGATTAAATAAATATATTAAAAATAGTCAAAAAGAATAAAATTGTTTTAATCAAGGAAAGTTAGCTGTGCTATCTATATATCTTTTGTTTCTTCTTTAACAGTCAGTAACACAGGATAGATAATCTATTTAGTTAACCTAAGGACGCCACCAAAAAGGGGTACTTGGAATATTTTTACTTGAAACCTTTAACATACAGATAACTGGAAAAGAATGTTTCTTTGCATGATGCTCCTTCATAAAGAAATTAAGATTTTTCTCAAGGATTCCCAGGTTTCAATTCTTGAGAAAAATAATTAATAAAAAAAATTCTTTTGATACATTGAATTCACATAAGATTACATTCTTTGAAGTCATCTGGGTCTCAGACTGATTTTGCCAACAAGTGGGAATGGCAAAGTCATGAAAGTACCAGTGTATCAGAGAAACTTAAATTCACCCATAATCATTTGAGAGTACCTTTATGACCACTGCTTAGTAAAGGCAGTAGTGGAATGAGTTTCTTAAAAGTGCTTCCAAAGAAATTAAATAAACATGTGATAAAAAAGATGGGGAAATGATAACTATTAGAGGCAATTTTACTCATTTCCCCCCATAAGCAACCAGAAATATCAACATCCCACTAAGAAGACTAACTTTTTCTGAGGCTCAGAAATTGATAGGAGAATGAAATAGACTGGGAGGCTGACTTTTCATTGGAGAGAAAGAAACCCACCCATTCTGAACAAGAGAAAAATTTACATTTTTAAAAGGAGCAATTCAACACAAAGTATAGCAGCAAACATTAAAATAAAAGACTCAAATTAAGCAAACAATATAATTGTAAAATAACATAATAGAAAATAACACTCAGAACTAACAAAGCTTGGGGGTAAGGGAAGCAAATAACAAAGTCATTCACTTTACTAGGGAAAAGGGATGAAAGTAAAATTCAAATAAACTATGCTTTGGAGAAAAAAACAAAAAATTCATTTCAAAGTATACAAAAATAATTGTGAAAAAAATCAGAAAAAAGCATACCACATTAATTCATAGTCAACTTACATCAACAAATTGCCCGCATGTTTTTTGGCATGAAAGAAAAATTTACAAAAGAAAGTTGTGTAAGAATGTTCTTGGACAAGTAGAATTGCCACATTCTTGTAACTTGCTTTTTGTTGTCATTTCTTAAAAACTTTTTAGCAAAATGTTTATTTTTTGAAATATAATAATTATTTACGACAGAGGATGATACAGGGAGGCAACAACACATACATCCACACCACATAACATGAAAAGAAAAAAAAATCTGCACTTGAAACAAATTTTTACTTTGGGGTTTTGTTTTGTTTTTTTGGTGTCAATTTGTCATTTAAGGTATTTCAGATTGCAATGATTTAAAAAAAAAAATCCTGTACATTTAAATTTATAATTTGCGCTTGTTTTGAAAAAAATCTTTAAAGTTTTTGAATGAATTTTTGCATTTTTGCTTAGATATATATATATTTTAAACATTTTCTTTTTGTAACATAAGTTTTAGATTTTTATTCACTTGTTTAAGGAATGGATGACAGCACATAAATTTTAACAATGCTAAAGAAAGGAGGAGGGGGTTATGGGAAGAAAAGATGCCTAAAGGGGAGGGTCGTATCTATGAGTGTACTACACAGGAGATGAAGATGATAGGAGTAAATGTGTAAGTGAGTCGCCATGTCCATGTAAGGGCGGTACGAAGTGATCTAGCTGCATTAGAGCTTCTGGCTGTAAGGAAGGGATGGGCAATATACAAAAACAAATGAGCCTATACATGCCCATCACCAAAAATAAAGAACAGAACTCTAACATTGACAGTCTCACAAACCCTAAGCTGCAACTTCTTCAACATGCAAGTTACCCCCAAAAATCATTACAGTTTTATTAAAGATTCTCAAATGATAAAAACAGTTCAACTTTTTTCCTACTAAAAATAGCAAAAATACATAAAATAATAATACTAATAATTATGATCAAAAGGTTAAAAACAAAAACAAGAAAACTAATCTTAGGCATTCATATTGGAACAACTTCACCAGCAGCCACACAGACCTTCTCCATCTTGAAATCTTGAGGATGGAGGATATTTAATAATAACCAAGTGAAAAATCAAAACTAGAAAGCCTCAAATCCTGCATCTCTGGTTGCTTCAGTTGAGAAGCTACCAGTCAAGCTTAGTGAATAAATATATTCAATGTCCCCTCCCTCCCTCCCTTACCCCATTTTCAAAAGTAATGAATAATCATTCTAATATGGATGTGAGGATACTGCAGTTGAAGTTGCTCCACATTTGAAGAGGGAGTGGGGAAAAATTGCAGAAAACAATTCATAACTTTTTGTTGTTCTCAGATTTTGGACAAAACCAAATCTAAAGATAGATATCTAACAATTGAAAAGAAATACATTGATATATATAGATAGATATAAGAATAATCATAATACAAAAAGCACTTGATTCCCAAACAAGAAGGGAGAAAATAATGATTTTTTTAAAGAAAAAAATATTCCACACACTTTCAGAGATGAACAACCAGATGCATACATTGAAGAGGAACAGACAGAGCAGTCAAGGGATACTTTCATCTCTTTTATTTTTCTGGCTCATTGATTCCCCTTTGTTGTTGTTATTTTTGGTGTTATCAAAATAAAAAAATGAATATTGCCTTTTCTTTAAAAAAATGTTTTTGGATTTACTTTAAAAAAACAAAAACAAAAAAACAAACAAAACAAAAAAAAAAAGACGTGCAGTCTGGATGTACGTCATAAATAGACATATAAAAGAGCAGAAATTGGCTAAGACTGACAGATGGGTTATAGTCTAGTTTCTTTTAACTGTAGGATGTTAATCAATGTAATACATGCTTAAAGTAAGTTGCATTTAGGGAAAGTAGAAAAACAGAACAACAAGCTTGGTCTAAGGGGAGGTTAGCAAAGACAAGAACAGTTTGGAAGTAGGAGGGCATTAGGCAATATATCATTTCATGCCTGTCCAGTAGGGGCAAAGATCATTCCAAGAGTAATGTGTTGACTAGAAGGGATAACATAGGGGATATGGACTTAAAGATTTAAGAAAGGGAGAGACCTATATACTAAGAAACATAGTTATATTTATTCTCTGCCCAGCAGTTACATAGTAAATGAGCTACACAGAGAGAATATAATTTAATGATGGTTTCAACTTATTCTGAAAGTCTTTGATCATACTGGAAGCCAAATGCTGAGACAAACGATCTATGTAAGTACAAATTTGATAAAGACATAGCATATTCATTTTCAGTAGTTGGGCCTAAAATATTTTCAGTTCAATAAATTCAAGGTCAATATTCATAAACCTAGTGTATTTCCCAAGAAAAAGAAAACAAAGCATCAAACCCTATCCAGTTGGATTGTTAGAAACATTTTGGGAAAAGTGTCCCAGCCTGCTAGAGCCCTTTGTGGGAAAGGAAGATTCAATAGGATTGAGGGCCAAGGGAAGACAGAGAGGGATAGGAAGCAAATTTTGCCTCCATGTACAATTCATATTGAAAAATATCTGAAAGGAGAGAGAATTGTTGGGAATGGCTTATGCCTCTACTGGAAGAGTCTATACTATGGATCTATACTATATCTCTTTTGAGAGTATACTGAGGATAATTGGTTTAACCATGGACTGGGAAACCTGGGTAGGCAAACCACAAAGGCAAGACACTCAAGAGGATCTGATTCTGAGAACCAATTCAATCAGTTCCTCATGATAATTTGAGGTGACTGACAGAAAGAACAAATTGAGTAGATAATTCAGAACTGTAGTCCCTTCTGAGATTTCCCCCTCCTATTAAATTTATTTTTAAATCTTGAAACAGTTGTGTCCCCATGGGTCAGTCCATACCAAGATTTTAGTCTCTGGTTTAATAATGCTAATCACTACTTTGGAAATTCCACAAAGGGCAGTTTTTATAAAAATAAAAGTGAATATAAAACCCTTGTTGCTTAAAGATATTTTTTTCTTTTTGTCTTTGGATGCTTTATATTATATGATACATAATTATTAATTGCCCTAAAAACTCTAAATGTTTCTGCATAGTATTTAACAAATACATTTTGTAGCACGTTTTTCTTCCAGTACATAAATTGAAGGTCTTTGTATTATGATCATAATAACATAATAATAATAAGCATTCAGAACTACTGGATTAAGTATCAAAGATGGTGAGGCATATCCCTTCAAGTATGTTAGCTGAACTTACACATCCACTTGTTTGGAAGTTCAATCAACTATTTGAGATCATGGAGGTTTCAATATACTAACTTATTTATTTTAAAAGTGCCAACTTATATTCAAGAATGTTTGAGTCAGTGAGTTTTCATCATTACATTGTTACTTTTAAGTACAATTTTGAGAAAAATATGATTTTTGTACTCAGGGAAGCAGAGCCCAATAATATCAACCTAAAGTACTTGACCACAGACTAAGCATGAATTTATTGCCTTTATGTCCCTAAGTTTAGTGGATCACCAATCCATGAATATAAAATCCTTTTGATTTCTAACCTGGGTCACCACTATTCTAGCTTACAGTTTCATCTACTTGACTTATGGTAATGGTAATGAACCATTAAGGTTCTTTCATGATAACTAGCTCTACATAGGATTGGGGGAGTCAAATTGAAATAAAATTAATTAATATACATAAATTAAGGTGATTATGAACTATTTCTCAATACTTCCCACAAAGCCAATTCATTGTAAGACATCAAGAAAACTTTTAAAAAGTGCATATTAACCAGTGGAGACTTCCTTTTCTACCACTACTCCAGTATTTCAGATATTGTGAGTCTGATCTTATTAGTGTGTCCTGATATGGCTTTTTCATATTTAAGACAGATAAAAGTTTGGACAATTTCTGTAATGTTTGGGCTAGCTCTCTGGAGGTCTCCTGAATGGGCCTTGGTGTCAGCAGAATAAACGTCACAAGAATAGTCAGGAATAAAGTCCAAAGTCTTTATTGTCTCCTTCACAGTCTGTCTCCTTTGCCTGGGTCCTGGCTAGCTTTCTGGGGGACCTTCAGATGGGCCTTGGTCTTAGTGAACAAGTGAAGGAGGACAGGCCAGCCACCACGAAGGTATCTGTCTCCAAGTCCTCCTCTAGGTCTTAAATACTCTATTACAATTAAATCCATTCATCATACTGAGTATAAGCCAGTCATTATATCACTGGGGAACCATTATTTGTTGTAAGATTAAATCAATCATACTGAACTAGAGAACTATTAATTACCATGCTAAACTAGATAACCATTGTCTTATCAATTCCACTGACTTAACACCTTGTTGTAATAATCCTTGCCTCAAGTATATTTCTCTAGAGTTCTGGCCCATTACAAATCTCAAAGGCAGTAAAGAAAATATGTAAGCCACAGCAGAAGTATTTGAGTTTCAATGTTCTCAATTCATAAAATGAAGATGCAGAAGAGAAGGCTTATTTCATAGTATTGCTATATAAAAAGAATCCTATAATAAGTTACTTTATAAAAATGCTGCTAACTTTTGCTGATGCATTTATTGCTAACCTCAAGATTAAATAAATGAATTGCTAATAAGGGTTACATATTTTTTAAATGTTTCTTAATCCAACATGAATGCTTAATTATTAAATTCCTAAATACTGATTCCTGTACACAGTGGACATTATAAAATATGCAATGAATGAAAATAATTTAGAGTTTTATTGGTCAATATAGAATTAACTCACAGCTGAGCCAAGATTCATCACTTATATTCTCTCTCATGAGAATATTATTTTAGTCAAAACAAAATAAATGGGATAGTTCTCTCAGTTCATTCAGGTCAAAGGCAAAGGATTTTAAAGACTTTAGTTTTTGTATATTTTTCAATATATGCAAGTCACTCCTTTTGGAGTTCTGATAACTCTATAAGGATATTAAATTGTAATGATGCTGCCTCACATTGATAGAGTAAGTTTTCTTACCCAGGATTTCCCTACACTACCACAGATCCATTTCCTATCCCAAAGATATAGGCAGTTGATAGATATAAATGAAGATATATGTCAAGATAAATAAAGAGAAGCTGATTGAATGTGATAGAAAGGAAGTTAATACTATGAGAGAAGATTATGAAATTTTGCCAAGAAAATACTATATCTGCACCTGTCATGGAAGACAAGATAACTCACTGAATTCAGTAGAAATCATTTCTAGAAAGTAGTGATGTGGTGTAGCCCTTAGGAATGTTGCAATAATAACCCCCTGGCTCCCTGGCTTTGGGGAAATGTAGTACAGACTTTAGTATATCTGGACATAGAAATGATAGCTTTCTGCCTTTAGTCTATCTTGCCTTAGTTTACCTTGTACAGCCAGGATGCTGAGTCCAATAGATTGCTAGGTACCAGATAACAGCCTGATGGCCAGTGGGAATGGGAGGCATAGAATTAAGAAGCATCAAAAAGAGGTGCCTAAAGTTAACTCAGACCCAGTACAAAACTGGATGCCTGTCACTTGACCAAGTGACATTTCAAATCTAAAAAGACATCTCCTGAAATTCCCCTAACTACCATAGGTTTCGCCCAGTGAATTATGGGTAAGATATTTGCACACAAAGTTTCAAAACTCAGTGTTTAAGAAACTGACCATTCCCCAACTCTACTTCTGAGTCACAAAATTTGCATATCAGTGACATGAAGCACCTGGTTTCTTTTACTTTCCCCTATTAAAAATATCTATTTTTTTCCCTGCTTATTTGCTAGCTCTTTTTTATAACTACGTCCACTATCAGTAGCATTATAATTATAATAAACCTTCCCTCTTGATTTGAAGTTGGGTCTGAGCCTACAAATTCTTTGGATATACTTTATGAGATAATTTTGGAACCCCAATATTTTGGGGTCCACAATGGAACTCAATGCTAGGAAAAAGTAGAACACACCATATACTAGAAAGGTATTAGAGATAGGAGAGTCATATTGTAAAAGAAAAGAAAAACAAACAAACAAAAAAACCCTCTTCAATTAATAAAAATTTAAACATGAACTGATCATATATCTTCTCTGATACATCTCTCTGCATTTTGCTGATCTATAAATAAAGGTGGTTAGAAAAGACAATTTTTAAGATCCACCGCTGTATGCCAAATTCTTCATTTTAAAGATAATGAGGCTGAGGCAAAAGTTAAGGGTTTTGTAAGACATTATATTCTAGTAAATAGAGGTAATATCCTTTAAACCCAAATCTAGGATATTTCCTATAGCATTATATTGACAGTTCACAGTCCAGGGTCTACTCAAAACTACATATCTAGCTAAAGAATGCAGAACAATAAAACTTTTCATCTAAATGTATGCCATATTTGTTTCCTATAAAAGCACCAGCTAGACTTCTTATCTTTCTCCTTATCTGATTGACAATGCTTGGCTAAAAGACATCCAAGCTCCTCTCTAGGCTGCAGGTTTCTGAAGCTCCAAATTTCAATAAACAAAGCCCTCCCAATTTTTACTAATTACCAGACTCCCATTTTACTTTTATGCTAATAAAGTCTTCTATGCCTACAAGAGAATCTCTTTGATTTCTTTCAAACCAACTATGAATCATGATTTGCAGACCCATTAATACCAAATTCTAAAATTTTATATTTCTTTGATCTCCTGCCTAATTCATGCTTAGCAGTTAGTATGTAATCTTTCTCTCTGTGTTTGTGCATGTGTGTGAATGTGTTCATTAATTCATAAGAACTTATCATTCATCCAAATTTCATCCACTTGCAGATGGTCGGATGTAACTGCACATGGCTAATTCAATCTTGCCAAAATAAGGAACAATTTAGGGTCATTCAAAGTTATTAGATTCTCTATTAACTGTGACTTAAAATTTTACAAAATAAACAACTTTGCTTCAATAGAAGCTGCTGTAGTTGCCTCTTCCTCTCTTTTTTCAAAGGCTTAAGTATTCTGCCTTAGTTTTACTCATTGTTTTATTTTATTTTTATTCATTTATTTTCATTCATTATTTATTTTATTCATTGTTAGTTTTACTCATAATTTGACACTTGTAATAAATAACACTAATAGGATTGTGTAATTAGAGGGTTATTTATATTTATAGATTGTTTTAAATTTTGAAAAATGCTTTACATCTATTACTTTTTTCCTCCTCACAATTACCCAGTGAGATAGGCGAGTCCTAATGGAATTATCATCATTTTGCAAGGAGGAATCTGAGACTTAGAGAGATTTAGTGACTTGTTCAGAATTAGATAACTAGTAACTGTCAGAGATAGATTAAATCCCAGTTCTTTACTACTCCAAAATTTAACTTTTTTTCCCCTCATGCTCAGTCTGTCACTCAAAGATATCACTTATCAGGCCAATTGGATTTCAATTTTGAATTTTGGATTTGGATTTTGAATGAGCCCAAATGATTCTTATCTTTCAGTCCTTAGGTACTTTCCTTCAGTTCATCTAACAAGCATTTACTAAGTAGCTAATTGTACTTAGTACCCTAGTCAAGTAGAATAACTAATATAAAGGAAGTAGAAAATTGTTCCCTCTTCTTGAAGTACTTAAAATCCGAGCTCATAAAGGTACTTCTACAGTCTACCCGAGAAGTCTTTCTTCTGCCAAAGGCCATTTGTATATTTATATCATTTGTGGGCCATACAAAATTATCAACTTATAGAACGGAAGCAGTGGGAGGTTGTTGTACCTAGAGTTCAGCTCATTAGCCTTAGCAAAGGTTTTGCCAGCCTCCACAAGCTGAAGGTTCCTCACCAGTGGAAGTTCTCCAAGGAAGGAATCATTTCTGACTTAATCTTCTGAATCCACATTAAGTCCAGCATAGCTATTACACAGTTGTTTTCATTCAGATCTGATTCTTCATGACCCCAATTGAGGTTTTCTTGAAAATGAAACTGCAGTGGTTTGCTGTTCCCTTCTCCAGCTCATTTTGCAGATGAGGAACTGAGGCAAACAGGGACTTGCCTGTGATCAGACAGCTAGTTAAGTGTCTGGGGCCAGATTTGAACTCAGGAAGTTTAAGTTTTCCTGACTCCAGGGCTCCTCTATCCACCCACCAAACTGTCCCAACAACTGACAGTATCTTCCATTTAAAATTACATTCTATCTATTTTGTTTCCAACTTAAACATACGTAGTTGCATATTGTCTGTCCTGATAGAGTGTCAGTGACCTTTCTTCATATCAGTAGGACTTGCCATAGTGCCTGGATCTGATTCTAGCAATAAATGATTGTTGGCTTATTAAAGTTTTTATAATGGCACATAATATTCAAGGACTAATTCTTTTCACAGAAACTACAAATGGCTTGGAAAATATCTTATTTTGTTTGCCTCTCCTCTTACCAAAGTTGTATTATGTATATGTATTATACTTGTACTATGCCTTGCATGCAGTAGGTGCCCAATAAATATATTAAGCATTAAGCTTTCTGTCCTTAGTTCCTTTTTTCCCCCCTCTCCTTTTTAGTACTCTGTTATAAATGCAATGAAGATCCCCAGAGTTCTAGTCAGCAATTCTCATGCAAATTGGACTTTCCCATCCACAGCTGTCTTAAAAGACTTCATGAAATCCAATCTGAGAAGTTCAACCTTTTTCAAACTGGGGCTGTAATGCTTATTACAGACTCAGTCTTTCATCTGTAACCATGTAATCTAAAGACAAGATAATTAGAGACTTTAGGCTTCATGCTTATAGATTTGCTTATTGTCTTTAAAAGTCAGGAAGAACTGGTCAGGGAAATGAAATGAGAAGAAAGGAATATTTAGGAGAATAAATGAAGGACCAGGTATTAAATATGTGCTCAGCTGTCTCTGAATCCCTTGGCATTGTTTATGACTAAAGGCCTAGAATGCTGCATTGGAGAAACTTGCCTGATCTGGTGAAAAAACACTTTATGATCATGTTTGTAGAATTTTTTAATTATTCAAGAGGGTTTATTTTCCTTTTTCTTCCTCTCTCCAACATGAAAAGTGATCAGCTGTGTCAGTGTTGACTAGAACTCAGTTCAACGGATTTTTTTCTCTAGGATTTTTTCCAAAATTGCCATCTTTCCTCTGCATGTTTTAAGTACTATTGGTTGTAAGAAATCACGTAAGAGAAGAGAAAACAGAGTCCTATAATATTTTTAATATAAAAAATCATTATACCTTGAAGAATACTTTCCTTATTCATAAAAGCCAGCTGCATTTCCAGGAATGTACAGCTTTCAGAAGACAAACACAAACATCCTCTTTCCGACTTAATAGGAACCTGAGCTGTTTTTTCCTTATCCCTGGAAAGGCCTAACCAAAGATTACCTGAATTAGACTGTATCCTAACTAGTCATCAAATTGCAAAATTGTCCAAGAAATTACAATTACCTGTGTGAAAAAAGCAGCACATTTTATATTGCTAAGATGTTTTCAGGGGAAGTTGCCACTTTCTTCTCAGTGTGAGATTTGAGTGATTTCACAACCATGGAAAAGACTCATTCAAAATGTAATGCTGGATCTCTATAAATGGAGCATTAGAGATAAAAGCATATGCTCAAACAGATGAGAAATTATTATTGTTTTTTTCCTATTAAGATGGGGTCAATGCAGCAAGTAATTGTTATTCCACTGGTATGAAAACTCTCTTTGTGAGACTATAGATGGTAGACTGCATATAACTTAGTAGATAAGTATTCGAGGATTGTCTAAAGTTATGTAATTTGGCTAGGGTAAAATAATCAGTAACAAAAGTGAAATATGAACTTACATCTTCCTGACTCTAGTTCCAAGATGATGTGAGCTCTAAATCAACTTATTCTGAATCCTTATCAGGAAATGCTAAAATGTCCATCCCATTCCTATTATCAATCATAATGGCATAGAAAAAAGGTCAGTTTTCCCAGAGTGTCTTATTAGCAGAATTAACAGCCATCATGTGAACTCTAAAAGGTTTTTCAGTCAAATTCTGAGTTTTCTAGGAAATTCAATTAGTCAGGATTCCTATTCCTTCTTAAAGAAACCTCCATAATGAATATTACTTTCACTAAGAATTCCACATATTTGAGAATGAAAGAAAAAAGCATAAATGTATAGAGGTTTTCAAGGTAGATAATAAATTGCTCGATTGGTTTCTTACATTGTACAAACTTTGCAACTAGCCAAAGAGCCTTAGAACTACTTTTTAAACATACTAGGTTTCTACATTTTAAAGGTTAGCATTGTTTCCTGACAAGTGCATATCAATTTTTTATAAATCCCTTGATCTCTCTACCCCCTTTCTTTCTTTCTCTCTCTCCCCCTCTCTTTCTCCCTTTCTCTCTCTCCCTTTCTCCCTACTTCCCTCCCTGTTTCCCTCTCTTCTTCTCTTTTTCTCTCCTTCCCCCCTTTCTCTCCTTGTTTTCTCCTTTTTCTTCCCTCTCCATACTCTTTGTATTATAACTTTGTTTAGCATTCCTCCACCCCAGAACCTTATCCTATTAGGTTAGGAGTACATATGGGTTTTGTCAATGTCCCACTTTAACAAAGCACAAGGATGAAGTATGGCCAACTTTTTATTTTTTTCAAATAATATTTGATTATTTTCCCAATTATATATATTAAAAAAATTAACATTTTTTATTTTTATTTCTAAATTCTCCTTTCTCTCCCTGAATCAGTAAACAATTTGATATAAATTATTTTATATGTTATATATAGAGTTTATAGCCAGCTCTTTAGAGAAATTCTTATATTCTGCTTTCCACCCTCTTTTGTATGAATCCATACAGTTTATTGATTTTAAAAGTCCTTTTCTCCTCCATACATACACAATTCAATCCTATCTTCCTATACATACAATGTAAAGACTCTTAACTTTTTTGCTTCATGGACCCCTATAACAGAATGGTGAAATTATAAACCTCTGTCCATAACTATTAACAAAAATTCCTGGATATCCTAAAATCTCTGTTACATGCAATTCAGGTAAAGAACCCCAAGTAAAGGCATTTTCCCTAATAATAAAGACAAAAATAAGTTATGGATTTCAAGAAACTAGGACAATATGCCACCCAGAAAACATCTGAAGTTATAAGGATATAGGATAACCGAGGTAGTGTTGGAACAGAATTTAGAAATTATCTAGTTTATTCCCTTCATTTTACAGATGAAGAAACTGAGGCCAGATAATGGAAATGTTTTGCCAGGTAGATAGTAGGCAGATCTGGGATACAAATCAAGGCCCTGTGATTCCTAAGTGTGGCCCACATGAGGACAGCCTTAGTCTGCCATGTATAGTAGATGACCCTGCCTACCTGAAAGTATCATGTCCCTCTTAACCCAATTTTATAGTTGTCTTTTATTCATCTTATGCACATAATATATTCTCATTGTTATCATATTTGTCCATGTGTCTCATCTTTTCCTGTTATAAGTTCCTGGAAGGATAATGCTATGACTTATTTCTGTACCCCCTTTCCAGTACCGAGAAAAGTACATTGTTGTTCAGCTATTTTTAGTCATGTTTGACTCTTCGTAACCTCATTTGAAGTTTTCTTGGCTGAGATTCTTGAGTGGTTTGCTATTCCTTTTCCAATTCATTTTAGAGATGAAGAGGCAAAAAGGGTAAAATGATTTGCCCAGAATCACACAGCTAATAAGTTCCTGAGGGCAAATCAAAACTCAGGAACAAGAGTCTTCCTGATTCCTGGTACTCTATCCCCTGTGCTATCTTGTTGTCTAATGTCATAGTAGTTGAGTATTATACCCATTTTCATTCTTCCAAATATTGTCTGATGATACCTGGGATTTCTGAGATAGGATCTAGGCTGCTGTTGTGAGCATCTGTTCATATCTATGTCTGCCTCTGGATATAGTGATGACAGCCAGGTGGCTAGAGGTGGCAGCTGTAGGCCAGGGCATGGAAGAAAGGAAGAGGTCTTATGGGCATAATCTGATGTAGATTGTATAACTGGGTAATAGAGACAAATCAAAGTGGAAAGATACTACCCTCAGGAATAACCCACAGCAGAGAAAGGTTCTATATTTTAGGATGGAAGCAATCTTCATTTAGAAAGGTTTCTAGTAACCGACAAATTGCATAGACTAATATATTTGTTCAATATGCAAGAAACCAAAATAAAGGACTTGACTGTATGTGCACCTAGGATAAAGCAAACAAAGAAACAAACAAAAAACTCCATCTCTAATACTTTCAGTGACTGATAACTTGGAAGAACCATCAATGTTAAAAAAAAAAAAAAGGATAATCTAGTGTAACAATGGCATTTAGTGTACGTATTGCAAAAAGAAAATTAACTAAAGAGAATGGTATGTCAAGTCAAGTCAGTTATCATTTATTATGTGCCTACTTTTGGCCAAACACTGTGCTAAGCACTAGAGATGAAAAGAAATTTTTTTAAAAGGCTACATGCTCTCAAGTTGCTCACAATCTGATAGGGAAATCAACATGAAACAACTATACATAAACATGGTACAAAGAGGGCACAATTTCAGGACAAAGGGAAGTTTGAGGAGCGGGAAAAGCCTGCTGCATAATGTGAAAACTTAGCTGAAATTTGAAAGAAGACAAGGGAGCTAGGAGGTGGAAATGTAAAGGGAAAGGATTTCAGACAGTTAATGAAAATTCATTATTTCTTTTGGGGGGAATAGCAAGAAGAGTGCTAGTGGACTGCAAGGGAATAAGGTGAAAGAACACTAGAAAGATAAGAAGGAATAGTGTTACAAAGGGCTTCAAAATTCAAACAAAAGATGAGCTGTATGGCATTGGGTGGGGTAATATGATCAGAGCTGCACTTTAGGAAGATCAATTGATAGCTAACTAGATGAAGTATTGGAGTAGAGAGAGAACAGGCAGAGAGACCACCCAGCAGGATACTGTAATTGTCTAGGAATGAGTTTATGAGAGTTGTAGCATGGTGGTATTGCTATCAGAAAAAAGAATTGGGAGAGTATGAGAGATATTACAAAGGCAGAAATAAGATTTTGCAACTGCTTAGATATAGGGGATGAGAAACAGGAGTTGAGAATTATACCTAGGTTATGCGTCAATGTACTTGTGAGAATGATGACACTGTAGGGAGTTAGGAGGAGAGACTTTCAGGGAGAAGATAATGGATTCAGTTAAGGACACATTGAACTTTAAGAGACATAGTGTTAAAGATATCAGTTGAAAAAACAGAGTCTGAAGTTTGGGAGAAAAGGGAGAAAAGAAGGGTACCTGGGACAGAATCCTATCGGATACTCATCATTAAGGGACATGATGATGCAGCTAAAAAGACAGAAAAGGAGGAGAAACAGGAGAGAGCAACACCATAAAGACATAAAGAATAGAGAGCATGAAGGAGAAGAGGGTGATGAACAGGGTCAAAGGTGATAGAAAATTTAAGAAAAATGTGAACTAATGAAAGGTCATTCAATTTAGCTATTAAGGGAACATTAATCATTCTAGAGAGCACTTTTAGTTGAATGATGAGATTAAAAGCTGGTTGCAAAAAGTTAAGAAAATGAGAGGGAGGGATGTGGAGTGAGTATTGTGTATGACTTTCTCAAGACTTTAACCATTTAAAGAAGAGATAGGATGATAATAGAGATTATATGCAATTGCCAAAGAAAGAAGAGAGACAAGTTTTAAGAAAGCATATTATTGGACTAGTAGCTCAAGATACCTTTATGAAGATCTATAATGTATCAGGCACTGTGCTAAACACTAGGGAAAATAAAGGCAAAAGGGTCTGCTCTCACACTGGGTCAAGTTCAGCATTAATCATAGAACATTCAACAATGTTAAACATTATAAATCTGAGGCCCCTGAAAGTCAAGACTAATAGAAAACATTAGTTTTAGTCCTGGCTCTAACATTAACTAGCATTGTGGCCTTGAACAAAGCCCTTGGTTTCTTTTGATCTCCTTTTTCTTACTTTGTCAAAGAAAGGATTGGTCAAATTACGTCATAGGATTATTAATTTAGAGTTGAAAGGAAACAGAGATTTTCTAAGCCAGAGGTATCATATCCACAGCCCAAGCACAGGAAGTTCCAGAAGAATCTGATTAAAGTGAATTTGGAAAATATTTAACAAAATAAATAAAAATACCACACAATACAGATAATGTCAATTTGTAATTTTTCAAGCCAATACCATGGGATTAAGTGTTAAGGACCAAGCCTAAGTGTGAAGGGGTGGGTCGATTCTCTAAAAGCCCCCCCAGCTGTGAATCATAACACCCTTGAAGGAATTGCAAATCATCCTTTACTAACTCAGATGTTGCTTTGAATTGGCAATGAAATAAATGGAGGCAAGAGGGAAGAGGAGAAAGGTCAGAGAATACAACTGCCTCTCAATCTTTTTATATCATTATCAGCCTCTCACATGAAAGGGATACAAACTGCTGGTCAGAATTTGATCCCCAGCAGCCACTAGCAGGTGACTCCTGTAACATTAAGTCAATACTAGGGACCATGGAGATCCTTTTTTATTTGAATCTGACACCATTTCTCAAAGCCACTGTTTCTTAATCTGAAGCTCTAAGGGATTTATGGTTGGGTTTCAGAGTTATTCATAAATTTGGATGGAAAAAAATTTGCAACTTTATTTTATTAACACCTAACCAAAATTTAGCATTTTCTTCAATTGCTAAATGTATATATTCTGAGAAACAATCTAAGACTTTCTCATAGTACCAAAGAGAGTCTAGCTCTCTCCCTGTTTCAATCTCTTTTTCTGTCTCTCTCTCTCTCATACACACACACGCACACATGTATACACACGCATGTACACACAAACACACACTATTAAGAACTCTGGCTCTTATTTGACCCCTTCATTTGAAAAATAAGAAAACAGGGACCCAGAGGTACGAAGTGAGTTGCCCAAATGACAAGTAGTAAATAGAATTTGAACCCAGTACTTCAGATTAAGAATCTAATGCTGTTGTCATATCCACAATCAAACCTTTAAGGTCAATTTAAGGGTATATCCTTTCCTAAGATCCTGTGAATTTAATCTCTGTTTCTAATATAATTCAAATCCTTATTGCCATCTCCCTTACAGACCGTAAGATCATAGGAAGATTTGGACCTAAGACTAGCCTCAAGATGTTCTAGGAAAATCTTTAAGAAATATAAATTGGATGGATGGTGTAAACCCGTATGAATTTACATATAAAGGAGTTTCCAGACTAATAAAAACACAAGCCCATTCTCCATTCCAGGGATCCATGGATAGATGTCATCAGCAGAGGGAGAGTTAACATTTTTTTCAATTATTTAAAATGTTATTCTGAGAATGGGGTTTACAGACTTTTTCAGATTGCCCAGGGGCCCCTGACATAAACAAGTTTAATGATATTGGTATCTAAAACTTATCTCTGCCAGAGTCCTGAAGAAGCTTCATTTTCTTCAATCCCACAATCCTTCTACCATGGTAGAAGTGTATGTTTGGGATCTAGAGGGTCTCAAGTCATTGCACAATGACAAGACAACTACTCTATCTTCAGCATATCTAAGTATGTATTACTTTTTACCTTTGTCTACAAGATGAAAAAGTTGCTTAAAACTTCCCTGAATCTACATTAACCCCATCAATTCAGTTTCCGCCAATGAACAAAGAGCCAATGAACAAAGCAATGTGTATAGACCAAGGTTTTGCCAAGTGGAATCATTGGTTTATCTCATGTGAAAATTCTATTGCTGACAGGATAGCTCTGCAGAGTTCAAAGAAAAGCAGTCACTCAACTATGAAATAATACCTTTCAACAGAGGGAGGGGGAGCTAACAGAGAGGCTGGGAGTTTAGCATTTTTTTTTCCTAGTTGCTGTGCGATTAAGGAAAGCTTTTAAATCCAGTAGGTTCAGCCTTTAGTAGAAAGTGTTAGGCACTACTGGTTTTATTGATTCAAAGAACTCTACCCATTCTCTCTTCTTCAGTGTGCTAATGTTTGGATGCACAACGCTCTCCAGAGACCTCAATCCAATTTGTATAGAGACTTCATGGCAACAATTACCCATCTGTACTTTGAAGCTATGGGAAGCTCTTCCTCTGCTGGATGACTCTTCCAACAGTGACAAAATATAATGAAATTGCTTCAAGTCCAAACAGCATAGCTCTGAAGCACAACAGGTAGCTTTATGTCATGGGGTCTTATGTCATCTGTGGTCTTGAACAGAGTGCTTGGAAATAAGCCATGAGTAAAGTAGGATGTTTCTGGTGTTGTATTTTGATAGTGGGGGAAGATTGATTTATCAACCTATCTACCTGCCTCTCCATCAACCAGCCCATCTTTCTAGCTGTCTCTATTGCTAAGCATTAGTTGTTATTTGGCAAAGATCAACAAAGGAAAAAACCTTAAGGTCCAGCTCTTCAGATTTGTGATTGAGAATTGGGAACTGCCAAGAAACCAACTGGGAAGAACTTGTGTGTTATTTGCTAGCATATCAGACCATAAAAACAATGGAGCTTCTTTCCTTTGCCATATGGGCTTTTCCCAACACAATTGCTCTTTTAGGGAACAGTGAAAACTAGCACTTCAACCCAAGATCTTAGGGAAAATTTCATGGGAAGATATTAAATGATAATGGAGAACAAGTGGCATCTTAGATACATATTTACAAGAACCTATTTCATCAGAAGATAAAATATTAGTAGAAAGCTTAATAATCTGTTTACCTTGCTACAAAGAACTAGTGTTAATGCAGAATGATATGAAAATTAGTATTTCCAGTGCATTTTTTAATGTCCATAAGCAAAAGTGCAGTGTAGTAAAAAGAATGGGAGTCTCTGGGCTATAAATGCATATCTGCTGCTTACTTGGTATGTGATTGAGGATAAATAATTGCACTTTTCTGGTCATCTCATTTTTTTTTAATCCGTAAATTGAGAGAGTTTGAAGTGACCTTGAAGTTTACCACATGTGAGTGGGCAAAAAGGTAAAAGCACTTTTTGATCTTTGCAGACTCATAGGTCTAGAGCTAGAGCTAGAAGGTAATTCTCTGAAGACCTATTCCAACCCTCTCATTTTACAGAAAAAGAATCTGAGGTTTTCAAAGGTTAAGTAACTTCTTCAAAGTCGCAGATAGTAAGTAGAAGAGTAAGGATTCAATTTCTCTATCATTTGAAACTAGAGTCAGTATTCACTAAAAAACCATAATACCTCCCTTATAAGAAGAACTGGACCACATAATGTAGTTAGGTATCTGAATTGCAACTTCTAATGAATTGTCTCTGAAATTGCTCTCCTTTTTCCACCACTGAAATTCCTTTTCTCTCATCATCAATCAACATATACTAAGCACCTGCTATGGGTAGGGATGGGATTTCATTTTCAAATCTGACTCTCTGATTTTGCAAGAAAGCCTATATAATTTTTCTTACAAGGAGAAATAATGGGCAGCTAAGTGGTGTCATAGAGTTTAGAGTGCTAGGCCTGGGCTAGGGAAGATTCATATTCTTGAGTTCACATCAAGCCTCAGACACCTACTAGCTGTGTAATCCTGGACAACACTCAAATTTATTTGCCTCAGTTTCCTCATCTGTAAAATGAGCTGGAAAAAGTAACAGCAAAATGCTCCAGTATCATTGCCAAGAAAACCCCAAAAGGGTTTACAAAGACTTGGACACAACTGAAAAACAACTAAATAACAACAGCAACAAAAGGCTGCAACCAAATTTTAATATGAATAATTTTATTTTCCTTTCCTTCACATTTTGTAATTTCAATCTTAAATTGTGTCATCCTGAAATGAAGATATTAAATATTTTTGCAATACCCACTCAGACAGGGACTTTAGAACAAGTGTTGAGTCTCAGATCATAATCAGCCCATACATTTCCCTGTTTTAAGATGCTTAGATGCTCTCAGATGATTTTCTTATTCTTCTGGCAACTCTGGGACTCAAGAGTTTGCCATTTCATATTTCAAATCTATTTGTAATTTTCAAAGTTCTCGAAATTTTGAGATTGTTCCTTGACAGCTTGGCACTAGAACCCAGAACAACAATCCTCTCCAGACTTCCACAGTCCAATCACCACTTAAAAGGTTGGAATATATTCCAGGAATCTAGCTCTGGAGACACCTTCATTAGACTCAGAACTGATTCACACTTTTGTTTATGCAAGTGCCAAACTTCTTCCCCTATGTACCTTCTAAGTGTCACTATCTACATATTCTCAACAATTACTTCACTAACACATCCACCCAGGGTCATACAGTGATTCAGCAAACTCATATGGAGGGGTTCCAAGAGTCCAAATTTTGAAAATCTGTCCTTCCTAATTCATTACTTTCTTAACCCACAATCAAAAGATATCCTAAATGCTCCTTTAAAATCCAGGTAAGAATGGCAAATGACAAACAGTTTATAAACAGTATCTTTATCTGTCATTAAGAGAAGGGAAAGATATATACAAAAAGATCTAGTTGGGTAGAAGAAACACTTCAGAAATAGTAGTAGATAGAGTGCTAGCCACCTCGAATAAGCAAAACCAGAGTTCAGATCTGGTCTTAGATACTTACCAGCTATTTGTGACCCTAGTGACGTAATTAAATACCTTTTTGCCTCAGGTTCTTCCATTATAAAATGGGTTTAATTATTGTACCTCATAGAAGGGTTGTAAGGATTAAATGAGGTAATATTATAAAACCACTAACAAGTGATTGGTACACTTAATAAACACTTATTCTTAATAAACACTTATTCTCTACCTTTTTTTCATCAACAAATTTGTAGCAAGGGGAAAGAATTTGAAGTACAATGATTACTAGTACATTTTGGCCTATGATGAAACCTATGAACTGGAATATCCATAGAACCATAGAACTATATAACCTTTAAGAATTGGAAGATACCTTAGAGATTATCTGGTATATTATCTTCATTTTATAGATAATGACTTACCCTTAAAATGTTAAGTGACAAACAGAATACAAGAAATTAATGGGTAATAAAACCAGAATTCAGCCCCTTCCCTCCTCCATTCTTTTTCCTAGATCTACAGTTACTTTTTATAATATTGCATTTGAATTAGGCTTGAGAAATCCACAATGAGCACCCTTTCTTCTTTTCTCCTTCCTGCTTTTCTCCCCAAAACATGTACAAGCTGTTTAACTGTTCACATAACGTAGATGAGATCGGAGTTATCAATTATAAGTGATGGAGTGAATAGACTGCTACACCTGCAGTCTGGAAAACCTGAGTTCACATCTTGCCTCAGACAATATTTTTGTGATTCTGGGCAGGTTGCCTATCCTCTATCTACCCCATTTGCCATATTTATGAAGTGAAAATTACAATATCTACCTCCCATGGTTATTGTAGGGATAAAATGAAATAATATAATGCAAACATTAGAATGTTATATAATGTTTATTATCATATTTCTTCTGATGAAATGGAGGATGCTTGGACATTCATCTGCCTTGTTTGTACCCTTACCATTCTCTTGCTACTACCATTGGACCTACTCATGTAACCCAAGGATCTCAAGGCCTTCTCTCAGCTTTTCTGCTGCACCACTAAGATTTCTAAGCTCCATCAACCTTACAGACAATTTTTCCAACAAGTATTATTTCTCCACATTCAAGTACCTTGAGACCAAGGTCTACTTGATTTAGTTTAGTTTTTCTAGTTTAATTCCCAATGCCTTTAGCATAATTCTTGGCATATTGAGTACATAATATATGTTTTTTCCTCTCTCATTCATTCATTGGGAGCCAGGACATAGAAGACTCTGAGGGTCAAATTCAGGAATTTGTATTTTGTTTAATAGATAATGGAAAGGGTTTTAAGCAGGGAGTGATGTGGACAAAGTTTTGCAATGGGGGAGGAGATTAATCTGGTAGCAGTTTGAAGGATGGTTAGTGGTGGAGAAATCAATAAGGAGGCTATTGCAAGTCCAGAGAAGAGGTAATTAGAACCTCTGTTAGAGAAGTGTGACTCATCAATATCATCTTATAAATTTGCCAAATTGAGGCACAAATGTGCTATGGGTTTTCCTCAGTTTCTCTGGACATCTTAAAGATAGCAAGGACCTAAAAAGGGAGCTTCTGCAGAGCTGGATAACAGAGAATCTGTAATATATCAAGTTCTACCAAATTTCTATAGCAAACTGACAAGATTAAGGGATTAATCATAGCTAGAGAAATTTACAAATACTGTACAGATGGATTTTAAACTTCTCTGATTTATTGGAAACTGGCAAGAAATTAAATTTAAGTGCAGTTACAGAAAACTAAGTGGTGTCATGGATAAAGACCTAGAATTTGGAAGACTCATCTTCATGAATTCAAATATAGTCTCAGATATTTCCTAGCTATGTGACCCTGGGAAAGTCACTTAATCCTGTTTGCCTCAATTTCCTCATCTGTAAAATGAACCAGAAAAGGAAATGGCAAAGAAAACCTTCATCTTTATTTTTGTAAGAATGACCAACACATGTATCTTGAAACATCCCGTCTTCCCTTAGCCTATGGTTAATCTCAAATTAGATAACTAGTCTACATAGGCATGGATGTTCATTCACAGAGTTCATCTAGACTTATCCCCTTATTTCAAAGAAGAGGAGCCTAAAAAAGTTAATGAATTTGTTCAACATTACAAAGCCCCAAGTGTCCATCAGAATCTATTTGTAGATGCTATTTAGTCCAATCTCCTTATTTTGCAGAAGAGAAAATTGAAACCTGGAAACATTAACTTATTTCCCCAAGATCACATAGATATAAGTATCAAAGTTAAGATTTGAACTGAGATTTTCTTACTCAAAAGCTAGAACTCTTTCCACTATACAATTCTTCTGTTTGGTTCATTGGTCCTTCATTATGTCTATTGTTATTTAAAGTTGTCTGAGTTAATACAGAAGGCTGTTATTGCCAGTTCAGTTTTAAAATTATTTTCATGAAAATAAAATGTAGTTTATTTTAATATTATACAGACAAATAGTGCTATGCTTGATATTTATCAATACTAGTGAAATGGATGAATATGAATTTTAAGGTGCGAATTTTATAGAGCTGGATTTAATTAATGTGAAGCAAACAACTTATCATTTCAGCCTTGCTTCTATTAGGCAAGATAGGCTATGGCTGTATTCTAATAGAAAAGTCCATTAGTAGAATAGACTGTAATTTCCTTTATCTACATACAAGGCACTGAATTGTCAGTTTCTTCGATGATATTTTTCTACTGTTTCTGTAGACTAATTTCCTAAACCTAAAATTAGAAAAATATTTTAAACATAAAATGTATTTACTGAATGTTATTGATTACTTGCATATGGCTTTAAACTGGGATGAAAAACCTGAAATCCTTTCAGATTTTGGAATCTTTCCCAATTCCCAATTTCCAGTCCAATATTCTTTTACATATTGCTAAATAGTGAAATTGTGTACTCTAATGCTCTCTTCAGGACAACATACAGAAGCATCTTTTTAGGGCTTGACTTTTGGGTCAAGCAGAGTTATAACCCTACTAATTAAAGAAGACTGCAATACAGAAGGATGGCAACCTCTAGAGATATCAGTCCTCATTTTGGTAATCTATGGGGATGTAATCAAGGCATGCAGAGCTCATACTTAGTGAAAATCAAGAAGAATAGGAAACTGGAAAGCAGGTTTTCCACTTATATTTAGTTTTTTAGCCAAAAACTAATCTTAAACAGTCATTTAGGTGTTTAATACAATCTGGCCACTGTTGGCAGCTTTTCAAGGCCTTCTGTTAGCTGCTACTATGGAATTTTGCCAATAGTCAAATTACCTGTTTTTAGTCTCAAGTGGTTAACAAGTATACAGAGAAAGTCTTCATCTCATGTCTTTCTAAAACTGACCTGTGTATGTATCTACTCCTATAAACATTCCCATCTTCTAGGCACCAGTAGCTCAATTTGGAAAGCCATCTTTTATATAACAAATCATTGACATCTCAGTATCATAGAAAACTTTTGCCTCTTGGTTTTTCATGAATTGCTAAGGCATATGAATTGAAATAATTGAGGGCTGTTAGCAGGCTTTCTTCCCTTAGCACAACAAAGATTTATTGCCCATTATATTCACATAGATCACATTAATGGTAAAATGCTGAAATAAGTTTGTCATAGGATCCCTAAGAAGTATGGAGGGACATTCATAAGCTCAAAAAATTTATAACTAAAAGGGACTTTAGAGGTCATTCAGTTCAATCCCTTGATTCTACACATAAGGAAAATAAAGGCTCAGCAAGGTTAAATCACTTTTCCTGTGTCACACTGGATTTTTAAATCTAAGTTTTCTGCCTTGAAATCTAGAGAATTTTGAGAGTACCTTCTGGGTACATCATACCTCATGATCATGGCTAAGACTATCTAGGCTTCCCAGAAAGCAATAAAAATAACATAACAAGCAAACAAACTGAATGGTTCTTAAGGAAGAGTAAGGAAGCCTAGGAAGAGTAAGGAAGAGTAAAACAATTCTGGTAAAATCTGTTTGCTTTATACTTCAAACAGGGTGTAATAATTGTTTATGCTTTATAGGAGTTTTTAATAAGGTAAGAACCATTTATTAAGCTCTTAGTATGTGTCAGGCATTATGCAAAGTGCTGAAGACACAGGCAAAAGCAATCCTTTCCTCTAAGGAGCTCCCAATTCTAATGTACAAACAATAAAGGATAAATTGGAGACAATCACAACAAGAAGGCCCTAACATTGTTAAAAATTATCTCTCAAAATTCCAACTTTCTTATCAATGTTTGTAATATGTTAAACTAACATTTTCACTAGGTAGGCACATATATCATGCCTCTGCTAAATAGTAATCTTATTGAGGACACCAAGTATATATCATATATTTTTAAAATTTCTGATACTTTGGTATCAGAGTAGTCCGTTTTTTATAATTGATTTTCTAAAATAAACCCTTTTCTAAAGTAGACCACTTCATCACAGATGCGAGGTTGACTAAGTGTTAAAGAAAATGTAGGTTTCAACTTTAGTTACTCTTTGTTGAAACAAAGGACAAAAAGGCTTTAATTCAGTAGGAAAAAAATATAGCCTTAAAACTTCAAGCAAGCCTCTGACTAAAAAAAAGTCATTAATGTATGTTTGTTGAATGAAAACTGGAAATTTTTCTCATTTTTCTTTTTTCTGGACTTCTTTAATTATCTCCATCCATTTTAAGGACCATTTACCTTTTCAAGGCCCTGGGCAGTCTGGTGTAGGTGAAACAAATTTGATTTAAAATTAATAGACTTTGGTTCAAAGTCTGACTCTTCAACTTAGCTGTATGGCTTGGGGAAAAAGCAGAGAATTAACTCTCAGGGTCATATAATGGAAAGACTCCTGACTTTGCAATCAAAGGATCTGGGTTTGACTACTCGCTCTGATGCTTATGACCTTTGTGACCTTAGGTATATCAGTTATCCTATCAATAAATTGAAGTTTGGAGATTTCCTTTTCTTTTTCATAGGTATAGCAACAACCCAGATCTAAGGTCAAATTCATAGGTATGATTACTACAGACATCAATATCTCTGTTTGATGCTTCATAGAGGAATGGTCCTTGTACCTGAGGCACTTTATCATAATAACAGATCAACACTTTTTCTCAAATACATTGACAAGAATGTTTAAGGTGTTTTTCATATTCCACCTAGATAACTTCAACACACAAAAAGGTGTGCTCATTCTGTCTTTCATATTCCTACTATAAAGGAAAGGAAAATGATGGAGAAGCATAAAGGGACTAAATATAAAAGATGGGTACTAGAAAGCTATACATAAGAATATATTTGAGAGGAAGTTTATATAGGTAATTTAAACATTTCAAGGGTATTTCCTCCATTTAATGGTAAGTTCCTTGAGAGTAAGAAGCATTTCACTTCCTTCCTATGTTTCTGGTGCTAGTATAGCTTGGTGTAGAAGAAAGAGAACCAGTCTTAAAGCCTGGAAGATTAGGGTTCAAGTCCCACCTGAACACAACTTAATTATATTTTATGTTACAGAAGTCATTTAATATCCTAGTATTCTTGATCACTCTCTAAAAAAGTTTACCATCTATTGCCAACTTGTTTGTTAGGGGGAGTTCCTTCACAAGGTAGCTCTCTATGTCAATGAAATAATAGCTTTTGTCCCTATCTCCCATTCCAGTATCTGGAAAAGTTGTTGAAGTTAAGTTTTCAAAGATGAGACAGCTTGTGATAGAGAAAAAGAAGGCAATAATCCTATGTTGATCTCTGAGAGATTACTTTGCTTTTGTCTATATTTATACTAAGTATCTTCTAGGTCAGGGGTCCGCAAACTTTTTAAATAGGGGGCCAGTTTACTGTCCCTCAGACTGTTAGAGGGCCAGACTATAGTAAAAACAAAAACTTTGTTTTGTGGGCCTTTAAATAAAGAAACTTCTTAGGCCTGGGTGAGGGGGATAATCGTCCTCAGTTGCTGCATCTGGCCTGTGGGCTGTAGTTTGAGGACCCCTGCTCTAGGTGAAAGATTATTCTAGGTGATGCAAGCCAAAAAGAATATAGTATTTGTTCTCAGGAAACTTAGAAGATAATCAGTAGAATATTATATAATGAAAGTAACTACCAAAGATCAGAGGAACACAAGAGATTTGAGGGATGGATCACTTCAACCTTCAAATCAGAAAGGCATAATAGAATATTGTAGATTGGAAGGGATCTCAGTGGTCCTGCAACCCAGTCTCTATATAGAATTGTAGTGTGTTAGAAGAGACCTCAATAATTATCTTGGCAAAGAATCTCCACCACAATACATTCAATAAATGTTTATCCAATCTGTGCTTGAAGACTATCAAATGAAAGTGAACTTACTATACTCTACCCCCCCCCCCATTCTAGTTCTTGACAACTCTTAATTCTTAGGAAGTCTTCTTAATATCATAGCCTAACTTTGCCTATTTATTTTCAATCTATTGTTCTTGCCTTTTTCCTCTAGAGTCAATTAGAACAAATTGAATCTCTTTTCTAATTGTGAACCCCTCAAATACTTAAGGGTAGCTGTGCTCCGAGATAAATACTTTATAGTTTCTTCAATCAATCCTCATGTTACATTAATTCAAGAACCTTAATTGTTGTGAGATATGGGGGAAGATTAGATCAAGATTACAAAACACATGCCTCACCTTGTAAGGTAAAGCGTGAAGTATTATTATCAGTATATTACACATTAAGGAAGCTAAGGCTGAAAGAGGTTTTGTTTTGTTCATGGTGATCTCTCTCTCTCTCTCTCTCTCTCTCTCTCTCTCTCTCTCTCTCTCTCTTTATATATATATACATATAAATAAAATGAAGTTTTTCTTTCTCAGAAGGTATACTAAAAATCACTAATTCCAAACTGTTCATTTTATAGATGAAGAAACTGAGCCAAGAATATTAACTGATTTGTCCAAGGTCATATAGATATTAAATGTCAAAGGGAGGATTTGAATATACATCACCTCGCTCCAGATTTATTTTTTCCCTATTTTCCCTAAAAACAGTAGAAAGATCTGTTATTTCTCTGTATGATTTCAAGAAAGGTTATATAAATTAGCTCCTAGGGGAAAGGAAACCTAACTTCATATCCTGAATTACAGCTGAAGAGACTACTTAGTTCAATATCCTCATTTTATAACCGAGGGAACTGAGGCCCAGACAGTTTAAGGAATTTGAGCAAATCTAATAAATGACAGAGAGTTGAGACTTGAACAAAGGACATCTGAAGAGGAATCTATCATTTTTCCACTACCTCATGCTACTTCTTCCAAAATATACTTCTTAAGACATTATCCAACTTAGTTCACAGGGACTTTGAGATCTCTTAATAAAGGATATATACCAGATGTCCTTTTTTTTTTTTAATAAATTATACTCCTTCAGATTCCAAAACTTTTTTCTCTGCGAGTTAATAAATAGCTTTACAAACTTTCAGCATAAGTGAGACTCAGGAAAAGAAAATTCTCCTAATGTACTTCATTCATTCTATAACGATGGCACTTCCCTTGGCAAGTCATACCAGAGTGAGCCTCATTGACAGTCATTTGTGTGACAACAATGGCCCTCTCCATCCTTCCATGCCAGCCTATTATGAAGGAAGCAGCCATGATGTCCAACAAATTCTTCCAGCATGAATGGACCTCATCACTAGCCTTTCAAATGCTCCAAGTGTGTGTGGGACAGATAAATAAGCCCTGCTTGGAAGAAAATGCCTGAATTTGAAGCCTCCAGGCATATCTCCGTCATTCAGGACATGTTGAGTGAAGCAATGCATTGTAATGAAATACAGTAAGCAGCACTGATGATAGACACCTTAATAAAAAAATTTTTAAAAAGGCACTGGACCCAGCAGCCTAGGAAAGCTGGGGTATTTAAATGATGCCATTACCACAACTTTGCTCATTGCACTGAAAAGACACTTGACAGCAATCTTTTTCAAGAGAGAAAATTTCAGGGAAGACTGCTTTCCTTTAACATCCATAAAGGTATAAATAAATTTACACACATACATACATATATATTTATTACTCATATATATTCTGGTTATAGGAAAGCTTTTGTAGTATGTATGTATATGTGTGTGTATCTATAGATATTGATACAGATATAAACACACATATTGCTCCATGGCCAATAAAATAATTTATAGCTAATTCTGAATGCTACCATGACTTGAATGGTAGCTGCCTTACCTCCATAAACCACAAAATCCCATTTAACATGTCAAAATGATAACCAGCAATAGCTATATAAAATATTATAAGAAGTGGTGGAAGATTGAATTTTTTTCTGTGTGTATTTTTAAAAGAGGTGGTGGCAGATGTGGGTGAGTCACACAAAGGTAGTAGAGAAGAGACCCTGTCATTCATCTCTGCATAATGAAAGGAGAAGGTTACTATCCCGCCCCTTGCCCTGGGATCTTTGTTACCTATCTAAAACATGAATTAGAAAACTCATGTTGTAGAAGTAGGCAATCTGGAAATGATTTCCTATTATTTCTTCTTTTATAATTTTTGTGAAAATGCATCTCCTTGTAATTAGTAAAATTGATTCTTGGTTCAAAGTGCCTTTCTTAATCCTGAGTCAGATTATCAAGTGCAAATGCAATTTTTTCAAAGTTGGGTGGGAAATAAAGAATTATGGGATTGGGATCCCTCATTTAGAGTTATTAGTTAATCTGAGAATCATTCGACAGAAGAATAAATCATACTTTGAATGATTTACTTATAAAGAATTGTGTTGGTAAAAGGAGAAAAGGAATTTTCTCTCAGGTTTGAAATTAAATAGCAAAACCACATAAGATTTGATATCATCTTGTTTGGTTCTAGCCTTATCTTCATCAAACATTCTGAGACTGAAGAACTTTTCTTTTCTTTTCTTTTCTTTTTTTTTTTTTTTTTTTTTTTTTTTTTTTTTTTTTTTTTTTTTTTTGATGTTGTTTTGTTTTGTTTTTCCTGAGACAATTGGGGTTAAGTGACTTACTCAGGGTCACTCAGCTAGGAAGTGTTAAGTGTTAGAGGCCAGATTTGAACTCAGGTCATCCTGACTTCAGGGTTAGGGCTCTATCCACTGTACCACCTAGCTTCCCCTGAAGAATTTTCATATTTATTTCTCATGAAAGTTGTTAAGTGACCAAAAGAATGATAGTTCCCTATATTTTCAAACTTTCATGGCCTAAATAACCTTGGATTGATTCTCCAGCCCTTCTGAGCTTCTTACCTACTTGTATACAGAAAAATCGCATAAACACTGAAATTTAAGTCAGTTTAGCTTTAAAAACAAAACTTAACAAATAATTTGGTGATTTGAGTCCAAGGCTGAATTTTTTTCTTGTTATTAGGAACTGATTTTTGGAATCAAAAAATCACCTCACTAGAAAAAGAATTAACAGACAATATCTTCACAGTGAAAAAAAAAAAAAATGATTCTTCAAAGAGAGTTGTAAAATCCCACCATACCCTTAACTGGATGCCTGAATAGGAAACAAGACAGAATCTAAGAATTTTTAAGAATCATGCCTATGTTCATACATTCATTTGGCAAGATGATATCATTCTTTGTTAATTAATGAGATACTATGGTGTAGTACTTAGAATACTAAGATTGGATTCAGCAAGATATAAGTTCAAATCCTTTCTCTAATGATAGCATTCTTAGATTTTGTTATCTAATCTGAATGATAGATTAAAACATTGTTAAGTCAGAACTCATGAAACACAGCTAGGGAAGTTCAAGAGAGGTAGAGGGTCCCATTGAATATCAGCTGATATGTGTTGGTTTTATATTCCTGTGAAATCATAACAAGGTTTCTCCTTAGGTAATATTGGTTACCAAGAAAATTCATAAGCAAATTAAAATGTGAAATTTCTGAATTACATTCAGGAATAACTCAAACTATCAAATGCCCCTCTGGACTGGTATTGTGCAAAAGTTCAATAGTAGTGCTACAATTATATAAATAACTCAAGAGACAAGTAAAGTCATAAAGAGAGCACTTCAGAAGATGGGGTATGCTGTTGGCACATGGATCATCCTAGTCATTCCCTGTTGAGGGGGATAATGAGATTTGTGATGCCCAAAGATGTATCTTATGTGTCTGTACTTCATCCAACAGGTAACATCATTAGTACAATGCCTTTCCAAAATAAAAAAGCAAACAACCCTCCCACCCCCTGCTGTTAACATGCACAGGTATCAGCAATGTCTTAAAAAGGATGAGCACTGGGTATTCTTTGAAGAACAAATATAAAGACATATGGTTCCACTGTAAAACAAGCCCATTTTTAGAAGAGAAAAATGAAAGGAAAATCAATTCTAAACTCAGAAATATAAAAATGTGATGCTTGACAATGGCTGCAGTGTAACAATGGGCAAAACAACATATTTGGTCTCACGCTATAGCAAGAAATAGACTGAAAGTTATAGAATATATAGAAACTTTGGCAGACCTGAAAACTAAATGTCTCATTAAGCTTTCTCATTTCTTATGTGATAGGGAAAGGAGTTTACATCCAAAGCTGATATTTAGAAGTAGCTTTTTAAAAAGAAAATCTTTGAACTGCTCTGTTGTTAGGGTAGATATGCTCCAGGCATCACATTTGCACCATTTGTCTTTACCAGCTGTTTCTAAAAATATATTAGTGATGGGGACCTTTTTTTCTCATTCTCCAAAATTGCTTTTGTTGTATGTGATTTTTTTCCCACATGGGAAAAGCGATAGATATGGAAAACAACATCTGCTGAGAAGACCATACAGCTTCAGGGATGGACTTTAGTTATCAGCATCGTATGAAAAAATATACACCAAATGATATAAGAGCCTGCCTCATTCTTTTGCATTAAAGGTAATCAAATGTTTTAATTCACTAATACAATCTTTGTAGCATCAGTGACAGATGTTTCCTACATGGAAGAGAGTATCAATTAATCCACAGCTGCCTTCATTTTCTGGACATCCTATCAAGGGAAAGAGGAAAGTGAAAGAGTGAGACAAGGGAGAGGAATACAAAGTTTTTAATTACTCATTTCAAAAAGCATCTCTTCTTCTATTTATTATATCTAACAAGCAGATGTACTAACGAGGGGTGGTCAGGCATTGAGAATGTACATGGCACCCAAAAGCTGGGTTATAGAATCAATCACATTCCCATGTGTTTGCTGAAGGCCACTTCACTTTCCATCTGTGTTCTTGGTTTCCAAGTAGAATTTTAAAACTTCTGGTAATGGGTCATTTACAGGAACACCTCATGCCCAGTGCTGCCATATGGCCACCTGGTATATTCATGGACCATTTGTTAGTCAGTGGACAGGAGTAACCTTAGGCAACTGTCGAGTGTGCAGCTATACAGAACCCTACATATTTATTACCATCATCACTCTTGTATTCCTTTAGCACCTTTCCTTCAATAGCAGCACATTTTGGCCTTGATCCAAGCCTAATAGAAAGAGGGGATTTACTCTTTTTATAGATTACTAGTCCAAAAGATCTCCCCACCTACCCAAAAATATTTCTGTATTATCAGTGAATATTAGAGTCAGAACCTTTGATTTACATAATTAAAAATGCCTAGGAGATAATTTGCAGTTGACACCTTAAACTCATGTCTCCTGATGTCTAGTTCAGTCTTTTTTCTCCTTATATTAGCAACATCATCTTTCTATTTTCCTTTCTTTCAAGTCTTCTTTTTTACTTCTGCTGGGGAAAAAAATTTACAATAGGGTCTGAGAGTCATTTTCAAATAAGCCCCCATAAAACTTTGTTCATAATGAGACACGACTAAGTATACCATCAAATAGAAGTATTAAACAAAATCTTGGTTTTAGAAGGAAAACCTACAAACACTTGTTCAGTTTGTTTTTTTCATTATAAATATATAGAGCACATTAATCTTTGGCTAAGGAATCATACTACTAACTCTTCTCTTAACATAAAGAAAACTATTCTAAGATATTTATATAGTAATTCTATTTTTCAAGATGACTTTTCCTTCCCCCCACCAGCCAAAAAAATTATTTTTTTTTGCTTTGAAAGCATATTCTTTATTCTCAAGTGACTCTTCCATATTTTCTTTAAATGATGCCACTTTTGATTTTAATTCATTTTTATTTGTAAATCCATTCAACTATTCTGATAGCATTCATTGTTTCTAAATAGCCTTCCTTTCCATTTTTGATAATATTCTTTCATGTACTATATTTCCTCTTTTTAACCTTTAGATAGATAAATAGGTAAATTGATGAGTGTGTGTGTGTGTGTGTGTGTGTGTGTGTATAGGAACCAAATACATCATTTGTAACAATATTAAATTATTGTTGTTTAGAGTTAAATTAATCCCAGATTTCACCAAATTAACCATATGAAAGCAAACAGTTTACTATTAGAGATGTTACCATGCAGAAAGGAACAAAGGAAGAAATTAGTAACCTCCCCTAGCCTGAGGGGATTGGATTAGAAATTTCCCTAGGTATCTAAATCTCTAAAAGGAACAGATTCTGATAGGGCACAGACTATTTGTTGTAACAAATAGACCACAATCTATTTGTTGGTCTGTCACTCTCTGTCCCTGTATCTATCTCTGGCTCTCTGTATATCTCTGTTTCTCTGTCCCTTTTCTTTCTGTCTGTCTGTCTTCGTGTGTGTCTCTCTATCTGTTTCTGTTTCTGTCTCTTTCTCTGTCTCTCTCTGTCTCTGTCTCTCTATCTCTCT
Source organism: Sarcophilus harrisii (assembly GCF_902635505.1). Classification (NCBI taxonomy): domain Eukaryota; kingdom Metazoa; phylum Chordata; class Mammalia; order Dasyuromorphia; family Dasyuridae; genus Sarcophilus; species Sarcophilus harrisii. The sequence goes on from NC_045427.1 coordinate 299,229,535, forward strand.
GTCTCTGTCTCTGTCTCTCTATCTCTCTCTCTCTCTGTCTCTCTCTCTCTCTCTCTCACACACACACACACACACACACACACACACACACACACACGTTTTGCTAAAATTGTGCCTTCTCAGTTTAGGAATATTGTACCAGTGATCAATTCAAAATAAGAATAAAAAAAAAAATGTACTTTTGGGGTAATTTCTCCTATCACATGAATCATGATAGTTTACTTTGTTTGAATCATATTTTATTTCCTGTTTTCCTTTTTGATCGCTGAATTATAAGAATAATATAAGAATAAATTTAATCTCTATGTGGACTGATGATTTTATTTCTTTACTAGTCAAAAATATTAATGAATAGAAAAATTGTTTATTTCTTTTTATTATCCATTCAATCATTTTTATTTTTTTATGACACAGTTACAGTGAGGTCACTGGATTTTTCCTTCTGGCAAAATTATTTTCCATATCACTTTTTTCATGGTATCATGAGAAAACTGGAATAGATTTATTCATTGTTCTGCCACCAACTAGCTATGTGGCCTTTGGCAAAGGAAATTGGATTAAATAATCTGTAAAGGGCTCTCTAAACCCAATATTATGGGAATGCTTCCTCCCAAAGAATGCAATAGAATGCAAAAGAATACAATGGATCATTTACAGGGGCACCTGTAAGCTCTAAGAAGAGTTCAGCTTGGTCAAGACTTCATATGCACACAATAAGCAAAGTTCTTCATAACTATTGGAAGACAAAATGAAGTTCATTATTGTTTTCTACAATGAATGTCATCAAAGAATACATTTGTCAGAAAATTTACAGAAAACATTATCTCAAACTTTAGCCAGCATGGCACAATTGGCAGAATATTGGGTTTGAAGTCAAGGCTTTTGGGGATGAACTCTTACCAGTATATCTATATGTACCTGCATAATTTCTCTAATACTTCTGATCTTAAATTTCTTTACCTAGAAAATAGATATTATAAACCTCCATCCATAGTACCCTGGTTTGCTGAAAGTCTCCAATTCAGAATATGTAAAGCACTTTGCAAAATTTACTATGGTATATAAATGGGGAAGGAAATGACTAATGAAGAATTTTAAAGGATTTTATTCTTCTAGCAAAGTACCATATGTATTACAAATTATAGGAAAGGTTTCTTTATTCTCTACAATATCCACCTTTGGTCCCAGCAAGGGATAGAAAACCAGATTAAATGAATCATTAATCTATCCCCAAATAAAAGTTCCTATGTGCTCAGTGATTTATTAATTATACAACTTAGAAAGTAGGTTAATTTGAAAAGTTAATCAGTGCAATAGCACTTCTTTAATGACATTATATTTCTTTTCTTCTCATAGTGTCTCACTGTTTTGTTTTTTGACCTGGAGTTCAGAACCTTACGGATCCAGGCTGAATTTCACAGCATGAGTATCTTGCTAATAGAGGAAGTCTTTGCTTTCTCCACAATCCCCAGTAGGAGTGATATATCAGGTTTGACTTAATAGCTGGTTTGCCAGACATTGTAGGGACCCTCCTGCATATCCCTCTTTGGGTTTCTAATATTCAAGATGCTATAAGGACAAGATAGCACCCCTTCCCTAAAAGAAAATTCATTTGCATTTTCATACCAAAAAAAAAAAAAAACTAGCATAGTCTTGACAAGAATTTTTATAAGTGATGCTCTCCTATAATCTGCAGCTAGGTGCTGAAACACATTATTCACCTCAGGAAACAAGATCACTCTTTCCTATTTCCCATTATATAATCAGTTATCCTAGACATTCAAAGAACTAAGACATAAATGCTTTTGCTTGGAATGCAAAATGCACTTTTAAATGTGGTGCCTCCTTGATTTTACTCTTCCCATTCACTGACTATGTCACTGAACATTTTTTCCTTCTTCTCCCACATACCTTGTGAAGCAACAAATCAAAGACTACAGGGAAAGAAGATTCTCTCAGCAGGTTGCAAATATCATATCTTAGTCATTTAGACATTTGTCAGCTCAACAATGTACAGCCAAGATTTAGGGAAAAATTACTGGGCTGTGACACAGCATGTGGGCTGGAGTTCAAGGAAACCATTGCAAAAGTGATCTGAAAAGGCAAGGAGGGTGCAACCTATAACTGAAAATTTAGCAGATGAATTTGCAAAAAGAAAAGAAAAAAGAACTACCCTATCCTCTTAGAGAAAGTCATACCTATGGGCAGGGACAGGATGGCATTGTTCATCATGTAACAGGAATTAAGTTAATCCTAATAACTGTATCAGGTATTTTGAAAGAATTGGAAAGATAGAAGCATAAAAACGAGCCTAACCATTATCTCTTGTAATTCTCAATATCATTTCATATAACTTCATGTAGAGACATAAGGAAATATATTTTCATGAGGATGATGGGGGGAAATGGAAATGGCAAATCATCTACAATGTAAGTAATTCCTAATTCAATCAGAATTCACTGGCGCTAGAGATTGAAAAATTAGCATAATTGAGTTATAGATACTACTGAGTAATGCTTCTTGGAAGAGAATTCTGCTTTTCAAAAGACTTGAGATAGCAATGAGTTCAAGAGACCAGCACGTGTGATATGTCTAATTTTAGAAATGCTTGAGCTATTCATGTCCTTTTCTTTCTAATTAAAGTAAAACAAAAACTAAGAAAAGGCACATATAGATGTGAATCTTGTTCATGAATTCACTGAACTTTTGGGGTTTCCTGCTTAGCAAATTTCAGTGATTAAGAAAAACTTCATATTTTTTGTATATGACTTATGAGAGTAAGGGGGGAAATCCTTGATTTTCAAGCAACACAAAAAATCCCATCAATAAATAGGTATCAGAAAGAGAATGAGACATGAAGTGAATCTACATTTCTTTTCAGATATATTTTCATTTGTTGTTTTGTGACCTAGTTGCTGGCGATTTTTTCCCATCAAGTTATAAGAAAGATGATTGTTCTTGAAATTAAGGAAATATATTTTCTTTTTCTAAAGAAGATATGAAGAATCTCTATTCTTAGAATCCTAACTTTAATAAGGGGCTGTTGTTCTATAATTGCAGATGTTGAGCAGAAATTCTAATGAGTAATTTCACCTACATAATAATCCATTCATCTCACTAAGGTCTTCTAAGCATTGCTAAGTATTGGTATATCTACCAAGCCCAGGACCATGCTACTCCACAGGAAATCATCCTAAATAGTTATAACCATAGCTTTCTAGAAAATGATAGTTTAATAGTATTCTAATTTTATTAATTTTTTGTGTTAAATACAACATTTTGTAAACCATATTAGGTAGATGACATATTTTTGTATTTAGCCAGCAACTATTATGTGCATAGCACAGACTGTTGAGAAAAGAGCATTGGATTTCCATTGAAGACTTTAGTTCTAAATATCTTCTGTTAATACCTATGTAACTTTGAGAAAGTCATTTAATTTCCCTGAATTTCATCTATAAAATAAGGTAGTTTGACTAGATGGCATCAAAGATTTCCTGCAGCTCTAAATATGGTCTTTTGGAAAGTCCATTAACTAAATCACTCATTTTAATATTTAGTGAGCATTAATGATGTGCATGGCAGAGGCAACCCAATATAGTGTAAAAGGGTCCCATAATCAGATTTAAATACCTTCTATGCTACTTATATCCTATGTAACTTGGAGAAAGTAATTTTGCTTCTCAGTGCCTTAGTTTCCTCATTTTTCAAATGAGGGTTTAAAGTAAAAACCTCTCTTATATTTCCATCCAGTTTTAAACCTATAAGTCAGTGTATGCTCCTTTTCGACTACTCTGGAAGAAAAAGGGATTTTTTTTTTTTTTTAGCCATTCTACATATGGTGAAATGGAAAGTGAACAGAAATGAAAATTAAACTCAAGTGATGCCCAGCCCTATTGTCTATCTTACAAGTATAGTTTACATGACAAAGTGAATTAAAGAAGGACTTTTAAATTGGGAAAACCTAAAGTCAAGTCTTATCTTTAAAGCACACTGAGTGATTAAAATCAAATAATTTAATCTGTTTTTTTTTTAATCCCAAATGACTCTCTAACACTATAATTAAAGATGATTTGTTGGTCTGCATCAATAGAAGAATGAAGGAAATGTCTACACCTAGAATTGCCTGTATTTAAAAAGGTATAGGAAAAAAGTATTTTTCTAAACTAAGAGGATAATTGCTTAGAAAGTTACCTATAATTATAACTAATTTTTATATGAAATCAATCTGAAGGATGTTTCTAAATTTTCAGAACTCTTCTTTGACTACTATGCTTATGTGCCAATTTGAAGAAACAGGGTTGGATTTTATGCAATACTTCTCTCCCCAAAGTTCCTAAATCTATATCACAAACCATTGAGATATACTTTGGCAAAGTGATTATACAAAACAGAGAGCAGCCATTTTGTGCCAGATTAGTGCATTTGGGAATACTGAAAGAAAAAGGACAAATAGACTTCAATAGATAATTGGTTAACATGCAGCAAAGTAATCTAACTAAACATAGTTCACTATCTTGAAAATATTACTATATAAATGATTGCTCATTAAAAAATATAATAAGGATTAAAATTTGGGTTGAAGTATATATCTATTCAAAGCTTAACAGTTTAAAAATATTCACTTATTCTATTTCTGCTTGATGAAGAACATGAAACATTTGATGATACATTATTAGTTAAAGTAAAGATGCCTATGAAGAGACTGAAATAGTTTTTAATGAATTTACATGTTCAATGTTAATAACACTGTCTGCTCCACTGTCAAAGACTTCAGCATCAAAATGATAATATTAGTATGAGCCTTAATCCATTTTGGTACAACTTTTGTAAAGCTTAGTGTGGACCAAATCTAAATTCACATTTAGAGTCCATTGATTCTTTGTTATGGCAGTTGATTTCAACTAGTTAACATCTACATTTATATCCTTTCTTCATTTACTAATTTTCCATTACCAATAATTCAACTATGTAAGGATTGACTTGTTTTATTTGGATATCATATTATTTTCTTATTTTTCTTCTTTCCTAGCTTTATGCATATTTTGTTATTTTCCTTAACACCTAGGAAATGATTTGTTACTTTGTAGGAACTGTATGTTGTCTGACTAAAAATTACAGTGTACTTATATCTAAATCTCACTCTCAAAACACCTTCCAAAACCTGAATTCCATAGCAATACTTTTATTTGTCACATCTTAGCTCCCTGTAAGATTTATTGGGACAGCAATATTAAACCTTACTCCTTATAAGATTCCCAAGTTTGTCTTCTTTCCTTTCATTCTAATTAGATGACTTCAGCAAGTACACTGGAAGAGTAAGATAATTTTTCCTATACTCCTGTCAATATCTCAATGTTCTAAGGTGTTAGAAGAGAGGTGGCTTTTCTTCTTGTCAAGCATAAATGCTTATTTTGTACCCTCAATTCTTTCCCTTACAAATTTCATCATGAATTTACAGCTTCTCTACTGACTCATTCCTCTCAGCATAAAAAAGATATACAGGTATTCCTATGTCATTAAAATATAATACCTGCTTTCATACTCTGCTATCCACACAAGGTATCATTATACAACTCTTCAGCCCTTCATTATTCTCTTAAGATTTTTGATAATTTTCATCTTGCTTCCCCCTTTATTTTCTTTTATCTCTCATTTTCTGACTCTTTCCACTTCAATGGCTGCTACCCTAGAGTCTGGAATACAAAACTGTCTAAACTTTCTCCATAACCAGGGAATTAAAATTTAACCAGACTAGGTCTCTAAGTCTCAAACATTTTACTGAAGGAGAAAAATGGTCCCAAGTACATACTGGGCCCTTTGCCACACATACTAACATCCTGCAGCACTTCTCTCTCTTTTCCTGGATTTAGGACCAGCCAGATCACGATTTCCCTTATTCAGTTTTGTTAGCATAGAGTGGGATTACTCTATTGCAAGTTAGTAATTTAATTGGAGTACCTTTTTCCTGTATGTTGGGAGTGCAGTTGCAGGTGAGAGGGGGGTTGTTGAGTGAGTGTATTAGCAGTTAGAGATGAGCCTTTATTTCTTCAGATTTTGACCTTGTTAAATTCGACTTATCTTAGACAGTTGGCATGGCTGGAATTGCTTTGTCTTTTGCCCTTTTTAGAGAGGTTAATGCTGTTGATTATATGACCTAAAAGTACCTTCTCTTCACTGTCAAATTTCTAGAATACCTATATTTAATACCTCTAATTCCTCATCAATCACATGTTCTTCAGATCCTTACCATCTAGTCTTTGTTTCTACTACTCTATTGAAATATTGAAAATATTGAAACTCTACATTAAGGAGTGGGAAAAGGTCTGTACTGGAAAAAGAGGAAAGGGAAGATATAATAGGACAATTCATACCGAGAGGCTCAAAAGATCTCTTATAATTGGGGGAGAAAGGAACGGGGATGAGTATTGTCTGAAGCTTGATCTCATCCGTTTTAGTTCTAAGTGGGGGAATAACTTAATCATTCAATTGGGTATAGAAATTCATTTAATTCTATAAAGAAGTAGGAGATGAAAGAAGAAAAGAAAAGGGAGGGACAGGATAGAAGGAAGGGTAGAAACACTAGGAAAAATGTAAGAGAAGTGGAGAAGGGTTGATAGAAGATAAAGTAGTGGGTAGGGTAGGTTAAAAAACTAGTAAGAGAAGGGGTAGATGTGATAGGAGATAAGGTAGTGAGTGGGGTGGGTAAAAAAAAAAAAAAACCAGCACTAAAGGTAGGGTGGAAAGAGAGAAGAAAAGTACATAGAGGGGAGAAAGGATGGTAGTCATAACTGTTAATGTGAATGGGATGAACTCTCCCATAAAAATGGAAGTAAATAGAAGAGTGGATTAAAAAACAGAATCCTAAAAAAAATATGTATAGAAGAATTGCACCTGTTTAACATATATTGGATTACCTGCTGTTTAGGGGAGGACTAAGGGAATGGAAGGAGAAAAAATTGGAACACAAGGTGTGCCAAGGGTGAATGTTGAAAACTATCTTTGTATATATTTTGAAAATCAAAACTTTTATTTTAAATATATAATAAATAAAAATGATATTCTGGAGAAAAAAAGAAATATGTCTCTCTATCACCATATATGACAAAAATCTTTATGACAAAATCCAAAAACATTTTCCCCCTATCATTCTCCTTGACCTCCCTAGAACAACTTCTAACTCCATTGGCCATCACCTTCTTCATGATATTCAATCCAACTATGGTTTGCTCCATCTCTCTTAAGGTTTTTTTTTTTCCCTTCCTCTCTTCCTTGTGTAATAGTGCCTTTGGAGCATGCTAAAATTGTTTAACATGGAGAGGCCTGGAGGGACTTGCTTGGGGATGCCCATATTCTCCTAATGTGGAGATGATCTTGTCTCCTGCTATGTGGGTGAAGCTTCCTTTGATGGTTGCATAACTGGAACAGGATTCATCTTTAAAGTTGAAAACTACTGAAACTTAGTTGATTGATTTTTTTTCTGGCTTTGCTCTTTCTTGCTATGTTCAGAAGGTGAAGATCACAATTCATTCACAGCACTAGTGCCAGAAACTGAACTTATAAGGAAGAAAGGAACTTCCTCTCCCCACCCCTTCCCTTATTGTTTAGCCCCCTGCTGAGAAATGGGGAGGGGGGGCATTTGTTTCTGTTCTGTGTTTTGTCCTTCTGAAAGTGCTAACAGTGACCCCTACTACACCTAGGAGTTTGAATCAGGGCAACGTTGGGGCTAAGATTACAGACAGGACACCAAGCTAGCAGGGATGCCTAGAGAAGCTTGGGACTTGAGTCTTGACACTTGAAACTAGGACTGTGCTTTATAGAAATTGAGTTTAGCCCTCCTACTTCTTGTGCAATGAGAAAAGGGATTATGTTCCTCATGAGTTAAGGGGTAAGTTTGTATCTTTTTAGAAGCCATTTTAAAAAGCTATTCTAGTAGGGGTTAAATGGACCTAGAGTTCAGGATAACTAGTCCTATATCGGGAGTAGAAGGAAGAACCCTGGGGAAGTGGAAAAAAATCCCATCTATATGGCTTTCCAGACAAGTGAGGGTAATGATAATCAGTGTTATATTTCTTTCCTTTCCTTCACCTTCATAAACTTAAATATGAGTTTCCTATAAGATTATGAATATTTATCTTCTCTATTCTTCTTTAGAATACATTTCTATGACTTCAATTTACCTTCATACAAGTGATTTCCTTCCATAAGTATTGGAGCAGCAATCTAATATTTCTAATACTTCCTGCATATCTGAGTGGATAGTTTGCTGATATAGAAGACTCAACATGACTAAATCTGAAATTCCTCAAATCTTGCCATTCACCCTAACATCCATTTATGAGTAATTTTTGATACCCTCTGGTTCTGGGATCCACAACCAAATAAACTATAATCAAATAAATATTTACACTGCTTTAAGGAAAAGAATGCTATTTGTCCCCTTCTATCTCTACACAAACCATTCTTTTCAATTCCTTAAATTTGTTGTGTCCCCCTTTTAGAATGTAAACTCCTTAAGGGCTTGATTTTATATCACTAGATTTTAGCACAGCACTATTAATAATAATCAACATACATCATTGATTCATTCAATTTTCTCTGAGAGTATTCTTTCTAACTTTAAATGTATCACAGCATATTACCATAATATAGTGTTCTACTTAGAGGTAGTAAGCTTAATAATTTTAAAGTAATAAATACTTTTAAAGTAAGTTGAAATGCCTTTTTCTCTTTTTTCCAATTCAATTTCTATCAAATTGAACTTAACTACTAAATAGGAAATAAAAGTAAAGAAGATAGGCCTACAAGCTGTTTTTTCTTGGATGTTCACATAGATGAAAAGCTTCATGAAAGATACATTCGGGGGGGGGGGGATTCTGGGAAGATGGTAAATTATGTCATTTAATTTTTGCACAAAGAGAATACATTTCTGCCTCAGAAAGAACACAGTCTGGTGAAACACCAAGAATACTTGAGGCAGAATGAAGATCCTCCAGCAACTCAAAGAAAGAACTTAAACCAGAGATTAACTGTGTGAAGAGCAAACACCTCTGGGTTGGTTCCACAAAAATAGCCAGTGGGGCTAGCTGGTTTTGGCTGAAGCCACTTCCTTCAGTGTGGGGTATCGGGAGTTTGAGGCCAGGAAGACTAAGTGGAACCTCTACTGATTAAGAACACCAGGCCTAGCCATGCTACAGGGCAAGAAGGAACCAGCACACCCAGTGAGTTTAGAAGCAGTGGGTCAGGGACACTGCTGGCTGCCAGAACTTGGAGGAGGGTGGAGCTTTTGATTTGGGGTTCTAGGTCAGAGGGAAAAGGAAGTGAAGCTAGAAACAGTATCCCCTACCCCACAGTTAGAGGTACTTACACTGATACTTCTCATTTTTAAAAAATGATCTGATAAAGAAGAAACAATCCAACCATAGAAACTTATGGGAGTAATGAATATTGGGTTTCATCTTCAGAGGAGGACAGTTAAGTAAAAAAAGTTTCTTCTATTCCCAAAGAGTAATATTAAATGGGTCCCTGCCCAGAAATAAATTTTAGAAGAACTCAAAAAAGACTTTAAAAATCAAATGAGAGAGATTAAGGAAAAATAACAAAAAACCATCCAAGAAAAACAAAAACATTATGAAAAAGTTAAACAATTAGAAAAGGAGACACAGAGTCTTAAAGAAGAAAATAATTCTTTGAAATTAGAATTGCACAAGAGGAAGCCAGTGAAGGTATAATTGACCAATAAATAACAAAACAAAATATAAAGAATGAAAAATTAGAAAAGAATGTGAAACATAAGAAAACCAATAGAACTGGAGAAGAGATCAAGAAGAGAAAATATAAGAATAATTGGACTATCTGAAAGTTATGACCAAAAAATAATCTTGACACAATAATGCAAGAAATAACCCAAGAAAATTTTTCTGGAGTGATAGAACATAAAGAAAAATTAGAAATGGGAAAAAAATCTACTAACCTCAGAGAGATCCTTTGTCAAAATACATAGGAATAATATTGCTAAATTTCTAAACCCCCAAATCAAAGAGAACATTTTTCAAAAATAAAGAAACAATTTAAAAATGTTGGAGCTATAATTAGAATTGTACAAGACTTATCAGTAGCCACAATAAAAGACTACAGGTCCTGGAATCATATTTATTAGCAATCAAAAGAACTAGGCCTGCAGCCAAAAATATCATATCTAGCAAAGTTATCCATAATTTTGAATGAAAAAAATGGACATTCAATGAACTTACAGATTTTTAGTACTTTCAACCAAACTCAAACTTAATAGAAACTTTAACATATCAGAGTCAACATCAAAGATTAATTTCAAGGAATTTAACATGAACAAATTATTTTTTACATGGAAATGTATACCATATTGGTTTAAGGTTAATGCCAATAATTGGGTAGCTCAAAAGAAGGATTGGGAAAGAGTTGAGTATGATATGACTCTAAAAAGTAAAACTGTCTAGAAAAAGGTTTTTAAAAAAGGCTTTACAAATGAGGTGCAGAGTAGGAATAGACACAGAAGCAGTGAAGGGGGAGGAGGACTTGTAGTTCTAAAAACCTATTCACATCAGGAATGTATTAAACAGGTAACTATATATATATATTGGAGGGTACTATATTTATATATATACCACAAAAATATAGTACCCTCCAAAATATATAAAGAAATAAGGCAAGAGAGATGAGAGGAGGTAAGAGGATAAGGTGGAAATAAACAAACAAACAAAGATATATTAAAAAACTAAGAGATTTTTTTTATCTAGTTCCTCCCATCCTTTCTCTTGATTCCCTTGATCCTAAGACAATAAGAAGCAGTATTGCACAGCAAAATAGGTAAAAAGAATGTGAAGATAAAAGATGTTGAGTTCAAATACTCTGCTATTTATTATTTGTGGGCAATTAGCCTCTCTGGACCTTGACCTTCTCATTTAACTAACATCAGATTATATGACCTTTTATTTCTAAATACCATCATCCTCAAAAGTCTATTCTCTAATTTCAGTTTATCTTGAGAAAACTTGGTACTATGCTTATAGTTAAGAAGATCATATGCCTAACAGGTTTCTTGTTCTATTTCTTATTGGTCTTCTCTTTTCCTCTTCATTTTTAACAGTGGAAAGAGAAAATACTAATCACTATCATTCAAATGAAAACCTTTTCTTTCTAGAAAATCTGTTAGATTTTCCTTTTAAGAACCACTTTTTAAACCTTTACTCATTTTGACATTATTCCACTAGATCCTGAGTCCTCTATTTCTGTTTTCAGTGTCAGAATCCTAAGCCCCAACCTCCACTGACCTTTATTTGCTTTTTCGTTGTCATATCAAAATTGATCCTACAGTGAAGATAACATCATAGGGTTTCTGTCTGGTTCTGTCACTATTGTCCCAATAATATGCCTTTGGATTATTCATCCAATTGACTTTCTCAACCTTCATGCTCAGAAATTCACATCAAAAATATGATGATTTACATAGGTACTTTGTTTCCACTTCCATCACCAAGATTAGAGATCCTATCCTCAGAACTAAACTTATTGGTCTGCTTTAATGACAGAGAAGAAAACAATCCAGGTTCAAGCTAATTTATGGGCTCTGTGGTGTTCCCATGAGTAAAAAAATTCATTGGACTCAACAAAGTCAAAAAAGTATAATATCCCAAAATTTTCTTGAGGTAATAACAAAGCATTAAAATAATCATTTTTTTTCATTAATGTCTTAATAAACAATTTGAATTTTAGATTAAAATATGCAATATAGATAAATGGAATAGCTCTTCAATATTTTCATATTTTCCTTACCAGTGCTGAAAGAGGCACTACTCTCAGCAAAAGTTGGCATATACCCTTACTTGCATTTTCTGGAAACATCTCTTGTCTGGCGATCTGCTTCTGTGTCTGCAGAAGAACTCTAACTAGAATGTTGTCCATCTTTGAAGAAAGACTTTAAAAAAGTAGCTTTCAGATTAAATTATTTTAATTTTAGGCTTGTTGAACTGATCCAAAATAAGATCAACAAGGGTTTTTGTAAAATTTTCAAATGGAAGCTTTCCTTCTATTGACAAGGCCTAAAATCTCCAAAGATTAGGTTTAGAATTTCAATGAGAAGCCCATTGCCCCTTTGTGGAATCCCTTTAAAAAGCAGAAAGGACAGGGAATGATTAAGAGGGAAAGGGGGAGGAATTCCAAACAACATTTTACAAACAGAGAACAGAATCACAGAACAACACTATAACAGTGGACTACAAGACATAATGACAAGACAGATGGATACACAAAGGAAACACAAACTTGACTATTGCCAAGGAAAATAAAATCAAAAGATAAAATGAAAATTTAAAAAAAGAGACAGAAAAAAAAGGCTGCAAGAGCAGCTCATGGTACTGCCACAATTCATTGAACTAAAACAATTTTCTTCAAAAATGAAATTATAATCAACTCAAAAAAATTCCCAAACTCAAACTATAGACTTGCTGGGATTAGGCTGGATGTGTAACTTTGATGGAACACAAGATGGCATTATCACAGCCCATGCACAGGTGAATGAAGGCCATGGTTAGTTAGTTAGCTACAAACTGTCACTGCATGCCACAAAATGATTTCTGGCTTGTCCAGGAGGAAAAGATACAACAGATATTCTGCATCTGCAATAAAATTCTTTTTATGCCATCTGAAGTTTAGGGGAATGGATGTGTATTTTAGGGAGTAGCTGATTCTGTTATTTTTCCTGATTGGGCTTAATACTTTTATTTTTTCTTTTATGTCAGAAATTGAGGTTGAATTGGAAGTAGTCTGTGCAGACATGGGGGAAGGGAGAAAAAAGAAATAAAGGAAATATAGGGGAAAATAAAAGCAAGGAAAGGAGAGAAAACTTCATTCTTTTATACACAACTTTCTTGGGATTTAAAAATAAATATACAGGGATGTGCTATGGGAAAGGGACTTGACAATAGGATGGCAAGAAAAGATTTTGTTGCCTTAGTTTGATTTGCATATCTATATATCTCTCAGTATTTTAAAAAATACTTGACAGGAGTTACTTTTAGAGAGGTAGAGCAATGATTTTTTAAAATGTCATAATGACTTGAAACACTCAGGATAAAAATTAAAGTAAAAAGAAATTAGAACCACCAAAAATTCATGCGGCACAAGATGAGGTGAAATGACAGAAAATGTTCTTGAAATATATACAATGTATATATCTATTTATATATATACACACAGGAGTGACTATATATTTATAGATATATCTGTATAATTTTTTCTCCCCAACCCTCCCAAGGATAGCTAGAAGATGAAATTTCCCATTTAAAAAAGAAAACAAAAATAAATAAAAATCAACGTGCTTTATTCATCAAGTAATAAAATATCATGCATCTGTTGACATCCACTGATGCTGGGTTAAGAATGAGGGCATGAATTTCTGTGTAAACATATGATTGATGGCAGGGATTATTGTTGATATCTGTCTTATATTATTTAGCTATTGTTATATACTGCATGTATATATAATATATATGTATACATACATATATACACACATAACTCAATTAGGCACAATATTATATCAATACACATACACACAGTATATATAATATATATATTTTAATTTTACTGAGGTAAAAATTTTAAAAATGAATAGAAAGAACAAAGGAAAACCCACAAAACTTCTTAAGAACCACAAAGCATTAGTTGCATGCTCATAGAATATAATAAAGGTTTCTTCTTCTCTATGTTTTTTGGTTTTGATTTTTTTTACCTTTGCAATCAGGAAGTTTTCATGAGTTTAATTTATAACTCTTTTTCAGTTAACTAAAAAATTCCCTAGTCTCAGACCAAGTACTTGTGGACATGCATGAAAGGTACTTTCACACTAGCCCATACACATTGAACAGGATAATACTAGTCTTTCAATTTTAATATGTAATACAGTGTCATGACTTTGGTATGATAGAAATTATTATTTTTCCTACAATATGTCAGGGTAATTATTTGAGAGTCCTTACATATTTTCTTATATGGTATTTGGCGGTCAATCCTTTTCACCAAGCTTTCAGTGAGAAGGCCGGATGAGGTAGTACTCTGAATTTATAAATGATACCCATAGAAGCCTCTACTATTGAAAATGCTGTTCAAAATTGATAGTGACTAATTATTGAATACAGAAAATTTGAACAGGTATATCTAATGGAATTGGAGCATGTTTTTCATAAACCACTTCCTGTGGAAGTGATCCAATTTATTACTCTATAAAATATTTATGTCTTTGTAAACAAATTTCATCAACTTGCTAATGCTCGTAAGTAATTTGATGCAGTGTGCCATTTGACAAATACTTCTATTCATTTTGGACATACAGAATTTAAGATAGCACAAGGGATTAAATCCAGGTGAAATATCTAATAGGCAGTTAGTAGAAATCAAATGAGAAAATAGGGCTAGATATACAGAGTATCTCAAAAAAGTCAGTACAGTTTGAGGTTATTACAACTATGGTTATGAAGACTTTTGGGATATATTATATAGATTTCAGTAATCTGAATTGAATGGGAAATAAAATTAATAAAAATAATTTCTGTGGTTGTTTAGTCTGTCAGTTGAATCCAACACTTCATAAGCCCTTTTGGCAAAGATACTTGAGTGGTTTGCCATTTCCTTCTCCAGCTTATTTGAGAGATGAGAAACCTAAGGTAAATAGAGATAAGGGACTTTTCCAGGGTCACATAGTTAGTAGATATATATGGCCATATTGACATTCAGGTCTTCCTGACTCTAGGCCTAACATGTTACCCATTGAACTACCTAGCTGCTCCCCAGGATACTAATAATTCTTAATATTTAGATTGGGCGTTAGCATTTTGTTTTTTTTTTTGTTGTTGTTATAGGCCCCTTTGGCAACTTATGATAGTCCATGCCTCCCTCTTTTCAAAATAATATTTTTAAATGCATACTATAAAACACAGAATTATAAAGAAAACCAAATTTACTGAAATAGTTATCAAAATATTTTTTAAAAAAACAACTTCATAGAACCCAGCTTAAGAACTTCTCTTCAGATCTTTACAATTTCCTAACAGACTCACCAATGCTCTTATAATCATAAGTATCAGGTACATATTTTATATTGGTTCAGTGAGGTCCAGAAAACATAAAAAAAGGTGAGGATTAGAAAAAAAGGGGAGAATTTGTAAGATTCAGCTAGGCTAATCCAAATCTTAAACTGTCCCCGAAATGACCCAACCTAAGCTTTAAAAGTGTGTCCATAATTATGTTACAAAAATGATTTCTGTTGAAAAGAGGCATCTAACACAAGCCCAGAAATTGTAAAAATCACTTTTGCTTAAAGGTCAGTAAACTGAAATACTAGTTACATTTCTAGGAAGTAGTTAAGTGGCTCACTCAGTTGCCTAGGTCTGGAGTCAGTTCAAATGTGACTCACACACTTATTAGCTGTGTGATCCTGGGTAAGTCATGTAATCTCTGTCTTACGCCCTTGGGGGGGGGGGGGGAAGGCAAATCACTCCAACATCTTTACCAGGAATACCTATAAACTGGGTTGTTCACGGGCTCATGAAGAGTTGGATATGACTGAACAACAAGAAGTACCTTTCTATTGATACTAATATATATGCTAAAGTATTTTTTTTTAATTCCAAACACTAGTTCTTTTGTCATAGTAATTCAAATCTTGATTGTTTTGCTTATTTCCTGCATGACTTTGAATAAGATTTTTATTATTCCTTTGCTTTGATTGCTTCATTTGTTAAATAAAGGCATTGGACTAGACTGTCTCTAAGGACTTTTCTAGTTCTAGGTCTATAATGCTAGGACCTGATGGCTTTTGTTCCACTGTGAACAAGGAAAACAATGGAGTAATGCTTTATTTCATGTCAGCACTTACAGAAGACAAACTTCAAAGGAATCTGTCATACAGTTGAGATTCAAAAGAGACCTCAAAAGGTTGGGATTTCAAATCAATTGGTGTCACCAGGTATCTCAAAAGAATTTGCAGACTTGAATCCCTCTCCAAGTCAAGAGGCAAAGTTTATTATAATTGAAACAGTAATTGAAGAGATCTAAGTTCCAAAAGAATTTAGCAAAGAATGAGGAGCAAGAAGATAATTTTATAGGAAAGTTAAGAGACCAGAGCTTTATATTATTTATTTGCTAGCATTTAGCATAGAATGCAGTATTACCACCAGCATTTAATAAATGTTTGTTGAATTGAATTGAACAGCAATCTTCTTTGTCATATATTCTACAATAATGGTTCCTTAACAAGTGATACTTTGGGGTTGGAAGTGGTATCAATGAATTTAGATGAGAAAATGTTATTTTTTAGTTTCAGCAATCTCAAATTACAATTTAACATTAGTAATTAATGTAAGCAATAAAACATTATTTTGAGAAGGGGGTACATGGGATTGACAAAATGGTTCACACCCCCACCACACTCCCCAAATTAAAATTCTCTGTTAAATAAGGAATCATACATTTTCTGTTTGAAAGTTTCCAATGACTGAGAGAACACACTACTTTAATGCCTTTAAAAGTACGGCATACTGCTTTTAATATGTGTGTGTGTGTGTGTGTGTGTATACACACACACACACACACACACACACACACACACACACATCTTAAGTCAGGAATTATGTATCTGCAATTTCTTCTCATTAGGTTTTAATTTTTCACTATGGTGTCAATCCAATTCATTCCATGAACTTCACGGAAGCCTGTTGCTTTTATTCAATAATTAACAACATATTTAACAATGCATATTGATATAGGGAATAGAAAACTTAGAAATAAATTAGGATTTTTTTTATAAAAGTCATACCAAACCCTAATTTAAGGAAACTTATTAACTTAGTCTTGGATGGACAGTGTTCTAGTAAAGAAGCAAATTGGACAAAGGTGCTTTTAAATTTTCTATCACCCCAAAGACATATTTATATGTCTCTGTGTATGTAATACATTATGATGATTGCTTTTTTATTAAGAACTCAAGAATTATCTGAAACCCAATGACATTTCATTTGGTTAAATAATACTAACCTACACCAAGCCACAATTAGCAATTGATAGTAGCCTAATGATAAGCAGTTAGTTTGCCTACTAGAATTCTATTCACTTCCTACTGTTTACTAAGTGTGAATGCATTTTAGAGTCTATTCATGATGATTGTTAAACTCTGTATTAGGCCCTTCAATTTTCAGCTAACATTAGAATATGTGCATTAGCAGGATGTTAAGCCATAGTGCAAACCAACTTTCCACTGAAAAATCTGGACTTTTGAAATATAGCAGTAAAAAGAAGAAATACTATGTTTTCATCATTCCTAAAGTAGCTTCCTCATCTCAGATAAAGTTCAGTAAATCATGGAACTTCCTGGCCACAAAGGCTTTTTGCAAACAATCAAGTGGTTCTTTTCTATCAAGTTAGATCACAGCAAAACATTATGGCAATGAGAAGTTGGCAAGTTTGAATATACTGGCCTTAAGTGGGTTTTTATTTGTCTTTTTTTTTTTTTGCATGAAACTGAAAATTCTCATGAAGTTACTAACATAATATTTTAATGGTTTGTGGCTTCTTTAAAGGAAAGAAAACAAACTAGAAATATAACTAAACATGAAAGAAACAACTAGAAACACAAAACACTATTCATTGAACCCTTTGAAAAAATAAGATTCTAACCCAACTCTATTTTTTATTTTATTTAATGTACACAGAAATTCGATGATATCTGTTCTCTATTATATCTATAAATACTTAACTTATGGCAAATCTCAAAAAAGGAAGACTTGTAAAAGTCTACAATTAAAGTAACTGCACTGCAGTTGTCTGCTGGACATCATATGATACATAGCTTATTATAAAGAATCAAATCATCAAAATGTATCTGGATCTAAATGGGAAACAAAGTCCTTGGCTTACAATAGCCAAAGTTTTATTGGCTCCCACATGATACATTTTGCAGCATCCCAGAAGATACCATGGCATGGCTCAGTACTAATTTTTACATTTGCTATTCGTTGAAACACAACTTCTCTAGATACATAGAAGAGAATCACATAAATATATTATTATGTGACTACAAATTAAATCCCATGGACAACATTTTTTCTGACAAAATTATTCTGAAAAGAACAATCCATGAGAATTAAATAATATTTGCCATGTATTATGACTTCACTCTAATTTTCTTTTAATTTCCATTTTAATATATACTTGTCCTCTCTCTCCACAAGTATTGCTTTTTCAAATGGCTACTTGTAAAAATAGTTAATTATAATAATATTTGTTACTTGTGAATCTGAAAGGGATCTGGTTGTAGGAAGTTGGGCTTTCTACCAGATATGATTTCCATTATTTATCAAAGGTCTTAATTTCAGTTTCTAATGTGATTATCACTCATCCCATGGAATCGGATGCTTTTAAGAAATTAAAGTTATATTTACATATGTATTCTTAGACATATATATGCATCGAATACACACATATACACATTTAATATATACACACATGTATAAATTCACACATATGTATATATTGTATTTTGCAAATAAAAATAGTATGCAAGCAAAACAAGACTGACCTGACCTACCTGTACTAGGTTCACATTCAACAAAGTCTTCATCATCACTGGAACATTCAGCAGATGAAACAAGATCATCTGATGTTGGCTACTCAAATCAAAGAAAGAAAAAGAGAAAGAAAAGAAAAAGAAAGGTAAGAAAACAGTATAAACAGACATATAAAGTCTAATCCTATGTATTAGGATAGAATCTTTGGAATATTTAGTAGCAGTCAATGACTTTCAATTTTGGCAAACCAGGTGTACATTCCATGTCTTGATAAGTGGTCCTGACACAGTAGACAGACTGGAACTATGTTTCCCTCTGGCAGGGAGGCCTTTGAGAAAGACAGCTGTAATTGTGGGAGCTAACTATTAAATTTTCAGTGTGAGAATTTACATCTCAGAAATCAGTAATCACTACATACCACAGATTAATTTATTGTTTTGTTGGATTCTAGCCTTAAGAAAGTGTTAATATGATAGATTAAAATGAACAGTGTGTATGTATACTTCTCCTCCACTCCTTCCCATCCCCTCCCTCCAGTTATTAAACATTTACTGGCATACTCCTGTATTGCTTTGTATTGTTGCTTGTGCTCAACAGGAATATAGCAGAAGGCTCAAGGAATTACCATCACCGGACTGGAGGCCTGATGACTTTAGGCTAATAATGACCAAAATAATTGCCATATATAGAGCACATTAAGGTTTGCAAAGGGCTTTATAGTCATTAACTCATAGCATATAATTCTCACACCAACTTGGCTTTAACCTCTATTCTACCTTTGATAAATATTTGTTCAATTAAATTGAATTCATGACCTAGCTCCAGCCTCCCTTCCCAAACTTACATTACATCCTTCCACATACTCTATAGTCTAGCCAAACTGTTCTGCTTTACTGTTATTACCATATAACATTCCATCTCTATCCCCTTCTTTTAGAAACTCATTCGGAATATTTTCCTGTCTTATTTCTACCTCTTAGAACTTTTACTTTTCTTCAAAGCTTGAGCTCAAACATTCTCTTCTACATGAGGTCTTCCCTGATCACCCATTTGCTAGTTCCTTCCTCCCCCATCAAAATTTTGTACTTTAAAATTCATTTTACATATATATTATATGTACATATATGCATACATAAATAGATATGTATTGTCTGCACGAATGGAATATAAGTTTCTTGAGGTAACAGGTTATTTTTTTTCTTTATATCCCATGAACCAAGCACAAATGGCACATAATAGGTACTTAATAAAACTTGTTGATTGATTGCTTAAATTAGCATCAAACACCTGTGCTCACTGTGCTCTGTGGTAGAGACAGAGTGGAAATAGCACAAATTCTTCCTCTTCCTGGGGTATTCATTGAGGAATATGACACATACATGAACAACTATAATAAAATATGACATGTGGTACACTTATGAGAGGCACAGAATGCATTGTGAAGAATGTGTGGAGGAGAGAAAAATAGAAAGATTAAATGAGGAACTGGCATAAGTTCATCAGAAAATTTAGGGAATTCAGTCATTTGAGAATCAGATGGGCAGCCAGAGAGCATGGTTACTGAAGGATGAATCATGAGAGAGTTAATCCAACTCAAAAATACTCCTTGGAATATTCCTGTATTTCAGTGCAAGTTAAAGACCATCCAGGGCAAATAATGTGTGTGTGTGTGTGTGTGTGTGTGTGTATGTGTTGGCATAATTAATGAACAGTGTCTATCACAGTCTGCTAGCAGAAAGCTCCCCAGAAACAACTCCTTCATGTAATTGCTGCAATTAGCTGAATTAGGAAGGTGGACCAATAGGGAAATTCTGTGGCAGTCCCTAGACACAGGTTAGATTATTCCTGAAGAGGTCACAAAGCTACTTTTCTTTGTTATTTTCTGTGATGACCGCGCTAGTACCCAGGATACCCCAGAATGAGCCAGAGTCAGGATAAGCAAAAGTCCTTAGTCTTTATTCGTAGTCTTTAGATGCAGGATTGAACAGGATGGAAGCAGAATCTCCACAACCTCCTTCTTCCTTGTCCACTGCCAAAGTGACCCTGGCTAGTCTTACTTCACCCCCTAGTCCCTCCTACAATCCTCTGTATACACCGATCATTGAGCCAGCACAGGAGAGTGGGAAGGGCTGTTTTCCAAGCATATGCCCATAGAGTATTGTCCACTTGGTAGTTAGCCTCAAGTGCTTGGCTGCCCTGACCTCAGTGCATTGCCTCAAAAGTTTCAGCCCTCTACAATTTTCAGCTGTATCCTCTTCTCCAACCCTATACCTTGCTGCAAAATGCCACTGTTGGAGCCATAGTATTAAGAATACTGATGGGGGGCAGCTAGATGGTGCAGTAGATAGAGCCCCAGGCCTGAAGACAGGAGGACCTGAATTCAAATCTGGCCTCAGACACTTAACACTTTCTAGCTGCATGACCCTGGGCAAGTCACTTAACCCCAATTGCCTGAGCAAAAAAATAATACTGATGGGAGAAATATATGAGACTATGGAGAGCACATCAACAAAACTTCTTGCGGTAGCTTGCAGGAGCCCTGTTCAGCATGTCATTTCGTAGCACTTGTCCCCATATCCAATTCTATCCACTACCCCTTTAATGCATTATTGAAGTATTAATTGTTATATTAATATATTAATTCACCTGCTGATTTAACCACTTCCAGCTGCCAAAAATCATGCATCTATATTTCAAATAGAAAACACTCTCTAACGTGGTTTCAGTATGTTCGCTATTTCCAGGAAAGAAATATCCATTGTGGGTGCATTTGTCAGGAGTATTATTGTCAAGAGCAACTCAGAACAGTGGAATAACCTCATCTGATCCCTAACTCCATTCACTTCATAGGGGAGGAGGAGTGCCCAGTCACAGTACTGGCTCACTTCATACCTGGCAGAGTGAGGCTTCAAGTCTTGTTCCTCCTTGAGGTTAGTAAAAACAACATTTTTCAAAAGTGATTCATTAATTAATCACTCGGATTTGTTTGTCAGTCACTGGAGCTGTGGCAATTTGCAGTTAATATTTTGGGGTAGAGAAATGTTATGTTTTCATGTTTATGTTTTATTGAATGCCCTTTATCTCTAAAAATAGTCTTAAAAAGACTTTCCAATTATAATGTGAGCTTCTCGAGGGCAAGGATCACATCTTGAATCTCTCTTTGGTATCATCAATATTTAGCACAATGTCTGGCACATAGGAAGAGCTTATTCAATGCTTTGTGACTGATTAAATGTGCTCAAACCAGTGATTTCAGTGGGGAAAGGGACTAAGATAAATCAGAACAAAATAATAGCTAATCACAAAAAAGGCAGAAATCTCAATATGTCTTGAACTTTAGGTATGCCTTAAGCCACTCAAACTCATCATGACCCAAAGAAACTTATCTTCCCCCAAATTTTCAATACAGGATGCATTTTTTAACAATAACGAAGTGCAAAGTAGCTTGAGAGGAGTTGAGAACACAAAAATAAAAACAAAACAAGTCTTTCCCTCGAGGAATCGGTATTCTAGCTGGGGAGGAGAGAATAGTGAGGATATACCAGATACATATAAAATTAAACACAAAGCATATAAAATAAATGCATTAAATACAAAATAATTACTGTTGTGAAATCATAGGATTGTACATCTGGAACATAATGAAAATTGAAGGGATATTTTAGTCTTACTTCTTTTATAGAGAAGGAAACTGAGGATGAAGAATGTTATCCAGATCTCAGGTAAATGTGTCAGAGAAAGGAATTGAGCTCAAGTCCTCTGATAGTACTCTTTCCCAAGTGTAACATATCTATTCTGTACTATAATCCTTGAGACAGCTAGATAGTACAATAGTTAGATTGTTGAGCCTGAAATCAAAAAGACTCATCTTGAGTTCAAATCTGGTCCCAGAGCCTTACTACTTGTGTGACCCTGGGAAATTGCTTAACCTCATTTGCCAAAGTTTCTTCATTTATAAAATGAACTGGAGAAGGGAATGGAAATCCACTCTAATATCTTTGCCAAAAAAACCTGAACGTGGTCACCAAGAGTCAGACACCACTGATATGGATAAATAATAATTATACCACCATCCTCCAGGAAATAATTTCACAACCTGTGAACATGATACTTACTTTGTCCTTCTCTTTCAATCCCCATATCTAATCAATGGCCAAATCTTGTTGATTTTATTTCCACAGTCTGTCGCATTCTTTCCCCTTTTCTCCAATTATTGGTCATAACCTTAGTACAGACCTTCAACACCTCTTGTCTCAATAGCCTCCTAATTGCTCTGTTTCTCAGTCTCTACACTCTGAAACCCATTCTTCATGCAGCTTATGAACCTTAAGTCTGGCCAAGCTATTATTCCCTTTATGAATCTTGTTGGTGTTCTCTTGCTTCTGGGGGAAAAGATAGAGATTCTTCAGCTAAATGTTTAAAAATCTTCACATGTATTATTTTTCTTCAGTCCTATTCTTTTCCAGTCACTCTATGTTTTACACAAACTATCCTATTTCTCGTGCCCTGAATTTGACATTCCAATTTCCTACACTGTGCTTTTATAAAGGTTGTTTCTCATTCTTGGAGTGCAATTCCTCATCATCTCTTTATTTAGAATTCTTAGTTTTCTTTAAAGATCAGTTTAAGTACTGCCTCCAAGAAAGATACCTTTCCTGATTTTCCTAGTTGTTTGTGCCCACCCCAAATTATTATTTTTTAAGGAGGGTAGGCACTGATTCATGCTTGTCTTTGTTTCTCCAGTGCTTGGCACAAAGTGGGCATTTAATAAATATTTGTTGAATTAAAATTAGATTGGATTGAGCTTGGCTATCTGTAATTTTTTTTTGCTTTTTGATAAATAAGTGTGTAACCAATGTACAACAGACTTATTTTTCACCATAGTTTTAGTCTATTGACATTTAAACAAATCTGGAATCTTGACTGAAAGTTTAACTAAATTCGAGACTTGGCAAGTTTTATCAACTTGGAAAGATTTTGAGCCTGGGTCTTCTAATTGAATATTCTGCTATTCTAAAAGCAATCTAAAAATGTTTGCTATGTTCATCTTCAGGTAGGTCATAGGATAGTGAGGTTTCTTATTTGGCCATAGTATAAGCAGCAGAGAAGTCATGGGATTGATTGTGATCATTGATGAATTAAGTACTTATATTGGCTAAATAGCATATTGAACCATCAAGGATTATTTATTATATGATTTTAATTAATGACTGTGAAACTGAGAGTTAATTAACAAGTTTTAAGAGTAAATTGAGCCCATCTATAACTTCAATTAATCTGAACTATTTTAAATGTCCTCTTTGTTGACTTGGCTTGTCCTAAATGAGTTCATGAGGACTAATGTGACCAGTGGTTTCCCAAAGACCACCCAAAGCCAATATGATGATTAGAGCATGGAGGTCTACTTGTTTATAGAATATTTAGAGTAATGATTCCCATTTAATTGTTACCTAATTAAGCATTTTTTAAAGGAAAAAAAAGACCAGTTTACAGACAGTTCCTTTTATTTACTTAGGTATTCTTTCCCCTCATTCCCCCCCCCCAAAAAAAAGACTATTTAGAACCACAGAATCAAAGAATTTCAGAGTTGAGACTACAAAATTCCTTCTATCTCCATCCAATCTATGCTTGAATAAGAATCCTCTCTACAAATCCTTTAATTTTGTTGGAAGAGTCTAGCAAAGTGGACTCCATTCCTTCCCAAGATAGATCTCTCTAATCCTTGGAAATATGTTTCTATATAAAGCTTAAATTTATTTTGTTGTCATTCTACCCATTACACTTAGTTCTGCACTATTTCTTCTTTTACATGATAGCCCTTCCTTTCAAATTCTTGGAGAGAACTATCATCTTCTCTATAATGATTTTTTTCTCTGAGTTTAACATCCCAAATTCCTTCAAAAGATCCTCAAATTACATAAACATCATCCATATCCACCATCTTTGAATGTTCACCACCTTGTTGATATCCTTCCTAAAATGTGATGCTCAAAATTGAATGATATTTTAGATTTGTTCTAATCAGAATTATGCTTCTTATAACAAAGATGAAAGTCTTAATATTGCATTCAATTTTTGACTGTCATATTGTTCCATTGACTCATATTAAAAATCCAATTCTCTGACACACCAGATTTTTTTAAAAAAATTATCAATTAAGTCTTCTCTATTTTTGACTTGTAAAGTTTTTTTTAACTTAAAGATAGAGCTTTTCCTTGATAGCAATAAAATTGATTTTATTGGAGTCTGTCTATAATTCCAATCTGTCAAAAAAATCTTTACTTTACTTTCTATCATACAATTTGTTGATTCTCTGTCATCTGCAGTAATGATTCAGATAAAAAGGTCAATTGACATAGGGGAGATGCTAAATAACAGCTTATTTCTCTAGAAAATTCCCTCCATCTAGAAATTAAGTCATAAACAATGTATTCTTTGTCTGATCATTTAACACATAAATTTGTCCAACTGAGCTCTTTTCAGCACATATTTCTTCATCTTGTCTATGAGGATATATGACCTTAAAAGGGGAATGCTTAGTCCATAGGGTTGGACTCTTGGAATTAAGAAGGCAAAGAACATTGAAAGGGGAAAATGACCTATTGGTATGAAAATATTTACAACAGCCCTTTTTGTCATGGCAAAAAATTGGAAATTAGTAGAAGCTTATCAATTGGGGTATGCTGAATGACTTGTAGAATATGATTGTGATGGAATACTACTTAAGATATGATGAGCGGAATGGTTTCAGAAATACCTGGAAAGTCTTATATGCACTAGTAAAAAGTGAGGTGAGCAAAACTAAGAAAATTTTGCACACAGTAAGACTGATATTGTATTAGTTATCAACTGTGAAAGACTTAGTTATTCTAATTGAAACAATTCTAAAAGACTCATGAAGAATAATTCTGTGCACCTCCAGACAGGGTTGATAAATTATGCATGTAGATTGAAGATGTAGATTTCACATTCTTTTTCTTTGTTTCTTTTTCTTTTTTGGGGGGGGGGAGTGTTTTCTCTTTTGCAATATGGCTAATAGGAAAATGTTTTTTATGACTTCACTTATATAATTGATTTCAATTGTTTGCCTCCTCAAGGCATAGAGGAGAAGTAGGAGGAAGGGAGAGAATTTGGAATTCAAAATTTTTAAAATAAATCTAATTAAGAAATATTTAATTTAAAAATAAAAAGAAGGCTTTTGATGCCATTGTCTCATTTTAAAAGTCATTTCTTCCTCGTTTCTAGGTACCCAACTCTGTTCTCCCCTATATTACTGCTCCTCAAATATTAGACTTTTCTTGACTTCCTTTCCTATGTTAAAGAAAAAAAATTAAGTTTCATTTTCTTAGGACCTTCTTCAACAGTAAGTGACAGAATTATTATCCTAATAATCTAGAACATGGGGTAGCTAGGGATATGTTCTAGGAAAGTAAAATTTAGGGGAACAAAAATTAAACTAGATGAACTTCCAGTATACACTGCTCCTCCCAAAGAAACAGGCTCCCCAGTCTTGTACCACAAGACACACAGGGTTTCCATCTACCACAGTTTATAAGATCATTTGTGGACTGTTGTTTATTTGCTCCAAGTTATTATTCTGGTTGTCTAGTCTGATAAATGGATGCAAGGTAATATGGTAACTTTCTGGAGAATTTTGTGCATTTAAACAATGACTTTCACTAGATTATTTCTTAATTTGAATTATTGATAATAAAGAAACCAGAAGGATTATGGTAAATTAGTTAGGAAAATTCTTGGGGAATACAATATCATCATAGTACCTCTAAAAATACATCATTTTAAATAGAAGGATATCTATTATGTCAATTCCATCTATTTACAAGTCTTATCCTAGTATAAAGAATGTATTGGTTTATATGTTATACATACAATGTGTTTCTTTACATTCTCTCCATTTATCGATCAATTTATCTGTCACTCTAATTACTATGGAGTATAACAAATACCATTTCTAATTGAAACTGTCAAGGAAAACAAAGGAGAGGCGATAATAGAATCTGCTCATATGAACAGTTATTTCATTATGACCTCAGATGTTACACCTTAATTTTTGTACCCAAAGCAGGAAAAACGATGTAAACCTCATTAAGTAATTTGAAATTAGTAGATGTGCTATCTCTTCTCAAAGAGATCTCAGCTCTACATATGCTTGTGAAGTGCCTTTCCATATTCATGTCATTCTACATCCTGGAACAAAGCATTGGTTTCTAAATCATCCATCTTGACTCTTGGAGTGAAGTAATTAAGGACTAGACCAAACAGCTTTCTGTAAGTTATACTTGAAAGATTCACATTTTGAGCATTATAGATGTAGAACCATCTAGAAGATTTACTAGTTCTTTGATAAACAAAACAATATTCTATTAACATACATTTAATTAAACATCTACAGTGTGTTAGTAAATGTAGTAGTGAAGGGATATCGAATAGAAAATGAAACTTCTGCCCTCAAGGATCTTATACCTAGGCAATTCATTAAATCTAAGCATCTCAGGTTCCTTATATATAAATAGAAATTTATAAATTTCAAGATTGTTGGGGGCCCAAATGAGTATTTGTATATAAAATAGCTTATCATTTCACTCATTATCCTGGAAATTTCTGAGCCAAATTGCCTTTCCCTGATTCCTTTTCTCGCTATAAATATTGTTTATATCCATTAGACTATAAGCATCTGGAAGGCCAGACTGGGATAACTCTTTTCTATTGGTATTCTCAGGTAGATACATAGTAAGCATTTAATAAATACTTCAAAGTTAGTTAATCCAGCCATTCTTTCAAAGGGCTTTGGGAATATTAATTTGTAATAAGAATGTAGTAATGATGATAATGATGATGATGAAACTACTGATAAGAGTTGTCCATTGAAACCCTCAAACTGATTTCAAAACATTTTCTGTTTTAATTTTTGTCACTCTATAAAAAACAAAACTCTATCAAGGTTTTGGGAAACTCTGAGTTTAGAATCAAATATAAAGAGTGTCTAGTTTATTTTAGTTTATTTTCAGAGAACCTGGGGCCTTCTTACAACAGCTGTTGTCTCTTTCACTGCTGTCACTGTCATTCCTCAGAAATCAGCAGATGTCCTGATCTGGAGGCCTAAGCTCAGAGGGCACACTTCTGTTTTACTTTTTTGTCTTCATTGCAGACAGTTGGCAATGGTAATATGGGAAAAAATCTATTAAAGGGGTGAAAAGAGCTATAAAACTGAATCATTCAAGCAAATTCAGTGGCTCTGTCCTTTGTTTTCCTATTACCTCTTCTTTTTCCATAATTCTTCTCAAAACTTTCCTTGAACTGAGAGGAACTAGATAATCATGCAAAAGAAATAGATGCTTAAATTGCCTTATCATAGTTAGAGAATATCTACATAAACTGTTCGTAGAATTTTCTTAGAATATGAAGAAAGGAATTTTCCTTCCATCATTATCTTTTCTTGGAATGGATATAAGAGCTAATAGTCCTCCTTCCCTGAATCCCTTTCCTGGAGATTTTTCAGTAAAAGCTCTATAGCTCTATATCTGATGAGTTGTAGTGGGTATAGGCTAGATTAGATGAATGCTGAGACTTCCTTCCAAGTCCAAAACACCTTGATTTTGTAGTTTTAATGGCCAAGCCTCTGAGCTTTAGTGAATCAAACATTCTGCATTTCAGACTTGAAAATAATTCTATTTTTGTTTTTTAAGTGTGTCTAAGAAGCAATGTAGCTTTAGAGTCATGAAGCACTGGCTTCAAATCTTCAGATATGACACATAACTATACATTTGTGACATGGGCAAGTCACTCAGTTTCCTTATAGACTATGAGCTTACATAGTGGTTGCTACAGATTAATGGAAGAAATTTCAACAATGGAATTTTCTATACTAATGAAATGGATTATATTGGAAATTGGGTGTATATTAGAAATTGGATGTCTGTTAGAAATAAAAGGAGGTAAGATACACACATTCTTTTTTTGAAATTTAATTTTATTATTTTCAGTGAACAAAAATGATTTTCTCCTTTTCCCACCTTTTTCTTTTCATAGGGGAAAAAAAGGAAAACAAAACATTGTTAGAAACACACCTAGTCAAGCAAAACAAATTCCTGCATTGGCTTTATCACTAAAAATGTCTCATTCTACAACTTGAATCCATCACCTCTTTTGTAGAAGGTGGGTAGCTTTCATTCATTTCTGATAGAATTCATGCCTTCTTTTCATTTGGAACATATACTAATGGGGTACTGAATTAGTAAGGATGTTTAGGTAAGGTATGCTGTCCCTAAACAGCTACAATTATTCAGGTACTCATGCTAAGTGCTGCAGAAACAAATGAGAAAAAGAAAGTTCCTGCCTTTGAGGAACTTAAAATGGAAGAATTTAAAAAGATAATACACAAAAAGAAAATGAAAGGAAAAGAAAGTACTTGACGATGACTGTACTGTGAAACCAAGCAGAGCACAAATGAAATGATGACTGAGATTTTAAACTCTCTAAAAAAAAGAGACTATGGAAGGAGTTTTGTTTGTTTGTTTGTTTTTTGCTTTCTCTCTCTCTCTCTCTCTCTCTCTCTCTCTCTCTCTCTCTCTCTCTTTTCCTCTCTCCCCTCAATCCTCATCCAGTAGCTAAGGGTAATGATGAGGGTGAATAACAAAGCTAAAGCCATCTCCATGATGATGAGTTTCCTATTGAACTTATTTTAGGGCATGATGAAGATGATGGAATGAAACCAAGCAAAACTAATTGTGGCAAATGAAGTACATTTTAGAGGTGTCTGTTGTTCTTAGGGATTCAAAGCATGTAAAATTTAAGATTTCATTTGGGATTGTGACATAAAAGATGCTACAAACCTAGGGAAGTGAGCAATATGATATGCATGGCTTTAATCTGTGGTGTCTTCTTACACAGAGAAGTCAAAATGGATTAACAGAGCAGTGTACTATGTCAATCTTCCTGACATTTTTTCCCCAATTTGTAATGGCAAATGAATGAATGAATGAATGAATAAAATATCACTACTATTCCATGAAAGTCTAACCTCATTCACAACTTTTATGTAAAAGAGAAAACTTATTCCATAACTAAAGACTTCTTATGAAGCTTGATGTCACTTTTTAATTAAAAATATAATCATTGATATAATTGGTGTTATATTAACGAATCTGAGTATTTTAAAGCATTAGACTTGAAGTCAGAAGAGTTGAGTTTGAGTTCAGACTCTGCCATTTTCTTTCTAGATGATCACAAGCAAGTAATTTTTACCTCTCTGAAAATCAGTTTCCTTATCAGTAAGACAAACCACCTACCTCACATAATTGTTAGAAATTATAGAATCATAAAATTAGAGCTGGAAGGGGCCTTAGAAGTTATTCATAAGTTCTTTGTAAACTAAAAAATTGCTAGATAAGTATCAGCTATCAGCATCATCTTATTACTTATATTATTTGACTGTAAAAGGTAAGCATTCCATTTTTTATTTTTGTAAACACATTTTATTCAGAAAAAAACACTTTTCTGTTTTCTTATTAGCCTAGGCTTCATACACACTCCAATGCAGTTGATTTAATCACGGCATCATTGTGCTATATGCCTGGAATATAAATAGGAAAAAAAAGTGAAAAAATCCCACCAAGGATCTTAGGTGGGGCAAAGAGTATATACACTGATAAGCAAATAGAAAATGCGGATGGAATCAAAGTGAAGCATTTTGGGAGTAAGAGAATATATGTACAACTAGGTTATCAAAGTAAGCCTTCTGTAGCAGAAAACACTTGAGCTAAACCTTAAAATGAATGAGAAATTCTAAGACCTAGAGGTGAGGAAAGAGAACAATCTAGACAAGATGAAACAGCTTGTACAGTCAAAAGAATCAGGAAATGGAATGTTGTAGATAGAGAAGAGCAAGCAGTCAGTTTAGCTGTATTATGGAAAGCATAAGAAGGGGTAGTGTGAAATCAGTCTGAACCAATAGGTTGGCACTAGATGAAGAAGGACTTTGAGTGCTATAGATCATTGGTATCAAATGTGAAACTCCCTTTGCAGAGAATGTATATAGATTCAGAGCGGGTGCACTATTTCCCATTAATACCATGGCAGTGCCTTCCTTATCTTTACTAGAAGAAAAAAAATATTCTCCTGCCCTCCTGTATTAGCTAAGCCTTATATTAAAAATAATAATTCACACTGCCCTATTTTAAAATATGTATTTCATATTTTTTAACCCACATGTTGAAATTACTTGGCTCTGTATTAGGAGTCATAAAACTAAAGATAGGTATTAAAATAACTTTCAATAAAATATCTCTCTGGCAGAAACCCTCTTTATTCCTTTCCTGAAAGATTTTTTATTGCATTTATATTCTTTTTTTTCCTCCAGTGTTTATTGAAATTACCTTTGAATAAAACTGGGAGAGAAGAAAGCCCCAAACTCTTTGTCCACCCAAGAAGATTTATAGGCATATTTACCTTTCAATTCCCTCAGTTTCATAGATCTGACTTCCCATTTTCTTCCAATGAGTTATTGTTTCTATAATCACCTGGTTCTAATTATTTACTGCAAAGAGCTTCTCAATCTCAGTTCAGTGATAGTTCTACATGTCTCTTTATTACTATCCATCACATAAAATTGAGAGAGAAAGTTTGCTGCCATACCTAGACCTAATCATGATGATTTTCCTATTTCTACAGCCTCATATTCCAATTTATGCCTTCACATTCCCACCTTTAGCCCTTCATTTTCACACAGAACAGACTTCAGAAAACCCAATGGGGCTATCATTTTCCCTCCTTCCCAGCTTCTTTGGAGTACAGTTATTTGATTGAGATTAAGCGCAGGATAAAATAAGTCCTGCCATGGAACAGCTTTATGAAATTATAAATAACATACCCAAGAATGATGATCTCCTTTCTTTGAGCAAGAAAAGAAAAGAGAAAGGCCCATAAATATTTGAGCTCCACAGAAAACAGCCATACATCTTTGCAGCTGCTTCATGCTAAAAAGAATTAAATTCTCTCAAATGCTTGGTGTTTTTACTTTTTCCTTTCTATATTTTCATTCTGAGATGGAGCTAGAGCTTTAAATATCTCATGCCAAGGGAGAGTCATACCTAATTCCATTATTGATGTTTATTATCCATTTAAATGAGGAATGTCTGAAACACTTTGGATAAAATAAGAACCCACTGATTCCAGATAAACTCATAACCTTTACTGAGGTTTTAAAAGTTCAACCACTTCATTTTAAATTTATCTATTAAGATTGTCTTTTCCAAGTTGCTGTTCTTGCATGTTCTAGCTATGGCCACTGCTAATATATCTCAAGAAATCGGACACTGTTATTTCTGACTACATTGGAGATAGGGAGCTCATAGTGTGTAACATCTCTTTTGGGTGCCATTATCTTTTCCCTACTTCTCTGACCAGGACAGTCTTCGTCGAAATGGTAACATACAATTGCAGATTTAGATATGAAGAAGACCACAGAAAGTCATTTAGGTTCCTCATCTTCATTGTTGCTACAGTGAGTAAAGTGCTGGACCTGGAGTCAACAAGACCATGTTCAAATCCAGCTTCAGACACTCCCTGCATGACTTTGGACAAGTCTCTTAATCCCTGCTTGCTTCAATTTGAATGAGTAATGTAAATATTACCCATGTTAAAGGGTTGTTGTGAGGATAAAATGAGATATTACTTATAAAGCATTTAGCAAAGGGCCCACAGTATATAAAGCTAGCTATTGTTTTATTAAAGGAGGAAGCAGAAGGTCAGAAAAATAAAGTAACTTGTTCAAGATGACAAAGAGATTGATTTGCAGACAATCCTATTCCAATAGACTTGCATCTGAATTCAGAAAGAAAACTATAGAGACTGAATGGGGATCAAAGCATAACATTTTCACTTTTTATTTTCTTTTGTTTTTGTTTGCTTGTTTTTGCTTTCTTGTGTTTTTTCCCTTTTGATCTGATTTTTCTTGCACAGCATGATGAATATGCAAATATATTAAGAAGAATTGCACAGGTTTTATTTCAGATTGCTTGCTGCCTTGGGAAGAGAGGTGGAGAGAGAGAGAAAAATTTGGAACCCAAAGTTTTGCAAAGATAAATGTTGAAAACTATCTTTGTATGCATTTGGAAAAATAAAATACTATTAACAAATTTTTTTTAAAAAGACAACACTAACTGCCTGCCTCCTGGGGAGGGGATGAAGGAAAGGAGGGGAAAAGTTGGAACAGAAATTTTTGCAAGGGTCCATGTTGAAAAATTACCCATGCATATGTTTTGTCAATAAAAAGCAATAATAATAATAATAAAAAGACAACCCTAGCTATAAAAATTGTTACATGAATTTATGAATTTAGAGCTAGAAAAAAAAGATCTTAAAGTTTTACAAATGAAAATCTGAAGCTCAGTGTCTTGATAAAGTTTTCGTGGAAAGTAAAGGAAGAACTAAGATTATAATTGAATTCCTTTAACTCTAAATTTAAGGCCTTCTTCAGCGTGCTTTGTTCTATTATGACAAAGATAATCACTTGAAAAATACAGGACATGGAGTATTTAGCTTATTTAAACCATGAGCAAAGTATTCTTTATGATAATTAAGAAAGGCTGCTGTAAATGCATTGAGGTTGACTGCTTGAATCTTAAGTTTTCTTTCAAATTTAAGATTCTGCACTGTATAGACTCAGGATTGAGACTAATCTAAAGCAAGAAAATGGACATGTATACAATTGGTGGAACAAACCTGATTTAATAGAAAACAAGTTTCTTGGTTGTAAGAGCCAACCAAGACCAAAGCAGAACAAAATGATTAGTCACTGAATTATATGATTAAATGGAATTAAAAAGAATGGACTACAAATTGGAAAACTATCAACCATCACCACTGATCCTGAAAAATTATGTGAGAAGAAAAGAAAGTCAATGTATATATGTAGAAATGTATGCCTGGGTATGTATGTGTATAGGTTTGCATATGATACACAGATTCTTGTCCTCCTTCCAGTCCCATGAAACAGGGCAAGTATCAAAAGTAATATAGTTCCAAAGACCCTTTTCTATTATTCAGTACTCCATGGATTTATGATTTTACTGGCAAAGTTGTTTCTTCCATTAGGAGAGATGGCAAATCATCCTTGCCTTAGTAGACACTGTTTTGATTTGCTGCAGGTGAAAAAAATTGCCTAGTGACCAATCCTCTGGTGCTCCAAACTTAGCTAGAGGACAGACCTTTAACCTGTTCTTGAGCCGTCTATTTGAAACTCTTCCTTCTCTGGGACCTACTCCTATATTCTTAGAGTAGGACTTCAAGAGAAAAGCTACAAAATCCTAGTGTTTTGGAAAATCCTAATGTTCTTAGATAATAGGTTTAATGCAAGAAGAGACCTTTGAGGTTATTTCTTGTTACCCTTTCATTTTACAGATGAGGCAACTGAGGGACCAAAACAATTAAGCAATTTCCTAAAGGTCACCCAGGTAAAAAGGTATGGATTTGGGACTTGAACCCAGACTCATTGATTTCACTTTCTGTAGTTTTTCCATTATATCAAAGACTGATACACTGTGAAGTTATATCTGCATATTCGGGAATTCATTAAAATTGTAAGTAAAAGAATCTCATCATACTCAATGCCAAAGGCTAGGTCTTTTTTTTTTTTTTTTTTTTAAGGCTAGGTCTTTAATTTTTATTCCTCAGGTCTTCTGGGACAATGAAAACATATGTGGTAACTGGGATTTTTCTTTTTTGTGTGTCCCTCTGTTCCTTCCACTTTTAAGCCTTTTGCTTCCATCTGCTA
This sequence comes from Sarcophilus harrisii, assembly GCF_902635505.1. Taxonomy (NCBI): domain Eukaryota; kingdom Metazoa; phylum Chordata; class Mammalia; order Dasyuromorphia; family Dasyuridae; genus Sarcophilus; species Sarcophilus harrisii. The sequence goes on from NC_045427.1 coordinate 299,263,924, forward strand.
CAAATGGGAGGTATAGCTCAGAAAGGAGGGAGAGGAGTGGGTGGAAAGGGGATTAATCTGTCTGTTGTTCAAGGCAGCCTGACAGAGGGAAGAGGAGTATTGAACCAAGGCAGATTAACCAAACTTCAATGTACCTTTCCAAAAGCAGGAGGAATGTAATGCTACGTGGTGTTTCACTGATAAGCAAATCCCTCTAAATCCTTTCAATTTATTTCTTGGCCTGGAGAAATTACATATTATTTAGGAGGCAAAAAAAAATCTCCCCAACACCCACCTAACTACAAACCATCTCCAACAATCTAGATTGGTCCTTTATTGATTATATATACTCACAGGCAAAGTCTTGCTCCCTAACTCTCCTTTTCATTAGAGCAAGACCCACCAGGACTGCTAATGTGAAGAGTTTGGCTCCATCTTTACTATAAACTCTTTTGGTTTCAACAACAAACACGTCCTAGGTTTAGAGTTTAGCCATCCCCCCAAAAAAATTTCTAGGGAAACTCCAAAGACATGACCTCCATCCACAGGGGAGGGAATACCATTCTCCTTTCAAATCGTTTTCATTTCCCCTAATATATCACAAAAATCACTTGTCTGTTTTGAAAGGGAGAGTAGTTCAAATTAAATGCTAATTTGGCCAAAAAAGAGAATGAATTAAAAAATAGATTTTTTTGCTTTTGTTCTGGAGGTAAAAAACCAGTGTTACTTCTTCCTGATGGTGTAGATAAAGACATCTGGAGCAAATCTTCAAGTAACAGGTGAGGAAACAGAGGCTCAGAAAACTTGTTTAAGGTGACATAGTATGTGGATGAGCAAGGAATCCATCTTAGTTCCTTTCATTACTGATTCAGAACTCTTAATATTGTACCACAGAGGGTCCTAGCTCTTGTCAACTCTGAATTATTAGTCGTTTAAAAAATAATGTCTGATCAGTTTAATTCCTTTTGAGTGTGAATCATGGTAGTTCCATATATCAATATTTATCTGTCTTTACATATATTGTATAAACATGTATTTTCAGCTGAGATTTTTGAAATTCCTTTGTAGATAAATGAATTTCAAATCTATAGGTGAGAAATCCTGGATTTTAGGATATGACCACTTATATACTCTCCTGGACTTTGAAGAGGAAGCCCCTGCCTCTGAACCTAATAGGGCCAGAAGATCCTGGAAGAACTAAATTCTCCTTTAAAATAACCCCCTAGGGCAGCAATTGTTAATCTGGGGTTGAATGGGTGTGAGAGCTGTTTTATTGGATGAGAAAAAAAATCTTTCTTTTCATTAACCTTTATAATCCTATATATTTTACTTTATGCATTTAAGCACCAATCTGAGAAGAGTTTCCTGTTTTATCATGTGGGCAAGATGGTCCATGACACATAGAATGGTTAAAAACCCCTATTCAGTGGGGGGGGGGGGGAAGCTAACAGGATTCTACTTTGCTGAGGCAATGTCATCTTTCAAAGTTGTGTTGGAAGAATATTTTAAATTTACACTGCCTTTTTGTAAGAAATCAATATGTCATTTGCGAATATCTTTTTAAAGAAATCTGTACATCTTTATTTAGCTTTTCTGTTTTTCACCACTCTTCTTCCAGGAGCAGAGGGAAAAGTATCTTGTTTTGTATATTTATCGATTAGATTCACTTTGAGCAAAAAATAAACAACTAAGTACAGCAGAGTGGCTTTAATGACGATCTTTTAAAGCTCCAGATTTCTAAGCAACATAGTCTTTCATTCTGGGTGATTGGAAATAAACAGAAATCAATGTAACAGGATTACTGGGCAATAAACAAGAGAAGCCACATTCATAATTTAAGAAGCCTGTTTGTTTGGTTTTATTTTTTTGCATTCATCACTGATGAATGTGCCAGAACCCTATTCTATTTTTACAGCAGCAGCAGACTTTTCTTTTACTTTTAGCAGGTAACCTTTTACTTTCAGGAGATGATATGAAGAAACCTGTCTAGTACCTAACTAGAAAATCCCACACTCTTTATTCTGCTTGGACTTATTAAAAGTCAGAGAAAAATTAAGAAAGATATGGAAAGGCGAGAGGGTGATGAAAATGAGACAGAAAAGGACCTTTCCTCTATCCAGTTCTTATCCACCTAATATCTACTGAAAGTTCTTCTAGCTCATACCCAATTCTCTGCTGTTAAGGCAAGATGAAGAAAACGAAGGATAAGATATGATCTTGAACCTCAAGAAACTAAGTATACTTGTTATACATGGAAATAATTACATAGCAATTTGAGGAAAATATTAGTTAATGCTACAGTCTTTGGTATGAACAATAAGTGTTAGAGAATGTGGAACCAGTAAAGGTCTTATTAGACAAGGAAAGTTCCATGGAGGAGGGGGGACTAAAATGGGACCCTAAACGATGTGCAGAATTTGGATAAGTAGAAGGAAATCCCTGCCCTGTTACCATATATCAAGACTTGTGGCAGATAGAATGCAACCTCTTTGAAGACAATCTAGTATATTTATATTTAAATCCTTGGATTTTAGACCAAGGCTTAGCAGATTTTAAATGCTTAATAAAAGCTTCTTTGATTGATTGGACAGGGTCTGTAGCATAGGTTTCTCCTTGTTAGAGGGAAGGAATTTTTACGGTCCATGAATTTTAAAAATGATAATTATTTCATTATTAGTTTCCTTTGTTAACTGTGTGTTTTATTTTAATTACTTTAAATTTAATTATTTTAATTTCATTTAAGATGGCATTCATAGACTTCACACGACTGCCAAAGTGTCCATAACAAAAGAACCTCTGAATTAGTCAGATAATAGTTCTACCTACCTGGTTCTTGGGTGGTCCTTACTAATTTTGAAATAAAGAACCAAACTATGTCTAGGAAGAAAGTGGGAGGCTCATGAGGCTGAGCATGGAACCTAGATTCCTTGAATCTGAATCAGAATATGGAGACATCAATAGGTCTTTCTGAAAGTAAAGTGAATGTTGTAGTTTCCTTTGCCTACTTACTAGGGAACTGTTTTTAAGTTACTGATCAACTCTAACCTAATATAGCCAATTCCCAAATAATGAAATAATGAATCCTATGAAGTGGTCACATGAAATTGAATTCAGACTGTTTGAAGTTATAATTATATAAAATATGGTTATTGGGTCCAGCCCACTGGAAATATACCTTATGAATTCAAATAATCTAACCACTTCATAATATATTTACACTAATGAGGACCTAGCTGTACATAGATCTGAGTATGTCTTTCCTTGCTTCCAAATCTTCAGTCAATTATAGTTACCTTAAGGATAATGTCCAAGCTTAGAATTTAAGATTTTCCATGATCCATCTCCAATCTATTCCAACTTTATTTTATGCTTCTTTCTCCCCAAGATTCCTTGGACTTTACAATCTACCAAATGCTTTATCCTTAGGATGGTCTCTCCATATAGCCTACAGATGGATTCTCCTTGTGACTGCTCTATGTCCAAATTAGAGTATGAAATACTTAATAATAGGGTTTGTCTCTCTTATCTATGCAAGAAGTGTGCATACTGTTATTATTCTTTTATTTTCAATATTACGTTGACTATTACACAGAAATATAAAAATGACTGCTTTTGGAAACAGAATAAAAGTAATGAGATGATGGCTTCATATTGTACAGACTCATTAAAGGTATCTTTGGGATAACTCTAGTAACAAAAAAAATAACATGAAAGGCTGGTGCCTAATCCTGTTCCTACTTGATTTTAACTTTGTCAGTCATTTTTACCATTATTAGAAATTTCCAGCTGGATTTCCTTATGAATTCCAAAATTCACCTTGTGTGAAACAAGATGAATTTTCTCTCAGCCAGAATTTCCTAACTTCCCAACAGTTTTTCTGAATAAAACATCATCTTCCTTGCCATCTTCCAGACTTACGAAGTGTTTTTTTTGACACTTTACTTCTTCTTACTATCAATAATCAATCAATTACCAATTCTTGTCAATTTTATGTCTTATACACCTTTTTGTCTCTCCAATTATAACACACCTACCTTCATAACTTCTTATGTGGATTATTTAAGAAATCCCCTAATTAGTCTTTCTGACTAAAGTCTCTTTGCTCTCCCATTCATCCTCCAGACAACTGATATCCCTAAGACAGCAGGTAGACTATTAATTTCCTTCCTCATGGAGTTCTAGTTGCTATGGAATAAAATATAAAATTGACTCTATAGCATTTAAAGTCAATCTGGATCTGGCTTATCCTTTCCAGGCTCACTATACATAATTTTCCTTTATATACTCCATATTTCTATCAAGTTTGTTGATCTGCTATTTCTTCTACATTGTATTCCCTCTCCCATAACTATGCCTTTTCATGGAGCTTTCCAAATGACCATAATGAATTCCCCCCTTACTTCTAAATCTCAAAACTCCTAGCTTTCCTTGAAGTTTATCACAAATTCAATCTCCTATTTAAAGCCTTTCTTGGCCCCCTAATCCATTTGTTAAGTGTAGTAAAGGGTAATAAAATTATCAAGTATTTACCATGTCCAGGAATATTGCTAAGAAATTTATAAATTTTATCTCATTCGATCCTTATAACCTTGCGAAGTAGTTATTATTATTATTATTATTCCCATTTTGCAGGGAAATGAGGTAGAGAGAGATTAAATGATTTGCCCAGAATCATATAAGTAATAATTATCTAAGGTTGGTTTTGAACTCACTTTTTCTTGATTCCAAGGTCCAATATTCTATCCTTCATTTGCCTATGGTCCATTAGTTGTTAGTGCTCCATTGTCAAATATCAATTTATGTTTATCTTATAAATATATTTACAGGCATATAAATATATGGAAATATGACACAAATATGGCATATACATATGTATAATATACAAAAACAACCACATACATGTATGTATGTATTATGTTTCCATTAACAAAATGTAATTTACTCAAGGGCAAAGACCATTTCATTTTTGTCTCTGTATCAATAATTTCTTAATAAATACTTATTCAATAATTTGATATTTGTTGAACTGATGCAGTAGAGGAGCCAATAACTGATTTGTGGGACTTTCTATTATATGGTTCATGTTACCCATTGAGATATAAAATGGGAATAACTTTAAATAGTGACTATATCAAACAGATTAGCCATTTGCAAAATATCTTAAAGCATAAAGAAAGAAGCTCTTCCCCCACCCTTTTTTTTGGTGGCAAATTAAGATTCCAAATTGTTTTAGCATTTTTTAGTTATTCAGGGGCCAAGAGTTACCCATAGTTACTTGGCCATGATAGAACTATTTTACTTAAACCTTTAAGTGGATTTTTTAATATGAAGAAAAAGTAATAGTAAGTGCAATAGCTCTGAATAAATGCCCTTTAAAATGACTCCAGCAATTATGGTGTTTATAAGTACCTCTGAGTCCATTAAGATAAACATCTATCTTTGAATATTCACATTAATGCACTAGACTACTCTTTCCTGAGCTAAATCTTGGTTGAACAATGTGCTGTTAACACAGTTTATCATCCTCTTGTCTTCTTCCTTTCTATGCCCACATTAATGCATACACAGGGATATCATTTAAATATTCACAGAGCACACATTAACACATAAGGCAAATCTCTAAGCATTTTTAAATGCAGAATAAATATACACTGATTTTTAAATACCTTTGTAGGCTGAATACATACAAAGGCATGAGGCTGAACATACAAAGGCATGAGGCTTGTACACACAATAAATTAAATAGTTGCTTAATGATCTGTCATATGTAGGTCCGCATGCATCTAATTCTGTATCTATGCACAGAGAATATATGTAGTTAAGTGACGTTTTTCATGTCATAGTAATCAAACTGGGACAAGACTGGTGACATTGAAAATATCTATCTCTTAGAATTTTCTCTATTCCATTGATAGAAGCAAAACCCAAAACTGAATCTTTAAAAGAGAGTTTTAAAAAAGATATTCTAACTAAAACTGAATTCTCTAAAAAAGAGAGAATTAGGTCTAAATATTTTGGGGAGAAAAGAAAGCAATTTGAGAGATGCTTTCTGTTCAGGATTTGTTTATTTACTGGAATTTGTATTTTTAAACAGGATAATATCCTGTTTACTGATCATTGTCAGTGATCAGTGATCATTTCACTAAACCCTTCCTAGCCAGATAGTTACCTTCTCATTTCTACATTGTATCAGCAAACATTTCTTAAACATTGTTGTTGCTCATTCATTTTCTAGATGTGTCTGGCTCTTCATAATCCCATTTGAGGGTTTTTTTTGGTTTTGTTTTGTTTTGTTTTGTTTTGTTTTTTTGGCAAAGATACTGGAGTGAACTGATATTTCCTTCTCCAGCTCATTTTACAGATAGATAAACTGAGGCAAAGCAAGTCATAAAGCAGTGTGTGAGGTCAGATTGGAATTCAGGAAAAGTCTTCCTGATTCCTGGCTCAGATCTCTGTGCACTATGACACCATCTAGCTGCCCCATTTCTTAAGCATAAAGCATTGTAAACAATGTTCATTTGAGTGAATTGTGCTAGCTTTTGGTAGGTATACAAATACAAATTAAAAATGTCTTAAAGGAACTTAGCATGGAGATAGAACTAAGAGGACCCCACTATTATAAAGCGTCTACTTCAAGGAATTCAGTGACTTTTTTTTAAGACTGCACATTCACCAAAATATTCACAGCAGCACTTTTTGTACAGATAAAGAACCAGAAATAAAATTTATTTTGTCTGGCCATTGAGGATGGATAAACAAATTGGGGTAAAAGAATGGAAGTATATCTATATACTTGAAGATGTGATACATGTAATGGAAAGATGAGCATGAGAAAACATGAAATTATATAAAATGAAGCAAGCAGAACCAGGAAAATACAGATGATAACTATAGCAATATTAATAGAAACAACAAAATAATCAAAACTGAATTCTGTGAAATTATAATGGTCAAGTTTCGTATCGAAGAAGGAATATGAGAATTCACTTATCTCTTCTTTGGGAAAGACTATGAGCACAGAAAAACTACAAATGATGCCAGATTTGATGAATGTGTTGGTGAGTTTTGCTTAACTGCTTCCCTCCCCCTTCTTTTTATTCCTTGTTATAAGGGATCACTCTGGAAGGAGGAAGAATATATTAGGATATATAAGTTATGTAAAAACAAAATATATAAAGGAAAGTTCCAAATATGCAAAATAATACCAAGAAAAGTATAATGAATATGACAAAAAAAGTAAAATCAAAGAGTTATGTGAATCCAGGGGAGGAAAAGATTTCTTTTAGCATGGGCAATCAGGAAGGGCTTCATGGAAGAAGAATCATATTGATATTTCCCTTGAAGATGAATAACAAAAATAAGAGAGGGGCAAATTACAAATGTCCAGAATGACTTGAAAAAATAAGTACTTAGGTAGGAAACAATGGGTAACCAGTCTGTCTGCAGAATTAGGGTATGTGTCAAAGATGTAGGCTAAGGATGGTGTCATAAAAAAGAGTATAACTCAATATAGATTCATCCTAATTACTGGATAAACTACTTAAAGTAAAAACCCAATTTTAAGTTTTAGTAATAATTAGTTATGGATGAGCTCCTGTTATATCACTCTAACCTTTCTGAATTCCAATTTTAGTTTCCTCATGTTTAATGAATAGTTTGGATAATATAACCTATAAAATCTCTAAAATTTATATGATCTTTTTAGTACTGCCATCTCTAAAATTTATATGATCTTTTTAGTACTACTGGTAGATCTAAATAAAAGCACATATACACATAAACATACATATATACACTTGTGCACATACATACATATGTGTGTATGTATATTATGCGTTTCATTTATATTCCAAAAATTGATGCTTGGATATTATATTTAAAAAGTCCTACTGGTTAAAACTTCACTATTGACAATGACAGAAACATGGAAGCCTAAAACAACATATGTACTCTTACATCACTGATAAATTTGTTTTTTCATAGCATTATTGAGTACTAACCACTTGAATAGGTAAAAGGCTCAAGAATAATTTTTATCAGTAAGTGAAAAAACAAAATTACTATATGTTTGTAAAAAAAAATGCTTTTTAAAGCAATCTCAGTAAGTGAAAAAACAAAGTTACTATATGTTGTAATATTAAAGCAATCTACTCCACAGAGATCCACTACATCCAGCTGAATAAAATATTTGGTCCCAGAGGCAATTCATAAAGTCCTACACAATTATTTTCTTCTTATTTGAATCTGATTAAGCAGATTAAATTCCAGCTAGTCATGTATTTCCATATGTATTTGTGTATGTATATATGGGGGATGGAGGGGAAAGGAGAGAAAGAACCAAAAAAAAAACCCAAAAAACAACCACACATAAAAGTTATAAACTTGGTTTTAACAACCATTGCATTCTCAGCTGGAATGTACTTTACTGAAAGAGAATTATATAAAAGAAACTCAGGCAGCTTTAAACACCATCTGGAACATGCTGAGCTCATCTGAGCTTTACCTGTATTTAAAAAAATTAAAGGAAAAACACAAAGGAATACAACAACAATAGCAAAAGCTTCAATATAATCAGAGAAAAGTTTTTTTGTTTTTATTTTTTTTTTTCTGATTAGAGATTAAATGTTCTTGGCTTGGCTTCAAACTAATGTAATAAATTATTTGCCATCTTCATTTAAGGTTAATTTCCTTTTCAAGGTAGCCAACATATTTTTGTAACTTCCATACCTTAGTTTTGGCAAGTTAGAAAGATTGGGTGGCAGTTCTAAGGGGAAGGAAAGGAAGGATAGAGGCAAAAACAAGCACTTTGGGGAAAAAATGAGCATACAATGGAAAGTATATTTCAAAAGAGATTTCATAACAACTCACCAGCTTACTGTTTCTATCAGATAAAAAGTAAAAACAATCATTTCTATTTTTTTGGTGAGAGGTAGGGAGAAAGAAAAGAAAGGCAGAAAGACCAATTCCTTGAAACACTTTGCAAAAGAATGAAAAAAATGTGAATGGAACCTTTCATAACATTAGTTGTGGTCAAACTATGATAAATATATCATATATAGCTTTAAACTTTAAATTTTCACAAATAAGAATATACAAAGTAGGATAGGGGAAAGAGAAGGCATATATTTGTACATGAAACAGGTGCAGAAACTACAGATATTAAAATAAATACAAGTATTTAAAAGGAAAAGTACTAAGTACTTCATAAATGCAAATGAGAGGTAAAATTTATCAGGTACATTCCTTAGTTGAGAAAAAAATAAAACTAACTCTAGGAATTTAATATTCTGCAAAGAGAATATGCCTCATAGCTTCTATCTAACAATGACCAGAAATTGATATGAAAAAAAAAAAAAAAACAAACAAATCATGACAAAACTGATCATGACTAGTGACCAATCATGAATTCAGGGCCCTGATGGGAAAACATGAAGCTCTCCCATTCTAGGCAGAAAGGTGATGAACTATAGATATGTAATCAGACACACATTACAAGGCATGTCCAATGTTTCTATTTATTTTTATCACCTGTATTATTCTTTTGTTACATAGGAGGGTTCAGAGTGTGGGATTGGGAAAGAGATATAGAATAATTGAGAAAGGATAGTGATATAAAAAAAGAGTATCAATAAAATTTTAAAACTAGAAAAGATGGAGAAGTTATATATTTGCTATTTATTCACCAGTTTATTTGGTACAAGCATTTGTTATTCAAGTCACTAAACTATTCTCATCTCTTTGCACAAGATATCCTATTTTCAAAGAAGAAATATTTGGGGAGGGCTTAGGTGACACCTTTTAATAATGGGGAACGTTTTCTCTCAGGCTTTCATTTTTATATAACTTTAATGCATAACTTACCTGCAACTTTGTCAAAAAACATTGTCTTATAAGAGAGCCTGTAAATTCAGTTTTGTTCTTTCCCTTTAAGAGAGTGAAGGGAGGAAGCAGAATTTGGGAGAGACTAATGGAACATTGTGAGTAGTATGAGGTTACATGGGTCAAAGGTCTGAACCCTGAATTAGGGCTAAGTTTCAGACTTCACACCCTCATCTCATTTTTTTTGATGAGCAAAATTCTGTCAAATACAAAAAGCATCTTAGAACAGCAATTGCCAAGAAATACATAATACTAATGTTGTTATTTTATATTTCATAAGCACCGGGTAATGCAATTAAAAGATAGTCTTTGTAGTCTTCATAGAAAATAATTCTGGGAAAGCATTATATCAAAACCAAGTTCTCATGTTCTCATTAAGGATCAGATGATTATACAACTTTATAATGATGCCTTTTTTATAAATGAGTATCGAAATTTCCTTGATATATTTTCTCTCTAGGTCATAGTGTCATAGTGAGGTTCTACTATAGCTGTAATCCAAAAGGAGTGTTAAAAAATAAAATTCATTCTTCATAGGGGTTATTATCCAGTCTTCAACTGACAGGGAATGACTGGTCCTATACATGAAACACTGTCTCCATGGTAACAGACTGTTTGACTTTTAACTCATCAAAAAAAAATAGCAATGTAGTTGGTATGTTTTCCAACTTAATAATAGAAGTGACTGTGTAGGCCAAGCATTTCCTCCCAGTTAATGATCAGTTAGGTTGAAGGCAAGGATCGCAAAGAGCTTCAACCTAGTCCTTAAATGCCAGTGAACTCCTACTTTGATAGTCAATGCTACTTAAAATGGAGTGTGACATACACAGGGGGATCCATAGAAGGTATCAGAAACTGAAACCCCATGATTAAAATACATTTCTGGGAAATTCTGAGTAAGATTTTATGGGTAAAGTTCATAGAAGAGTCCAACATTCACATATAGAGCCCAGAAAAGATTTATAAAATAACAACATATCAAATAATGATAAAAAAAATTAAAGATAAATAACAGTAACATCTCTTCAATCTGGAAATGCCAAAGGCCTTGACAGCTGAGGGAAATATCCTAGAAGGGAAGTCAGCAATAAGCTCACATATACAAGACTGAAACTTGTCTACTCTTTGACTGTGCTAAAATGACTGTGGAATTAAGGACAATAGAAAGCTATAATCCTCTGATTTAGGATACTCTAGGACAGGTATTTTTACCATACTTTTTATGTATGTCATGGATCCTTTGGGTAGTTTAAGTGAAGCCTATTTATTTCTTCTTAGAATAACAATTTTAAATACACAAAATTAAATACAAAGGATTACAAGGGAAATGAATCACATTGAAGTAAAGATATAATTTTTCCAATGCAAGTTCATTGACTCCCCTGAAACACATTCAGTGGCCACTCTGTGATTTGTGGATTTTCATTTAAGAACCTTGGCTCTTTAAACTAGAAGTCTTCCAGTTCACTGAAGAGACATTCCAAGTGAAGCATAAGTCAGTGGCCCAATCACAGAAAATCAGGGTTAGGCCAAAGGGGCCTGTGTTAACTCTGACCCTGTTACCAAGTTCCAAAATTCACAACATTCAGTAATAAAAAAATAATAGGGATTAAGAAATATCTGAGAGGCAAACCTGTTAGAAGGTAGCTAGGTAGCACTCTGAGCAAGTCACTTAATACCATTTACCTCCATTTCTTCATCTATTAAATGAACTGGGGAAGGAAATAGCAAACCACTCCAGTATTTTTGTCCAGAAAATCCTAAATGGAGTCAAAAAGAATGGACCCTACTGAAAGAAGTGAACATCAGTAACAACAAATCCATAGAAAGAAAATAATTGCCTAAAAACTTCAAGTAGAATCTCTGAAGGAAAAAAAAAGGGCTTGGCTATAAGGACAACAAGATTATCTGGAAGAATTAAATCAAGAGATAAAAAATAAAATAAGAAATCTGGAGAAAAGATAATAGAGGGCAAACATGTAGCTTAAAGTAGGAAATGAAAATCTTTACACAATTAGTAAAGTTCCTAAAAAATAGAGTTGAGCAAAGTGAATTTAATAGTTCATAAAGCAACAAGAAATATTAAAACAAAGTTAAAATATTTTAATAGAAGAAATATACATTATCTGCTATTAAAATAACTGACTTATAAAATGGTTTGAGGAGAGATCATGTATGAATCACTGAAGCACACAAAAAATTATCAAACTAATAATCTAGATACTATATTTCAAGAAATCCTAAAGAAAAACACAGATATACTAGAATCAGAGAACAAAATGAAAATAGAATGAAGTCACTTCCTTAAAAATGTTAGGAAACATATATAAAATAATTAGAAATGTCAGAACAGTAGCAGTAATAGTTGTAATACTAGCTAGCATTCATATGCAATTTAGAGATTGTAAAATACTATATTTGTTATCTCATTTGATCCTCACAATAAACTTAGAAGGCAAATGATCATATACTACTCACTTTATGGATGAGAAAGTTGAGGCTGAGAAAGTTTAATTAATTTGCCCTTAAAATGCTGTTTATTTTTTTCCATAAAGATATTAATATGAGGCAGTTTCATTTGCCTGGAGCAGGGTGGGGGGCAAACATAGCTACGGTTATTAGGCTTTCAGAGAATTTAGAAAACCTTTAGAATTATAAATAGAGCCATACTCATATCAATTATGTATGGTTCTAAATAGATAAGAAACAATATGGCATAATGAATAGAAAGCTAGCCTCTGAGTCAGGAAGACTAAAATTTATATTTCACTTTCTCTAACAGATACTGCTTTTGTAACCTTGGGAAATTTCTTTATGTTCTCAGAGCTCTAGGTATTGCCAAAATCTATAAAAAGTAAAATGGTTTATGACTAAATTTGTAAAAGATATTTCCTCACTGAGTTCTTTATGTCAATGAAATCAAGGATTCAATCCCAGTCTGAATCAATGGGAAATTAATGGGAATAATCTAGTATGCAATAACCTGTGGCCCAAAGGATCTCCTCTGATAAGGGGTTTCAATTCACAAAAAAAGCAAAGATTCATTCCTGTGGTGACCCGAACTCAAAGATAATGCTAGATCTCACTTCATGAACAAATTAAAATGTGGCTCATATGTAACATATAAAATAGCTAAAATATAATTTATGTTAATCCCTAAAAGGGGTTAACAAGATTCCTCTCAGAAAACTCACTCAATTTACAAAAGTAATTTCAAGTACAGGAAAGCTTTTATTTCCTCTGCCTCAAAAGGAAAGCTTAAAATGCAATGTTAAAAAGCACAAGCACATATTAACAAATATTTAAAATATAAACCTACTGGTCATTATAATTAAACTTCTCAGAAAGGAAAAAGGACTTTGGAATTATTGAACAGATATATCACTTTGACCTTAGAACAGTAGTGTCTGAGGAACTCTCAAGAACCAGATCTTCTGGCCAGTCACCAATATTTCTTTATCCCCTTATGCTTCAGGATAATTTCCACCCCCAGACTCAAAATCCAAAGGAAAACTGCTAGAATTGCAAAGTGAAGGACAAGGAACACAGAGGTGGAACTCTTTCATCTCAATTCTTTCTAGATCAATTGCTAATGATCTTCAATGTTTCTCCAGTCTTGAAAAGCAAAGGGCAAATCAGGAATGTTATATTACATATATCCTTTAAAATATGGCAAAAGTAACCATAGGAAGGGGCTAGTATAACATATGCCTATTTCCATGAAAAGTCCTTCAGTTCATCAGGTCATTTTTCTATGCAACAACTAATATATCTCAACTTTAGATCAATAAATCAGTTGTGTCCACTTTGTATCTAGTACGATGCTAAACCTTGGAACAACAACAACAACAACAATAATAAAAGCCTCTTTTCTCAAGGAGCTTACATTCTAAAAGGGAAAAAAGCATGCAAATAATTATGAATGAACAAGATAAACAATAAACTGGAGATAATCAACAGATGGAAGGTACTAAAGTAAAGCAGAATCAGTCTTGTAGTATATGGACTTTAGTTGAACTTTAAAGAAGCCAAGATAACTAGGGGATGGAGATAATGAAAGAGAAAGTTCCTGGAATAGAGAGCAACCAATGAAATTGCTCTTAGTCAGAAGATAGAATGCCATGTACAAAGGAACAGCAAGAAGCTGTGTCACTAAGATATGATCTAAGAAAAGTAGAAAAATAATGTATCTGATTTATAGAGAGCTTTAAAGGCAAATAAGAGAATAGTGAGAATAAGTTTTACATAACTGCATGTGTAAACTTACATCATATTTCTTGCTGTCTTAGTGAGGAAGCAAAAGAGGGACAGAGGAAGAGAATTTGGAGCTCAAAAATTAGTATGCTAAAATTGCTTTTACATGTTATTGGAAAATATTATTCAAAATGTTAAAAGAAAACAAAAAAGAAACAAAAGGATTTTAGTCTGATCCTGGACATGATAGAGATCCACTAGATTTGAATGAATGAGGAAAGACAATGACATAGTCAGATGTCCACTTTAGGATCTATTTAACACCTGAGTACAACTAGTATAATAAAAGATTTGTGGAAAGCAGAGCAACCAATTAGGTTACTGCTATTGTATGCTATAAGGTAAAAAGGATCTCCATCAGGGTTCTGAGTGTATATGGGAAAAGTTGAAGAGGTAGAAATGATAGGATTTGACAACTTATCAGATATGGTTGGTGAGAAAGAGTGAGGAGTCAATAAGGTTAGGTAACTTAATATTTAGATTTTAAATCTTAGAGGATGATAGTGCCATCCTCACTAATAGATGAGAGTTGGATCTCAGGGAATAGATGAGATTAACAAGGAAATAGTATAGAGTAATAAGAAAACAAGACCCAGGATAGAGTCTTTTGGGACATAGGTGGTTAACACATATGATCAGGATGAATATAGACTGAAGCTGAGTGAGAAGCAGGAGAATGAGGAGAGGGCAACATCACAAAAATCTAGAGAGAAGAGAGTGCTGAGCAGAAGGAGATATCAGTGGTATAAAAAAACTTCTGAGAAGTCAAGAAAAATAAAGACTGAGAAAAGATCATTAAATTATGAAGTAATTTTGCTTGAATGATGAGACTGGAAGAGAGACAATAGGGAATTAAGAAGACAGTAAAAGAAAAGGAAAAAGAAATGGAAACATCAATTTTATACAGCCTTCTTACGAAGTTTAGATGTGGATTAAATTAAAGTCAATAATCTTGTAGAAGACTAAATCATTGTGAGCATGTGGGAAATAATGATTCAATTGGGGGTGTGAAGCAAGATGTTTGAAATAGCTGAAGTAGAGAAAAAATAAGAATGAATAAAAGCATTGCCAAATATTAGTGAGGGTCTACCATTTTTAACTTGGACTGGGAAATGTTATACAGAGAGCATGAGAAGGATTTTTCCTTCACAACTATACAACTAAATTAACTACTAGCTAACAGATAATTAAAAAATACATCTTCATCATCACCAAGTGCTATTAAATGGTTACTAATGGGATTAACCAAATGCACATTAAATTTGTTATTTTTTTTGTGGGGGAAGTTTCTTCCTTAGTACTGGCATAGACCTGAATTTTGAGCTGTAACTAAATAATCCATTTAATGTTGAGAGTCACTAAGTTCTTGAGCTAGGGAAATAAATAAAATAGGAACTATACCAAGTGATGATCTATCTCTTTCCAATATTTCTAAGAAATTCTCAAGATATTGCCATGCAAGGAATTTCAATGTTGAGCTGATTCAGACAGTATATAGTGTATTCCATATTGAGTCTCTTTTTCAGCTTCCATGAAACATGTGAATGAAGGAAGTGAATGCTAAAACCAGACACTATGGAGTTGTTGACAGATGTCAGCTCATTAAGTTCTCTTCACTGGCTCCCTGCCACCTCTTGAGTATATTACATAAATTGCTATTCATCTGGCCGCATTTCCTGCCCTGGCCACTGAGCACTCTCATCGCTCCCTGTCCCCCAATAAATCTTGTTTTCTCAGTAACATGCCAACCACTTGACTGGAATTCAGGGAGCCATAGTTCATAGTCTGGTTAGCTATCAGCAACTCACAACAAAAGCTGTATGTTAAGTCATAGAAAAAATGAAGGTTTAGTATCTAACATTTGCAGATTAACTCAAAAAAGAGAGGGTAAGTGATCTTACCCTTTTGAAGGGGACTGTTCATATTAAAAATAACATTCTTTATGTTCAACAAAACCTCACTAAATTGGAACATTTCAAAACTGCACTTCATCATAAAGGTAAAAAAGGAAAAGTATAAAAGGAGAAGGAAGGAAGAAAGGTAAAATAAAGGAAGGAAAGTTGGGAATAAGAAGGATGGATGGATTTTTTGAAATAACTTTCATGATGTGTTCTTGAATCAGAAGACTATAAATTCCAAACTGGAAAACATATTACAAAGCATTTACTCTAATCCTACATTTTAGAGATGAGGAAACTGAGGCCTAGAGAAGCTGAGTTATTTTTCTAAGGTCATATTGTTGTAAGTAGAAGAGTTGGGATTTCAACCCCGGTCCTATCCAGACCATATGGGTAGAATTATAAATACATAAATCTTCAGGAAGATGATCCTTAAACACTTAAATATCTTAAACTATTTGATTTAATAATTTAAAATATATACTTCTATTTCAAGAAGATGCGAGTTTAAATCCAGTTTCAGACATTTAATATGTGACCCTAGGGAAGTCTTCTAATTCCTGTTTGCCCTATTTCCTCAATCTTATAGTTGGGATAATAATAACACCTACCTTCCAGGAATGTTGATAAAATGGATATTTTTATAAGGTGTTTTACAAATCTTTCGGCTGTCATCATCATCATCATCATTATTAGATACTATACTGACTACTATTATGATAATAGTTATAGTCTCTAGGCTTCTGTCTTGTAGGAAGGATGAAATTTAGTGTTATGTGTCAAAAGAAGAGTAGAAAGCTGTGTGCTGATTTATAGAAAGAAAAAAAACATATTTGCTCCAGTGTTCTCAAAATGCTTAATGAAGAAATATTTGAATGGACTTTGAAAAATGTACAGGGTTTTCTGTGGATAGTCATAGTATATGATTTAGAAAAGAAAGATTCATATATTTTCAAGTCTAATTTCTTCAGAGCAAACCAAGACCAAGAAGGTCAAATGGGTTGCTCAAAGTTGCCTTGATAACAAATAGAATAAGCATTCAAACCCAAGATTATGTATTCTTATTTCAGCAGATCATGTTATATTTTGATAGGCAATGATAGTTTTAAAAAAAGATATTCTAGGTAGAAGACTAATATGATCAAAAAAGGTGAAGCTGGAAATCAGGGGAAATGGAGGGTGAGAGATGTAGAATGTAGGATGAACCCAATTCTAAAGAGTTTATTTTTTCTTCTACCAATTAAAATGTTAATTTCTATAAACACTTTAGAAGAAAAAAGAATTTACATAAAACTGTAAATATTGTATAGGAACTAATTTGCTTTTTAAGTATATAACAAATTCAATAAGTAACTTTCAATGTTTTCCTGCTTTCTTGTGATTCCTTTTGGCCTTCCTTTTGTTCTAAGGAGTTTAGAATTTTCTTAGGCAAATAGTGAGGAGTGAAGAAATTTTCTCCCTATCTTTTTTTCTCTCTTTCATATTTATATTTACATAGATATAGATATATCCTACTTGAATTGCTGCCTTCATTTTTACTACACATTCATGAATATATCCTTGTATCACTCCTATTTAGTAAGCTATCTCCATAAAAAAGAAAACAATAAACAGTTCAGCAAAACTAGCTAATTATCTGTGTTTAACAATGTATGGGATAACATAAGTCATCAGCATTCTTATATATCACTAACAAAATCCAACAGTCAGAGTTACAAAGAGAAATTCCATTTAAAGTAACTACTGATAATATAAAATATTTAGGAATATCTGCCAAGGGAAAATCAGAAACTTTATGAGCAAAATTACAGACCACTTTTCACACAAATTAAGTCTGATCTAACCAATTGGAAAAATATTAAATGCTCTTGGATAGGGCGAGCAAATATAATAAAGATGACAATATTACCTAAACTAATCTATTTATTTAGCGCTATACCAATCAGACTCCCAAAAAACTATTTTAATGACCTAGAAAAAATAACAACAAAGTTCATATGGAAAAACAAAAGGTCAAGAATTTCAAGGGAATTAATGAAAAAAAAAATCAAATGATGGGCTTAGCTGTACCAGATCTAAAATTATATTATAGAGCAGCAGTTACCAAAACTATTTGGTATTGGCTAAGGAATAGATTAGTTGATCAGTGGAATAGATTAGGTTCAAGGGATAAAACAGTCAACAAATATAGCAACCTAGTCTTTGACAAACCCAAAGATCCCAGCTTTTGGGATAAGAACTTACTGTTTGATAAAAATTGCTGGGAAAATTGGAAACTAATATGGCAGAAACTAGGCATTGATCCATACTTAACGCCGTACACCAAGATAAGGTCAAAATGGGTTCATGACCTAGGCATAAAGAATGAAATTATTAATAAATTAGAGGAACATAGGATAGTTTACCTCTCAGACCTGTGGAAGGGGAAGGTCTTTATGACCAAAGCAGAACTAGAGATCATTACTGATCACAAAATAGAAAATTTCGATTATACCAAACTGAAAAGTTTTTGTACAAACAAAACTAATGCAGACAAGATTAGAAGGGAAGCAATAAACTGGGAAAATATTTTTACAGTCAAAGGTTCTGATAAAGGCCTCATTTCCAAAATATATAGAGAATTAACTCTAATTTATAAAAAATCAAGCCATTCTCCAATTGAAAAATGGTCAAAGGATATGAACAGACAATTCTCAGATGAAGAAATTGAAACTATTTCTAGTCATATGAAAAGATGCTCCAAGTCATTATTAATCAGAGAAATGCAAATTAAGACAACTCTAAGATACCACTACACACCTGTCAGATTGGCTAAGATGACAGGAAAAAATAATGATGATTGTTGGAGGGGATGCGGGAAAACTGGGACATTGATGCATTGTTGGTGGAGTTGTGAACGAATCCAACCATTTTGGAGAGTAGTTTGGAACTATGCTCAAAAAGTTATCAAACTGTGCATACCCTTTGATCCAGCAGTGTTACTACTGGGATTATATCCCAAAGAGATTATAAAGAAGGGAAAGGGACCTGTATGTGCACGAATGTTTGTGGCAGCCCTTTTTGTAGTGGCTAGAAACTGGAAACTGAATGGATGTCCATCAGTTGGAGAATGGCTGAATAAATTGTGGTATATGAAAATTATGGAATATTACTGTTCTGTAAGAAATGACCAACAGGATGATTTCAGAAAGGCCTGGAGAGACTTACACGAACTGATGCTGAGTGAAATGAGCAGGACCAGGAGATCATTATATACTTCAACAACAATACTAGATGATGACCAGTTCTGATGGATCAGGCCATCCTCAGCAACGAGATCAACCAAATCATTTCTAATGGAGCAGTAATGAACTGAACTAGCTATGCCCAGAAAAAGAACTCTGGGAGATGACTAAAAACCATTACATTGAATTCCCAATCCCTATATTTATGCACACCTGCATTTTTGATTTCCTTCACAAGCTAATTGTACAATAATTCAGAGTCTGATTCTTTTTGTACAGCAAAATAATGTTTTGGTCATGTATACTTATTGTGTATCTAAGTTATATTTTAATATATTTAACATCTACTGGTCATCCTGCCATTTAGGGGAGGGGGTGGGGGGGGTAAGAGGTGAAAAATTGGAACAAGAGGTTTGGCAATTGTTAATGCTGTAAAGTTACCCATGTATATATCCTGTAAATAAAAGGCTATTAAATAAAAAAAAAAATGTATGGGATATTCCATACCCATAGTCCCCCACCTCTGCCAGAAAGAGAGGGAGATACATTTTTTTAATTCTTCTCTGGGATCAAGTTTGATCATATAATAACAGTATTCACCCTCTTTGTTGTTTAGTCTTTTCATTTGCTTTGTTATATCTAAGTATATTGCTCATAATTTCAGTATGCATATATACATACATGTACCTCACAAGAGAAAAGGACTCAGACTACTAGATAGTCATTAGTTAATTGCTATGCTGAGCACTGCTTTCCAAGGAACCTATATATTCCCCCAGATTTAGTGTACCAGTTTGAGTAGGGCTCCATTAAAAAGGAAAAACACTTGAGGTTGATAAACAGCTGATTTCAACTGGAAAATTACTTTTAAGATACCATCCAACTTGAAATGCATGATTCTATCATACTAGGACCCCTTTACCCATATCTATACAGCCCATATGACTTATAGTACCAATAAAAGGAAAGATCCAAATTTGCTTTCTATATAATAAGTATGCCCCTTTCTGTCCATTTGTCTACTAGCCATTCTACAGTTTCTGATTTACATTCCCAAAACAATCAAACTAGTCACCAACCTCCTTGCTTTTTTAATGGTAATGTATTGGGTTTCATTTGTTGCCATACAATGTTACATGACTTCCTGGTGAAAACATTTCCTGGAGAGATACTATGGCTCCATTTTCTCCAGTAATTTTAGTACATGTTTTATCTAAGGGGCATCTTGCTGATCTGTTGTTCACCTCTGGTTCTTTCAGAATCCAAATACTAATTTCCTTTAAAAAGACAAGCCCTAAAAGTGTAGTTTGGATATATAAACTAATTGTGAGTAATCAATCATGATCAATGTAGTGCTAAAAGGAGAAAGGATGTCTGAATCAAGTTCAAAGCTCTTGTCAATGGAAATTCACATAGCATTAAGCAGATTACAACAATTCCAGAGAAGTTTTAACAGTGAGGCAAAAGGACTTTTTACAATAGGGATTTTATTTTATTATCATCAATGCCAAAACAAAGGTCATTTCAATGGGGCAACTAAAACCCAGATGTACTTAAATACAATGAGCCAAAAAGTTAAACAGTGGTATAATTTAGTGAGAAATATGCTTGATTTAAAGTCAGGAGATTTAGACTTGAAAACTGTTTGTACCATGTATTTGATGTATGATTTGAGGCAAGTCAATCTTTCTTTCCGTAGACTTATTTTGCTTATCTATAAAGTGAACAGAATAACAATTGTGCTTTACTTCATAACTATGGGAATTAAATAACAAAGTGTATATAAAGAAACTTTGTAAACTTCAAAGTACTACACAAATTAAGCTGTTAATGGTGATGACGATAATAACAATTCCTCTACATGTTCATTGTCCTGAGCTAGTTCATTGATACACATGAATGAGAAATTATCCCCCATTCCCTGTTTCTGCTTGATTCCCATACGCATATCCACTTTGACTAAATTTCCAGCCCCCTTTACTTACTTCTTCTATTTTGTTGCCCCATACTCGCTTTTGCATTAGTATTCTGAAAACACCTCTATTCTCAAGGGTACTTTTGCTTTGAATCTGCGGTCACAGGGAACTCAACTCCAGTTCAAGTCTGTAACAGTGACTGTCTTGTTCTGCATGAATGAACACCTTCAATTTTATATTCTCCAGATACATGTGAAACATGAGCAAGTTTGCTGCTTGCCACTGGCTTCCCTGATTCCTTAATCTAGTTGGGTCACAGAGCTGCAGGGCAAACTAAGAGAAATTAGGTTAAGGAACAATGGGACTAGTGCAGACACATGCTGACTACCAAGGACAGCGCTTTAATAATCCCTGTACCAAACTGCCCAGGATTATGTTCTTAACTTGTGCTCACACTGCCTTCTGACAAGAAGAATCTTTGAGGGAGGAGGGAAAAGAGGAATAGAGAGACAGAAAGAAATAGAGAGAGAACAAAAATGTAATTGCCTGCCTATCAGCTCTACTATCATAATTACTTTCCAACTCTGACATGGTTTGAATCAGATGGAACAAGCACATCCATGTTTGCTGTTTGCAATCAGTGCACTCTGAGTTCATAAATTAAAATGGCACTGCTAGAGTACAAAGAGATGCCTCTATGTTTCCCAGTGCATAGGGAAGGAGAAACTTTTTTCCCTCCTTCATGAAAGCCATGTAGTTCTAGTTTAGTAAGATGAATAAGAACTTGTATTGCTTACATGATCTTCAAATTGCCTCTGTGCCATGATACAGTCACATTACTCTTATATTTTCTGGGCCTCAGTTTCCTGATCAGTAAAATAAAGATATTGGATTGTTTGACTGCTAAGCTCTAAAGGACATTATAGATCTAAATCCTTTGTAATATTGGAATGAGACTTTACTAATTTGTGAAAAGTGGCATATAATTCTTAAAGTTTTCAATATGACCTCATTTGAACCTCACAATAACCTATGCAGTAGCCCCTGCAGATATTGTTATACCATTTTTATAGATAAATTCACTGATATAAAGAATGGTTTAGTAACATTTCTTTTTTAAAGAAACACCTGTTGTCTACTATAAATCTTCTTGATATCTTTATGATGGGTAACTCTCCCTGGGGTTTTCTCATTGTTCTGGTAACAGATTACCTTGACATTTCAGAGAACGGAATTTCCATACAATTGTTTTGTGTCTATCCTGTGGTTTGACTAACCAAGCAAAAGAAAATGTATGTTTTATGTATCATATGCAGCATTAGTATATTATTAAGGTTGCATACTCTTTATGTACAGAGGTAGGAGTTATCTCTGAATTGCAATTCTATCTGATCTGAAAACATGTGATTATTTTTCTATATAACATGACCTGATATAAACTTACATATATCCCTACTGTTCTATGAAAGTTTAAGACACTAAAAATCAATGTTGACAAATAAGAAAAAAATCTTAAAAAGCATTTTAAATATATTCAAAGAGAAGAAGTACCTTTTATCACAAGAATTTAGAATCATATTTTTTCTGGGGGATTAGCTTTCATATCTGGGCTGGAAGATGAGAGGCAAACTTTCAGAGCAGAAGAAAGGACATTACTGAAATGGCTGACAATGGTGTCAATGTTGGGTAGGAAGGAAAGTGAAGTCAGACTAGAACTGATAGGTTAGGAAGAAATGAGGTACTAAGCACCATTATAAGGATAAAGAATAGGCATGAGAAGATTATGAGAGTGAAATAAGATGGAAATGTAGTAATCAGTAGAAAGAATTTCAAAGTTCAAGACCTTGAGGACAGAAGAATTTAGAGTTCTAGAGGGTGATCACAAAAAATGGATGTCTAAAATAAAAAATGGAAGTCATGAAAATTAAGTATTATAAGGTTGTGTGAGAATGGGATGGAACAGAGTAGAAAGAATACCAAAAATATCTGGAAATAAATGAAGTCAAGCTGTAAGATTCGTATTTTGTGTGTATGAGAAAGTATATTTTTATCTTCTATTTAGCACTACTTATTTTTTTTAATTGGACAATACCCTTATTTTCCAAGGACAAGGATAAGGGAAATCACAATAATATTTTAAGTTCAATTTACTTATGATGAACAAATTGAAGCATGTGAAGAATTATAATTACATTGATTATTCTAAGACTTATTATTGAAGTACTAGGTAGCCCTAACTTGGTCCATGAGTGAAGAAAACTTTTATGACAGAGCATAGACAATTGGATATACCTGACATATTAACTTTTATGATGTTTGACTTTTTAATATGGTCTTGCCCATGATAT